>NC_090695.1:52902897-53513057 GCF_013368605.1 Nyctibius grandis | reverse complement strand
TATTACTGTTTTGATTTCATTTGACTGATCTTTAGTAGAGGTAAAATGTAGACCTGTGTGAGATGCTTCCCCCCTGTCCCTCTTCACCTTCCTAGCTTGGAAGTTTTCTGCATGGGTGACCTCCTCTGGTATCTTGCAGTCCTCTTCCTTTTTCAACAATGATGTCTAAGTTTAACATGTTTTGAAAAGAAGCTTTTAAGAGAAATGCTTTCTTTTCAAAACAATCAAGTAGACTGTCTGCATGTCGGCCTTTTTTTAAGAAGCTTAACAGTCCCAGGACATGGGTAGGAGCACTTTCTTTAGAATCTTCTCTACAAATCATTTGTTTGTTTTAGTGAATGTTCCTGCAAAAGAAATCTGTTTATTTTTACAGATAGAAGTGTTTGTTTCTAGTTCCCAGTTCTGAATTTCTGCCTAGTAAAATAAGGCTTGAAAGTTGTTGGAGGCAGGAATCTGGAAATTACACATGATTTCAGTGTTTTCCAGATTTTTTTTGGAGAGGGGAAGCCTCAGTTATTGTTGTGTGGCTTTCCAGTGTACTCTTCCTGTAGCTTACTGTTCATTTAGATCAATATGTTTTTTTCAGGAAGTTCTGATGACAATCTCTTTCTCCAGTTTACCTCAGTGGTTATACTGTTACCACATGCTAGTCTTCACAGGCTAATCACAATTGAAAAGGCACTTTACTTCTTCCATTTTTGAGACTTTAACAATTAAGAGGGTTTAGATACTTTGTCTGTTAATGTAATGAAAAAGATTTGATCCTCCTTTGACAATATAGCTGACAAAATCCTGACCACAGAAACCAACATTTTGTAGTTGTGGGTTCCTATAGTACACAGAGTTTGTGATCGGTATTGGAAGGCTTCCTCCATGACAGCTTCTAAAAGTAGGTGAATTGTAGGCTTTTCTTTCTGAAGAAAAGTCAAGTCTCAGGTGATTTAAACTCAACTATAGCAAATGGCAGCTAAGGAACCAGAAATTAAAATCTAGAGGTTTTAATTCTTCCTGTGAAAAAGGATCCTTTAATGTCCATAAATAAGGTCTAGAAAACAGTGATACGGACAAAGAAATAAGGGTAAATTATTAGGAGATAAAGACAATTGGAATGTGTCAGTTGTCAGGAAGTATTCAGTAAAGAAAAACAAATTTCGCTGAAGTAATTGAGGAAATGGTGAGAAGTCTGTCCTCTCATATACTTCTCATGAGAAAAACTAGTTTAAAACAAAGGCTCCAATCTGCTCGTGGGATCTTGCACTAAAGCTGTATTAATTGCTGTTATATTATGTAATCGAGGTGGCAGTCTTACACAGTGAATTCTTTTTTGTAACCCTAAACAAAAATGACTGTTTTCTTTTTCTCATTTTGATAAAATTGCAATTAATAACTGTCAATCTTATGAGCATCTTTTGCTATAGCACTTAATAGAATTGAAGAGGTTAATGAGAAACAAGGTACAAGAAACAAGTCTCCTTCTCTGGAGACATTCAAAACCCGCCTGGACGCGTTCCTGTGTGATATGGTCTAGGCAATCCTGCCCCGGCAGGGGGATTGGACTAGATGATCTTTCGAGGTCCCTTCCAATCCCTAACATTCTGTGATTCTGTGATACTTAGCTGGCATTTCACTTTAGAAATATTACTTTGTTTTGTGGCCCAGTAATCTTAAGAAAATAAACTCCAGTGAAGATACTCTTACAAGACTTTTCAAGGAAAGTAATAATTCCTTAAATCAGTCCCTAATAATGTTTAATTCACTTTTTGTGTCTGCAAAAAAGCTTTTTTAAAATTAAGATTATAAGTGAAGCTAGGGAATATCTAGTATTTTATGAATTATTTATATTTACAGTACAAGGAAGACCTTTTGAAGTTAAAGAGATGTTTTTGGAGGACATCTTACGAAGCACTGGGTATACAAACAAAGAGATGGTAAAGTACCAAAAAGAGAAGCAGCAAGGTTGGTGGACTTCTTAATTGTTAGAGTTGGCAATGAGCCTCATTGATTGAACAACTAAATAGTATGATTCTCTGTTAAAATTCCAAAGTCAGAATATTTATGAGACATGATTAGGTGACAGCAAGTGTCTTTAAATTCTCAGTGTTTCCATTATTGAAGTAGATTATGTAACTTTTTTTAAAAAGAAAAATTTCACTTCTTTAATGGTTGCAGTCTTTTTCTGTTCAGCTGATAAATCTTGTATTTTTCCTGATTAGTATGGAGTGGCATTGCCTATAATTGGGGGCTTTGCCCACATGAAAACTGTAGAAGCAGAAGATACTGTGTGCTGACTTTTGGGTGCAAATTAAAGTGCAGCCATTAAAGAGGGCAGGATTTTGTACATCTTGCACAGAAGTGGTTCCTATTTCTAAAGTTTTTCACTGCATTCTTCAGACGTGGATGTATTTAATATACATAGCCCAGAAGCATTAACACACTTGAACTTAATATAGTTGTTTCCCAATTGATGAAGTAGATATATTATTTGAGAAGTTTTCTTGACCACTGAAGGCAATGATCCTAGTGTTTTTTAAAAAAAACCCCAGAAAACAAAAAACCCCCCCCAGAAAACAAAAAACCCCCCCCAAAAAAAGCTATAACATACAATCCTAACTGTATGTTTACCGTGATGGTCAGCTCTGAACACTGGATAGAAAAGTTCAGTTAAGGCACTGGTATCTTCTACTGTTTCTTCTATTGGTATGCAAAAATTAGTTGTTACATGCAGGAGCTATATCACTTCTCTTTGGTATTTCACTTCTGGAGAAAGATCTGGACTGAGAATTGTGTAGGAAATACTTACTTATGAAGCTCATTTGAATGCAGTAAGTTGGAATACTGTAGGGAGTCTTAGGGAGTTAAGCACCCAAATGGTATTTTTTACCTTGTTCTTATAGCAGATGTTTGCAATGGTGCACTTTGGTTGCTCTTAATCGTGGAATTTGTATTGAACTGGTAACAGTGTTATAGATTAAATAAAAGAGATTGAATAGGTAAAACTTTGTGACTTGATATAACTATTTTTTGTAATTGAAAACAACTGATAGTTAAGACTACTGTACATCTTTTTTTGGAAATACTTCATGCATTCTAGAAGAAAAACAGCGAAGCAGTCTTACTGAGTGGTGTTCTGCTCGAGAAAATAGTAGCAAACTGGAATCTCAGAGACTAAGATCTGTCCCAAGTGCAACTGAAGAGTATAATCTGTTGGATGATGGTGGTGACACAGTATTTAATCAACTGGTAAGTTTTTATTTTGTTGGAAGAGACGTTTAAATCTGCATTATATTATTACTACCCATTTAAAAACTGTTTTCTAAAGATATTGGTCCTGTAGAGTTTCTAGAAGGACATAAAGATATTTTAAAACATGATTTTTTTTTTTATTAGCATGAACTACTCCGGCTGAAGTGTGCTTTTCACTTATGATGGTTGTACATAACTTTTGTTTAGATCAAATGGCTAGGCTGCCATTGTTTAAAGTACTTGCATATAATACAATAAATGCTTTAACTGATATCTGAATGCTGTATTTCTGAGTGTTACTTGGAAAACTAACTGTTCAAATTCTTCATGTCTAGACAACTCTGAAGAGATTCATCTTTCAATACTGTTTTTTTCTTTTCAGACTGAAAAAGATGTGAATTGCCTTGAACCGTGGCTAATAAAAGAAATGGATTCTTGTCTTTCTGACATCTGGTTGCATAAAGATATTGATTCCTTTGCTCAGGTGTTCCATCTCATTTTAACTGAAAATGTCAGCGGTAAGTTTCTCATCTTACTACATAAGAAAAAACGACCACAAAATGACTTGAATTTCTCTGGCTGCTTTATCTCCAATTTCAAATGTTGTTGCCTTTGAATTTTGATGTTGAAAAAATGAATAGGGTTAGCACAATTAATGAGTTTTGTAGTTATTTGTTGTTATACTTGTTTTGAAGTATTGACGTGTTTTAATATGTTTCTAAAATAGTGTTAAATTCACATGAACTGACTGGTGGGATGAAGTGAGGAAACAGATTCTTTTTGGGCTGGGTTTTGAAAATCGTATTCATACTGCATAGAGATGAAAAAATCAACATTTGTGTTGGTTTTGCTGATTTTTTTTTTTTTTTTTTTTTTTTTTGTACTTGTCAGTTGATTATAGGCACAGTGAAACCAGCGTGACTGCACTGATGGTTGCTTCAGGGAGAGGCTTTCTGAGTCAAGTAGAACAACTGATCAGTATGGGAGCAAGTATCCATTGCAAATCGTCCAATGGCTGGTAAAAACAAACATAAACTGAAAGATAGATTTATTTGTCAATATACATATGAGAAAGCAAATTAGTTTGGATGTTATAGAAATTTCTAACTTAGACTACTGTAAGCAGTAGTAAGTTTTGACAGTCTAAACGATTTCTGACTTGTGTTTATCACATTGCTTTCTGTAAATTCTAAATGGAGTTCTTAGTTAAGCCATCTCGAATGTGGGATAGACACTCTTTATTTCAATGAGTCCATTTAATACACTAGTTAGAAGAAAAATTGGAATCTTTCTCACTGGGTTGATTGAATTAGACCCAAAATGTACATCGATTCTTATTTTCAGAGAGTAACCTATATCAGATTTAAAGATAGTGTATTACAGGTGCAAAGATCTTTGCTATGTTTTATCTCTATGTTCCATCATGTAAAAATATTTGTGAATCGTTAAAAATTCAGATTTTTGTGGCCATGAATTGTGTCTTCATATAAACAGGGAACTATAGTAAATAATTGTAATATGGAAGGATAAGAATTAGAATTACAGGGATCTGATATTTGGTACTACCACTTGAAAAACTTGGGAAGAAATGCAGTTTAAAAGGAAAGCAGAGTTAACTGCATTGTGGGGAGGGCAACTTCCGTAAGATGTCAAAAAGCCCAATGTTTTCGCTCGTTTTGGAGAAAAACGTCTGGAGTGTGACTTCTCAGGATGATTTAAAGGAGCTAGTAAAGGGTACTGCAAAAAGGCATGGCTTATCTGCACATTGGTGTTTGGTTTTTGAAGGAATGACACATCCTTCCTCCTTGTTTCCTTCTGCATGTTTGCATGTACTTCTGTGTAAAACTGGGATTATTTCTTGGTAAAGAGTTGCAGTTGTCTAAAAATTGTATAGCTATTACACCTTTTTCTGCACTTTAAAATGGGAAGTTGCAAATCCAGCAATAACAGCACTGATTAAATAGTAATGCAGAAATTGATAGAAAAGAGCTGTGTCAGTTGTCTCCTCATGGAATGTGCTATTCATATGTATCTTTTGAAGTGAGAAATTAATAAAGATTTTCATGCAACTCTTTCAGGATGGCTTTGGACTGGGCTAAGCAGTTTGGACAGATGGAGGTGGTTGACCTGTTGGAGTCCTACAGGTAAGCTATAACTGCTTTGCAGAAACAGTTGTATAACATGGTGAAGGGAAATTTATGTTTTGAGTTCTTTTAATCAAAACAGTTTTTAGCCTTTTGTGCTTTAAAATCTGGCCTAAATAGCAAGATTTATTTGAGAATAGGAATATTTCAAAAACATAGTTATTTAAAAAAGTTTGTGTTCAGTATCATAGTGATTATGTTTGCACAACTCCTAGGATAAATATAGTTCTAGTGGTGTAGGACTTTTGTATTATTAGCGTTTATCATCTTGATGTGGACATTCCTATCATGATTATATATCTAGGCAGGATGTGATTATAGTAACTTAAATATGCAAAAGAGATGCCAATTATATACCATGTACCATTTTAATTTCAGGTGCTTATTTTGGTAACAAATTTATTGTTGTGTTTTTATCTGTATATTGTTGATACATGCTAGCCATATGAAAGAAACTTTATATGGGTAATGTGTACCCTAGGCCATTCAAGAATTGTTTTTTGATTAACTTACCATTATCATAGTTCAGTTACAGTTTTGTAGAGACCTATATTATTATAATTTATCTTAGTGTAGTTTCTGTTAGTGTAGTAACTGCTTAACTGTTATGGTAGGGAAGTTTTTGGAAAACACATTTCTTAAATATTTTTCCTTTAACAGATAAACAAATAGTGTCTTTATACTTCGAGTTCTGTAACATTTGCTTATGGTTGTTTCAATGAAGTATAGTATTAAAGTTAGCGCTGAAAATTGAAGTTGCATGCTTTGCTGGGTTAACACTTAAATCAGTGAACAGGAATAGTGTTGTGGAGATGGTGTTCTGCTACACTTTAAAATTCAAATTTGGAACAAGTAGTCTTGTTGATCTTGATCTAAATTAGAATTGATGGCTGAAGCAAACAACCTTGACTCTGGCCTGTGTATTTGTATATTTTAGTGCTTCACTGGAATGTGGAAATCTGGATGAAAGTTCCCTGGTCCAAACAAGTGGTAGTGACCTTAGCGCAGAGGACAGAGAACTGTTGAAAGCTTATCATCACAGTTTTGATGATGAAAAAGTGGATCTGGACCTGATTATGCACTTACTTTATAACATCTGTCATAGTTGTGATACCGGTAGGTATATAGCACACTCCCAATAAGTTGCTGTGGATTCAGCTTCTGATGAATTATGCTCTTTTTTCAGTAATACCAAATAGGTAAAAACTTCCAAGTGCTAGTATAAGCAGTACTGACATACGTTTGAAGTGACTTTTCTGTTTAACTCTGCAAACCAACTTGTTTTTTAGGAGCGATTTTAGTATTTCTTCCTGGGTATGATGAGATAGTTAGCCTGCGGGACCGTATTCTTTTTGATGACAAGAGATTTGCTGATAACGCTCACAGGTAAAACCTCTAGTTTCTATGGTTGTCTTGAGGTTTTTATTGTTTCTTTTAAAGATCCTTAAAATGTGCTCTTTGTCTTACATTAGATACCAAGTTTTCATGCTTCATTCAAATATGCAGACTTTGGATCAGAAGAAGGTGCTTAGAAGTCCACCTTCTGGCATCCGCAAAATAGCAAGTATCAGAGAGCTTCATCAGATATGACAGTGATCTATTTTGTCTTTGCTTTTATAGTCGTCATAGTTTGTTTTTTTTTTAATTGCAGATTCTTTCTACTAATATTGCAGAAACCAGCATAACAGTCAATGATGTTGTATTTGTTATTGACTCAGGCAAGATGAAAGAGGTATGATTGGCTTAAACTTTCTTTGGGAAGTAAACTTCCTAGTGTTATTTTAAAGTACATAAAACAAAATTTGGAGAACTATTTTTTTTTATAGTAGGCTAAGAGCTAGTGCATGTCAAGCAACAAAGCTTACTGAGAAGTTTTGACATCTGTTTGTTTTATAATAAATACTGTAAATAGCTAGGTGTTTAAAAACCCTGTAAAATCTATTGCTGGTTGATATATTGATATATCTATATTTTTTTTAATTTAATATTTCTGTTTGATTTTTAAAAGAAGTCCATCAATTTAAAACGCTGTCTTCCTAAGACTTAGAGAACACTGTGAGTTCCCTTTGCCTTACTATTGTATCTAGTCCAAGTCTCATCCATTAAGTTTTTAAGCATTGTTTTTGATGTGTTGAATGCCCATTCCCTAATTACTTGTTCAAGAAAAATAAGATAACATAATGAAGCAGTTTCAGACCTAGTATATGGCTTAGAAAATGAAATTGGATTTCATAGGAGAGATGCACATGAAATTTCTGAAGTTCTCATGGTAATACATTTTTTTTGTAATTTTCCATCAAATGTAGGAAAATAAGGGTGTAATTTTCAAGTGAGACAAAGAGGAAAACTTTATTCAATGTAATAACGTATTTTTGCTTGGTTTGCGATACGACAAAACACAATTGATGTCTTTTCTTGAGTTACAGTCACCTCTTGACTAGAAAACTTTAATTTAGAAAACTGTAGCACAAGGATACTGTGAAGGAGATAGTTTCAAGTGAATTTGTGCTGAGTACTTTAGTACATAACTTTTGTGCCAGAAGCTGCTGGTGTTATTTTTTTGAGAGTACTTCTGTTGATGATCTAAATCATTAGGAACTTCTATTTCATGTACCCTATTCAATCCTGTTTTTATATTCCTTGCTTTGCTTTTATAGAAGTCTTTTGATGCACTGAGTTGTGTTACAATGCTAAAAATGGTGTGGATTTCAAAAGCCAGTGCTATCCAGAGAAAAGGCAGGTAAATACTTCATACTGAATTTTATTTTGCAGATATCTACCGTCCTGTGCGTTAAGGATAAAGTACACAGTGTAATAGCAGCCACAGTGGGTAATGTTACTAGCCTAGTCCAGTATTGTGTTGGACAATGGCCAATGCTAATTCTCTGCAAAAGAGTGAGGGTTAACATGTATTTCCTTGGAGTAATTGCCCAAGTTGTAGAATAGTGACACTCAAGAATTTGCCAGAGCTTACATTAGGTCTAGGTTGTCTCCCCGCCATGAACTTGTTCTCCGTCCTCTTTCTCCCATGTAGCACCAGCAGCCACAGTGTCCAATAAGGTGTTTCACAACTTACCTGTGGGCAAAGGGCTGCCTATTGCTACTTTTTAATTGATGCCACTTCATCCCTATATTAGAAGAGACATTGAGCAGTGATTCCTTATTCACCTTCTTCAGACTATTTGTGACTGAACAGGCCGTTATCATATTCATCCCAACATTGGGTGAGGGCTAAGAGGATATGTAGCAACAAATTCCTGTGTTTGGCATTAACCTGCAGGAATTTGAGTGTGAATGTGAGCATTTGCTGTCTCTGTCACCTCACTCATAAATTGTTTGGTCTTCATTTTACCTTTTACTCCCAGAGTAACTTCCAGCAGTTGGGGGGGATGTGAAGAGGAAGAAATAAAGTTTGTGGTTTATATTTCTTACAGCAAAGAACAGTTGAGATTTGGATTGATCTTAGGTTAGCAAAAAACCCACATTTCTATGTTTTTAGGTAGGCCAAATTTTTGTTTCTCCAGATCTTTGTGTTGGGTAAAATTGTAATAACAAATTTCCATACTATCAAAAATAATCCAGGTACTGGAAAACTCTCACATCACATGTGGGACTTACACTTAACGACAAAATTGTCTTTTTCTTAGACCTGCTTCTATATTTCCATTCTAAGTGTGTGTGTGTGCGCAGTGTTTGGGTTTTTTTTTGTGTTTTTGTTGTTGTTGTTGTTGTTGTTGTTGTTGTTTTTAAAGAAATTCTGATTTTCAACATCTTCCCTTATTTTATTTTCAAGGGCTGGGCGCTGTCAGCCTGGAGTCTGTTTTCGTCTCTTCAGCAGGCTCCGATTTCAGAACATGCTGGAATTTCAGACTCCAGAACTTCTAAGAATGCCTCTTCAGGTGCACATTCAGTTAGAAATTATAACTTTTAAAAAATTTATTATCATCAAACCATACTATTAACTCCAAAAAAATGTTTGTGTTCCACCCCTGCAAGTCTTAACAGTCTTCTTCTGCTTTTTAACTTGCAGGAGCTTTGTTTACACACAAAACTTCTGGCTCCAATTAATTGTCCAATTGTTGACTTTCTTATGAAAGCTCCTGATCCTCCACCAGCTTTAATTGTGAGAAATGCTGTGCAAATGCTTAAGGTCAGCAGAGGAATGGATGTAGATGGGAATTGTATTTGATTCTGTATTTGCAGTGTAGTAACGTATCTTAATGAGTTTTATTTGTACTGAGACTGTTGTCTTGTTACGTAAGGATGCTTTGTGTTTTTGTGTGTTACCTGTTTTCATCTTGTGTGTGTGGATGTATTTTTGCACGTTAAGGGGAGAGTGCTTAAAAATCTCGTCTCAAACTATGAAGAGTTTGACTTGCTTTCTTGGTGTTTGGGAACAAGTCTAGTTAATGTCCAGTATTCGCATCCTTTCTGCTTTTATTGTAAATTAATTTTGTCCACTGCCCCCCTCTCTCCATCTTTTTTTTTTTCTTTCTTTCTTAAACAGACAATAGATGCCATGGACCCTTGGGAAGATCTCACTGAACTTGGTTATCATCTCACTGAATTGCCAGTAGAGCCACACCTTGGTAAAATGGTGTTGTGTGCTGTTGTTTTGAAGTGCCTGGATCCTATTCTTACTATTGCTTGCAGTCTTGCATATCGAGACCCTTTTGTCCTGCCTACACTGGCCTCTCAAAAGCGTGCAGCCATGCTGTGTAGAAAACGTTTTACTGCAGGAACATTTAGTGACCATATGGCGCTTCTCAGGGCTTTCCAGGTATTATTTATCTTCAGAAAGAGTACTAATCACAATAGATCACATATCAAAGTAAATGATGTACCAGTCAAGTTGGATGTAGAATGATAGACTATGATTAAGTCCTTATAGAATAAACATGATTTTTGCCTAGTGGCTTTCCTGTATATTGGACTCATAAATTTGTGAGGGAACACTTTTGTCAGAGTTTTTGTTTGTTTTCAAACCTGGTTAAATTGTGTATGTTCCAACAATGTGCAACTTTATATCCTGCTACACTGATAACTTAAAATAATGATCTTAACATAATGATCTTCACAATAACTTAATATAATGATTGTATAATAACATTATGATCATTACCTTAATTTAGGGAATGGGTAAAGAGAATCTAGTACTTAACCAGAAAAAAAAAAAACTGGTTTGATACATTTCTTTCTTTCAGAATGGTTTTTGCCTTCGTTTTATTGATGTAAATGTCATTTTTTTAAAAAGTGCATTTTTTATTTTAGCTAATCAAATTAATTGGCAAATGTAAAAAAAATACTCTTTACAGGCATGGCAGAAGGCGCGCAGCGATGGCTGGGAGAGAGCCTTCTGTGAAAAGAACTTCCTGTCTCAAGCCACAATGGAAATCATCATAGGAATGAGAACGCAGTTGCTTGGCCAGCTTAGAGCCTCAGGTAGATAGCTTGGGAAAAATTTTAACATAGTTTTGGAGGTAAGTGTATACCTAGCACAAGTGTATACAAATTGTAACGAGCAGTGTTCGCTGGTGTCATTTTCCTTCCTTAATTTGAAACACATTCATGGTCCAGATTCTAGAGTGAGCAAGTGTGACTGGGGAACAGCTCATCTAACTGAAAGCGCCCTGATTGTTCTACATGCCACTGGCTTTCAGCGTGAGATATGTTTTCTTGGATTTTTAAGTTCTAAAATGTAAAATATAAAACCCGTTATCAGGAAGGATTTCAGTATAATGATTTCTTCTTGATGCTGTTAAGGTTGGCAGTGGTGAATGCAACAAATCTGTAGTTTATTTCACTTTTTTTCCCCCCAAATTCCTTTTGAGAGGCAGAAAGGTAAATCTTAAATACAAGCAAATATAACACATTTTTGTCCTCTTCTTTCTTCAGGTTTTGTTAGAGCCAGAGGAGGAGCTGATATTAGAGATGTTAATACTAACTCTGAAAACTGGGCTGTAGTTAAAGCTGCCTTAGTGGCTGGGATGTATCCCAATCTAGTGCATGTAGACAGAGAAAATCTGGTTTTGACTGGACCAAAGGAGAAGAAAGTGCGATTTCATCCTACCTCTGTTCTTAGTCAACCTCAGTATAAAAAGGTAAAATCACTTCGAATTTATAGTTCACAAAAAGAGCACTATATCAAACATTTTAGAAAAGTCTTTTCATAGTTGTTAGTACTTTAAAAGCAGTATGTGAATTAAACACTACATTTTTAGAAAATATTTTTCCTGGC
Source organism: Nyctibius grandis (assembly GCF_013368605.1). Taxonomy (NCBI): domain Eukaryota; kingdom Metazoa; phylum Chordata; class Aves; order Nyctibiiformes; family Nyctibiidae; genus Nyctibius; species Nyctibius grandis. The sequence continues at coordinate 53,501,432 of NC_090695.1, read as the reverse complement.
AGTTGATAAAATAAGGAATTGGAGTTGGTTTATTTTTCCAGTATTATTTAATCAAAGCTTATTTCAGTTAGTCCTCCTTCTGGAAGGAATGAGACAAAATGGTAAAAAAACCTAGTTATGAAACTGTTTTAAAGATCCCTGCTCATAGTAGCAAGAAGTTGTTCGGCTCTGAAACTGATTTTTTTAGATCCTTTTTTAAAGCGAAATATTTTGTTTCAAGGTTATAGGATAATTTGTGAGTCTAGTTGAATTCTCTCTTGCTTTTTTATTTGCGTGTGTAATAAGTTCATGTCTGTATAAATATTTATTTATTTCTACATTTATAAAATAAGAAATATGTTAAAATGTATTTTAATTACAAATAGAGGGTAAAATAGCCTAGTTTTATTTCCTGTTGCACAGATTCCCCCAGCAAATGGGCAAGCTGCAGCCATTCAGGCACTCCCTACAGACTGGCTTATATATGATGAAATGACAAGAGCTCACAGGATAGCAAATATCAGATGCTGTTCTGTTGTAACACCTGTCACTGTTTCACTCTTCTGTGGACCAGCTAGATTACCAAGTAATGCTTTGCAGGAACCTCCATCCTTTCGAGGTATAGTGGGGTTTGGATTTGGAATGTTTCTACTGGTATGTACTAGTATGTGATATGGAAGGCTTATTTTTCAAGAATATCTAATACATATATTGGCTAATCCTTAAAATGACAGAGCTATAGTTCCTGTAGCTGTTCAAGAATAGTTTATAGGCTCTGTAACAAATGTCTCAGTTTTGTGAATCCTTATAGATTCATATCCTTAAATTACACTTACATAGGTCTGAAGTCTCAGAAATTGCAGTATAGTTTGTAATTAAAGAAAAAATGCAAAAATGTCTAATGATAATACTAATGCTGAAAAGTGCAGTATGTATGTTTTTTCTACAGACTAGTTTATTTGATACTTTGAACTAGATTATTCAAACTGAATAATAATTTAGAAACTATCAATATGGCAAATACTCATATTGCTTCCAGGTGAAACATGCATCTTAAAGATGGCTTTCTACTGATGACTTTTAATGACAATTAGCTATACTATTAACTAGTAGTAGTAGGGAATATATAGAAATTGCCTTTTTTTATTTACATGGAGTGCTGTAGGCATAGAAGCAAAAATAATCTATCCTGCTGCCAGTTCTCTAGAAATATTAGTTTGAATCAGAGTAAGAGTCCAAGTTGTTTTTGAAGCTTTGCTGTCTTTCTCTTAAACTGTTACCCTTAAAATAGTGTTTATGCTGATCGAATTGCACTTAAAAAAAAAATTTAGAGTCCTATTTAATAGCTGTATGTATATATCATTTATTTTTTTATTAATGGGTCTTTAAATCTGCTGTTTCACTAGGAAATAAAGCATAGAGCAATGTGTGGTTTTGAAAACAGCTTCAGGCAAAAGTTTGATAATGGCTTGTTGATATTGATGAAGGTACGTGAGTGAGTCAGATCACACCAGTACAGTTGCTTACATAGCAGGGCCCTCAGCAGATCTGGATATTTGAGTTCTGCTAACTGAAGCAAAGACTTTTCACTGAGGTGTATTTGCAGAAAATAAAAAGTGTGTTTATAAATGTTTACATTTTAAAGTAAAATCTAGAAGGAAAATGGGTTTATTGCTGGTAGTGCAGTAGTGTTCAGTTTTTATATGTAAGTGGAAATAATATAGAAATGTTAATGCACCTTTTATATTTAATTCAGGGGATGGGGTATCTAATGATAACAGTGATAGTGAGATGGAGGACAAAACAAGTGCTAATTTGGCACTACTGAAACTAGATGAGTGGCTCCATCTCAAACTGGACCCTGAAGTAAGTAATGTATCATTTCAGTGCTTGTTTCTTGTAGAATGATATTTACGTCATATCTTCCTAAAAAGATTTCTGAAACTTTTGGGTAACCAAGAACTTTGTGTAAGAATGGCTGTCACAGTCCGTTTGATTCTCTCAGATTTACGGGACAACGTACTTGGTGATTTAACCTTTATTTCATGAGCTCATTAAGAAATACAACAAATAAACAGGGGCTCAGTCCCCTCTTGACCAGACTGAATCGTGTGAATTCACTTATTCACCATTCAAGACGTAAGGTTTCATAACTTAGAACCCCTAACACTCAATTCGTGCACCTATGAGCAAAAAGAAAAAAAGAATTGGTTACCTAGCTGACGGTGAAAATGCTCATCCTTCTTCCTCTGTCACGGTGTGGGTGTCGCCTGAATCACACTGGGAACTAGGAACGCCTCAGCAGTCCAGCTGCTATTGGATCCACTTCAAAAGTGTTTTGGGTAAGATGATGTTTTATACCTCCCAGCTTGGAGGTTTGGTCCATTTCTGCAAGTTAGCAGATTCTGACGAAACTGCGAGACAAAAGATAATGGCTGCAGGAGATAGCGAGCTGCAGGAGATAGTAGCTGCATAATGGCCCTTCAGCTCTTTCTGGCCACCTGTCCTGCCTATGTGGTACTCTCGCTTTGACCTAATGGCCCTGCTTCCAGCACACATCAAGCCTTAGCATGAGCTGGGTTAGCCAGAATCTGAGCAGGAGTTGAGCAAACAGTCACCATGGCATATTGTGTATTTCCTTCCCTGAGAGGATGACTACAGTTGGATCAAAGTGGAGCACTTGGACTTGCTGAAAGAAAGTTGCTGTCAGATTTTGGAAAAAGAAGAAAAAAACTTTTGAAGATAGAAGTCTTCAGGTCATTGAGAAGCTCTGACTGTGGTAGGAGGTAGAGTAGTTTATGGATTATGAAATATTTGGACCTACCGGATCTAGTAACAATACTGTCTCTTCTAGAGATGTTCAGAAGTGTGATTTTTTTTTTTTTTTTTTTTAAATGGAAGCATTTCTGATAATATGGGAATTAGACTGTAGTCTTCTAAATTCAGTCATCTCATTTGAGCAGAGTCTGCATAAGAAAAATATGTCACTTAGAGCTCTTTTCCCTCAGGTATGAATGAAGAGTGCATGAATACAGACTGATAAGAGGAACGGCCTAAAGCACGAAAAGATTTTTTTTAAAAAGATAAAATTTTAAAGTGAAAAAAAATCCTGTGGGTTTACAACATAATTTTAAGGTGCAGAGCTGAATGAAATAAAACATTTTAAAAATTATCTTGCACCCGAGGAAAGGAAAGATAACTTAACAGCTTAGTTTAAGTGTGGCGTTTTCTCCCCCTCTGCAGCACTTCAGTTTGGACACTGTTCATTTTAGAATGCCAGATGCTGCCTGATAGGAAGGCATGTAGGGTACCCTTACGTGACTTATGTAATTTTTATTAGTCTTTAACAGAATTGAAATTCATTACAGGCTGCAGGTTTGCTATTGCAACTCAGACAGAAGTGGCATAGCTTATTTCTGCGTCGTATGCGAGCTCCTTCTAAACCATGGTCTCAAGTTGATGAAACAACTGTAAGAGCAATTGTAGCTGTTTTAAGTACTGAAGAACAGTCTGCAGGTTTGCAGCAGCCATCAGGAATTGGTCAGAGACCAAGACCTATGACTTCTGAAGAACTTCCTTTAGCATCTACATGGAGGTCACCCAACAGCAGAAAAAGCTCAGCAGAAACTGAATTCTCTGATGACTCCTCTAATGCTGAAAAGTAAGCTTTTGAGATCTTCTATAGACTGTAGGCTGTAACTTATTCAGCTATAAAAGCATCACTTGAATTTCTGCTAGTAATAAAGAGGAAGAAACAATAGAAATACAGTTGAAAGAAGTGATACTGTCCTGTGCTGCATTGTAGTTGTGATTTCATTGAGAAGTATTTCATATGTGTGCCTGCTGTTTGAGATAGCAGTCAGGTATATTGTCCGTGAATTGTGATCTCTAGGAAGAAGTAGAAGAGGCTTAACCCTAGCATTCAAAACCAATGCATGATCAGTATTTTTTTACTTAGTGTTTAATATGTTTTAGAATTACTGTAATATATATATAGTCATGCAATAGGCTGATCTGTAGATAGAAATTGTTCTGTGACCGCTTATGAAACTCCTGGTATATCCTGTATCTACCTTTACTTTTTAGAGTTTTAATGAAATCTACGCCTCCTGCACTTCACCAGCCAAAGAAGTACAAAGAAAAAAACATTTTGCACTCCAAACGAACTTCAGATGATAGGTCAGATCAATCATCAGTGAAGTCTACAGACAGCAGCAGCTATCCTAGCCCCTGTGCTAGTCCTTCTTCTCCAATATCTGCAAAGGTAGAGTTCTCGTAAACGAATTACCCCACTCTTCAAAATAATTAGAATTTCAGAAGTAAATTTGCTGATATCTTTCAGCAGCTATCAGGTATTACATTGATAAATCAAGAACCTGACTTAGATTTTCATTTTTAGCAGCTGCATAATATTTATTCCTGGAACTTAAAATCTAGACTAAATAATCTTGTTATGCTAGTTTAATACAGTAAAAATATTATTCTTTGCTGGCTGCTGAGGTGAAGCTATCCAAAGTAGAAAAAGTCGGATTTTTTTTTTTAAACATGATATAATAACTGGTGAAGGTGTAATTTTTTTTTCTAAATTAGTATACAGTACATGCACTTCTGAATTCTTTGGATTCTGCCTTCCTCTGTTTCTGTAATAGCATACAATGATACTGTTTCTCTTTAAGTTTTACGTTATCTGCCTTGTTATGACTGCTTGCCTTTTTTTAGGACAGTTATTTTAACAAAGCACACATTTTTAATGAGGTTGTTGGCGTAATTCTCCCTATGCACTTGAATAGTAAACTGCAGTAATATTAAACAGATCACTGAGAGGAAAACCCATTATTCCGCTAGGCATGGACTTATTGGAGGATTTAATAATTCCTCTTAAGTCTTTCAGTTTTTAAATTCAGCCGATGTAAAAGGGAGAAAACTTACATTTACTGAAGGTGGAAATGTGAGTAGTGTGCTTCAGGGTACAGTCTAGAATGATTAATTTTTTGTCATCTGAAGGTGTGTCAGACTTCAAAGAATTGTAATTAATCCCTAGACTATTTAGGCCTGTTCTGCTATATTTGTTTGCCGCCCCTCATAAGTGAACTATTATTTTGGAAAGTGCTTAAAAAATGTAAAATAGATGGGAAATACATTTTAAAACCAATCCAGACAGTACCAGCTGATAGGTTCTGTGTTTCTTGTAGAATCTGAGGTAGGAGGGTAGGAGCACAGTAAGGGATTTCTATCTTCACCTGTGTAAAACTTTGGAACTAAAGCCTGATTTATTGTGTTGTAGCTTAATTTAATTTAATTTTTCCAGGGTTCCAAATCTCCTTCACCAAGACCAAGTACACCAGTTCGATACTTTATAATGAAAAGTAACAACTTACAAAACATTGATATTTCTCAACAGAAGGGTATATGGTCTACTATGCCAAGTAATGAACGCAAACTAAATAGAGCCTTTTGGGAGAGCAGCATGGTTTACTTAATATTTTCAGTTCAAGGGTCTGGACGCTTTCAGGTGAGTCCTTAGTTAACAGTAAATATTAGCTTTGGTTGATGGTTTAGAAGAGCGCAGCAAATGACTATGTGAGGTATGGAGGTTTTTGCTTATGACTTCTGACCTTCTAATAAGTAGAGTAGCAAGCAAACGTATCCGGTTGCTGAGGAAAGAGTACTTCATTCTTCTCTGAAATACACCCTTTTAGCTAACTCAGTTTGTCACTCAAAGGCTAAGACTGAATTGCATCCAAACATCCTGAGTCAGAATAATGTTTATACCCTACATTAATCCTTTAAAACACCACCACCAACAACAAAAAAAACTGAAGAAGGCAGGGGGTTGCTACTCATTTGTTTTGTCATGAAGAGAAAAATTGTAAGTGAACAAGCAGTTATAATCAAGTCACAGCTTTCTAAAGCCGGGAAACTCACAGATGTCTTTATTACAAATTCTAATAAAATCTGTTTTGCCTGATCTGTAGTTTCTAAAAGTTAGGAACCTGGAAGGTCATGTCTGTGATTCTTCCAGAGCTGTGTCTTGACTTCAAGTTTAGCAAGGTATTTGTGAGCAATTTGTTGACAGATTTGTAGCTAGCTTCGTTAAAGACTTGACCTGGTAGTGCAAAGTTGCAGGTTAGCTGTGTTGTAGAGAGGGCTAAACTCAGTTGTTCCAGGTAAAGAAAGTTCAATTTACCTCTTTATATATAAATTATTCATAAAAGTCAGATAGACTTAAAATCTAATGAACTAGCCCAAATACAGCTGTCTTGGTGATACCACTGAAGGATTATGGTGAGATACACATATGACAATTTGGCAAATGCAGATGTAATATTGGAAAGTAATTTTCAGCATGCCAGTTGATACTGAAAATGGGCTGTTGTATTGGTGCTCTTAGACGAGGAAGCTGGGAGGGGAAGACATGCTGAAGTCAGGAGTGTAGGTGATTGATGTTGCCTTGCCCTTCCAGGTTTGACAATGCACTAGACATTCATGGAAATGTGAGATTGGCATCTCCTTTTCTTTCCACCTTAATTTCCATTTAATTTTGGCTTGAGCTACCTATGACTGCATTTTTTTACAACAGTAGGTAGTGCACTGCATTTCTTGGATTCCTAAGTCATAACTGGCGTAAATTTGCCTCAGTAGTTGACAAGTTGTGTGTGTGATGGATTTGTTTTGTTTTGTTTGATGTGTGGGCAAGTAGGGGCGTCCCTAAATAAGTTAGAAGCAATCTTGGATTTGGGGTTGTTTTAATTTTGTTTCTGAATACTTGTCTTGTTGGAATTTCTTCCTGCCTCGTTGAAGAAGGAAATAAAAGCAACTTTGAGTTCTTTCTTTGAACAACAGCTACACACTCTTAATTCTATGTAAAAGTTTGTTAATGTAGAGGGAACATGGGAAGGAAAGAATGGATTTGTGCAAAAAATATCTACAACTAACAAGGAATAGCTAATGGACTATTATGGAGTAGAACACTAATCTTGATTCCTTATGCTTCAAATGTTCTTACAACACCTTTTCAACCTCTGTTACAGTGCTTAAAAAAACTTCTAATGGTAATTATGAGAGATTAATTGAGAGACAAAGTGTCAAAGGTCAAAGTCCACAAGGCATATTTGAAGTGGAAAAACAAATGATACTTCTTTTAAATTTCTAGATGTAAACTTTTTAAAAGATCCAGCTTCATGGATGAGAGTATGTGAATCACTTTGTAACTGATTCGAAAGTTTCCTATGAAGTCTGGTCATTTATGTAGTGCTATTATAAGCAGATAAGCTCTAATTATGTCTTTCCTTTCATATTTCAATGTTTGCTCCAGGGTTTTGCTAGAATGGCTTCAGAGATAGGGTGTGAGAAAAGTCAAGACTGGGGATCTGCTGGTTTCGGAGGTGTATTTAAGGTGGAGTGGATCCGAAAAGAAAGCATTCCTTTTCAGTTTGCACACCATTTGCTCAACCCTTGGAATGACAATAAGAAAGTACAAATAAGCAGAGATGGCCAGGTAACGTTATTCTCTTCTAAAGTCTTCATTACTTGGTAGAACTGTGTATTGTTTATTAGCTTCTTTAGCCTTGAAATTTATCTGAACTGTCCTTATATATCCATTAATCTGAACCACAGTAGTTCATTGATGCGGACTGTACATTCTGCTGATGCATTACTGTTGAAGTAGTGGAGGTTTTTTGATAAAATCAAAGCAGTTTCTTGCTTAATATGCATTTAAATAAAAAGATTTATAGCTGGATGCTTCCAAAAATAAAAGCTTTTAGGAATTTGTAATTTTGGTTCTGGAGATTTGTTCCCTGTTTGTTTCAGATTTGTTCCCTGAGATAGTCTGTCACACCCAAATAACTGTTCATAATTATAGGTTTGAGTTTCCTGTAAAGACTGAAGAGAACCTTGACATTTGAGCTAGAATAAAGCTTAGGACAGTTCTCCAATCTGTTAAAGCTAAATGCAACTACAAAAAGCTGAAAGAATTGGCATAAGAGTTCTCTGTGGCAGTTTCTGCTTTCTCCACAGTCCCCTCCCAAAATACCTCCTTGATAACAGATTCTAGAGCTAAAGTTTTTGTATCATCTTCTCCAAAACCTCTCCAGCTATAAGAATGAGGAAAAGACATACTGTAAGAACAAGGAAAGGGGTATAGCACGTGATGGAGTTAACAGTGCTTCTCTTGCAAATGGCTCTTAAGACCTAAAGAGTCTTAAAAGATCTTAAAAACTGGTTTATATTAAAGTCTATGATTCCACCAAGAGCCACGGTATTACTTGTGACCTGCCTTTCCACATTCTCCACCACACTTGACAGAATTAAACTCAAAGGATGTGGAGAACAATGATCTTTAGTTAATAAGTAAGTGACCTGTGGAAGGAACAAAGTATGGTGCATACATTCTTGAATGTGGTGGTGGTATGTTCAGTCCGAATTCTCTTTTTAAGAACTGACATCTTACTGTGAATGAAAATTACCTCAAACAACCTGTAGGCCAGGGCTGCTTATGAAAGTTTTTATCTACTTTTGAGCCCTTGTAAAAAAAAAAAGTCCTGTAAGCGGATTTCTGATCTATGTCTCAATAGCAAGAGGAAAAGACTGAAGGGAATCACCAGTAACTTCATGTAACAATTTTGTTATAAATGGTTTCTATATGGTCAGTAGTAGCAGTGCAGATAACTTCTCTAATTTCCTGCTCATTTCTAGGAGCTGGAACCACAAGTTGGAGAGCAGTTGCTACAGCTTTGGGACCGTATTCCTTTGGCAGGAAAAAATTCAACTGATTGAGCATGTCAGGTAATGTGACAGAGGTAGTTATTTCGTGCATTACTTGCTGGTTTTGTGGTAGAGGAAAAGCTATCTATATACAATGTATCATTACAGTATTGTCTCTCCTTTGTAGAGTTTGTGGAGGAACAGATACACATAGTACTAAATATTCTCTTCCTTTTGATTTTTTTTTTTCAGCTGTGGTTGTTGAAACATCAGTTGTAACCACTAGAACCAGCAGTATGCCTACAATGTAAAGATGAAGAAGGTGGCAGTGCAACAAGCTCCTGAAGCTGTTAGTCATGCTGTGCAGCTAGCAGTGGAAAAATAAGAGGGAATTATGTTGGTTTCAGTATTTCCTTGTCTTAACAAATGTCATAACATTATTCACCAGCCTTTTTTTGACTGAATTATTTTTTTACAGTAGTGTGTAGTTAATACTTAAAAATGTGTTTAAGTTCACAACTAAGTTTGAAACAATGGACCACATGCAAGTTGTTTGTGGGTTTAAAATAGCACAGCAGACAGTTTAAATATACAGCTTACATTTAAAGCTTTCTGAACACAGTAAAATGTATGAAAGAAACCAGTGTAATGTTGATTAACCAATCTTGCAGTTTGCATAAAATAAATAAATTGAGAATAGATGTCTCCAAGTTTATTGAAAGATTCATTAAGTATTTGTTGAACTTCTATATGCACAGTATGAGAGAGCAGGATATATTAATACAAACAACTGGACAGCTGGAGAATGTAAAATTTTAATTTAAATACATAAGTGAAAGGAGCATGAGACTTTTGAGAGCAGATCGGTCTAGCGGTGTTTCCAGTTTCATTTATTTTTCACCTTTAAAAGGTACTTGCACTTCGGCAAGCTGAAACAGTCTTTCAGAGGCCTGCTGCCAAATGGTACTCTAATAGTTCACTAACTTGGGCATTATTAGAAGATTTTTATTTCTTTCAGGGGAAAAAAAAAAAAAGAAATTACCAGTACAGCTTTCTTCATCTTTTAATCTAGTCTTCATGCTTTCTTTCTGTACCTCTTCTTTCAATTTCTTTCTTGTTCTTCTGTACTACTATTGTTTTGTTTTGTTTTGTTGGGCTTCTCTTTAGTTGTTAACGTGGTACTATAAAGCTGGTATAAATTTAGTCTGCTCACTGTCAGCACTACGTTTGTGGTCATTCTTAGATTAAACCGAGAGCTTTTTCTGCTTCTGAGCCTGTACTTAACATTTTTCATGTCTGCTAAGAATATTCACACAGTTCACAGTACCCTGTGTATTCATTCTTGCATTCTGTGTAGTGACTTCCATACATAAACAGTAGGTTTTGCCTTTGCAAGACTTACTGCGTCCTTGTAAGGCTAGTATTGCCTAATAAGGTATTTCTGGGGATGATATATACAATGGAGCTGTGAGGCTCGTATTGCCTTATACGAAACTTCCAGACCCATGCCCATGCACACCAGGAACAGAGCTGGCACGGAGGGGGAGCAGAGGTGGGTTGTAATGTGTGGCTAATAAGCCCGAACAGTGCTTTTGCAGCTCGATGATAAAATGGACAGTCCAGCCATGGAATTTGCATTCCCCAAGGTTGTTGGCTGGTCCACGTCACTTGTCTGGAGAAGAGGTCGTGCCCTGCTGCCTGCCTGACAGCCATGGTCCTGTAAGTCTTTGCATGCCCAGATGTTAGGTCTAGCCCAGTCTTGATATGAACTACTTAATTTGCTGTTATGACCCAGATAATTGTACTACTAATTTGTATTTTTTCCTGTACTGTTATTATAGAGATAAACGGTTTATCCCTGAAGCTGTTGGTCTGGTGTCTGTTACCATATCCTGAACCTGCAACTTGGCAGGGCTACCTTAAGTAAGCCCTTACACTCTGGTGTCAGAAGTGGGATAAGGTACACTGCATCATGACCAGCCCTGACCGTGAGTGTCAGATTCTGCTTTGATTAGAGAAAGTCAGAAAGACAGAAACATGAAGGGAGAGTTACCCTGCTTAGATCTCTTAGCTTGTTGCATTAGAGGTAGAACAGCATTTGAAAGCAACCCAAGCCCAAGCTGACTACCTAGAAAAAGCACTGGCTCACACCCAGCAGGGCACTGGGGCTGCAATAGAGGAGACTCTAGCCCCTGTCTGTGTTAAAGGCTGTGTCAGGCTAATGTGGAGAAACTAGAGCAACGCATGGTCTCCCACATAGCAGTATCTGTCTGGGAAAAACTTAACTCTTGTCTGGAAGCTGCGGAAAAGGGAATTTCTGTATAGAAACCCACAAGACAGAGATGTTACTTGATCTGATTCAGATTCACACAATACTGTGTCAAATTGCTCCCGTCCTGAAGATTTACTAATCTGACCAGTTGTTAAAACAGAGTATGATGGTACTGGAGGTATGACAGGTGCCTCTGCATGCTCTTTATGAGCACAGACCTAGCCAAACTAAGCAAGTGCTATCACAAATCTGTTATTGTGGATTATTTAATCTGACTTGCAAATATGTTCTGTGACCGGGGACATACCATCTGAGTTTCAGACTGGAAAGCCTGGAGACTCACTTTGGGGTCTGGGATCCAACTACAGCTTCCAGCAGGAAGTGTAGACACTGTCTTCTGGGCAGCACTGGTATATATTCTGAGCAGTACCCTGAGAGGACTGAGGACACCTGGCTATTCCCTGGGCCAGTCCTGCAGATTTGGAATTGAGCATCACTAGGCTGGTTATCAATCACGCTTTAGAAGTAGCCCCTGTGGCAGAGGAAGAGGAAGACCTATGTGGACATTGTCGCATGTGGTGCACTGGTGCCTACTAATCAAAAAGGGTCCTGGTCCACTCGGAGCCCATTTACAGTCAATAAGCACTGGCCTTAGAGGCACAGCACACAGCCCCATGTGGGCCCCGCTCCTACAAAAGGTTGTGTCTGCAGTGCCCATTGATACCTCATGTCGAGGTGGTTAAAAATGCCCCTAAGCATGTGCAAAGAAGAGGACTGCACAGGAGCTAATTATATATTGAGATGCTTTTAAGTACACTTGAAACTACTTCCTTCTTCTTCTGTGACTTGTCAATGTTTTCATGGCAATCAGACTTCATACAGTTGGTTTCATTTTAGCAGATACTTTAGCAAGTATTTTAAAACAGGGTTCACATGATTTTGCTTGTTTCACATATCTTTGTTTTAATCATTTTAATGCTGACAAAACTAGGAGAAATCCATGCTGATGGTGTGGACAGTTATTTAACGTGATCTTTTTGGTTCTAAGAAGCTGAAAATTTGTTGTTCAATTGTACTCTCTCTTCCTTTCCTGTTTGTATTTTCTGCTTTCCCTCCTTTTCCCTTGAAGTTGCACATAACTTCATGGATATGCATTCAGGACTGCTGTTAGCATCTGAACTCAGGAAAGACCATGTCAGAGATGAGTAGTGTCTAGAGAACAGATCTAGGGGACTTTTCTTGAAGCTACTGAAGCATGAAAAGTTCATCGGTAAGAAGATCATTACGCTGGTTTTCAAATGATGATTTTTTTTAAAAAAGCTTACCTCAGATCTCTCTAGTTGTACGCTCAGTGCCACAGCTTCTCAGTGTTTCCTAGTGACTTCTGAGACCACCTTTACAAGACTGAGTCAACCAGTAGTTGCTGCTGTTCATCCTTTGTCCTTCTGTCATTGAGCAACAATAACAGATGATCTGTAAATCTGAAGGTAAATGCTTTTTCTGTAAACAGCAGTACTGCGACTTGTCTATGCCACAGTCTGCAAGGAGCATCATATGGTACATTTTACATCTATAGTAGATTTAAGTGTTTTCATAATTGAACTAAATGACCAGAAGAGGTTATTGTAAATGAAGAAACACTGAACAATGTGATGCATAGTAACCTTGTTTTGCTGGGCAAAGTTATTTGCAGAAATATTTTATTTCTAAATAAAAATACATGTGCTGTCATCCATTTTCCAATGTGCTGTCATTCCCTTTTTCATTTGAAATGAACAACTGTTTCTTGGTAATACTGTAGTAATACACATTTCTGAATTGTAACTTTCAATAAATCAGCATAAATTATTTTTGAGTGAGTCTGGCTGAACGTCTACAATAAAATATTCCACTCTTGAAACTCAGAGAACTAAGTGACCTTGTTTTCTCAGGTAAACTCCTTTTATTTATTGTCATCCATACAAATTTTGCTAGATTTCATCCAATGGAAATAATGGTGGTGGTGTGGCCAGACATTACTTCAGTTAAATCCATGCAAAATGTCTGGTTATTTCCCTGTGCAGCAATGAATTTTTTGATAGTTCTTTCCCCAGAATCCTCTGCTCTGGTTTCATGTTATGTCTGTAAAACCACCACTTCAAGTGTTTTGGAAAAGCGCTCTTTTGAACCATCAAGCACATACCAGTTTCCCGACCCTGGGTGTTGGCATTCTTTGTTTTCACTGTGCTCTTCCTATCATCCTGGTCTGCAAAGAGAGAGTTATCGTGGTAGCAATGCATGTGATGATACCAACAGTATCTGCGGCTCTGTACCAGGATTCTTAAGAGACACACAATCCGCTGGATAATGACTGAATGTGATTATACCTGAAGTGAAAACTAAAGCATCATGAAAGGCAAGGAGGTGAATCTATCTGAAAAATACCAGGGCAGCAACAGCACACAATTCACAGAATCCTTGTATCTATGATGACAAATGGGACAAATGGCCCATCACAGTCTTCAGTGCAACAGTAAAAATCCCAGCTTGGAGGTTGTCAGCCAGGAGTTGATTTACTCTGCTTTAGAGTTCTTGCAAGCTAGACAGTTGTCCATAAACACGAGAGTGAGGACAAAGGGAACAGAAATAGGGTTATGGATGACAGCCACAGGTTTGCAAGGTTTGTTCATACATGATCAAAGCTTATCTGAGCAGTGGTGATTCAAGACGAATCCAGTCGTTCCTCAAGATAGTAGGTAAGAGCTTTGCCAGTGGCTCATGTGAGAAAATGCTGAGGTGTGCTGCCTCCTTAGGAACATATTTCTGAAAATAAGGTAAAGGTGGCAAGCTGTTTTGCCACAGACAGACTTCAGTTTATTTCTCTAGCAACTAAAGAAAGTTTGTTAAATTTTTTTTTGTTAAATATTTTGTAGCCTGAAATTGCTTATTTGTTGCAACTTATTTCTTTCAATATTTGCTTTTTTTTGCATTTTTTTGCTGCTATTGAACTGGTATAATTTCTGCTCCATCATCACAACGTCTACAAAGACATTTCCTCCAGTGCTTGTGGGTTAGATTTCTACTGTGGAATTTCTTTCAGCTTCCGTTTTAAATGCCTGATACAAGCTGTTGTCAAAATGAAATCACAACTCACACCTGGCAGGCCAATTTGCCTGGATTGTGGCTGAATGAAATTAATCAAACCAACAGCAGATGCTGTCAGGGTTAGGTACATGTGGACACAAGAGTTATAGGAAGTATCTGTGGGCTGAAGGGTCACACCAGCCTGCATAAGGTAGGAGAATGGAAGGGTAAATAAAGTAGCTCTGTTACACTCCTTTGAACACCAATAATTGGAAGAAGCATTCACCTTGAAGGAGTATAAACACTGGTGTCACAAAAAATAGGACTCTGAAGATCCTTCAGAGCGAAGCTAGGTGATGCAGTTGGCTAGCATATGAGCTCTTGTCTGCTGGGGACTCTTTTAAAAGAAAACCTAGATTTATTAGCAGGTGCGAATGAAATGGCCTCTCCCCAGTGAATTATGGTAAGGAATTAGTGCAGTAACCTGTTGCTTTGTGTCTGATGGACTCATTCATGAGTTTTCACTTCTCTAAAGAGGAGAAGGGCAAGAGGTACTAGGCTGGGGGTAGATATTAAAAGATGTGTCTTAAAAGTTGGTTTTTAGGACTTCTTTTTTTTTCCCCACCTGTGAAAAGCAGACAGTATGAGACCAGGGCAATAAGGATATGTTTATTATTAAAGGCTTTAAATGATACTTTTCTTGTGTAATCTTACTTCTGTGGAACACTGCTTACCTGCAAGAAATTATGGACATGAGGATGGTTTTTCTAAGTAAAAAGGCCAGCTCAGGACAGGGTTCAGGATCCAGCTCCCAGCCCTGTTGTGCCTTCTCTCCATGACCTTGTATAACTCGATAAAGTGTTTAACTTGCTTATAACTTCCCAGCCTCTTAGTGAGGTGTTCATCTGCATTGCTTGTCAGGAGCTTTCTAGAGAGTGCTTGTGAAGTGCCTCTTACTGAAATACTGTGTATAAAAATGGTTTAAGCTTTGTATATTAGCTCTTGGTCCCTCAGCACATGGAAAATGCTACTCCTCACCCAACTGAAGTGCAGACATCAGTAGGCTTCTCCGTAACACTCCAAGCTGTGGTCCTTGCTATTTCTGTTGTCCTAGATTGCTAGCAACAGATTTTTTCTGGAGCAATTTTGTTTCGCTCTACTTGGGCTGTAAATTTAAGAGCCATCTCTTACGAGCACAGGAACGGGCAATTCCAAAGTGTCAGAAGTCAAGCAAGTGGGGCAGAAGGCTGGCTGGTCTGAGCAGGGATCTTCTAGAACTTAGGCAAAAAAGGAAAGTGTATGGATGTTGGAAGCAAGGCCAGGGAATATGGGAGGACTGTAGAGATGCGGTTTGCCACTGCAGGGAGAAAATTCATGCGGCCAAAGCTTGATTAGAGTTCAAGCTGTCCAGCACTGAGAAGGACTGAAAAAAGGGCGTTTTAAAACATGTTAAAGCAAAAGAAGGATCAGAGATAACATTGGACCGTTAGGTCACGTCACGTCACCGTTAGGTCACAAATAGGTCGGTCACGTCACAAATAGGGACATAGACAAAGTGGTGACATTTAATGCGTTCTTTGCTTCTGTCTTTAACGCTGGTGATGGGCCCTGGGAAACCCTAGAGTCCTGTGTTGGAAGACCATGACTAGAGGAATGATAAACTCTCAGCCAACCCTGAACGTGTTGAGACTTGCTACTCCAGCTGGATGTGCATAAATATGTGGGGCCTGATGGAATTCATCCCAGGGTACTGAAAGGGCTGGCCGATGTTATTGCAGGACCTCTCTCTATTATTTTGCAATGGTCTTGGGAGTCTAGAGAGGGCCTAGTTGACAGGAAACTGGCAAATGTCATCCCAGTTTTCAAGAACAGTAAGAAGGAAGACCCTGGTAATTACAGGCCTGTCAGTCCCACTTCAGTGCCTGGTAAAATTACGGAGAAAGTTATCCTGGGAGATACTGAAAAACATTTGAGAGACAGAATCACACAGAATCACATAATCAATCAGGTTGGAAGAGATATCTGGTATCATCGAGTCCAACCATTGCCCTGACACCACCATGTCAGTTAGACCACGGCACTAAGTGCCATGTCCAGTCTTTTCTTAAACACATCCAGAGATGGTGACTCCACCCACTTCCTGGGCAGCCCGTTCCAATGTCTTATGACCATTTCTGAGAAGAAATTCTTCCTAATGTCTAACCTGAACCTCCCCTGGTAAAGCTTGAGGCTATGTCCTCTTGTCCTAGCACTAGTTGCCTGGGAGAAGAGGCCGACTCCCACTCCAATACAACCTCCCTTCAGGTAGTTGTAGACTGCAATAAGGTCACCTCTGAGCCTCCTCTTCTCCAGGCTAAACAACCCCAGCTCCCTCAGCCATTCCTCATAGGTCAGACCCTCCAGACCCTTCACCAGCTTGGTTGCCCTCCTCTGGACTCACTCCAACACCTCAACATCTTTCTTGAAGTGCGGGGCCCACAACTGGACACAGCATTCAAGGTGCGGCCTCACCAGTGCCGAGTACAGGGGGATGATCACTTCCCTAGATCGGCTGGCTACACTATTCCTAAGAGAGACCAAGATGCCATTGGCCTTCTTGGCCACCTGGGCACACTGCTGGCTCATGTTTAGCCAGCTGTCGATCAGCACCCCGAGGTCTCTTTCCGCCGGACCGCTTTCTAACCACTCTTCCCCCAGCCTGTAGCGCTGCATGGGGTTGTTGTGGTCGAAGTGTAAGACCCGGCACTTGTTCTTGTTGAACCTCATGCCGTTGGTCTCGGCCCATCTATCTAACCTGTCCAAATCCCTCTGAAGGGCCTTCCTACCCTCCAGCAGATCGACACTCCCACCCAGCTTGGTGTCACCTGCAAATTTACTGAGGGTGCATTCAATCCCTACGTCTAGATCATCTATAAAGATATTGAACAGCACCGGCCCAAAACTGAGCCCTGGGGAACACCGGTAGTGACCGGCCACCAGTTGGACTTTGCCCCATTCACCACCACTCTCTGGGCTCGGCCATCCTGCCAGTTTTTAACCCATTTAAGAGTCCACCCATCCAAGCCCCGGGCAGCCAGTTTGTCTAGGAGGATGCTGTGGGAGACAGTGTCGAATGCCTTACTGAAGTCTAGATAGACTACATCCACAGCCCTGCCCTCATCTACTAAGTGGGTCACTTGGTCATAGAAGGAGATCAGGTTGGTCAAGCAGGACCTGCCTTTCATGAATCCATGTTGGCTGGCTCCGATGCCCCAATTGTCCTTCAAGTGCCATGTAATGGCACTCAGGATGATCTGTTCCATCACCTTGCCTGGCACCGAGGTCAGGCTGACAGGCCTATAGTTTCCTGGATCATCCTTCCGACCCTTCTTGTAGATGGGCGTTACGTTTGCTAATTTCCAGTCAGCTGGAACTTCTCCAGTTAACCAGGACTGCCGGTAGATAATTGAGAGTGGTTTGGGAAGTTCATTTGCCAGTTCCTTCATTATTCTGGGGTGAATCCCGTCTGGGCCCATAGCCTTGTGTGTGTCCAATTGGCACAGCAGGTCACTAACCATCTCCTCCTGGATTACGGGGGGTTCACAGAGCCCCCCGTCCCTAACTTCAGGCTCTGGGGGCTGAGTCTCCTGAGGACAACCAGTCCTGACATTAAAGCAGGTCATTGGTCATAGCCAGCATGGGTTCATGAGCAGAAAGTCCTGCTTAACCAACTTAATTTCCTTTTATGATAAAGTCACCCATCTAGTTGACCAAGGGAAGACAGTAGATTTAATTTTATTTTAGCAAAGATTTGATACTATCTCTCACAGTATCCTTCAGGACAAAACGTCCAGCATACAGCTAGAGGAGTCCATTATATGATGGGTGAGCAACTGGCTGACAGGTCAGGCTCAAAGGGTTATAGTAAATGGGGTGACATCATGCTGAGGACCAGTCACCAGTGGGGTTCCACGGGCCTCAATTGTAGGGCAAGTGCTCTTTAATTTTTCTTGTAAATGATCTGGATGCAGGAATCGAATGTACATTAGGTAAGTTTGCTGATGATACTAAACTAGGAGCAGCTGTGGACTCCCTCGAGCACAGAGGAACCTTACAGAGAGATCTGGGTAGACTAGAGTGCTGGGCAATCACCAGCCATAGGAAGTTTAACAAGAGCAAGTGCCAGATTATCCACCTGGGACAGAGTAATCCTGGTTAGATGTACAAATAGGGGGACGAGAGGCTGGAGAGCAGACCCACAGAAAGAGTTCTGGGTTTGGGCTAATGGCAAGTTGAATATGTGTCGACAGTGTGTTCTGGCAGCCAAAAGGGCCAACCGTGTCTGAGGTTGCATCAAATACAACATAGCTAGCTGGCTGAGGGAGGTGATTGTCCCACTCTACACCGCATTGGTGCGGCCCCACCTCGAGTACCATGTGTAGTTTTGGGCACCTCAATGTAAGAAGGACATCAAACTATTGTATTGTATCCCAAGGAGGGCAACCAAGGTGGTGAAAGGCCTCGAGGATAAGACTTAAGAGGAGCAATTGAGGACACTTGGTTTGTTCAGCCTGGAGAAGAGAAGGTTGAGGGGTGACCTCATAGCAGTCTGCACCTTTCTCAAGGGAGGCAGCGGAAGTGGAGGTGCTGATTTCCTCTCTCTGGTGACCAGCGATAGGACATGAGGAATAGAGTGAAGCGGTGCCAGGGGAAGTTCAGATTGGACATTAGGAAAAGGTTCTTCACTGAGAGTGTGGTCAGTCACTGGAACAGGGTCCCCAGGGAAGTCGTCATGGCACCAGGCCTGTTAGAGTTCAAGGAGCGTCTGGACGATGCTCTTAGTTATATGGTTAAACTAGGTAGTCCTTCAAGGGGCAGGGATTTGGACTCAATGATCCTTATGGGTCCCTTTCAACTTGAGATGTTCTATGATTCTATGAATTTGTCCTTTCTCTTTTTTGTGCTACTTCTGTAAGGAGTTAGTAACTAGATTTTCAAGAAGAGGTAAGATCAGTTCCGTGTGCATTGGAAAGGTATCTGCATTTCTGATCTCAGTGACTGCTATAAACAGGCAGAAGAGAGACAAAAAAGTTCAGTAGCCCTGTACTTGCTTGAGACTTTGCAATAGTATGTGCTGGTACTATTTGCAGTAATGTTAAAACAAGAACAACAAAAAAAGTGAAGTGCACAACTCTAAAGGCTCCAGACCAATGCCATTGGATGTTTCTTTTTGGGCCTTAACTCTGGCACAGCACCATTAGAAAGTTAGGTCAGACCTAAAACAGGCTACTGCACGACTAGATGCAGTCATTAAAACGGCTACCAGAGATATGAGTGGCTCACTGGATCAGAAAGGAGAGGAAAAAGATATTTAAAGATTTAAAAGAAAAGGAAGCTTTAAACATAAAAGAAAAAAAGTTTAAAAAAAATTATGCATGTTTTAATCTTGAATCCAGAACTGAAATCTCATTTACACCAAGTAGTGCTGTTTAAATCTCTTATTTTTTTCCTTGGGTTAGATTTATTACTGCTTTAGCACTTGATTTATATAAAAATGGTGAAGATAGCCTACAAGAACCCTGTACTTGAACAACAATCAAATTCTTGGCATGTTACTATTTCTCTCTGCCAGTCAAGGTGTAATCCTTTCAGAAACAGGCCTGCCCAAGAAGAACCCTGCAGGCTCTGCTTGAATCCACTGTCTGGTTGATGCAGCAGACAGCTGGAAAGTCAAAGGCAGTTTTTAGCTGCACTGCAACTGTTCTCTCCTGAAATCAGCTGTAGGAAAACTGGTGCTATCAGTGGGAATATCTTCTGTCAGTTTTCTTTAACAGCGGGTTTTATGTCAGCTAGTTGTTGAGTAAGTAAAAAACCAGGAGTATATAATGTGAATGAGAAATGAACAAAAGAGTTCTCAGATGAAGAAGGAAAAAATAATGCATTTAATTATTAGACAACTCCAACTTAGCAGGCTAGAAAAGAGTTTTAATTGGATGTGGACAAAATGCCTGTAGGAAAAATAAAATCAAATTTGCCAAGTTAGGTACCTGACCTTCTATTCTGCCCCCAAATTTTGCAGTAAGTACTAAGTATATAAATGTTTTATTAGTTTTCAGCGTAAATGAGAGTGCAAAAGAAGCTTTGTGATTAATTTATTGAAAAAAATATACAGGAAATCAATTGAAGCCATTTTTTGACACATCATATGAAATATTTCTGAACTTTGTCCACAAATGAAGATATATGGGTTCTCCGCTGCTGTAGTCTTGCCAGGACCACTCATAACCTCTTCATTATTTTGTCTCACACTTGAACTATGCTTAATGTGAGCCATAGAGGACACCTGATGGTGTGCATTTTATGGAATTATTGGAAGTTTTTTTTCTAACTGTAGAATGTTCCCATGAATTGTGAAAGCTCAGAAAGGTTCAGTCTTTCTCTGTTGCTGGACTTTGTGTGTGGATATGTTCACAAAGTAGACAGTTTCTAGTATTCAAGTCTTTCTCTGCCGAGAAAGCTACTACATGATGAAGGGAAATGACAACCGAACATCTCAGTTGAGGACTCCTGATTTGCCCTCTTCCCCAGATGCTTCTGAAGACTCAGAAGCCTTGACCTACATCACTCTTTTTGCCACTTCTCTGGAAATGCAATCACTTTTGGCTTTTGATGAATATTCAAAATGACACCATCTGTCACCCTGTCACCTCTGAGGGCGGAAGCAGTTTGACTCTCCAAAGACTTCCTCTTCTCTTTTTTTAAAGGAAAGTTGAATAATGATCCCTGTCATGAGGGAAAAACACAAAGTGACAATACTGCAGAACAGTAATTAAGAAAAACCATGCGAGATATTGGCATGGAGGGGAGGCACTGGACCTGTTTCTGACTGTCATTTCAGAAGCCTTCTCATTCCCTGAATTAGGATGGGAGAGAAACAGCAGCTCACTATATGGAGAATGGTTTTTGGCATTTATTTTGAAACAGGCTGTGCTTTTACTATCTTTTGTGCTAATATGGGATTTGTCTCCATCACTTCTTTGTCTTGGGTAACTTGCAATTTTATCTGGATCTGACTGCAGGAATGTGGTGAGGAGGATCTTCCCCCTGAAGTGGGTACTGCGGCTGGTGACTCTTTTCCCTATGATTTTGCTGAAATATATCAGGTCTGTTATTGAAATCGGAGGAAGGAATTGGTATCCTTCTTACAAATGTGCACTTTATACACTGTAAGCCAGGAGACTGACCTTATGTTGGACATAGAGTTTGGTTGTGAAAAATCCAGGTGCTAGTCGTGTTCCCTCTGACTGCAGCCCTTTCCCTCCGTGTGATCAAAGTGGTCATTCCTGTTCATTAACACGACATTTGGAGGAAGCCTGCTTACAAGGACCCCTATGCCCTAAGAAATAAACTTCTTGCTTTGTAAGAGTAGAAGGTGGAATGTGCCTTTTTCTTCCGAGGTCTGAAACAGGCTGACGTATTGAAGGGAGAGTGAAAATTTGTGCTAAGTTTTCAGCCTCTGAGAGTTCCCACTGCACTTAGTACAGTTTGCAATTTGTGCTTCTGTGCCTGGCATAAACTGTGCATTTTGTGGACTGGTGTCTTTCTCTAACCTCCAGCCCTTTTTTTTTTTTTTTGTCTTTGAGCTGTCAAAGTGGAAGCTGCATGAAGCATTATGTAATGAAACAATAGATAAAAGCTTGTGTATTGATCTGGCCTGAAATGACTCTGCAGCGAATTGTTCTGCAGTGTCCTGGAGCATTGTCTCAGTGGTCTGTGTGGCAACTAGGATGTACCTATTTACTGTTTAAAGGAACCATAGAAGTTTGGGTTTGGTTTTCATCTACTGATGGAGAGAAGGTGCTGAGTAGCAGAGGTAGAACAAAATAGTATATCTGAATTTGGAGGCACCACCAGAAGGCTCCCCATCATCTACTCTTGCTTTAAAGTCGGGTGAAGACAAGTACAGCATAGAGCTAAGCTCCAGCTTCACGCTGGAGAGGTGGGGAGTTTCATAGTGCTTTCTGCTTTGCTGTGTTCATTGAAATAGATGCCTCTGTCTTTCCTTTACTTAGGCATAGTCTGTGAATCATGCTGCAGTTGGGCTTCTTTCATGCTCTGCAGGGGAATCCTGTTTGGCTGGATTGCAAGTAATTAGTACCAAATACAGGCAGGGGTGAATCTGGCTGATGCACTGCTTCTGGAGGTGCCAAAATCAGAGGAAAAAGATCAGCTGCCTAATGTGGTTCCTTTGGTGGTTGTCCTAGACCTAATTGAAGTGTAATGTGGGAAGAAGCTTAGTGTGGCAGGAAAAACAAATAGACCTTCCTAGAGAAGTATGGTGAAAGCTTAGAGAATATCTGGTTGAAGATCCTCAGGCTTGTGCCAGGGGAAGAAAAAGGTGCATATGCCAAGATATAATTGAGCAGTGATGCCTAGAAGTTAGTGCAAAAAATTAGGTCCTGGTTGTTGCTTGCCAGGATTACTTTGTGTTTTCCGCATATTTTATTTGAATATTTGTTTATAAATCTTGTGCATTGTTTTTTTCTGTTTGCAGCAAAGTGATTTTTTTTGTCATTGCCAGAAGCTTCTATCTTCTGTTCTGTTGTTCTGCCTGTGACAGGTATCACATGCTCTTACCATAATCCAGAGACGTCAAAAGCCAATTAAATAATATCTGATTGTGCACATCTTGAGCAAGGTGAGTAGGCAGAATCATTAAGGCTACTGAAAAAAATGTTGAGTAGGGAAAGGAGAGGAAGTCATGCATTACTGTCTCTACCTGACCCCTCCTCCTTTCTCTGGATTTCAGCTGAGGCTCAAGTAACTCCTCGTTCTTCACAGAGCTGCTTTCTCTCTGCTATTTCCTGTGGGAGACTGACAGTTTATTCTGATCAGGATGTTCCCAGACTTTACACAACCTTTAAAGATAGAAATGGCCATTAAATTGTGTAGTTTGACTTCCTGTACAACATAGACCATTAAATCTGACCTAGCACAGAAGATGTGCATAAACCTACCTTGTACCTGAAGGCTTATCATGTTTTTAGAGATAGTAGTCCTGTTTCCTTCAGACTCCAGTAATAGGCTTTTTGCCATAAGGACTGTGGTTTGGAAGTTGGAGTCAATTTTCAGATTTTTTTAGTTCCAGGCAAAAGATGACACAAGAAAAAAAAGGCAGTTCCCCGCCACCCCTTAAGCCTATGGCGTGCAGCGGGCAGCACTGCGCACCATGGGAGGCAGGTCTGCGTTTCTGCAGGTGCAGTAATTGCTCAGACAGCTCTGAACCAGGCTTGCAGGGGCAAAAGGAGACCTGGTTACTACAGAGTGTCTGTCGTGGCAGACGATCAATTCCTTGCCTCTATCACTTCACTATCCTCCTGATTTATGGTTTAGAGGTATTTAGGGACACTCATAAAGGGGCTGCTATGTATTAAAACTACTGTATCATTATCGAGAAGAAAACAGCTACATTTATTTTAACAGTTTATTTTAAATATAGGTAAGCAAAATACTAAAGTCTAAGAGTAAACTTAGTAGTTTTGGAGCAAGAAGAAGCATGGCAATGTTGGCTTGTATTTAGCAAACAAAAGTTTTGGGTCAGAAATTTTTGAAAACTAAAGCTTTATTCTTTTAGTTGAAAATGGTGGCTTTATTTGGAAGTTGATCCCAGGGAACAGTCAAGAAAGTTAAGGAGACCCTAGAGAAATCATTATATTTTGGGTTTATTCTAAATGAAACTTTTCTTCTTCCTTTCTCTTTCCCTACCAAATATGATTTGTTTATTCCAAATCTAGTTTCTAGTTTCCATATTTTCCTGTACTCACATTCCAAGTTTATCTACTAGCACACAAGACCCAGTATGCCCAGGCTAGATCACAATTTTTTAGGTATAATGTCTTTATAGGTATAATGTAATAGTGATAATATTATAATTCACATTGGCCATAGACATTGGACTAGAATTAATGTTGTTCTATGAAAGTGATATGAAGCCACAGCAAAGCTGTAATGTGCTATTGTAAAGAAGTGTAACAGTGGATGTTGCCAATGGTATTGTGGTCAGGAAGCCAAAAAGTATCATCTTAATCTCCAATTAATTAGTGGTATATTTATACTTCTGTTCTGGAAACACCTGAACTGAAACTGATAACTTATAAACCTAGCCTATGTAACTGATCTCTGTTCTTAACTACTATGCTTTGTATTTAATCTCCTATAGCTGTCTTGCTTTTCTCACTTCTTGCAATCTGTTTTCCTTTAAATCACAAACTCCTATTAGTACATGCATGTTAAAATACAATGCCTAGCACAAAGAGCGGTGACTGTTATCAATGTTTTGGCCTGCAGTGTGATATAATAGTAATACCTGTGTCTGCAACTTGGGTTGCTTGCAACTATACTTCTGCTTGTATGTGCCATGACATACACCAGATAGAGGTGATCAACAAAATAACAGCTATGTCCCCACCAACTAACAAAAAGGAAACACAAGCCTTCTTAGGCGTTGTGGGTTTCTGGAGAATGCATATTCCAGATTACAGCCAGATTGTATGCCCTCTTTATCAGGTGACCAGAAAGAAAAATGATTTTCAGTGGGGCCCTGAACAACAACAGGCTTTTGAACAGATTAAACAAGAAATTGTGCATGCAGTAGCCCTTGGACCAGTCCGTATGGGACAAGATGTTAAAAATGTGCTCTACACCACAGCTGGGGACAATGGTCCTACCTGGAGCCTCTGGCAGAAAGTACCAGGGGAGACTCGAGGTCGACCCCTAGGATTTTGGAGTCGAGGATACAAGGGCTCTGAGGCCAATTACACCCCAACTGAAAAAGAGATACTGGCAGCATATGAAGGAGTTAGAGCTGCCTCAGAGGTAATTGGTACTGAAGCACAGCTTCTCCTGGCACCCCGATTACCAGTACTAGGCTGGATGTTCAAGGGTAAGGTTCCTACTACTCATCATGCAAGTGATGCTACATGGAGTAAATGGATTGCATTAATTACACAGAGGGCTCAAATAGGAAACCCTAATCGCCCAGGAATCTTAGAAGTGATCATGGACTGGCCAGAAGGCAAAGACTTCGGAATGGCACCAGAAAAGGAGGTGACACGTGCTGAAGAAGCCCCACCGTATAATGAACTACCAGAGGATGAAAAGCAGTATGTCCTGTTCACCGATGGATCCTGCCATCTTGCAGGAAAGCATCGGAAGTGGAAAGCTGCTGTATAGAGTCCTATACGACGAGTCGCAGAAGCCACAGGACAAGGTGAATCAAGTCAATTTGCAGAGGTAAAAGCCATCCAGCTGGCTTTAGACATTGCTGAACAAGAAAAGTGGCCAAGGCTGTATCTTTATACTGACGCATGGATGGTGGCAAATGCCTTGTGGGGGTGGTTAAAACAGTGGAAGCGAAGCAACTGGCAGCGTAAAGGTAAACCTATTTGGGCTGCTGAATTGTGGCGAGATATTGCTGCTCGGCTAGAGAAACTAGTCGTGAAGGTACGTCACGTACCTAAAAGTCGGGCAACTGAGGAACATCGAAACAACCAACAAGCAGATCAGGCTGCTAAAGTGTTCCAAATAGATTTGGACTGGGAACATAAAGGTGAACTATTTTTAGCTCGGTGGGCTCATGACACTTCAGGTCATCAAGGGAGAGATGCAACATACAGATGGGCTCATGACCGAGGGGTGGACTTAACTATGGACTCTATTGCACAGGTTATCCATGATTGTGAAACGCGCGCCGCAATTAAGCAAGCCAAACGGTTAAAACCTTTGTGGTATGGGGGGCGGTGGTTGAAATATAAGTATGGGGAGGCCTGGCAAATTGACTACATCACACTCCCTCAAACCCGCCAGGGTAAACGTTATGTGCTTACCATGGTGGAGGCGACCACCGGATGGTTGGAAACATACTCTGTGCCCCATGCCACTGCCCGGAACACTATTCTGGGCCTTGAAAAGCAAATCTTGTGGCGACATGGCACACCAGAG
This sequence comes from Nyctibius grandis, assembly GCF_013368605.1. Classification (NCBI taxonomy): domain Eukaryota; kingdom Metazoa; phylum Chordata; class Aves; order Nyctibiiformes; family Nyctibiidae; genus Nyctibius; species Nyctibius grandis. The sequence continues at coordinate 53,475,433 of NC_090695.1, read as the reverse complement.
AGAATTGAATCGGACAATGGTACTCATTTCAAAAACAGTCTCATAGATAACTGGGCCAAAGAGCATGGCATCGAATGGGTATATCACATCCCCTATCATGCACCAGCATCTGGGAAAGTTGAATGGTATAATGGGCTGTTAAAAACTACCCTAAAAGCAATGGGAGGTGGAACCTTTAAAAACTGGGATAAGCATTTGGCACAAGCTACCTGGCTAGTCAACACCAGAGGATCTATCAACCGAGCTGGCCCTGCTCAGTCAGACCTTTTACATACAGTAGAAGGGGATAAAGTCCCTGTGGTGCATGAAAGGAATCTGTTGGGAAAAACTGTCTGGGTTCTTCCTGCTACGGGCAAAGGTAAACCCATTCATGAGATTGCTTTTGCTCAAGGACCTGGATGTACTTGGTGGGTGATGCTGCAGGATGGTGGAGTCCGATGTGTCCCTGAAGGTGATCTGATCTTGGGTGAGAATACTTAATTCTGAACTGCATGATGTTAATTGCTGCATAATACTAACAGTGTTCATAAGTGTCTTTCAGGTTGAAGCAGTGGTGATGAGACCGGAGCTAGCTGCAAGTGGCGTCCAGTAACCTCCTCGAGACTGACATCTTTAACCTGCAACCCGTGGGCACGAACTGTGACAAAGCTCATACCATCTTTCCTACCCTGGGAGACTCCTAGCCAGATGGAAACCCACAATCCTGAACTAAATGAACTTGATGAACTTTTTTTTTTGTATAGAGATGAATCATAAACTAATGTTATCTGTATATATTTTAAAATGAAAAGTTAGTGCTGATCTGAGTATGAAGTGAATGGTATGGAATAAGGGCTGGAATGTCCTGGTTTGGCCTAAACCAGGCCGATTTTCCTTTCGGTGATTTTTACTTTCAGCTAAGTCTCCTCTAAGTAACTGCACTTTCTGAAACTAACTGCATGTTTTTGCAGACAGTGTCTGCTTCCAGGACTGATAACGCTCGAAGTTTGTAGTTATCACTGAGGCACCGGTAGGGATGTTGTGCAGAAAGGCTCTTGCTGTACTTGTTCTTGAGAGAAACCAAGATCACTGCTGAATTCCTCACTGCTTACGAGTGAAGAGCCGAAGGGGGGTTGCAGCTGCAGGGGGAAGCAGACAGGGCAGGTGACCCAAAACTGACCAACGAGGGTATGGTATTCCATCCCATACACGTCATTCTCAGTATAAAGTGGGGGGATCACAAGGGTCTCGCTCTCTTTCTGCTATGGCCGGTGTCCAGGGAGGACTCCGTCTGTTTTCCTGCTGCCCCCGATCCCGATCCGTGCGTTCCTGAATCCAGCTCTCGACCATCGCTAGGCCCAGCCTGGGCCTTCCCTGAGCCTGCCCTGCAGTGCCGGTGGTGACGTGGCTGACTTCAGGGGAGCTCAATCTTGGTTTTGTATATATATTTGTATATATTTGATTATTTCTATTATTATTATTATACTCTTTTTCATTATTATAGTTTATTAAAACTGTTTTAATTTTCCAACCCAGAAGTCTCTCTCCCTTTTCCCTTTCCCTTTCCCTCTGGGGGGAGGCGGGGGGATAACAGAGAGCATCTGCCGCAGGTTTAATAGCCAGCCCAGCTTTAAACCGTGACACTTTTAAATTCATTTATAATCATTAACTCCAGAAGTCTGACTTTAAAGCTAATGCTCAGGGCAGGGGAAGCCAAAAGAAATAATTCACTATACTAAATGAATTAGAACATCACCAGGCAATTTAGTTTTAGTGAATAAGGTCCATATTCGCTTAACCACTGAAAAACACAGTATCATCACAGGATATCATCACTGTGACACCTTATCTTAAGTGTTAAAATAAAACTAGTCTGTAGCCTGTTGCTGGACAACCTCTGCAATTTCCAACTACTGCTTTTTGGGGAATATTTATTTGTAGGCTTAGAAACAAGTGCTGCTCAATAGCTTCAAGAATATTTTTGATGGACCCTACCAATAATGCATACTAAGTTGTCTTATCTGCTTTCTTTAAAAAATACACTGTAAGATGTGAACATTTTACTTTTGTTGAGTGTAGCTAATATTGGTTGCCAGTGACTTAATTGTTATTAGTGATGCCTCTTAAATATACAAAACTACGCTACTGATCTGAGTCAAATTCACAGTGAAAAGATTGTACTCTTGCAAACAATAAGAAAAAGAGATTTAGTTGAATGACTGTTATCTTTAAGAAGTTAAGAAAGTTAAGCATAAGGCTGGGTATTGTAACTTAGATTTGACACTGTTTTAACTGACATCTATAGCAAAACAAGTGTTGGTTCAATGGGCCTGTACTCAGGTTTTTGAATGCAACTTTCTTCACAGCACATCCAAATAGCACCTTTACTTCTTACCCTGATTTGTTTCCTGTTAACTTCTGCTGCCATTATTTTTAATCACAGTGATGTATATGCAGTTCCCCCTGCAAGGATTCCCCCTGGCAGCTGTGGGAAAAATCATTCATGAAGCTTCGGAACAGGGCCAGGGACTGAACTTTATTGGCAAGAGAGGTATAAATATGATCCTGTCAATGTACTTCTAAGCAATGAAAGAACTGGGGAGAAAATGTTTTAGCAATCATTTTAAGAGGCAAAGCACTTTACCAATATGCTGGAGTGAACTTCCCTAAAAGAGCCCTTGCTGTCGAGGTCATTATTCCCAGGTTAAACTGACTGTGAGGTAATTTACTTGTCTGGCTATCCCCTTACTTTTGGCAGAGACTTGTGAGGCTTCTCAGCATTAGTTATAGCTGTGTTCAGTGTCTGATCAAGCTGAAAGCTCCAGGTAGAAATGATATTAGAAACAAAATAATTTGACCTGCTTCTAAATGTGTGTTATCTTCTGCTTACATTCAGCACAAGATAATAATGACATCTAATTTTGTAGGTCTATGTACACGTCTTCAAAAATCTGGTTTGTCTCTGATTTTTTTAATATTTGGAAAAGGTAAAATACATGTTGAGTTACTCTTTATGTCATATTTCTATCTTGTAAAATTACTCTGAAGGTGAAAGAGTACCCCACTCTCATTTTCTTTTTTCTTCCTATCAGCCTTCTCTTTTCAAGGTCTGCTAATCTGGTTTCTGGAAGCTCCCATAAGCACTCACAGTCACTAGGTGGTGATGTTCTGTCAAGAAAATCTTAAAATGTGGGAAGTACAGATTCATGAATAAAGGGCGAAAAAGACCATAGAACATAAAGATTACTGTTCTTTAGTTATTGTAGATTTTTCTTTACACTGTCATAAGAAACTGCAAGTTTGGAAAAAACCTCTTGCTGGTCGATTTAATTCAATCTGATGAATGATTTTTTACAGAACTTAATTTAACTGGGGGTGAGGAGAGAGTGTACGTGAATAATTACGTCTTCCATCATCAGGCAGTTAGCACTATTGCTGTGAAAACCTTGCGAAGGTTGGTGACATCTGATATTGCATTTTCAAAGATAGTGTTTAAAAATATGTTTGGAGCCAGTTTACAGAAGGGAGTAAAGAAAGTGCTGAGCTTGACATATGGTTATGCTAAGTTTCTGTTTTGACAAATGTGTTTGCCCTGTCTTATGCTTCTCTGATCTATAAGGAGGTACAAAAGTACCAGGATAGTAGTCTCCCTTAAATAACAGGATAGTTGTTGTTTATATCACAGGAAATAGTGTGCAGGGGACTTGGACTTTCAGAAGAACCATCTCTTCATAGTACTTATTAAGATTAATTTTCAAACAGTTATTAAAAACCCTTCACTTTTGTCACAGTTACTGCATTTCCAGTTGTCTCCCAAAATTTTGATCAGACAGGTAGAATTTACATTTCCAAAGTATAACACAAGTCTTTATCTTTGCCTGTGTATTAAAAAGAAGCTGAAAAGACATGCTCAAGACTTTTTTTCTCCGGCAGTTGCTGCTCGCAGCTTATGTTATGAAACTAGCAAGAGAATGCAGAGCACCTGTGTGCTAAAATAAGTTAATTCAGTCCTAACTGCCCTTTGACATGTGCTTCTCTGTAGCCTGCTTCTCCTTTTCCAGAAAATATAATTTTCCTTATACTGGTTACCATTCCTACATCTGCAAAGTTGTTTGTCTTTGCAATCTCATTAGTATAGATTAAGAGGGAGCAGAAAAACATCAGAAGCAATGAACTAATGTAAGACGCTTCTGGATAGTTATCCTTGATCTTGTGGGTTATCAGAAATTTTAATCTATGAGCACCAGATTTTGGACTAGACAGGCAGGGAAGGGAAAGAAATATTACTCTGAGTCCACAGCAATCTGTATAGAAGTTCCTACGTGACTTTTGGGAATTGTGCATGTGCCAAAAGGTACCACCAAAATTTTCCACCCAGAGCCTGTTCCAGTGCCTGGTTTGCCCTCCAAAATTAATTTCTGGGGTCTCATGAAATAAAAATGAAAAATAACGCTCCTCTCTCACCTCTGCCTCTAAAAAACGTTTCCTAAGAAAACATTGTTAAGATCAGTAAATAACAAATGCTTAAGGACTTATACAGAAGTATGGCTACCCACCAACTTTATGAACAAGAGTCAGTTTTTGAAATGCAGACCATAGAGAAGGGAGAGGGAAAGGCATCGAGACAGGTCAGTGCAAAGGGCTTTTTCAAGTCTAGTGATATCTGTGAGGGTTGTGGGTTAAAAAAATAAAACAATCAGCACTTTTATAGCAGCAGAGCAAATGCCTAGTGCAAATGGAACTCGTTTTGACAAACAAGTCAATATAGGTTATTTCATTTGTGGCAGTAGTAATAAGCTGTGTCAGCACAAGCAGTCTTGCAGTGTAAGCTGTATCTGTCCTGTGAGGGTTCGTTAACCTTCTCTGTTGTAGATCAGGCCTTTTAGAGGTGCTTCTTGCTTACGTACTGTCTGCAATCAAGAAATTAAGAGAGTCATTAGTGACTTCAAATTTTCATCTGATGAACTTTTAAATTCTACTTTTGTCCCTTTCAAATGTCATGGCTACTCCAGCACCACCATGTCAGCATTGCTGTAGGTACTGATGATGCCCCCTGATATGGAGGTGGCTTCTAGGTAAAATTCAAATCACACCATGTTAGTTTGCTTTTTCACACTAGGAAACATGCACCCTGTGCAGCTCCACAGCTCTCACTTCCCCAGCTGAAGGCTTTTGTCTCTTGCTTATGCCATGTTAAAATCAGGCTGCAAAGGGAAGATTTTTCAGGAGTGGAAAATACCAAGATGCTATTACTGACCATATCCGGAAGACAAGAGAGCTGTAAGAGAGGCAAAACCATCCCATTACTATAATACCGAAATCTTAAGAAACTGCTGGAGAACTAGCAGGACACTGTGGAATCAGACTATGGCACTCCTATAAAGATTCCTGTGTTTATTACACTTATTTCTAATTTCATGTTCTCATTTTACAGCCAAGTACAGAGTTGTATCAAATGAGAGAGGAGGAAGGTTGTCTCTCAACTTACCTGGGTTTATCACGTCCAGCGGATGAGGCCCTAGCATTGCTGGCGAGAGGAGCATTTAGGAGGAGTCTGTGGCTGTCCAGCTCATTTTTTTATTTAACCAGAAAACATATTTAATAAAAGTGAAACAGCACTTTCTAGCACATTGCCCTTGCAAGTAAACATTTTATATCCACAGGCTGATGGCGTTAAGTCCTTTTGAAAACTCTAATAACCTTTGAAATACCCCCATTCATAAGGAAAATCTGCTATATTTTCTGAAAAAAATAGGCTTTCAACTGTGCTTTCAGTATTAAAAAGTAGGCTTTGTTGAGAGAACATGATTCATATTTATATATGAAAATTGTTGTGCCTCTGTAAGTGACTGAATTCTGTAATAACTTTTTAGTTTTACGGCTTTTTAATGCTGCCACTTAGTAACCCTGCAGATTCCACATCTGAAATGAATGCAGATCAGCTGTAATTATGATAATATTTTAGGTTCATTTTGTTTACCTTTGATAGAAAGCTCATTTTTAATGTATTCAATTATGCCACACTTTTTCCTTTTTTGTGGTGTATTAGGAAAAAAACCACCATTTAAGCTTTGAGGCTCTTGCTCGCGACCTCAGTAAAGCAGCTCTGCTTCTCTAGTACCCTGGCAGGGTATGTCTCAATATTACCGATATTGCTTGGGTTTTGTTGCAAAGTAATAAGATGCTGAAGCCTGTTACTGTGTTAGCGATGTATTCAGAATGGCATCCAAGCACTCAAAATTTAACTGATCCTATTTTAGAGGGAAAGGAGATTTTGGTCATTCAGTTAACTTAAGAACTGGAAACTGCCATTAGCAGCACTCTAATGCCAGGGTTGTGCACAGGTAACCGCTTTTGGTCTGGTCTAATCAGGCTATACAGGGTAAAACTGCTGCTGAAAAATCAGTCATAAATCTCTTTTTCTGCTGCTGCTGGAACGATGGGATTATCGTAACAGTTATTTTATTTACTTTTTCTAATGTGGAAGTTCTTAATTCATAAAGCCCCTTGGAGACGTCTGCTCAGCTAAGCCATTTTGGTGGTACTGATCCCAGCGAAGCTGTCATGGGAGGCTGTGGCTGTGGGATGGTACCAGGATGCCTGGTTGCAGGAGTCAGACCTGTGCCTACAGCAGAGCTCACCGCCTACAGCAGGGTGGTGAAACCAGCAGCAAGTCCTTTAACTTGGTGAAAAATCACAAGTACAATGAGAGGGCAGCATAGGCTCTTTGCTCACTGGGAACAGAAACCTTGTACTACAAGTTGCAGCTGCCAGATTTTGGATTTGAGGAGAGCACTCTTTTTGGGTCGGGATGGAAACACCCATTAATTTCATGTCATTTTGTGTAATTGATGTCAAACGGTGGTACCTCTCCGTCCTTTCATACTGGCCAGCTGTGAACCAGTGATACAAAGGTAAAGAGTTCTGCACATCAAAAACTGTCTGTTGATGTGCCCGTGAGCCACTTGCTCCTTCATCAAACTTCTCAATCATCTATTATGTTTTGCATATCTAATCGGGGTAATTAATAGAGGGCTTTTAAGGATTATGGCCATCTGTATATACAGAAAAATTTGTGAAGAAGATTTACGATTACTCAGCTGTAACGAGATAATGTCTTGTAAGTTTTTTTTAATAAGCTAATAAAACAGTTTACAAGGGGAGAGCAATATTGGCAAGATCATGGGCTGCATCTCAGTATTTTTTTTCTCATTTTCTTGAGGAAAGAGACTTATAGTTATGATTTCCTCAGCTGTGCTTCTAATTCAGTCTAAGCTCTGTATTACCCAGCAGCCAGGAGGTAACAGTGAAGGTATGTTACAGTGAAGGGCTTTAATCCAGGAGAGCTACGGCCTGTCTGCATGGTGACAAGTATTGTGGAGAAAAAAGTAAATAAAACTGGAGCAAAGAGTCACGTGTTTTTCCTAAAATTTCCAAAATTTCTTCTTACTACAGAGTAAGTTTTGTTGGAGATCTGGAATGGAGAGAAGTGCTAACATGTTTTGTGTATATTGTTAGAAAATTGAAAAATGACTGTATTGTACTGCCCTCCATAGCCGCATCACATAAGGGAGTCCTGTAGAGCTTTTGCTTCCTGACAGTGGCAGGGCATTGATGCCGGTGAGGCTTCTTTCTGCATTGAAGTACTCCCGTGAACGTGGTGTTTTGCAATTAGAAGTGGTGCCTGTGATATTGAAGTGATTAAACTCACACTGACTGTACACCCTCGCATTTCCGTCTAGCTCTTTACCTCCAAGAGGAGCTGGGTGGCCAGCCAGTTGCAGACTAAGCAATAGTGAAGCAGCTCTTGCAGGATGCTCTCCCATGCAGAGGCACCACTCTGCAATAAAAACTGATGAGGGTCTGGATTTGTTAACTGTCTTGCAAAGTGGATGAAGTGTTCCAGAATAACTTTTATGAAATAGTAATGCTGGGTAATCCTCCCCCTGCTCTTGTAGATGGGACCTAGCATATTTTCTTTGTCTTCTCAAGGAGTCCCTCAAGGGTCGGTACTGGGACCAGTACTATTCAATATATTCATTAATGACTTGGATGAGGGAATAGAGTGCACTGTCAGCAAGTTCGCTGATGACACAAAACTGTGAGGAGTGGCTGACACACCGGAAGGCTGCGCAGCCATTCAGAGAGACCTGGACAGGCTGGAGAGTTGGGCGGGGAGAAATTTAATGAAATATAACAAGGGCAAGTGTAGAGTCCTGCATCTGGGCAAGAACAACCCCATGTATGAGTACAAGTTGGGGACAGACCTGTTGGAGAGCAGCGTAGGGGAAAGGGACCTGGGGGTCCTAGTGGACAACAGGATGACCATGAGCCAGCAATGTGCCCTTGTGGCCAAGAAGGCCAATGGCATCCTGGGGTGTATTAGAAGGGGTGCGGTTAGCAGGTCAAGAGAGGTTCTCCTCCCCCTCTACTCTGCCCTGGTGAGGCCGCATCTGGAATATTGTGTCCAGTTCTGAGCCCCTCAGTTCAAGAAGGACAGGGAACTGCTAGAGAGAGTCCAGTGCAGAGCCACGAAGATGATTAAGGGAGTGGAAACATCTCCCTTATGAGGAGAGGCTGAGGGAGCTGGGTCTCTTTAGCTTGGAGAAGAGGAGACTGAGGGGTGACCTCATTAATGTTTATAAATATGTAAAGGGCAAGTGTCATGAGGATGAAGCCAGGCTCTTTCAGTGGCATCCCTTGACAGGACAAGGGGCAATGGGTGCAAGCTGGAACACAGGAGGTTCCACATAAATATGAGAAAAAACTTCTTTACAGTGAGGGTAACCGAACACTGGAACAGGCTGCCCAGAGAGGCCGTGGAGTCTCCTTCTCTGGAGACATTCAAAACCCGCCTGGACGCGTTCCTGTGTGATATGGTCTAGATAATCCTGCTCCGGCAGGGGGATTGGACTAGATGATCTTTCGAGGTCCCTTCCAATCCCGAACATTCTGTGATTCTGTGATTCTGTGATTCTGCTTCAATTTATTTGCAAAACATTCATTATCTGTGTGTCTTCTGGTGTTTACTTACAGCCAACAGAAATAAAAAATTGGACTAAATTACATCATAATATTTGGTATACGTACCAAATTAAACCAATCTCCTTTTGTAATTTTTTAGTGACTGTTACCAGGTTTTACTTTGGGAGTCTGAAAAGCTCTATCTCACTGAGTTGTTGTAAGCTATCACTGGTGCATGTTCGGCTTTGCTTGCTGTTTATCAGTTATTGCTGTTATCAAAGCTGGGTCACATTTCCTTTCCGTCCAGTGTTTGTTTTAACCTTGTGACTTAATTATAAAATTTCCAATCAAACTGCAGCAAAAATATGGAAGTATAACTGAACATGTCCAGGCGGTGCTTGTCTGTTTAGTATTCAAAGTACGGAGTCAGCTTTTGCCCTTTTCATTTTATTGGCATCAATTCTTTCCCTTACCTCCTTGCTAATTATTGGTGATCTACACATTCCCAACTGCGTGTTTCCCTGTAACTCCAGTCTAAATCACATTAGGGATGAATCCAGAAAGTGGTGTGCCCACAACGACAGGCTGCAGTGGTTTTGCCGTGTGAGGTGGCAATAAAGCAAAACCGAGGATTTGTTTCCTTCTGTGTGTATGCGTTGAGATGCAGGGCAGATTTTCATTGTAATCTCAAGTGAACATAAAGGAGAAAAAGACAACATGGTTTTCCTCCTCTTCATAGCTGAGGAACTGGAGTGGCTCGTGCAGCAGGATGGGAGGTGAAAGATGGCTCCTGAAATATGCTCTTGATCTCTTAGTGACTGCATGGATATTAGGTTACTGTCTCATCACCTTTTCCCACCTTGGCAGGACTGACCCAAATGGCAGTTTTTCATGTAGACAAGTAGACAGAAAAGGTCAGGGAAAGGGAACTGAACTGGAGGGAAAGATGAGGGGGAGGATGTGGCTGCTGCAGGAATTCACAAGAGAATTTTTATTGCAGGTTGTTTGGCAGTGAGGAGGGAAAGCTTATGGCTAGTGGTGTTCTTCCTACCTGAAAAGCCTTTGGGTTTAGTAATTGGAGGCTTTTAATTTGTTTTCTCAACATGGGTAGGCACCTCTGTGACACGTAAGTACTTTCCCAAAACATAAGCTTTCAGCTCTGTTGGGGCTTTCAGGCCCCCATAATAACACAGGAAAAAGCAGGCAGGCGAGAGCACAGTCCTCAGCACATTCCTATGCCCCTCATCTTGGAGAGTTTAGAAACAAAGCAACTGACATGGAGAGAAGAGGCTGGTGGTACGTCAGCATTGCTTTCCCTGATGCCTGGCTCTTCGAGGCAGTTTCCAATTCAAGTGACTATTTATATGTGTGTCTGCAGTGTGACTGGCATTTCTTCTTGTGAAGTCTCAGGAGATGGAAGTCATACTAAATGTGAGTGACACAACTAAATTATGAAAGAAGACAGAAATATTTCACAGGGATGCTAGGCAATTTTTTTAATATAAAATACATTTTCTTGTATCTGAAAAGTCTTTTTTTTTTTGTATTTAAGATAATAAATTCCTTTCATGCTTAAATGTGCTGCTTTACAACCAGCATTTGCATGCAGATAGTTAAAAAATTATTCTTAGGAATCAAAATAATCATATAGCATTCATATATTCAATGAATGAAGCTCTTGTTGGGGTGATTCCGTCTGCCTCTCCCCCCCGTTCTTTCAGTCTGCTACAGATGCGGCTGTTCAAGGTTTTATAGTGCAGTGAACAGTATCACCTAGAAACAGACAATTGATAAGAGGTTGCCTGGAAAACCCTGTGCCCATAGATTTTCATTTTGCTGCATTATACATTTGTAGGTGCAATTATTCATAATTAAAAAAAAATCCTCCTGTGGAAACAGTGAAGCGATAGGGAAATTACATTATATTCTCTGGAGAATCTAATCCTAGTTTCTGGTTTGATTTTTGATCATCTCTAACAGCAGGGGGGTGGTGGAGTGGTGGGGGGTTTTTTTGGAAAATACTTGCGGCAATAGAAATTCTGCTTGAGAAAGCAGTATGGAAATATGTCTGTGACTGCTTTAAATGCAGCTCACGTATGAGGTAGTCTGCCTGCCAGTGGAAAAACCCCACCAGCTCTCAAGAGAGCCCTGCTCTGATCAGTTTGAGTAGATTATTCCTTCAGCTTTAATAATTCAAACTCCCTGTCTGCTTTAAAGGGAGTTTTCCTCTCGCCTGGAAGACACATGGTGCTGACTGGGGAGATCCCCAGTCTGCTGCTCATATTTTTAATGATAGGTTTGTTCTTGACACTATCTTCTCAAGGAAAAAAAATGTATTTTTATTCTTTTCTTTTTAACAAGAAAATCCATATGGAACTAAAAGGTTTATGAGGACTTCCACTCTCCAGTTACTGGGATTTTTTCCCCAAGTAAGAGAAAATATTTAGGTTTGATTTTGCTAACAGTAAAACATTAATCAAAATCATGATTAGCCTGTTTCATCTGACTTGGTACCCTGAGCTTCCTTACATCATTGTGTGCCTGATGTATTTTTTTGGTATAAGATTTGATGCTACAGTGTTTAAAAAGAAATAAATGGAAACCCGACTCCCTGTTCTGCATATTTTCTGTGCAATTTGCTGGGTTTTGTGTGTGTGTATGTGTGTGGTGGTGGTGGGAATGTTTTGCTAAGCTTCAAGCTGGAGGATTTCAGCTCTTACAACCCAAGTATGAATGGTGAAACCCCAGCAAGCCCTGCAGTCTATCAGCAGCCTCAGTCCTTCTTGTCTTAGGATGGGGCTCCCCGGTAGGCGCCTGATCTGAAACTAGCTTGGTTGAGCTGGGGAAGGTCCGTCTATGTGTCTGTGAGAAGGGACCGATAGTCATGGCCACAGCATTCTTCCTCCTGGATGAGAACTAAGGCTGTGACACAAATAGGATCAAAGTAGGAAAAAAGGTAGTCGTGGTGATGGAGAAGCCCTCCCTTCAGTCTAACTGATCTTGGTAGGTCAGTGCACTGCTGGGACAGCTGCAGAGGGAAAAAGGTTTCCCAGGGTTTGAGCATGGCTTTGGTGTGCTGCTTCCTATTGCAGTCCCTGCATTCTTTGTGGGGGCTGATGCCACTTGGCCACAGGATGGGGGGGGAGGGTGTCGGGGAGCTGAATCCATGCACAGTCCCTGTGTGTTAACAGTGGGGCTTGAATGTCTGGGGCAGGAGGGAACAATGCACTCTGTGCTGAATTCACCCATTTTCTTTGCCCTCCTCGCTCATGGAACAGCAGCAGAGCAGCCCAGTCCTCAAAGCAGCCTCGGGTGGTGGGGCAGGGAAATGGGGGAAGCTGGTGTTTGAGCAGCAGCTTTTTTATGCACGTTCCCACACTTGTATGCTCTGCCCTGCAACTGCAATGCTCTCTTGTGCCAGTCAGGGCTGTGATACAGCATCCTCCTGACTGCACACCCTTGAAAATTTTCCATCTGAGGTGAGGACAGAAGTCAAATGAATTCAGAACAATGAATTGCTTTTCTTGGTTGCTTTTCACATACGCAACAGGAGTGGTACTCAGACCTCCAGGTGACCATGGGCCAGTGTGGTGGTTGAAAGCTGCTGCAACACAGCGTGACAGGGGGCCACTCCAGAAATGAGGACAGCTATCTTCATGCTCTTTGCAGAGACAACCTGTCAATGCAGTCAAACAGTACACCAGTAAGTGCAGTAAGTCAAAAGGAGAACAGGGAGTGTTTCTTTCTCCTCCACTTCTCTTTTTCTGTAAAACCTAATTTCTGCCCCTGAGACTGTATTTGTGCTCAGGCACTCTCTTTCCTTGCTGTCCAAGGGCAACGAGGGTCAAACCCAAATTTTCTCCTACAGAAGTTACTTTTGTACCAGATGAGTTGTAAAAGCGAGACATTTATGTTTTAAAAAGCTATAGAATGTAAATACTTACAACTGACTGTCAGATTCACTTCTGTTGTGATGCACAAATTTCGATTCAAGGTCTTGCATCACCAAATGCTTCACTGAAAGAAGTGATACTTCAAGTTGTTTAAAGTCCTTGTTTTCACATAGCTATTATTTTAATTTATTCATTTTTTTACATGCATTTTCTGCAACAAATATATATTTTGTTTCTTCTTGGCAATGAGGTAATGCAAAGATTTGGTTTCCTTACATATTACATGTTTTGGGGGAACTGCAAATTGCTAGCAACATTGCTTAAGCACAGAAATTCGTTTAGTAAGACAGATTTACTGGAGAACTATTGAATTAGCTCACATAATATATACCCCACAGTTTGATATTGCCTTCTGCCCTCACAGCTTTACAAATATTAAGCCGATTAGGTTGACCATGCAGCGAGCTGTGCCTGCAATTTCACTTTTATGGGGAGGTTAAATGAAACACAACAGAATAGTTTTGCTGACTGTGGTCATAAAGCAAATCCGTGACAGGACAAGAAAGAAATCTCTTGATTCCCATGCCTGTACTCTACCCCAGTGATGACACTCTCTTGTTAAGTGTCATACCTTTCATTTTACATGCTGTTTTTCATGAAAGAGACAGAAGCTGTAGGATACTTTTTAGTAAGGAGCCCTTCTTAATTATCCTCTCCCGAGGTTATTTATGTGTTTAGCCTGAATTCAGCTCTTCTAGTCTCTACAAGATACTGAAAATGTGATTTGTAATAATTCAAAATCTCTTATATGATCATTTCACCTCTGCCTGTGATGCAGTTGTCCCCGGCCAGCCATTACAAATGGTGACTGATGCAGAGGCGAGTTCAACCGTCCAGTGCCATGCACCACAAAAAGTCAACCTTAAAATCTGTTCCATGGCTCAGGCGACATCACCTGAGGAACTGGGGAGAAGAAGGGCATGGCACCCCTCGCAACAGCAAAATTCCCTTTTCCTGCATAGCGGGGAGTCAAACCATCCTGTCACGGAGCATAAATGGCCATGTGCCCTGGGCTGCTTGCAGCCAGTGCGCTGGGGGTACAAAAGGTACCTTCTCTGCTTATCTTCGGATCTTTGTCTTCTCCCTGCTGCCTTTCCTGTCTGCATCTCCTAAACTTTCACTGGTGCTGGCTTCCTTAAATTTTGCTGTTATGCTAGCTTGACCTTCACAATTCTTAAACCCAGCAACAACAGATGTATGCCTCCTGCTGCTCCAGTTGTTTTATTTGAGCAGTTCCTCCTTTTGTTTGCTTTTCCTCCCAGCCTTCACTTGCATTTTGTGTTTTCAGGATCCTAACTACAGAGGTGAGGCTGCTCTGTATGACTCTACAAGGACACTTTGGCTACTGAAATAAACATATCTTCTTTTCAATATTCTCTATGTGATTTACGCAGGAATACCGTGTAAATCTTGAGGTCATGTTATCTAAGCCAATGAGATATTAAGGGCAACCTCTAGTAAGAAATCGAAGTTCATAATAAATTTGTCTCTGCATTGTGGTTATGAATTCTAATGTCAAACTGAGACAAAAATCCAGCAACAACAGAAGTGTTACAGATAAAACCTAGGCTTGACTTTGAATTTAAATTCCTGTACATTTGTTTTATTCCTTTTCATTTTTTTTTCCAAAATAATAACAAAAATTTTATCTGTGAGCTGTAAGTCACCTCTGGAGTCAGCATTGATACAACAGCATACAGCTGGAACTGTGAAATCAGCACGAAAGCTGAAGTATTGTTTCTTAAAGCACTTTTGGAACTGGCAAAAGGTGGAACTTTCTCAAAGCTCTTAAAATGCCTCAAAGTTGTTGAAAACTCTGTAATCTTCAGAAAGGAGCTGTGTCTGCCATGTAGTGTAACCAACTGAGAAGCTTCTCATTTTCTGTGGATTAGAGAAAAATGCTTTTTAACATATAATTTAAATTTGTATTAAGTTCCTTTTCAAGCTGTGCACTACATACACATATAAATACAGATGCAAAATACACATATATATGTATATAAACACATACATAAGTTTTCAAATCACATTTCCAGTTGAATATATTACTGCCTAGAATATTACTAGTTAAAATGTAATTAGGTTATGACAATCTGTTTTTATTTGTACTTTGGAATTTTCAGCTTTCTCTTAATAAAGTGTGTGAGTGTGTTTCGGTTTTGTTTTATTTAGTACTCTTGATGTCTTATTCCTCAAGAATGGAATGTCACTTTCACTTTCCTATCCCTTATCAGAAGCGAGTGACAATACACTGCTATGGGTAAAAAATGTTGACCAAGCACCGAAATGGTAGAGAAAAGTAAGAGACTTTAAAATATTGAGCTTTAAAAGACACATGAAAGATAGTAGGAGAGACATATGGAGACCCAACAAATAGGATAAAAGCATGAGGTAAGTTATTTCTTCAGTGCTCAGTAGTTTTTCCTCAGTATAAGAGCTCAATCACTTCCACTGTTCCTGAGATAGATAGTGGCTTAGACACTTCAGCAAATCATGCTATTTTTCCCTACACTGATAGTCTGTACTGCATTTAGGGCCCATTAACCGTAAGATTTCCTTGCATATGGCAGAATACAATATATATACATACCCTGATCTAGGCCATCATAGGGTAACTTGGAGATACTTTTGTGTGTCTGAAATGGAGATGAGGGTCTTCACTGCTATTGCTGAAGTTAGACCAGAAATTCAAGTGAAGTCTTTAACAGCTCCAAAAGTAAGTCGTTGGGATACCAGGAAACCAGTTCCATCTAAAAAGCAGTTGTACCTAGTAATCTTCTCTTCCTGCAAACTGTCTGCAAATGTATTTGGTGCTAAGATTTGGGACTTGTAGACTGATGGAAATATTATCCAACTAATAAAAATAGACAGCAAACATTTGTACAAGTTGACTATGGCCATTTTCTACCCCTTTAATTCCTCATCTCTATCCCTTTATTTTGTCTCGCCTCCATCACTCTGAAGCACTGTTCAACACAGTTCAAAATGGGCAAAAAGCTGTTCAAAGTCTAATGGAGGTGTCTTTCTCTTAGCATGGGTCCAGTTGTCCTGGGCAACCTCCCACTCCAAGCAGTGGGTGTCAGAGCTTCCTCAAGGCGCAAGTTGCCAAAGGCTGATCCTGCCAGTGCATCTTCCTTATGTCTCTGCTTTTGTTTGCCTCTACTGTAGGTATTCCTGTCAGGGCTTTCACACTGCTGCTGAGAAGACCCCTGTCCTTCTTCAGTCCAGTTTTTCCCTGTTGGTATTAGTTTCCATCTCTTCGCCTGGCACCCATCTTTACCTCTTTATGCTCTTCATGTTCTTGCAGTCCCCTCTTTCACCCACAGCCCTCAATGATGGGACCTGGGATTCATCCCTTCTCCCAGGATGCTAAGTGAATTTTCTCACCAGAGGGCTATAGTGTGTAAGGCCCTTAAGCAACAAGCTAGCCTGCAACAATAGACTGTGAAACCCAGATGATTAATGATCCAGCAGCCTTTACTGTTAGCTGACTGTGAAGCCAGTCAAGCCTCAGTACAATTTTTAAAAGAATTATAGTAGTGTGCCAGCTCAGCTACATCTAAGATGTTGAATTGATGTCTGTTTAAAAGGTCAGCTACTCTAAGATCTTGAAAATCCACATGGTCATTCAGATTGTCTCGAAATTTGCTGTTTCTTTGGGGACAGAATGTAAGGCAATTATCGAGATTTGGGCATTCTGAAGCTTGCAGCGTGCCCAGAACATGGTCCTGCAACCCGCCAGCTCCTCTTGCTTTGTGTGCACAGTGGAGCCTAAAGATACTGTTTGGCTTCTCCTCAAGTGGATCTGAGTTACTGGAGATGTACCCAGTGTCTGGCGTCCTTTGGCAGAAGCAGCACAGTGTTAAATATAATTAAGGATGAAATTTGTAACACCAAATCAGGATGAGAAAAACAGTGGACTGGGAGACTAGAAAGGATGTGTGCAGCAAAATTAAGTCAACATAAGGGTTTGTCGGCAGCATCTTGCTGCAGACCTGAGCATCTCCAGGCAACTTACTGTAATGACAAAATCTCCACTGCACTTGTGCTTTGTGGATTTAAACGTTACATTGACAACTTTCTGTTAACATGTGTAGTGAACTGCCCCAACCGAGACCAGTGCTTCTGGGTTGAGAGCATTACTCCAACATACCCTACAAATCACAGGCTCATCCTGATTATACATTAGATGGAAATGGGCACTGTCAGTAACCCCACACCTGAATGGTGCAGGTGTTTGTTGCGGCCTGTGCCTTTCTTATTGCACATGACAGAAACATCCCAGAAGCAGCAGCGCAGTATCACTCAGTGCTTTGTGACTCAGAAAAGAAAGAAATCACTCCAAGCATGGCTATGTACAGCTCTTCCAATGCTACTTTTCATTCCTGCTCCTAGGAGTTTTTCTTTCAATGTGACAAATGTGTGGAAGGCAGGAGGTGTGGCTGGTTGAAATTCTGTTTCATATCTTTCTCTTGTTTAAGTAGGCCAACTGACATGATTATTTCTTTCATCAGTTGGGGAACATCCTGTCCCACAATAGTGACAAATAAAAGGAAAACATCTTTTTCTCCATTGCTGTCTTTCTCATAAGGGTAGATAAAAGAAATAGTATTTGTTTTACTGCATTCCTTAATCTAAGCAGGGACTTCAAACAGACCGCATCTGTTGCTAATATAAAAATCAGATAATAGTATTAATCAGCTACATCTCACCTTGCAACTGCTGCAACATCATACTAAAGTTGGGAGAGGACTGTAAAAGAGTAAATGTTTGCCCCAAATGCAAAGTACCAGTCAGTCTGGTTATGACAGCTCTTTCTTTCCTGATCATGATGATAATTATTTTTTCTCTTTTCCCTCATGTAAACTGCAATAGTAGCATAAACAAAGGGACAGCTAAATCCTAGAAGAAAAGACACTGATCCCAGTCATCCAGAGGAAGAGACAACACGACTGATAATGTTCTTGTGCTGATGGACGCAATGCAAACCCATTTGCAATGAAGAACAGAAACCCTCATGAGATGTGGGGCATCCCATGTGTTGTCTGAATAGCTTGCTACAAGACAAATTATACAAGAACAACTGACCATGTGAAGGAAAAATAATCTGGGGCCTGGGAACAGCCATTACTGTCAATTTAGCTGATAATATATGTCTTGGCTTATTAGTTCTATTTACACTTGAAAAAGGAAAAAAATAGACTTTCCTGGAGCTCTGCACAAACAAAAAAGTTGCTCTCTGGAAACTCAACTAAGTTATGAGATTGATACAAAAAAAATAGAACTACTTTTTCTTTCCTTTTGAGCAGGCCTGTACTTCAGGGCTTAAGTTATGTTAATGTTTGGGTAATGGTCAGCTTTCATGTAAATAATTCATATTGACATGCGGTCAGATGTTGCAATGTGTGGAAAAAACACTGTGCTTTTTGTTTTTTGCTTTAGTATTTCCCTGTTTTTACAGTCATGACAGCCTATGACCTTAATAGCCTGCACTTTGATTATGCTCTGGGGCAAAAGGACTTAATTTTCTTTTTCTACAGCTATTACTTGTAAATTTCACTGGGTGTCTCCCAAATCTCACGCTCATCAAAACAGTTAATTACCTGTTCATCTTTTTTGTTGTCATTCATGTACCATTTTTTCCCTCAGTCTTTCGTCTTCTAGGCTCAAGGAATCCTAATCTATTTATCTTTCCCTCCAGAAGCCGTTCTGCAGCACTGACCAGCCATGTCACCCTTCGCTATACCTCTTCATGTTCTGCAATAGCCCTCTGAAATGAAGATGTCTTTTCTCGTATTTTTGACACTTGCTTTTCTGCTCAGAAATAGCCAGCACAGGAAGGAAAGCACTGAAGAAGTGACCCCCAGGAGTATGTTTTATATATGTGAAGTGTTGCTCTGTCTGGTAGAAAGTGCCAGAGATGTAATGTCACAAGGTGCAAGAAGTTCTCTGAGCCAGCAACACCCATGTCTTCCCTCAAGCCATCCTGTTTGCAGTGCTGGCTCGTGTGAGTGTGACAGTGCCAAGATAAGTCAGTATCACTTGTGTTGATTTGGTCTACAAGGCCAGGGAAAACTGAGGATTCAAGAGTGGGAGAATACATTGCTGTGGTTGTGTCTATCTTCAGCTGGTGAGAGAGGTCTGACTAGCATACCAAACCACTTCACACATGACCTCTTTTTAATTCTAGATCTGACACGTAAAGAGAGGCCAAAGACTGCGTCCTTCAGGCACCAGCCCTTGCCAGCCCTCACTTCCTCTAGTCCTGAGTGCTACTTCTTTTTAGTCATTCATGGGAAGGTGACCTCTCTGCTGAGCTGCTTGCTGCTCTGGCTATGTGCAGTCTTTCTGTTTCCTGGTCAAGCGGAAAATAGGACAGTCTTCTACCACTAGGACAGTCTTCTACCACTAACACAGCACTATCTCTGCTCAGCGCATAAACATAATAGACTGGAAACTACTTAAGTTTGCAATTATGTCTTAGCCAGATGCTCTTCATTTCCCTCTTGCTGTTGCCTGCTGCTCTTTGTGCAACTGCTGCTTTGTGAGCTCTAACATCCTGCACATCTTGAGAATGAGCATTGTGTTTTGCTAGTTTTAAATACAAGTGACAGGCTGAAGTCTATTAGTCCTGTTAGCATAATTAGAATGATGAACTGCCACATTTGACACATGTCCTTAATCAAATCCTTCCCTTGCTCATTTCTTCTCCTGTCTGTGTTCACTTGTCTTCAGAAATCAGAGCCCCTTGCCACAGCTTTAAATAAAGTGCAGAGCTGGACTCTACAGCAGAAGAAAGGCTTAGGTATGAAAGGACATCAGCAATACACACTGTTTAAATAAAATTATTTGGCTACTGCTGAGCAGCACCATAAAGAATCCTCCTGGTCACCTTCTTTATGGACAGGTCTCAGGCTGAGAAGCATGAAAGTAAATGCTGAAAGTTAGGCAAAGGGCCTTGCAAAATAATTTGTAATGAACCATCCACTGAACTATGTTAAAGCCACCTGTGATTAATTTCAGAGTCAGCTTTGGCTGCTATGTCTTGCTCTTGATTATTAAAATCAAGAGAGTGGTGGTGAATGGGGCAAAGACCAACTAGCGGCCGATAACTAGCGGTGTCCACCAGGGCTCAGTTCTGGGGCCGGTGCTGTTCAATATCTTTATAGGTGATCTAGATGTAGGGATTGAGTGCACCCTCAGTAAATTTGCAGATGACACCAAGCTGGGTGGGAGTGTCGATCTGCTAGAGGGTAGGAAGGCCCTACAGAGGGATCTGGACAGGTTAGATAGATGGGCCGAGACCAACGGCATGAGGTTCAACAAGAACAAGTGTCGGGTCTTACACTTCGGCCACAACAACCCCATGCAGTGCTACAGGCTGGGGGAAGAGTGGTTAGAAAGCGGCCCGGCGGAAAGAGACCTGGGGGTGCTGATCGACAGCTGGCTAAACATGAGCGAGCAGTGTGCCCAGGTGGCCAAGAAGGCCAATGGCATCCTGGCCTCTCTTAGGAATAGTGTAGCCAGCCGATCTAGGGAAGTGATCGTCCCTCTGTACTCGGCACTGGTGAGGCCGCACCTTGAATGCTGTGTCCAGTTGTGGGCCCCGCACTTCAAGAAAGATGTTGAGGTGTTGGAGCGAGTCCAGAGGAGGGCGACCAAGCTGGTGAAAGATCTGGAGGGACTGACCTACGAGGAACGGCTGAGGGAGCTGGTGTTGTTTAGCCCGGAGAAGAGGAAGCTCAGAGGTGACCTTATTGTAGTCTACAACTACCTGAAGGGAGGTTGTATTGGAGTGGGAGTCGGCCTCTTCTCCCGGGCAACTAGCGCTAGGACAAGAGGACACAGCCTCAAGCTTCGCCAGGGGAGGTTCAGTTTAGACATTAGGAAGAATTTCTTCTCAGAAAAGGTCATAAGACATTGGAACGGGCTGCCCAGGGAGGTGGTGGTGTCACCATCTCTGGATGTGTTTAAGAAAAGACTGGACACGGCACTTAGTGCCGTGGTCTAGTTGATGTGGTGGTGTCAGGGCAATGGTTGGACTCAATGATCCCAGAGGTATCTTCCAACCTGATTGATTCTGTGATTCTGTGAAATAATATATCTATCTCTTGCACTCAAATAATTTCAATAAGTGTTTGCAGTTTTGGATGTGTCACTTCATCCATTTTGTGAAATCCAACAACCAGAGATACCTTTGCAGAGAGCAGAGAAAAAGAGAGAGACAATTTCCTGCTCTACTGAGCAAAAGCTTGAGAAAACTAAGAAAAAAATAATGCAAACAAATAGATGATACCTATTGCAGTGTGAATTTATTTGACAAGTAATTATGAAATTACAATGTCCTGAAAATGTGAATTCAGGAGAAAAAAGGAGGTTAAGTTTAAGTTTACATTGAGGGTTTGTTGTAAATTTAACAAATACATCTTATATTTTCTTGGGGGGCAAAAGAAAGATGCTGCCTCCACCACCATTGGCAAGGTTAAAAAGGAAACCTGTACTATGTAAATATGGTGAAACACAGAACAAAGCTATACCATAAGAAGTATATTGTCTTCTTTCTTCTTATACAAAATTTGCTAAAATATAAATTTTGCTGCATTTCAGGATCTGAAAATTTTCGTGACATAAACCAGTCAGATTCAGGAATCCTTAATAGATTCTTCCAGATAATGGGAAGTTTTTATAGATATCAGTCACAGCTGAATGTTGCCACCCCTTCTGCTGAATATTCTTATATTCTGATATTTGCTGGAAGGCCTACTCAGCCAGTCATCTTCAGTCCAGGAGGTTCCTCCAGTACATTGATGATAACTTTCTGATGCAAACGGTGGATGAGCCAACTAGGAGAGGGGCGTTGCTGCATCTTGTTCTCACTAACAAGGAGGGTCTGGTTGAAGCGGTGAAGGTTGAGGGCAGCCTTGGTTGTAGTGACCGTGAGATGGTGGATTTCAGGATCTCTTGTGGCAGGAACAGAATAGCTAGCAGAATCACAACCCTGAACTTCAGGAGGGCCAACTTCGGCCTTTTCAAGCAATTGCTAGGAGAAATCCCATGGGACAGAGTACTAGAAAGTAAGGGGGCCCAAGATAGTTGGTTAGCATTCAAGGACTGCTTCTTCCGTGCTCAAGATCAGAGCATCCCAACAGGTAGGAAGTCAAGAAAGGGTACCAGGAGACCTGCATGGTTAAACAGGGAACTGCTGGGCAAACTCAAGTGGAAGAAGAGGGTGTACAGATCATGGAAGGAGGGGCTGGCCACTTGAGAGGAATGTAAGTCTGTTGTCAGAGGATGTAGGGAGGCAACTAGGAAAGCTAAGACCTCCTTGGAATTAAACCTTGCAAGAGAGGTCAAGGACAACAGAAAGGGCTTCTTCAAATACATTGCAGGTAAAGCCAACACTAGAGGCAATGTAGGCCCACTGATGAATGAGGTGGGGGCCCTGGAGACAGAGGATAAAAAGAAGGCGGAGTTACTGAATGCCTTCTTTGCCTCTGTCTATACTGCTGGAGGCTGTTCTGAGGAGCCCCGGACCCCTTGAGGCCTCAGAGGAAGTCAGGATAGAGGAGGAGTTTGTCTTGGTAGATGAGGGCTGGGTCAGGGACCAACTAAGCAATCTGGACGTCCATAAATCCATGGGCCCTGATGGGATGCACCTGCGGGTGCTGAGGGAGCTGGCGGAAGTCATTGCTAGGCCACTCTCCATCATCTTTGCTAAGTCACGGGGAACAGGAGAGGTGCCTGAGGACTGGAGGAAAGCAAATGTCACTCCAGTCTTCAAAAAGGGCAAGAAGGAGGACCCAGGTAACTATAGACCGGTCAGCCTCACCTCCATCTCTGGAAAGGTAATGGAACAACTTGTCCTTGGTGCTGTCTCTAGGCATATGAAGGATAAGAGGATCATTAGGGGCAGTCAACATGGCTTCACCAACGGGAAGTCATGCTTAACCAACTTGATAGCCTTTTATGAGGACATAACCCGGTGGACAGATGATGGTAAAGCAGTGGATGTGGTCTATCTCGATTTCAGTAAAGCGTTTAACACAGTCTCCCACAGCATCCTCGCAGCTAAACTGAGGAAGTGTGGTCTGGATGATCGGATAGTGAGGTGGATTGTGAACTGGCTGAAGGAAAGAAGCCAGAGAGTGGTGGTCAATGGGACAGAGTCCAGTTGGAGGCCTGTATCTAGTGGAGTCCCTCAAGGGTCGGTACTGGGAGCAGTACTATTCAATATATTCATTAATGAGTTGGATGAGGGAATAGAGTGCACTGTCAGCAAGTTTGCTGATGGCACAAAACTGGGAGGAGTGGCTGACACACCAGAAAGCTGTGCTGCCATTCAGAGAGACCTAGACAGGCTGGAGAGTTGGGCGGGGAGAAATTTAATGAAATATAACAAGGGCAAGTGTAGAGTCCTGCATCTGGGCAAGAACAACCCCATGTATGAGTACAAGTTGGGGACAGACCTGTTGGAGAGCAGCGTAGGGGAAAGGGACCTGGGGGTCCTAATGGACAGCAGGATGACCATGAGCCAGCAATGTGCCCTTGTGGCCAAGAAGGCCAATGGCATCCTGGGGTGTATTAGAAGGGGTGCGGTTAGCAGGTCAAGAGAGGTTCTCCTCCCCCTCTACTCTGCCCTGGTGAGGCCGCATCTGGAATATTGTGTCCAGTTCTGAGCCCCTCAGCTCAAGAAGGACAGGGAACTGCTAGAGAGAGTCCAGCGCAGAGCCACGAAGATGATTAAGGGAGTGGAACATCTCCCTTATGAGGAGAGGCTGAGGGAGCTGGGTCTCTTTAGCTTGGAGGAGACTGAGGGGTGACCTCATTAATGTTTATAAATATGTAAAGGGCAAGTGTCATGAGGATGAAGCCAGGCTGTTCTCAGTGACATCCCTTGACAGGATAAGGGGCAACGGGTGCAAGCTGGAACACAGGAGTTTCCACATAAATATGAGGAAAAACTTCTTTACGGTGAGGGTGACCGAACACTGGAACAGGCTGCCCAGAGAGGTTGTGGAGTCTCCTTCTCTGGAGACATTCAAAACCCACCTGGACGCATTCCTGTGTGACATGATCTAGATAATCCTGCTCCGGCAGGGGGATTGGACTAGATGATCTTTCGAGGTCCCTTCCAATTCCTAATATTCTGTGATTCTGTGATTATTCAAAAGAGCTCTGAGCAATGGGAACCAGATTGGAATTATTGGGTGCTTCTGGCCTGTTCATGTAGTAACTGTATGGGCTGGATTGCTGTATTCATGTGGGGAATCTTTGAGCCCAGTGTCCCAGAAGACTACTTTTCCTCTTATCAGGATAAGGACTTTTTCAAACCATGGAATAAATGATACAAAAGCTGTATCAGGATAGCCACAAATTCCTGCATACTTCAGCAATGGTGATGTACTACAAGTAACTCTCAAAAAACCCCAAAAGTTAATAAACTCTTTATTAACTTATCACTTACTCTTATTATCATAGGAGTAAGTGATAAATAGGACAGAGAGAGGTCCCATCTTTTGTAGACACCATATATATTCTAAATATTTAATATTGTAACTGCTTTCTTGGAATATCTTATTTCTTTGATCTAATAGAAATCCCCTAGTGCAGCTGATATCCATTTTTTTTTTGTTACAAACTATTACTGACATTCCTTGTAATTCCTTAGAAACTAAAACATCATTTTGATGAGAAAAGTAGATCAATGAATGCAAATATTTTTTCCAGCTTGCAGGGAGACTTGCCCTCCCTAACCAGTACCAGTATTACTAGACTTTTGAACCTGAAAAGTTTATTTTTTAGATAACCTCACAAAACACAAAAGTAAAAAACGTATAACAGCATTTGCTATTGTATTCTAGTACTCTTTGTTTTCTGAGATTATAAAGGCAGTCAGCTCGGTTTTACTTATTGAAATATTCAATGTAAGAATAAGCATAGCTGTGAGAATGTGTAGTCTCACTGATAAGAATGATTTTGTTCTTGCAGCTTATGGAGAGACTGGGATGGGTCAGTGAGAAGTGCTAACCTGGAGTGAGTCGGCTGATGGAGGTCAGGCTGTGCAGGGAGCCTCTCAAAGGGCATAGATTTAGCTCACCTACAACTTCAGTAACCAAGGTGATTTTTTTTTCAATGGTAGGATAATCTTCATTTAGGCAACACTGTTTTATTTCTTATAATTTCTTTTAAGTCTTGAAAGTTATATATTTTTTCTTGTTTTTTTTTTTTACCTTTTCTGATTTCAGTGTATATGGCAACCCCTTGCGATATGTTCATCCCCACAACACTAAACTGATTTTTTTTTAAAATGTTTTTCAGTACTCTGACTGCCTATGTTTCCCTTCTTCCTACGGTTTGTCCAAGATCCCAGGAAAGAATCTTAAAACAAGTTAGTAAATGTTGGTTCGAGAAACAATAGGTATGCTCATATATTGTTAATATTATTATTGTCATTTTGTTCTTGGCATTGCAGGGATACATGGCACATGTACAATGAATGAATGATTCTCCACACACATATATGTTTTTTCTCCATTTCCCTCTGCTGTTTTTTTCTCTTTTTAAAGAAAGAAAAATTTTATTCTGTCTTAGCCTACTGTACAACCTGGGGCTATAAAAGCGTATCACTGTAATTCAAGTCAACCAGAAACTGTCTATTGAATTAAGTGGGACCGGGATCAGGCTCTAACAGAATTTTCTGCAGAGGTGCAAGGAGCACAGTCCAGACAGTGAACAAAGGAGCTCATTGTTATGAGAAGTGCTGCTAGAACAGAAGCAGATACAAGTCCTTAGTGACTATGCAACAAATACACACCCCAAAGTGCTGCTAACCTTTTCTGGTGGCAGTAAGGTCTCAGCAATATATTGTGCTGATGAGAGTAATGCATCAACCAGGTTAGGAAAATGAGTGTGATCTTAACAGCTACCAGACTGCTACAAGCCTTTCCCCCATGTTTTTCTTCTCTAATGTGTTAGATTGTAAGAAATACTAGTGAGCTACAATGTACACTTCTTTTTTTGCTGATTGAAAGACAGGCAGTCTGAGAAATGGTGATACAGTTGATCTAACTCAATTTGGCCTACCAGAACTGAGCCTGCTGGTGTTTTTTGCAGCATGATGGTAACGTATGCATAAATAGGACAGTGTCTCCATTTGGGAATAAAATTGGTGTGCTGGGGAAGAGAATAAGAGAGTGATAACAGTAATAATGACAATAATGTAGAATCTCATGAAATAAAGCCTGGCACACAGTCTCCTCTGGGGACATGCTTTTTCTCCTCTTAGCTTACCATAACTCCGTTCAATATAAACTGCATGACTTGATCACCTTCTCTTTTACAATACAACAGATGGAACTGTGAACAACATTTGTAATCCTTAACAGAATGCAAACATAATAGCATGTTTTTTTTCCAAAAATGATACGATAGTTAATTTTACTACAATACGTATTGACTCATAGTTTGTTTCCACATCACAAAGTAGCTTTCAGAAGAGCGTGCTCAGAGACAGGCAGTACTTCTGAGGTGCTGTTTCATGAGTATTGTGTTACCAAATCAATTTTTAAAGGAATCATAGAATATCCTGATTTGGAAGGGACCCATGAGGATCATCAAGTCCAACTCCTGACTCCACAAATGGCAACCTAAAAGTTAAACCATATATCAAAGAGCGCTGTCCAGATGCCTTTTGAACACTGACAGGCTTGGGGCCATGACCATTTCCGGTGCTTGATCACTCTCTCAATGAAGAACATTTTCCTTATATCCAATCTGAACTTCCTCTGATGCAGCTTTAAGCCATTCCCTTACATCCTGTCACCGGACACCAGAGAGAAGAAATCAGCATCTCCCTCTCTGCTTTCCCTCATGACAAAGGTGTGGCCAGCAATGAGATCACCCCTCAGTCTACTCTCCTCTAAGCTGAACAAGCCTAGCATGGTCATCTGCTCCTCATAAGTCATGCCCTCTAGTCCTTTCACCGCCTTTGTTGCCCTCCTTTGGACACATTATTTTTATAACGTTTTTTGTTGGGGAGCCCAAAACTGCACACAGTACTCAAGGTGAGGCTGCATCAGTGCTGAGCACATTGGGACTATCACTTCTTTTGACCAGTTAGCTATACTGTGCTTAATGCACCCCAGAATACATTTGGCCCTTTTGTCTGCCAGGGCACATTGTTGACTTACATTGAGATATCCATCAACCAAAACTTCCAGAAGCCATTCTGCAGGGCTACACTCCAGCCTCTTGTCCCCCAGTCTGTACATACATGCAGGACTACACCATCCCAGATGCAGAATCCAACACTTGTTCTTGTTAAATTTCATACAGGTAGTGATTGCCCAGCACTCTAATCTATCAATATCTCTCTCTGTAAGGCCTCTCTACCCTTGAGGAAATCAATGGCTCCTCCTAATTTACTGTTGCTGGCAAACTTAGTATGAACGCAACTCCTGTGTCCAGGTAACTGATAAAAACACAGAAGCCCTACACTGAGCCCTGGGGAACCCCACTAGTGACTGGCCACCAGCCAGGTGTTACCTCATTTACTACAACTCTTTGAATCCAACCCTTCAACCAATTGGTCACTCATCGTATTGTGTACATGTCCAGCTATATTCTGGACCCTTTGTCCAGAAGGATAGTGTGAGAGACAGTATCAAAAGCTTTGGTAAAATCTAAAAATACCACATCCACTGCCTTCCCATTGTCCACTAGGCAGTAACCTTGTCATCAAAGAATATTGAATTAGTAAGGCATGACTTTCTCTTCATGTACCCATGCTGGCTTTGACAGGTGACTGCATTGTCTTTCAAGTGTTTTTCAGTAATTCTAAGATAATCTTCTCCATGATATTACCAGGCACCAAAGTGAGACTGACTCCAGTTGAGCTTTGGCCTTGCAAATTTTCTCCCCACACTGGCAAACAGCACCTCTGTAGTCTTCCTGTGTAGCCTGACCTTGCTTCCAAAGCCCATACACTTGATTTTTCCTCCTAAATTCCATAGGAATTCCTAGTCCATAGAAAATATCCATTTGGACCATGTGATCTGTTTCTTTTATCTGGTATTCAAGGTTCAGAGTTTGGTTGGAAACTGCACTTTTAATCTGATAATAGTTTATAGTCTTGTCAAAGACTGGGATTTTGCTTGAGGTTGTTTATGCCTCAGGTATGGAATATTTTGGTTCTAGTAGCACAGTACAGCATAAATTTCTGTAGTACTGGTCACCATTTCATGCTGTGGAAGGAACACTTATGGCCACATAATGTGAACCTTTCTAGCTGAAAGTAAGGCTGTAATCAAATCCACTTAGCATCATTATTCCTTCCCCTTTTTACCTCTTTCCTGCTTCAGCTTGAGTCCAATTACCACTTCTTGCTTTCATAAGAATTTAAAATGTAAGAATAATTAGTGATATTACTGTCCTGTCTGAGAATGTTTTTAATCATTGATTGCTTATAAATGACAGATAAGATGACTATATAAGAGGAAAACTGGGAGAAGACCTCAAAGTCAGCCCCCATTACACTGTATGTTTGGTAGCAGACTGTGTATGGTCAGTGATTGGCAGGTATACTCAGCTAGATACACCTAGTTGTATATACTGTCTTCCAAACAGAAACAAGATGATGAGAAGGAAAATTTTTTTTCAAAACCAGGACATGAAATCAGCAAGTCATCACTGCTGTTTTGGAAACTTGAAAAAATAATTAAACACTGAATTTAAAAAAAAAAATCTTGCTTGCATTGCTGTGTTTCAATGGCCCTTTAAATAAAAAACCATTCCCAACCTTCCACCAGTCTCCTATAGGCAGCTTGTGACTTTTAAGAGCAGAAATTAATTTTACTTTTTAAAGGAGAACAAAGATTTCAATTATGTATTAAATTATCACCACAGAATTTAAGTCTAACTCTGTGAAAATTGTGCTCTGGTGTAACAGTCTAGCTTGGAATCCTTAATGATATGATAGTATTTTTTCTTGGTCATTTTAAAAGCTCTGAAGCCATGTAAGAATTTGAGATCTCTACTAAATCAATAAAATGGAAACCTGACAAACACTGCAATCCTAGCAAAGTAAAAACACCTCATTAAAATCTTTGTTGTTTCTTTCTAATTTGGCATGCTTTTTAAAAATAGGTTAATGAGATATTTCTTCAAATGTCAGTCTGTGACTGGGGGACAATGGTGTAAAAAAACACTGACAGGCTTGGGGCCACGACCATTTCCAGTGCTTGACCACTCTCTCAGTGAAGAACATTTCCATCAGGACACCCAGGGCCTTTTCTGCCAAGCTGCTTTCCAGCTGTGTGGCCCCCAGCAAGTACTGGTGCCTGGGGTTGTTCCTCCCCAGGTGCTGGACTTTGCACTTCTCCTTGTTGAACTTCATGAGGTTCCTGGTGTCATCAGCAAACTTGCTGAGGGTGCACTCTGCCCCATCATCCAAATGATTAATGAAGATGTTAAACAGGACTGGACCTAGTATTGACTCCTGGTCTACACTGCTAGTTACTGGCCACCAACTAGACTTTGTTCTATTCTTAACCACTCGCTGGGTCTGGCTGTTCAGCCAGTTTTCAATCCACCTCACTGCCTGCTCATTCAGTCCTTATTTTATCAGCTTGTCTGTGAGGATCTTGTGGGAGATCCTGTTGAAACCCTTCAAGTAGTCTAGGTAGACAACATTCCCTGGTCTCTCCTCATCTACCAAGACAGTCATTTCATCATAGAAGTTTAAGCTGGTCAAGCATGGCTTCCCTTTGGTGAATCCATGCTGACTGCTCCTGATGACTTTCTCGTCCTTCATGTCCCCGGAAGGAGTTTCCAGGATTAGATGTTCCACCATCTTCCCAGGGTTTATACATGCAAAGTGAAACAATACCCTACTCCAGCACTGTGTCCTTGCCTACCACAAGCACTTACTCTGCTATGTTTAAGAAGTTCTTCCTTCCTTCCTTCCTTCCTTCCTCCCTCCTTCCCTCCCTCCCTCCCTTCCCTCCCTTCCTTCTCTTCCTCCCAGTCAATTATAATGCTCTTCCCATTGCCACAGCAGCCATGAGAAGCAGCTTTCCTTTCTTCCACAAAGTTGTTATTAAGCTGGCAATAATTTCCTCTCTTGTTTCTTTGTCTGGCCATTATTTTCTGCAAAGCAAGTTACCCCTATTATTTTCAGACAATTATTCCTAAAGTCTTGTTAATTACAACAAGCAAGAGCATCTCCTTACTTAGTGACACTATTTTCTGTATCAGGAGTTGGCTGAATATAGAGTTGCAGTCTGGGATCTGCACCATGATCGATTAACCTGCATTGCAACTGAGACAGAGATAGCATCAGAGATAGCATCAGAGATAGCAACAGAGATAGCTCTTCAACACAATGTTCCTCAAGTGACAAGAAACAACAGGGACTTTAAAACTTTGTTGTTGAAATAGAGTCCCTGGTGTGTTACCTGCTTCTTATCTTTTGCAAGGAACATCACAAAAACCTTCCAGATTTTCTGTTAATCTGTAGAGTGATTACATTTTTGATCAGAAATAAATAAGTAAAATGTGTTCAGCACCAAAGAATTCTCCTTTAATTCAGCCCATAATTTGCAAACTGTATGAAACAGATTGTCTGACTGTCAGTAATATTTGAGTGAGACAAATTATATCCAATTACTCATCCATACCATATTCTCTATTTTTCTCAAAAGCCCAAAGGTTACAGATTTCTTTGCACTTCTTGCTCACAGGAGTAAGGAGTGATGTTTTGTGAGCTGCTTTGGGACACTACTAATAATGCTTTTATCGCTGCACACAGCAGGGCTATAGAACAAATGTATTAAAGATTAGAATGTTACGTGGTGTGGATCTGAAGCCTGACTTAAGCAGATAAGTGATCCAGCATAAGAATGCATGTTGTCTCCCTTTCTACAGATGGCAGAACACAGACTTATAAATGAAAAAACTGTACAACTTTAGATTTTAATTTGTATTTTAAAAGTTATTTTTAAAATGATTTTTCCATTAAGAGTTGGTAGAATTCCAGTAGCTACTGTGCAGAAGTTCCGCTCTGTTTGTTGTTTGATTTAAACACATGAACATATTGATGAGAATGGATTGCTTCCTCAAAATTAACTGCTTACCTCACTCAGACTGTGTGTTGTATTTAATGAAGCCTAATTTTTCATAGCCCATGCTGGGATTTCCCAACCCATTCTGTATGTAGGTGTGACCTGGTTTGGACTAGGAAAGACTTTTCAGTTAAGTTTCTTTTAAGTGACTACTTTCTGAAGTTGACCACACGCGCCTGTTGCTGTGAGAACTAGGGCTCCTTTTGGGTCTCTGTTCCACAAAGGGAAGGATTGTAAAGTCTCGCACCTGCAGGGAGCAGCGAACAGGACAGGTGACTCAAACCTGACCAACAGGGTATTCCATTCCACCCACGTGACACTCAGCTAAAAGCTGAGGGACTGTCCTGGTTTGGCCTAAACCAGGCCAATTTTCCTTTCAGTGATTTTTACTTTCAGCTAAGTCTCTTCTAAGTAACTGCACTTTCTGAAACTAACTGCATGTTTTGCAGACAGTGTCTGCTTCTAGGACTGATAACGCTCAAAGTTTGTAGTTATCGCTGAGGCACCAGTAGGGATGTTGTACAGAAAGGCTCTTGCTGTACTTGTTCTTAGAGAAACCAAGGTCACTGCTGAATTCCTCACTGCTTACGAGTGAAGAGCCGAAGGGGGGTCGCACCTGCAGGAAGGAGCAGACAGGGCAGGTGACCCAAAATTGACCAACGAGGGTATGGTATTCCATCCCATACACGTCATTCTCAGTATAAAGTGGGGGGATCATGAGGGTCTCGCTCTCTTTCTGCTATGGCTGGTGTCCAAAGAGGACTCTGTCCGTTTTCCTGCTGCTCCCGATCCCGATCCGTGCATCCCTGAATCCAGCTCTCGACCGTCACTGGCCCCAGCCTGGGCCTTCCCGGAGCCTGCCCTGCAGTGCCAGTGATGACGTGGCCGACATTGGGGGAGCTCAATTTTAGTTTTGTATATATATTTGTATATATTTGTATATATTTGATTATTTCTATTATTATTATTATTATTCTCTTTTTCATTATTATAGTTTATTAAAACTGTTTTAACTTTCCAACCCGTAAGTCTCTCTCCCTTTTCCCTTTCCCTTCAGCGGGGGGTGGGGTGGTTAACAGAGAGCATCTGCTACAGGTTTAATAACCGGCCCAGGTTTAAACCGTGACAGGGACCATGAGGATCACGTTCTCTTCCCCTATGGCCGGCATCCTGGGAGGACCCTGCCCGCACTCCTGCCCTTGCTCCTGAACCCGGTTCCTGCTGCTGCCGCGCGTGCTCCGGAACAGCCCAGTGCCTGCACTGCAGCGTCTGCAGTGACATGGTTGTCATCAGGGTGAGCTCAGTGGTGGTTTTGTACATAGTTCGTTATTTATTATACTTTTTCTTTTAATTGTTATTGTTTATCACAACTGTTTTAACTTTCCAACCCATAAGTCCCTCTCTCTTTTCTCTTTTTCTTTTCCTCTCTGAAGAGGGAGAAATTTAACAGGGAGCATCTGCCATCCATTTAACTGCCTGCCCAGCCTTAAACGGTGACAAGGTGATTTTCCTTAAGAGCAAACAGAACTTTCCTACTGTTTAAAAAAACCAAATAGTCTCTCTTGGACCTCACTAGAGAATAAGAATAGAGCTTTAGAATGGTTATTGAGTCAGCAAATTCCTCTCCGCTGAATAATAAGTCCCACAGAATTTAATAATATTTTATCACAGGGTTAGAATCTACTTTAGTAATTCTGCAGAACTTCTAGAATAAATTTGTAAGAATCATTTTGTTTTCATTCTGATTATGGTTTCAAAATAAGTACACAAGGTAAAGCTTTCAGTATGAAAGGCTGAGTTGGTTTATGTAGCCTAGAAATAAAATCTTCCAGGCAGCTGCCTGTGTCATTTGTACATAATGTTGGTACTCCACTGCCTCTGGTGGGCTGTGTGCACCATTCTTCTGATACAAAGAGCCCAATTGTTTGTGGTTGAGTAGACCTTTGCTTTCTTCCTTGCCTTCCCATTCCCACTCTCCCTATCCCCAAACGGCTGAGGAGAGGTGAACCCTCTATGACTAGCTTCCACAACGCATAGCAACTGTGAGAGAAGCAACAATGGGAGGAACCATGCTGGATTTTGGGATTGGGGAGAAGGAGTAAAGGTTTACTGAATGTTGAGCCTGGGATGGCAGAGTAAATGTAGCGACTGAAGACATTGATTTACTATAGAACTGGCATAATCCGCAGGGTTCAGGAGTAATGGACAGATATTGGTGAAGTGGCATCCACTGCCACTCCCCCAGCCACTCCTCCATGCAAACGCTCCCCAGACTGCTTTATAGTCTGTACATTCTGATTTGCTTGGATTTTCATTAAGGATAGGAGATTAATGAAAGCCTCAGTGGGGCAGTTGTTAGTGTTGGAGGTGCATGCAGTAAGAGTATCTTTGGGATAGCATGAGCTCTGCAGTGGTGTCCTGGAAGTGCCTGGCCTGGACAACAGTACTCATAATAATGGCCAGGCAGTCACAGTGACCTGTGTTCTCATGCTGCTGTGGGCAGCAAATGCTGATCAACTGCATCAACGGACAAGGCAAGAGCTATGGATGTCATCTGCCTGGACTTCAGTAAGGTTTTTGATATGGTCACCCACAACATTCTTACCTTATAGAGAGATGGGTTTGATGGAGAAGGAATTGGCTGATGGCTGCATCCAAAGAATTACAGTCTATGGGTCAATGTCCAAGTGGAAACCAGTAATGAACAGTGTCCCTCAAGGGTCCATGATGAGACCAATACTATTTAATATCTTCATCAAAGATAGAGATAGTGGGATTGAGTGCTCCCTCAAGTTTTCAGGTGACATGAAGCTAAGTGGTGTAGTTGATTTTTTAGAGGGAAGGGATGCTATCCAGAGGGGCCTTGACAGGCTTGAGGAGCTGGCCTGTGTGAACTTCATGAAGTCCAACAAGACCAAGTGCAAGATCCTGCACGTGGGTCAGGGCAGTCCCCCGTATCAATAAAGACTGAGGGATGAGTGGATTGAGAGCAGGACCTGGGGATCCCGGTGCATGAAAAACTGGACATGAGCTGGCAATGTGCACTTGCAGCCCAGAAAGCCAGTCGTATCCTGGGCTGCATAAAAAGAAGTGTGGCCAGCAGGTCAAGGGAGGTGATTCTGCCCCTCTACACTGCTCTTGTGACATCCCACCTGGAGTACTGCGTTCAACTCTGGGAACCTGAGCACAAGAAAGACATGGACCTGTTGGAGTGAGTCCAGAGGAGGACCATGAAGATGATCAGAGGGATGGAACACCTCTGCTATGAAGACAGGCTGAGAGAGTTGGGGTTGTTCAGCCTGGCGAAGAGAAGTCTCTGGGGAGATCTTATTGCAGCCTTTCAATACTTGTAGGGTGCTTATATAAAAGATGAACAGAGATATTTTTCCAGGGCTTGTAGTGACAAGGCAAGGAGCAATGGTTTTAAATTGAAAGAGGGTAGGTTTAGATTGGACATAAGGAAGAAATATTTTATGATAAGGGTGGTGTGATACAGGAACAGGTTGCCAAGAGAAGTTGTGGATGCCCCATCCCTGGAAGTGTTCAACGTCAGGTTGGACAGGGCTTTGAGCAATCTGATCTTGTGAAAGATGACCCTGCGCATGGCAGGGGAATTGGACTAGATGATCTTTAAAGGTCCTTTCCAACCCAAACCATTCTGTTATTCGATGATTCTATATTTACCATATATGCCATTTAAGAGTAGGGTCAGGGAGAAGAAGAACAGGACCTAGGGTGAGCCTGTCTGTAAAAGAGCAGACTACTGGCATACGGATTATTCTTCATTTCTGTTACTAGCATGTCTATAACTGAAAACATGTTGCCACCCAATGTAAGTGTAGGGTAATGCCATGCAAGATAATGGTGTTACTCTGCATTTACACCACTGTACAGAGAGCAGGATTCAACTCCTTGTTCTTAATCATCCCAATAATAATGGTTTATATTATAAATTCTATCACATTTTGCACAGAGACAGATGATCAGTGATGGATGCCTTTGGATATTAGATGAGGGATGGGTATTTATCATACCAAAATCTGGGCATTTTTATATTAAATAGATGGCAGTAAAGCATTGCACAGTTTATAATCCTAATTAAATTGTTGTATTTTTAGTATGGAAACCTTGAAAACTAGAAGCCTTGGTGATCTATGATGAATGATGCAGTCATTTTTGTACTGTAGAGTTAATGTCTTCTCTTGCTGTGCAGTGCTAATTTAAGGAAGGTTCACCCCAGACAGTCTAAGATTCTACTTCCTTTCCTTTCTAGTGTAGAAATACAATACCAATAAGACAGTTTTGCCAAATACTTTAACCTTTTTCTTGTCAGTAATACAGTGATAGTATTTATTGTGGATAATTGTGGGTGAAGTTTTTCTGTCTTTCGGAGGGAAGAAAAGTAAGTTTTCCAGATAAAGAATATTTATGAAGTATTGAGTTCTCTCAACTATTTGACCCTGTCTGTCTGTTAGTGAAAAAAATTTGCACTTGAAAATCAGCAAAGGCAATAAGCGGTTATTACTTGAGACCCCATGTCAGACTGAAAGACTTGAGTTACCTATACAGGATACAGGGATGCACAAGACTTCTGGTGAATACCCACCCACTACTGAAAGGCCCAAGCATATTACTGCATCTTCCTGTAATATGAAAGCTCCCCAGGTATCTGCTACTCTGTGATGCACTTTTTGCCAGCACATCTGTCTGAGCATGCTGGTGCCTAGCTCCAACAACAAGCCCTACAAAAGTCCAGATATGGGATGAGGAAGTCCTTAGATTTTCTGAACCTTACTATCTCATGGTCATGCTCAGAATGAGACTTACACACACAGACAATGCTGAATTCAGAGTGGCCATACCTGCTTTCATTCAAAAACATGCAAGTCAAAAGCACCCCATAGCAGAGGAAAGATAAGAGATGTTTTAAAGATACAACTTCATTGTCTTCATGACCAGGAGGAAAATGCACAGGAACTGGAAACTAGGTCAGATGAGTAAGTGTGAGGATGGAAGTACAGCTTAAGCTTAAGAAAAAACAAAATACAAAACAACTGCAAAACTACCAGGGTACCATGGAGTCATTTCATTAATGTATTAGCAGTAAACAGAAGAACAAAAGAAGAGTTGATTAACTGCGAAAAAGAGAAGAAAAATTATTGGGACATGAAGATGAAAAGGCCAAAACTAGTATCTTTTGATAGTGATCTTTACTGAAGACGTCAACCACAATCAGAAAGCTAGCACAATCTTCAGGTGATAGCAGCTCAGTGTGTAACAGGAAAAGAACGAATTAGTGCCTAAGTAAGATGTTCTCAAATCAAGTTGATATGAAACTACAGAGCTTTGTCCTCCTTGAAGAAGAGTCTACAGCAATCTCAAAGCAAGCAGTAATTATCTTTGAGGACTGGTGAAGGTTTAGTGAGGCAACGGAAGAATGAACAAGAACAAATGTATTATCTACCTTTAAAAATGAAAATAAAGGAAGAACTGAAAATCAACTGCCATTATCTTCAGTTCCCAGAGAAAAAGTCTGTAGAAAATGACTAAAGAAAATATCTGAATCTGAAAGAAACTAAGAAAAAGAGTCAACATTAGTTTGCGAAGAATGAACACAAAAGGCTTTTTGGTATGGGAGAAGCAGTAGGTGTTATATTGGTAACAGGATAGCGGTATTTTGATACTGTCATCTGATACACTTACAAATTAGGTAGGCATAGTCCAGATCAAGCTTTTTCATCCCTATGCTCCTGTGTTTGGAAAGCTATCCTTTGAGTCCAGGGACTCAACTCTCAGTCCAGCACTATTCAATACCCTCAGAGCACTGGATGGTGAGCTAGAACACAAGGGCTGTACTCGAACTCCTGCCAGTGCCATATCCTTCTGCAACTGTGACCACTGATCAAATGCCCAGGAAAAGTAGTAACAGGGCAAATATACTTTATACTTTTCCCAGATACTCTCCCAAGCCTCATACTTTTTTTATCTGAGGGCAACTTTGTGAATCTGATGTTTGTCTATCTAGAAATCTTTAAAAGATGTCTCTTTAAAGTGCTTGCTCACTTTTGCATTGAATTGCAATACACGTTTTGCATGATAGCATAGGTTGGTAGGGACTTCCAGAATGTTACTGCCTTTGACAGCAAGAGCAACCTCTTTTTGATTGTTTTGAATCCTGTTCCTCCTAGCTTCACTTGATGGTCTTACATTCTGCACTGGAAGAATAGCGAATAGGTACTTTTAAGGAGGCAGTTACAACGGTTTGATCATCCTTATTTAGAAGCAGATGGAGGTGAAATAAACATTAATCTTCTACCGAAGCCACATTTACTTACATAGCTCTAGGATGTGGGAATGAAGGTATTCTATGTAATGGTTTCCTTGCAGCCAGCTAAGCTACTCCATGGTTTGTCTCCTGTAATTATGAGCGTGCGTCCACTCCTTTCTAAGAGGGGGAGTTGTTACAAGGCTTAAGACCATGTACTATACTGTGGTCATGTTAACAATAAATAAGCTATGCTAATTTGTGCAACAACTTGTGGATTGCTGACAGGACAAGCACATTGACGGAGAAAAGGATCATTATGTTTTAGT
This sequence comes from Nyctibius grandis, assembly GCF_013368605.1. Classification (NCBI taxonomy): domain Eukaryota; kingdom Metazoa; phylum Chordata; class Aves; order Nyctibiiformes; family Nyctibiidae; genus Nyctibius; species Nyctibius grandis. Next base: position 53,437,824 of record NC_090695.1, on the reverse strand, counting down.
TCAGTGTCTTTGGGCACAATTGGTATTAAAGCAAAGAGGATACTTAAATTCCCCATGAAAAAAATTCTACACAGCCAGGAAAATTCCTTTCAGAGATCTATCAGGTTCATTGCCTGACTTGTTTTAATTTCCTGGAAAGTGGCAGATAAGTGTGCAATTTATTTTCAGCAATAAGAACCTTTAATTATCAGTAAGCTAAGATTGTACATGTTCAAGAACAGGATAATTGGGTAAAGCAGCCTGAGAAGGGCAACCGTGCATAAAAGCAATAAATAAAATTCAAATACAATTTAACAATATAACAAGCAATTGTACAGATCACAGCAATTAATACATTACCTGTGACAATGAAAATACATAGTGGTAGTTTGTTTTTTTTAGGGTTTTTTTGTTTTGTTTTATTTTATTTTGGGGGGGAATGTGATCTACATATTCACATGTGATGGTTGACGAGAAGCTCAACATGAGCTGGCAATGTGCGCTTGTAGCCCAGAAGGCCAACCATATCCTGGGCTGCATCAAAAGCAGCATGGCCAGCATGTCGAAGGAGGTGATTCTGCCCCTCTACTCTGCTCTTGTGAGACCCCACCTGGAGTACTGCGTCCAACTCTGGGAACCCGAGCAGAAGAAAGACATGGACCTGTTGGAGTGGGTCCAGAGGAGGACCATGAAGATGATCAGAGGGCTGGAGCACCGCTCCTATGGAGAGAGGCTGAGAGAGTTGGGGCTGTTCAGCCTGGAGAAGAGAAGGCTCCGGAGAGACCTCATAGCAGCCTTCCAGTACCTGAAGGGTGCCTACAGAAAAGCGGGAGAGGGGCTTTTTACAAGAGCAAGTAGTGACAGGATGAGGGGGAATAGTTTTAAAGTAAAAGAGGGTAGATTTAGATTAGATATTAGGAAGACATTCTTTACTGTGAGGGTGGTGAGACACTGGAACAGGTTGCCCAGAGAAGCTGTGGATGCCCCCTCCCTGGCAGTGTTTAAGGCCAGGTTGGATGGGGCTTTGAGCAACCTGGTCTAGAGGAAAGGTGTCTCTGCCTGTGGCAGGTGGGTTGGAACTAGATGAACTTTAAGGTCCCTTCCAACCCAAACCATTCTATGATTCTATGATTCTATGACCTGCCAAACAGGAAGGCACAGGCACAAGCCCCTACTGCTTGTTGAGCAAGTTCCCCAGCTGCACCTCTTCATTTACTTCTAAGCATCTCTTTAGTGTCATGGGAGCTCCTGCTGCTAATCAAAGGATTTCCCTGCCTACAAGGATGTGACAGGGAGTGACATACTGATGAAGTAACATCTTTAAAGTCCAGTACAAAAAAGACAGTAAGCAGAACTGGAATAATCCTTTCATAGTTCTGTTGGTTCTACTGAAACATACCAAGACAGGATCTCACTCAACATGCCTAGGCTGTCATTCAGTGAATAAAATTTAGGCTTGATACAATCAAAATTCTGAACACAGTCTGCACTGCCGTACCAGTAAGTCATTTGGATTCCTACGAGTCAAACAGCTGACCTTCTTACAGAGTCAAGATTCCTGTTGTTTCCCACTTCAAATGTGTTCTAACTTTAAATTGTTGGAGAAAAAATTAATTCTCAGCAGTTCACAGTGTTTACCAAAAAGTACTTGCAATGGGCAACTGTCAGTCCTTCTGAACTCTTTAAAGAGTTCATATTGTAGAATTATTTGTCTCTTGTATTAAGAAACCTGCAGAAAAAATTGCTCTTAAAGGCTTCATATCTCCTAGGATTCAGAATTTTTTTTATGGACGATTCTCTTGGGTTTTTTAGGCCCCCAAAATATCTAAGTTAAAGACTGTCAAGACTAGTGCAGTGTTAGTGTCAGCAGCCATGAGAATTTCAGTAAGTATCATATGTCAGCAGGGCAGGAGTTGTTTAAGATGACATAATGTCACAGTATAATAAAATAAGCCCCCAAATTAACCCTTCTGTACCTCTCATTTCTTTCTGGAACTACGACAAGCTGAAGAAATTTTTTTGTATTTGATATCTACCTGTTCTAAAGTTCTTTTCAGGGCCCTATCAGCGCCAGTTTAAAGGTAAGCAGTAGCTGCTCTGCTGCCCTGCATTTCCCCTGATGGCCACTTTTCTGATGATTTCACTACAGAGAGCTTGTCAAATACAATATATGCCATCTCATTCTTTTACATTTATCTTGACAGTGGCTAGGGTAAACAATCTCTTCTAATTGCTCCTTTGCAATTCTCATTATCTTATTATCCCATAAATGGTTATGTGATCAATTATCTGCATTTTGCTTAATGCAATTTGGGGGACGTTGGTAATGAAGAACACCTGCCTGGAGAAAGGACGGACCTCACTAAGCATGTCTTCATATGTCCTGGAGTGGCTAATTTTGCAAAACAACCACACACTGGGAAATATTTCACTGGGTATCCCTACAGGTTTGTCTATATTACCAGGTCACCATAATCCCCAACAGGTGTATAACCTGTGTGGCTCTTAGTGATGCAGATGGAACCAAGCTATACTTAATATGACTCTGTGTCATGTTTATCACATCTTTTAGTATTGTCTCTAGAAGGAAGATCAAAGCAAGTAAGCTCATTTTCAGCTTTGACTTTGTACTGTGTTTTGACACCAGACTTTCTGACTGATTAAAATCAAATGACTGAATTTAACCCTACTGTGAAATTGTTGCAATGACAGTTGGACACCTTAGCACAAGCTATAGGAGAGGATAGCTCCATGGTCCTTCACTCACAGTTGTTCCTGCAGGTCCTGAATATTTAGGGAATGAAGATTAAAATATCTCAGAATAACATTAGGCCTTTAAAAAATGATTTGAGACAGTATTTTCAGGGGTCTCCATTAATATGGTATAAACTCTGTGCATGCATTACATTTTGCTTTAGCAATTGAAGAGTTTAATTTATATCCTTATTGATGAAGAAAGACTTTCATGCCTATGTAGGATTTAGTAACACCTAAGGGGATGCCATGATCTGTATGGATGTTTCAACTGGAGGTCAGGAAGAGAGACCACACTGAGGAAACTCTCCCACACATATAACTTCTAACCAGTATTATAACTGATTAGAGCTAAATTTATTTTCTGAATCAAGAGCTAATCCTTTAATTATTCTGCACTCTGTCTTTCCTGTCTGGAAATTATGTATGAAATCCTCCTTCCTGACCTTCTAACAGAAATTTTTTAGAAGCAATAAAGCCAGTTAGGCATCAGGCAAGCCAGTGTTTGTAGGACAAGAGGGGGTAGCTATTAGACCAACTGATGTAGCTAGGAAAAAGAGATCATGTTTTAGGCACGCAGTCCCTAGAAAAACATACATACAGAAATAAAAGATAAGGCATATACACATACATACATACATAAAAAACCCATGCAGAAAGAGCTATCTGCCAAGCTAGCTATAGGTTGAGAATATGCCTTGAGTTTACCTTGTATTAAAAAACTAGACAATTTAGAGAGAAAGATGTCTTGTAGAAATGACATATGGGAGGAGTTAGTATAGGGACAGCCGAGGAGCTCATTTAGCTCCTAGGGCAGGGAGATAGATGAGTAACTGTTGCTTCTTGGACACAAAGAAGTTAACCATATGTGGTGTCTGAGGAAGATTATGACGACCCATAAAACCAATGTTTGACCATTATGATGACCTGCAAATCCAATGCTGAATCTGTGATTTTTAGTGTGTAGTCAATTTACTAATTTTAGAAATAGAAATATAATAATTCCAGTTGGAAGGGACCTACAACAATCATCTACTCCAACTGCCTGACCAAAAGTTAAAGCATGCTATTAAGGGTACTGTCCAAATGCCTCTTAAACACTGATAGGCTTGGGGCATCGACCACCTCTGTAGGAAGCCTCTTCCATTGTTTGACCACCCTCTCGGTAAAGAAATGTGTCCTGATGTCAAGTCTGAACCTCCCCTGATGCAGCTTTGAGCCATTCCCACATGTCCTGTCTTGATACCAGGGGAAAGAGATCAGCACCTCCCTTTCCACTTGCCCTCCTCAGGAAGCTGTAGAGAGCAGTGAGGTTGCCCCTCAGCCTCCTTTTCTCCAAACTAGACAAACCTGAAGTCCTCAGCTGCTCCTCACAGGACATGCCTTCCAGCCCTGCCACCAGCTTTATTGCCCTTCTCTGGACACATTCAAGGACCTTCACATCCTTCTTAAATTGTGGGGCCCAGAACTGCACACAGTACTCAAGGTGAGGCCACACCAATGGTAAATACAAGGTGATAGTCACCTCTTTTGACCAGCTGGTTAAGCTGTGTTTGATGCACCCTAGGATGTGGTTTGCTCCTTTGGCTGCCAAGGCACACTGCTGGCTCGTATTGAGCCTCCTGCCGACCAGCACCCCCAGATACCTGTTCGCAGGGCTGCTCTCCAGCCACTCCTCTCCCAGTTTTTATACTTGTGCCTGGCGTCACTCAATCCCAGGTGCAGAATCTGGCATTTGTTCTTGTTAAGTTTCATGCCATAGATGATTGCCTAATGCTCCAATCTATCTAGACCCTTCTGCAATGAGTCTTGTCCCTTGAGAGAGTCAACACCACCTCCCACTTTACTATAATCAGCAAACTTACTAATTTTGGTCTTTCTGTTTTGGATAGGCATCTACTGTCACTGAGTGGACGCACAGGCAAACATTTGTATATGGCTTGTTCTTGATTTTGTTGCTTTTAGTATCTATGGATAAAGGCTATCACTATCATTATGGGATCCTTTGACAAACCATGGTACAAACTCTTAAATGAGGGGAATCTGAGGACAGGTGATGCTTTGAGAGATAATACCACTTCAAACAGTATTCCCTATCAGACCATGAGTAGGTATCAGTTAACCAAGAAATCTCAACAGCTTAAACCGCTCACTCTCACCTGTCAGAAAGACTGCCACATATGACAATTCTGTATTCTATAAGCAGCTGGGAGAAGTCTCGCGATCAGTAGCCCTTGTTCTTGTGGGGGACTTCAACTTACCGTATGTTTGCTGGAAATACAATACAGCAGCGAGGAAACAGTCTTGCACGTTTCTGGAGTGTGTGGGAGAGGATAACTTCCTGACAGAGCTGGTGAGTAAGCCAACAAGGGAAGGTGCCCCAGTGGACCTCTTGTTTGTGAACAGAGAAGGGCTTGTGGCTGATGTGATTGTTGGAGGCCGTCTTGGGCATAGCGATCATGAAATGATAGTTTTCGATTCTTGGAGAAGTAAGGAAGGGAGTCAGCAGAACTGCTACCTTGGACTTCCGGAGGGCAGACTTTGGCCTGTTTAGGAGCCTGATTGACAGCATCCTTTGGGAGGCAGTCCTGAAGGGCAAAGGGGTCCAGGAAGGCTGGACACCCTTCAAGAAAGAAATCTTAAAGGCTCAGGAGCAGGCTGTCCCCATATTCTGAAAGACAAGCCAGTGGGGAAGAAGACCAACCTGGCTGAACATAGAGCTTTGGTGGAACTCAGGGAAAAAAGGCGAGTTTATGACCTTTGGAAGCAGGGGAGGCCACTCAGGAGGACACGACATGCACGACAAGGATGTTGTGAGGCTATGCAGGATAAAAATCAGATGGACCAAAGCCCAACTCTGGCCTCTGCCGTAAAAGGCAATAAAAAATGTTTCTATAAATACATTAGCAACAAAAGGAGGGCTAAGAAGAATCTCCATCCTTTATTGGATGTGAGGGGAAATATAGTGACAAAGGATGAAGAAAAGGCTGAGGTACTTAATGCCTTCTTTACCTCAGTCTTTAGTAGTAAGACCAGTTGTTCTCTGGGTACCCAGCCCCCTGAGCTGGAAGACAGGGACAGGGAGAAGAATGAAGCCCCCATAATCCAAGGAGAAATGGTCGCGACCTGCTACGCCACTTAGATGTGTACAAGTCTATGGGGCTTGATGGGGTCCACCCAAGTGTACTGAAAGAGCTGGCGGAAGTGCTCACCAAGCCACTTTCCATCATTTATCAGCAGTCCTGGCTAACCGGGGAGGTCCCACGTGACTGGAAATTAGCAAATGTGGCACCCATCTACAAGAAGGGACAGAAGGAGGACTGGGGGTACTACAGGCCTGTCAGTCTGACCTTGGTGCCAGGGAAGATTATGGAGCAGATCATCTCAAATGCCATGATGTGGCATGTACAGGACAACCAGGAGATCAGGCCCAGTCAACATGAATTTATGAAAGGCAGGTCATGCTTGACTAACGTGATGTCCTTCTATGACAAGATGACCCGCTTAGTGAACGAGGAAAAGGCTGTGGATGTTGTCTGCCTAAACTTTAGTAAAGCCTTTGACACGGTTTCCCACAGCCTTCTCCTGGAGAAACTGCCTGCTCATGGCTTGGACGGGCATACGTGTCTGTCTTCATTTAGCCCGCACACGGGGCTAAAAAATAACAGTTTTTCTCTCACCCAATGTCCCTTCCCCAACCGAGAGAGGAAATTTGGAAAAGGAGGGAGACTCGTGGGTTAAAATTGAACAGATTTAATAAAATCAAGAAATCAATAGCAACAATAACACAAAACACAGAAAGGTATACTTGGCTACAGAGTTGCAGCAGGTTGTTCCAGGAATAGCAATCATTGAGAATGAGAAAAAAGAAGGCTAAAAGAGAGGAGAACAAAAAGAACCCTGCTCCTCCCCAGCAAGCTTTTCCTTTTGTAGCGAACTTGGTGTTAATAACATAGAATACACCTGTGGGCCAGCCAGGGTCAGCTGTCCTGGGTTTAGCTGCTAATGGCCCTGACCATCATGGCTGGCCACAAACTGAAACAAAAATCTAACAGAAACTTGATTCTATAAATCTTATTCCATGAAACCAGGGCAGCTTTACTGGGTAAAAAACTGACTGTATGGCCAGGCCCAAAGAGTTGTCGTGAATGGAGATAAATCCAAATGGTGGCCAGTCACAAGTGGTGTTCCCCAGGGCTCAGTATTGAGGCCAATTCTGTTTAATATCTTTATCAATAATCTGGACCAGGGGATCGAATGCACCCTCAGTAAGTTCGCAGATGACGCCAAGTTGGGCAGGAGTGTTGATCAGCTTGAGGGTAGGAAGGCTCTGCAGAGGGATCTGGACAGGCTGGATCGATGGGCAGAGGTCAACTGTATGAGGTTCAACAAGGCCAAGTGTCGGGTCCTGCACTTGGGGCACAACAACCCCATGCAGCGCTACAGGCTTGTGGAAGAGTGGCTGGAAAGGTGCCTGGCAGAAAAGGACCTGGTGGTGTTGATCGATAGGCAGCTGAATATGAGCCAGCAGTGTGCCCAGGTGGCCAAGAAGGCCAACAACATCCTGGCTTCTATCGGAAATAGTGTGACTAGCAGGACTAGGGAAGTAATCTTCCCCCTGTACTTGGCAGTGTTTAGGTTGCATCTTGAATACTGTGTTCAGTTTTGGGCCTCTCACTACGAGAAAGACATTGAGATGCTGGAGTGAGTCCAGAGAAGGGCAACGAAGCTGGTGAAGGGTCTAGAGCACAAATCCTGTGAGGAGCGGCTGAGGGAACTGGGGTTGTTTAGTCTGGAGAAAAGGAGGCTGCAGGGAGACCTTGTCGCTCTCTACAACTACCTGAGAGGTGATTGTTGCAAGGAGGGTGTCAGTCTCTTTCCCCAAGTAACAAGTGATAGGATGAGGGGAAACGGCCTCAAGTTGCGCCAGTGGAGGTTTAGATTGGATATCAGGAAAAATTTCTTCACTGAAAGTATACCAAGCATTGAACATGCTGCCCAGGGAAGTGGTGGATTCACGATTACTGGAGGTATTTAAAAGACATGTAGATGTGGTGCTTCGAGACTTGGTTTAGTGGCGGACTTGGCAGTGTTAGGATAACGGTTGGACTCGATGATCTTAAAGGTCCTTTCCAACCAAAACAATTCTATGATTCTATGACTCTGTGAGGGGTTTCTGATAGATCTGGGGATAAACTTGGCTTCAGGGCATTGTGCTTTCTGTTGGGGCTTCTCTTCTCAGCTTTCTCTCTCATTCAAGGCAAGCACTGTTGCCTTGCAACACTATCTACTCTACTTTGGCCAGTGTGCAGTGGACATGCCCATCACACAGGGTTGTGAGCTGTCCTAAGGCATACGAAAAGCTTGTTTAGATAGAAGTAATGTTTCCCTGTTCACTAGTCACAAACTCACAGTCTGAACAGTCTCTTTCTGGAAGTGAGGGGCAATTCCATGCTCACCTCATGACAATGTTTCCCCTCTGAAGCTGGAGGATACAACAAACTTTTAAATTCATTGCCTACTCTATAGGTCTTCTGCTTGGTTGTGAGGAAAAATCCAATTAAAAATGCTTCAGTAATCGCACAGAGGATTCCATTTTATGGATGGTTGAACTGGAAAATAAAGTGTCATTACCTGTGAAATATCATAATTGAATTATAGATGGCAGGGTCAAATGTATTTTTTTAAGTAATGTTTAACAGAGAGCATAGTTTCAAAGTTTTTTTTGCCTTTTCATAATTTCCACATATACCTTTCACAGGTACTAGCATGTTAAGTAGGTTAATGTGTACTTTTCAACTTCAACAGATGATGGACATGTGTGTGGAGCATGTAGCTTGCAACAGAACACATGAAGAATTTCCCTCTTCCAGAAGAAGCACGGAAACCTGAATCTTGAATCAGGGAGATCTGGAGATCACAGCTTCTGAAATACTGGGTTTAAAAAGTAGATCTGTCCAGTGTTTTAAAGGATGCTTTTGCTCTGCTTTGAAAAGTGCGTGTAAATCTGTCACTTCTGCTCAAAAAATTACTTTCCTGAAGTTATTCAATAATTTTTTCATTATTTTAGAACCTTTTTTTTTTGTTGCTGCTTTATTCTTGTTAGCAATGGAAATACAGAGAGAGCTGAGCGTCATATTTCTTCCCATGTATCACTAAAAGAATTACCAACAGAATTTCAGTCAATGGCAGCTCTGCAAATCATTTCTGTAAAGGGAGAAAAAAAAGGTATTTTCATGGATGTCACAATTTCACTGGAAAACATGTTTGCAGGGCTCTGAGAGTACAAATTATCCTGAAAAAATCATAGAATCATAGAATGGTTTGGGTTGGAAGGGACCGTAAAGATCATCTAGTTCCAACCCACCTGCCACAGGCAGAGACACCTTTCCTCTAGACCAGGTTGCTCAAAGCCCCATCCAACCTGGCCTTAAACACTGCCAGGGAGGGGGCATCCACAGCTTCTCTGGGCAACCTGTTCCAGTGTCTCACCACCCTCACAGTAAAGAATTTCTTCCTAATATCTAATCTAAATCTACCCTCTTTCAGTTTAAAACCGTTCCTCTCATCCTATCACTACTTGCCCTTGTAAAAAGTCCCTCTCTGGCTTTCCTTTAGGCACCCTTCAGGTACTTCAAGGCTGCTATGAGGTCTCCCTGGAGCCTTCTCTTCTCTGGGCTGAACAACCTCAGCCTGTCTTCATAGCAGAGGTGCTCCAGCCCTCTGATCATCTTGGTGGCCATCCTCTGGACTTGTTCCAGCTGCTCCATGCCATTTTTATGTTGGGGTTTCCAGAGCTGGACACAGTACTCCAGGTGGGGTCTCACAAGAGCAGAGTAGAGGGGCAGAACCACCTCCCTCGACGTGCTGGCCATGCTGCTTTAGATGCAGCCCAGGATATGGTTGGCCTTCTGGGCTGCAAGCGCACATTGCCAGCTCATGTTGAGCTTCTTGTCAACCATCACCCCCAAGTCCTTCTCCTCAGGGCTGCTCTCAATCCATTCTCTGCCCATGCTATATTTATGCTTGGGATCACCCTGACCCATGTGCAGGGCCTTGCACTTGGCCTTGTTGAACTTCATGCAGTTTGCACAGGCCCACCTCTCAAGCCTGTCAAGGTCCCTCTGGATGGCATCCCTTCCTTACATAATCTTTATTACAAAAAAAGAATGGGTGCACGTTTACTCTTGGCATCTAGATTGGGGTGATACAAGAGGGCAATTGAAAATATGGGTTTATCTGAAAACCAAGCAGGACTGAAGAAAATACTGTTGAACAAAATTAGCCATGGAACCACTGTATTGTTTTTATTGTCCTTTACAGAATGACATTACTTTACTAATACTTTGGAATATGTATTACTACATTTCACTATCATTAATAATAATAGTAACAGTAATCATCATCATCATCATCAATTCCTTTCCCCTTGACCTCTCTTCTTTTATTCGTTGTAATACAGTACGATTTTTTTCATGTTTACTCATTGCTAAACATTTTGTAGGGTGGTAAGAATGGCATTTGGCAACTGCCAAAATCTCTCCCAGTGTGGAATGAATAGCAGTGAATCTTGCAGCCATTCAGTGGCACTGGGTGGGATCAGGATCTTGGCTAATGCAGCTCTCAGTATGTACAGAACTGTTTATCAAAGGTTCCTGCCATCAATAAAAAATATCTGAAACATACAAAGACAAGTGTTGAGGTCTGATTGGAGGAGCAATTGCTTGAGGAGCAATTGCTTTTACTGTACTGGAAACTGCTTCTTGTTCCCTTGTCCACCTCCACGCACAAAGAGCATTTAATCACTCCTCTTACTGTGAGGATGGTTCTTTTTTTTGATTTCTGCTATTAACAATTAATTTTTTAATACACTGCCAAAGTGGGCATAGCAACCAGTACTGTGAACTTCCACAGCTTGACAAAGGGCACTCAATTCTGGTAGTTGAGCTTTTAGGAGACTCCTGAGCCTGAACCTGAGGATCAACAAACATCAGATCTCCCCTCTGTAGACTCAAGTTACATGTTCTCACTATCCAGGGAAGCTTGTGCTGTACCTCATATTGTTCTTCTGGCCATCACTTGTAAGAAGATGCCACTGTAAGATGAACAAATTTCTTTACCTATATCAGGCACAGGACATTGAGTTTGGCAGCCCTTGGAACACATGCACTGATGACACTATGCTGAGTGATGTACATGCATGTGGGAAGTAAATCGGTACTAGCAGGTACCACAGCAAACCATGGTTCAGGTATGTTTCTAGAGACTACAGGACTGCAGCAGCCATAGCTCTTTGTCTGAAAACCAACTTCACATAAGACTTATTTGTTTTTGTATCTCCTAAGATAAAATTCAAATTTATAGCTGTTGACAGAAGAGTTTGTCTTGTAGTGGAGTATCCAAACCAAAATTGTTCTAATTTGTAACTAATTTATTTTTTACTTCTTCAGTGGAATGGAAATTGTGTCCACTCTGAACCAGTCGAGAAACTGAAAGAGTTTCTTTCTTTTTTAACTGAATAATTTTTAATTCCAATTGCATTTTTTTTGTAGACTGAAAAGAATTAATAAGCTCTATGGGTACAAGTGACACAAAATGTCTTTGTCAGGAAGACGGAATGTTGCTTAAGAAAAGGTCATTTTGGTCCGGCTGCAATTTGCAATATGCTGTTTCTGTGCCTAAGATGAATGGGATATTTTCTCCATGGGCTGGGGTGAAAGAGGACAAGTGAGCATGTGTTTTATGCTATTCAAGGTTCAACTTATTGTGGTGCTGAAAAGTAACATATACTAGATGCTCATCATGGTCATTAAGAGCTGATACTAAAGCTTCATGGCAATAAAATGTTTGTATGACTAAATGGCTGACCCACACACTGAAGCCAATTTAATTTTTTTCTTTTAGTTGTAGTTATCACTGACTCATATTTTAAATTACCGAAGCAAAAATCAAGACAGACTGAGATAGCACACTGGATGAAAAGTATCTTTAATATGAAATTCCCATTTCTAGACAGAAATTAAAAATACCACCGTTAATACTCACTACTTTTGCTAGTTTCATCTGACCTGAGACACAGAAATTACTACAGAAAGCCACTGATTAAGTTAAAAGGAAATCAAAGGTTTTGTTTTATTATGAAAATGAAAGCAGATTTTTTAATAAGGCTATCTTGTTTACTTTGTGTATCTTGAAAACAACCAGGCAGGGCGCAGTAATGAAACACCCAAAACATCTGCAAATGAAAGCCCAACTAACCACTCTTTATACTGCATTTTAGCATCTTATCCACGTATTTTCCTGACACTTCTTAACCTTGTACATTACTACCTGCTTCCTATTGAATACTCAAATTATTTATGTCAAGTATGTAGCCTTTGTTATTATCCTGTTTTTATTACCACACATATAGTTGCACATCAGCAGGACCTGTCCTAGCTCAGAATAATGCCTTTAAAAAGATTTAAACTCTGTGTCTAACGACTTGCTCAGTTTTGAAGAACTGCTGCAGCAGAGGCAAAAAATGTCACCCATTCACAACACTGCTCGTTACAATTGCTTTTCCCATAATAGTGGCTGTACATGTGCCCCAACGTCTATGGACAACTCTGTCAGATTTGATAGGCTCTTATTTCACTTGTGCAGAAATTGACTCTGGACTGCCACTGTGTATGGGGCAACAACAGCACTTCCCAGGGAGATTTTCTTTCAGATTAGTCCCTCTGCCCTGTGCAATAACACAGGTTGGTCTGGAATGACAGACAAGATTAAAGGTTGTATTTTTTTTTAAACTCACACCTGTGAGTTTAAGATTGAAGGTGACTGTGTTCTAACATTGAAAAAAATCTTTTATTCTTATGTTCCTGTGTTGAATGCCGAGTTTGCTATTCATGGTCTGGCTGTAATCAGATGTGACACTAAAATATTACATTGTTCTTGCAGTTTTGGTAGCAGGCCTGCCACTAGTGTGTATTTCATAGGAATAACAAGATTTTTAAAGTGATGACATTTGTAATAATGATATGTATTAGTAAAAGATGAGAGGATGTGTGCTTTCTGTTAAAATATTTAATTATTTAATCCTGTTTTTAAAAGAGCAGTCCTAATACAAGCAACATTATGTTAGTAGATATGTGTGTTATATCAAGGTTCCAAAGGACTAGCTATCAAGAACTGATAAGGTTCCACTGGAGGGGGGGTTCACCAGCTATGATGGATCAGATTGCACCCCTCCTCGGTCAGCCCTGCCCAGCTGGCACGGGTCAGAGCCCCCTAAAAGCTCCGTGGTCAGCCCCATCCGTATGGGTTAGAGCCCCCTAAAAATAATTTCCCCCCCCTTCCCTCCCAGTGCACTTGGGAGCAGGGATTCCCCTCTCCTATGAAAGGTTGTTAGTTGATTCTTGAGTCGAAGATAAAGCATGAACTAGGCATGGTATTGATTCACAGTGGGCTAAGTTTACTTGGAGAATGTTAAGTGGATAACAATATTTTGTGAAAGAGGAGGAAAGATGCGGAAAGGAAACCAAGAGACAGAAGGAAAAATAAGCTGAGATTATGGACAGTATAGCAAGGATAGGATAGTCACCATGCAGGACTCAGCGACGTCCCACTGTTTGTCTTCGGTGTTCAGTTTTCTGGTGGTGGTCAGCACCGTGTCTCAGGGGTGGTCTTCCTTTATACCATGTAGGTAAGGGAGTGGGTTTCGGCATCTTGACAATGGTGTCCTGGCAACGATGTGGCTATAGTTTTGCATATGCACATACATCTCATACACTGTTTACACACCTGAGGCCTCGCTTATCACTCGGAGTAAACAGGATGTTCTTGGTGGGCTGCTCGCTCAGCCCAGACCACGGCTGGCGACTGATAAGTAGAAGAGTGGTGTGCTGCATCAACGAGCTTGTGGATTCCACAGTTTCACCATCTTATCAGTCAAGCCGGTGCACACAAGCAAACTTTGGGACAATCACTTTACATTTCAGTCTCTCACACTAGCATGCTGAAGAAAGGGCTTTGGAATAATGTAGATAATTACGTTTGAAATTCCTATTTCTCCAAACCAGGTTCCACCGAGGTCCAGTCCAGCATGTACTCTGTAGCATGCCATACACCCACAAAGAGATTTGGGTGTTTCATGGAAACAGGTACCTCAGAATTTTTTTTTACAATGCTATTAACAGTGATACTCACACTTTTTTATACAACTCTGATTAATAATATCCTAATATTTTGGAATATTTGTTTTGAATAAAGTAAGGCTTGGATACTGTTCAGCAGTATTCTTACTTATGGACTATCAGGTCCCCTTGTATTTGCTCAGTGCTGACAGCCTGCAGGAAGAAAGGGCATGCCTGAGCAGGCAGGAGCTCCCGGCTGCATGGCTTGGATGGGGCAGGCTCCACGTGTACTTGAGATGGCACTCCCAAGCCTGCAGCCTGCACTACTGGCTTTGAGTATGCCCTTAGCAGACTGATTAGATCAAGGCTTTTCAACCCTTTTTGGCTTGCAGTCAAGCATTCAAGAAGTGTGCTGGCTCATGCATAATGAATTTAAGCCTTGTAACATCAGGTTTGCTTTTCCCAGAAAAGCTGATCTTTTGGAAGTAGGACCACTGCTTTAAAGAATCCTATGAGATCGACTGAGGATGAGCTTAGTCCACAATTTACTTATAATCCCTCTTCTTTAACACTTCTCTTCAGCCGTTTAGTAATGTTAATCACTTTGATCTGGATTCTGAAATAAAAAAAGATAATTACACTTTTAAAAAATCTGTGTTTTATTTTACATGTCAGAAAACATTTTCTAACTGCTCATTAACCTTTAAAATGTAAAGGCTTTTGCTGTTAAGGGGAAAAAAGCACCTTTTAGAGACTTCTGTTGTGATATTTTTCTTGATTCATTTACAGCAGATGTGGCTGCCGTTCATATATGACAAATGTTCTTAATCAGAATTGTCAACAAAGAGAGGCACTGTGTTAGATATCATAAAATGAGAAGTGGTAACTTGATGTTAGTCACTTTCAAAATATGAATTACTGTTTCCCCCTGAAATAAACTGGCTAACATTTACATTTGTATTATTTCATAATATTTATTATTTCACAATTTTATTTGTAAAGTTGAGAATTAGCTCAGGTTCTCTCTGAGGAATTAGTGCTCAGTGCCTTAAAGCTGCCTTTGTAGGCTGTAACTTTTATGTTTGCCTGCGTACCAGAAGGAACAAGATGAAAGTTAAATGCCTAGGGTCCCTATGGGATAAAAGGAGTGAGCTGGGTAGCTAAGAATAGGATATGGAAACCCCTGTAACCTCTAGGAAGAATCCTTCATTTTGTGTCCTACTTACAGAAGATCTGAAAAAGATTCCTTCTCTGCTGAAATTCTCTGCATAGCAGCAGACTGTTTTCATATCTCTTTCCAGTCCTTTCTCAACCCCAGCAACCCCATCCATTACATATTTTGATCTTGTCTTCCTTATATACTCGAATCTCTAATCGTCTTTTTTTTGGACTCGTCTGGTCTCTTCTCAGTTGAGCCACACTGTTCTTCAAGTGTTGTGTCCCCACTGAACATGTAACGGGACTCTATACGGAACAGAAAGATCATGCACTCTACTGACAACACCTGTGTCAATATGACCCAGTGTGACTTTGTGGCTTTTCTGTCAAGCTTCTGCTAGTGGTAAACAGTGCAACACATGTCCATGTTTGCTCCAGCTGAGCATTATGCTTGTTTTGCACCCTCAGATGCTACATGGAGCGTTTGTATAACAGGTTTGACAAATATTTGTGGAAGCTCAGGAGCATCAAGTAGCTGCTTCTGCTGGTCTGACATTCAGTAATTTTGACTATCCAGTAAAAAAAACCAAGCATCTAATTTGAAAGCAAGGACTAACACTCTGCAAAAATGCCACGTGATATTTAAAATGTTTGTTAGAAAAGGTGGGAATAAAAATAAGGGAAAATGATTAGATCCATTTTGATTTCCACATATGAAGTAGATTGTGTCTAGAAGTGAAAGGAGGTTTAAAATGTTTCTAGAGGTGAAAAGGTAGGCTATGTCATACAGTCATTGATGCCGAATTACATTCAGGTTTTGGCAAATAGAAAACACTGCCCTCCATCCATAGCTCAGCAGCTGCAGACTGAGTATTTCTTCCAACATTCCACTGTAAATTGTCGGTAGACAGGATTGACCCCAGGTGAATCTTCAAACTCTGTGGTTTTTAAAATTTGGTCTCAATATAGAAATGAAAATGTTTATATTCCCCACCACTTCTACCAAAGAACTGGTTCAGTGGATGCTTAGATGGCACTGTACCTAGCAATGAAATGGGGAAGGCTGAGCCAATGTCCCTTTAGTGAATGTAACCCAGAGTCCCCAGCATTCTGAATGGCCCCACACTCCAGAGCAGTACATGTGATTATGGGCAGAAACTTGAGAGAACATATCTCCTGATGTTGCCTCCAAAAACTTAGGAAATATAATTTGAACAAATTCCTAGGACTCTGTAAAAATGTAACAGAAATCACAGTGAAGTTTTCATGAATATAGTCAAAAAGGACTTTCCTCCTCTGTTTACTTATTTTAAATTATCCTATAGAGTTGCATAGTTCAAGAGCTATATGGTAAAAACATTTAGTTCCAAAGGAAAGCAGAGGGCCCATGCTTCAGGAGCATGTCCTCTGGTTCCTTGGTAGAGTTGTGTTAAATTCTTTAAGATTTTCTCAGAATGAGATAAAACGAGATAAAACATATTACAGTGGCAGACCATTGCATTTATAGTAATTTTGGCATCTTTCAGTCTATTTTGCAGGAAGTATCTGTCTTTAGATGTGAAAACAATATACCTACCTTTTATTTTTTAATGAACTGCTCTCCAGTTCACTAGTTCTGATAGTCGATAAAGGAAGCCTCTTGCAGAAAGTTCCCATAAAAGTCAGCCTGGGCAGATGCCAAACTGCTCAGCCAGCATGCTGAGGCAATCAAAACCCATAGTGTGTTAAGCCTGAACAAATATGTCCTGCCTCTTAAGCAGGGCTCACATGTCGGGCTCATTGCTGTACCAACTGTAGCTGTGTAGCTTTTGGATGGTTTGGGCAGAATAGCTCAAAATGTGGGAGGGCTGAGTTTCACAAAATATACCATGTAAATATACCCTCAGTGGATCCAGTTTGGGAAGGAAAAAACTCTTCTCATTAGCTCTGGTTTACTTATGATTGAATAACAGCTACTGCTCTATTTTATCACACACCAAGCTGAATGCAAAGTCAGTGTGTCGTTATAGAAATGAATATGAAGGCCTAAGTCTCAACATATCCATATGTGATGGTTACTTGCAATTTTTCAATTAAAAATATGCAGGGAAAACAAAAAACCTTCTGCTTCACAATACTTGCGCACGACAGATGGGGAAGGCAGTCTTGCCTCAGAGGGAGAGAACTATCAAAACCACAAATATAGACATTGACAAATGTGGCATGAGCAATCACTGACTCTAAGCACCAGGCTCCAAAAATAGCCACAGTACATACGGCTTATGTGTGCACTAGGAGCGTTACAGAGTGCATCCCAACAGCTGCCAATGCGGCTTGAGACGAAGGTTCTTCCAGTTCCGTTGCGGCTGGGAAGGCCCAGGATGTGCCAGTCACTGCTGAGGCGCATGTGGCCATTGTTCTCCTCCCTTGCACCTTTGTCTGGTCGTCTGTCGGGAACAGGGGGTGTCATTTCAGCACCAGACCCTACTTTTTCCCACCCCCTGCCCTCTCCTACCGTATTGTAGCCATCCACTGTGGAGGTGTCCCCCCAAGAGCTCTATCACCTTGGCAGCCATCAAAGTTGCCTAACTGTGGCATGGCCATGGGAACCCACCCAGGAGAGCCTTGCTGGCCCTGGGCTTTTTTCTTTAAACCCTGCCCTTGTCTACAGCAGATGGAACAGTGAAAGTCCACAGCTATACTGTGGTGGCATGAAATGTGCACTGGGCGCACTCCTGTGCTGTTACCCAATGTGCATGAGTTTATTGCATTACTATATTCACACTGGCAAATTTTCCTTGCCCTGACAGCTTTGCAGATTGAAAATTTCTTCAGTTAGGATCCTTTTCCTCTGTTTTTGTGTAAAACGCTGTGCAAAATGATGATGCCATAGGCAATTTCTGAACTTCTGAAATTCTGCTTGTCCCTCGGGAAGGGGACGTCTGTGTGGCATTTATTTGTCCTACAGGACTCATAGATGCAGAAGTCCTGATAGGGAGATGGCTGGGTGAGGTTTACTTTCTCTACTTTTAACCCTACATGCCCCAGTATTACTTTCACATGTTGCTTGCAGAAAACCCAGATGCCCTCTGATTATAGGGCAGGAATTCCTTTGTGGAAACTTCTGGTAGCACAATTAATTTACAAGTCCTTTGGTGGTGACAAACCCTGGTATGAAAAATTTGTCTTATAATTGCTCCTTGGTCATATGGCAAACATACTGAGCCAGGTATTGTTTATACCAAAAAAAGGAAAGAAAAGACAAGAAATGCTGCAGTGCTGTGAACTACTTTTTACTTCCTTCAAGGGCAGACTATTCTTACTGCTTCAAATTTCACTGTAATTGTGACTTTTTGGAAATGGATGTTTATGGCTGTTGTTTTTCAAAGACTGTATAGAGTGTAAGGTTTGAATTCAAGGTACAGTGTTCAAATCACACCTAGGTGAACTAACGGAAAAAGCAACCATTCTAACAAGTTTTTGTCTGATATGCCAAGTGTATTGAACCTAGAGCTAATAAGAAGTCTAATGCTGGCTTTGTCACTGGCCTTGTGTCATTTTGGTGAATCATTTATTCTGATCTGTGTCTATTTTGTCTTCCTTTAAATTTGAATAATAATAATACGGAGCTGCTGTAAGGATGAATTAGTTGCATATTAACAGGGTAATACTTCAGTAACAAGTCAATATTTTCCTTGAAACTGAAACAGGCACTGAGGACTCAGTATTTTATTCTTCTGTGATCTACTCCAAGCCGGGCTGAGTGGCTGTGGTTGGAACATGTACCTTCTCCATGCTCTGTTCCAGCCAGCAGCTGCATTTGATTGACAGATAACGTGACATTTTTAAACCTGCTGTCTTCAGGGAACATCCCTACACCGTCGTGCTCCCCCACATCCCTGGGGTGTGGTGCTTTCACTTGCTGTAATGACACTTTTTCCTTTTTCTTTAAAGTGAAGGTTGTTTAACTAACAACATTCTACTTATACACATTTGTTTTGATTTGAAAAGCGTACTTTCAAGTTACAATCTCACAAACTAATTTGAAATATCTTTGTAAGGCTGTAAGCTTTGACCTTTAAGAGTTAAATGCCCTTTTTTTTTCATGCTCTTGCTTTGTATTCTGTCATAAAATAGCTTTACTTCAGGTCTCCAATGGCAAAATGAATATTTCTTCCAGCAGGCAGGGCCCCAGCTTCTTAATAAATATTTCACAGGACTGTCTTTCCCCAAAAGGAGTGACCCTACAAGAGAAGAAGATAAATGAATTTGTTAAAGTCTGGTGGTAAAATATGAATGTCCACAGGGCAATTTAGTCACAGATTTTTTTTGTTATAGTTGTGACAGAAAGATGCTGCGGTTGAACATGGTATTTTGTATGCTGTAACAAGTCTTGCGCTTTCTGGAAAGGATTCCACCCGAGTCAGTGTCTTTGAGTTTTGAAACTAGTTGTTGAAAGTTTTGAGACCAACCCATTTTAACCAGACTCTGTGTTATTGACTGCTGAACTTGAAAGGTGACATCGATCAGGGCCTCTAGAAACATCTGCTTTGCCCACATGAGGAAGGAACTCTAAAGGGACTGTAAAGATTTCCTTGATAAGGCATTTTAGTTTCTGTCCTGTAGACTTGTTTTTATTTTTCTTAATTCTGATTCATTTTTTTACCAGTGCAATGAAAATCTGATTTTTCAACTTGGTGGCTTTCTCCTTCTAATAGTCTTTTTTATTTTTTTTTAGTTTGGTTATTTACAGCTAATTGGTGGTGATAATTCTCAGTGACATATTGACCTTTTTCATCATAGATCCAGCACAATGGAAAGAGTCCCATATAGCTTTCCTCTGTGCCTTATTCTGCTGAAAGTGGCTTTACGGCTGCAGAGCACATGATCTGAAAGAGGCTGGTGGGTGGGTGCTGTATTTGTCTAAAGCAAGCTGCAGTGAATGGAAAGTGGGAATTTCAGGTCAGAAGAAATATGCAGTGTGAGAGCAGTAGTGGGAGGGGGAGTGCCTTTTCAGGTTCTCAGCACTGTGAGATCAGCATGTGAATGAAAAATCTCAGTCCTTGCTCATCACACTCCTGCATGTGTACTGCAAGCTGATGAGAGGGCATTGTTGCAATGCAGCTTCTGGGAAACTGCCTGAAGGCTTATAGCCATGTTATGATAAAAGTAAGTGGCAGTTTGCACTTCCCTCAGTGAAAATTTTGGGGGCCGGATGAGTCTAGGAGAGGGCACACCAAGAGGGTTCCCTTGGCAAAGAGATTCATGTTGTCAGTGCAGCAAGTTGAAATGGGAGATGCTGCAGATGTGACGGCCACCATCTTTAATGCACTGGGGAGTGAATTGGAAAATACTGAGATCTAAAATGAACTGCTCTTGCTTGAGCAAACATCATTTTGAAAGGGCTGTCACAGATTCCTGTTCTCTGAGCTGCAGGCAAGGAAAGGATCTGTGAAACACATTCACCTGGGTTATAAACATCCTCTGCTCAAGGAAAACCCAACCTTAGTATCCTCAGCCTATCTCCATCTGAATCCAAATCAAACTCATGTTTATGCATTGGTCCGATGATTCTTGGAGGACATCAGGAACAGCAGGTACAGGTTCAAAGAGGCAGGAGGGCTCTTGTGCACTAGCGCACAACTTGCTAGCTTTCCCTGTATTCCTTCCCGTACTGAAGGCTGTGCTCTGAGCTCTGGAAATCCAAAAGAGCTTGGTTTCCCCAGGCTCTCACTGTAGTCAACGGGGAGAGAAGGGCTCATCCTAGGAATCAGTTTACAGTGCATTATGTTTTCACATGAAATTTCCTGAAAATTAGCTTTTTCAAACTGTTCCTTATGAGGAGAAAGATTAACGATATTCATCTTTCCTTTCTAGTCTAGGATGACAGTATGTTTACTTTGTATTTTTGTATGTTTCCATATTTGCAAATGTCTAGAAATTGTGGCTGGACCAAAACTTTTCACAGAAATTAACTTAAGAGTTCAAAGCGAAACCAAGACCTGGATTTGCTTGAAGTTTAGGGATGCATAAGGAGTTTTTCAGGCCTGAAGCTTCATCCCTGGTTATACTTGATTTGGAACTTCACTTAAGATAAAGAATGAAGGGTGTGTTTAACTACAAAATATTTCTGTCAACAGAGTTTAAAGGCAAGCACAGATTGAAGATTCGTTGGAGAACCCTCTGGGAAGAAAGCCAAGAAGGTATGTGTTTTATTTGAAAATCTTACTTTTTTTTTTACATGATTGATAGATTTCTTCCCAAAAAGAGAACTTCAACAACATTTTAAGTCAGCACCAGAGAGCCTGCATTCATTTCTGCAGTGTGATGGAGTAAGAGACTCATGAAGAAGGAGAAAGAACTGAGTAAAGTATGAGTAAGCAATTGTACGAGAGAGAACTTGTTCCCTAGTTTGTTTTGTGAAGCTTTTATAGCCATGGATCCATGTGTAAAATGCTTCTGGAATATTTATTTTTAAATGGTTTTACATTCTAAGTTCATAACATAGATGTCATGAGGTTGGGTTTAACTCTTACCCTAAATAGCTCTCAGAAAACTAGGGCCTATGTATAATAAAAGACAACCTAAATGAAATGAATTAATTATTTATACAAAATTTATTACTATGAGAATAATGTAATATGTACTAAAAGCTGTTGTCATGAAACAGTCATGGTGTCTGCAAGATTGATGGTCTCAGGATGACAGAGAGCAATTTTTAACAGGTCAGAAGAGGACGAAAAAGGTCTGGAAATTTTAACTTCTGGAAGCTGGAAGGTAAATTTAGGAATAAGACATTTTACTGCACAGGGAATTGTGCTTCTGATAAAAAGTAAAATCTGTACAATATTCTGTCTTCTGTTCCACATGCCACAGTTATGAAGGTATAATGTGAACTTCTTGTAAACATAATAATAAAATGCAAATTTTAGGAAGTTTGAAACTTGGATGCAATCCTATCCAAATGTCACCATACAGACCCATTTCTGGTAATTAGGAAACTCAGATCCAAACCTCTTCTCCATAACAAAAAAACCCCTATGTGCAGTTCATTTCCACACAGAATGAGAAGCTCAGATTTCTCTAAAGGAAGTTTTCAAAACAAAGGCCAGAATTCAGCTATGAATAAAATAGCATCTTAAAAATCAGAATGTGCCAACTGGTGTCAGCTGTAACTATTTCCTGTCCTTCAGAACTGTAACTCCATTCAGACTAAATTTCTTATAACTAGAAGGCTTTGCATGTATATAAATTCCTGGATTTACATGTATTTAACTCCTGCTTTCAGATACCGCAAAGTACAACAGCAAGAATCTGAATCCTTGATTTGGGGGTAAGATTTATGTCAGAAAAATTACTTGGTGTATATATTTTCATGAAAAGCAAGAACAGACATTAATTTGTCTAGGCTTGGAAGCATGAAATGTTCTTCAAGGTTAATTGTTTAGCCTATTAAAACTAACTTGCTTCCTGGTTTATAAAGCAGCAATACATTAATGGGCTAAACATTCTCACATAGTCTGTTGTAAAAAGCATCTACTGAGAATAAAACCAACAGTATGATAAATGAAGGTCACTTAAACTAATTTTTTCCTAGTTTATGTTCCAGTTTGGTTTTTATATGTGAACTTAAGGTCTTAGGTCTGTTTTTCACACTTATTATATTTCCTTTTATTTTATTTTGGAAATGGAGAGAAACCTGCTAAATTTGGAGATGGTACAGAACTGGCTTTCAGCTACAGTTAAGATAAGCAGTTGCCTATGGCTGTAGGATGCCTGGACCAGGCATGATACTGCTGTCTGCTTGGTCTGTGCTGGAAGACAAGAGGAAGAGCAGCCTGTGCTGCCTTAACAGTTGATGTCAGCTGACAGTTTTGTACTCTGGATGTCAAGGAATATATATATTAAGAATGAAGTGTGCATGGATAGCTCTTGTGTATCATCATATTCACCTGAGAACAACAAATTACTCCTTACACGACAATTTGTAAAATATAGGAAGAATGACTGTCATTATGTTTGATTTCAACATGGCTGACATCTCAAGTAACCAGAAATATCTTCAGAATTCCTGAAAACAATAGGGTTGTTTTATTTGCTTAAAACTATTCCAGCCAAATTCCAGGTCAGATATAGGTCATTATTAGACGCAGATGGTAAAATAACAAAAGTATCATTTTTTTTTAAATGGGGCAACCAAACTCAGTAGATATTTCCAGTTTGTGTTTGGAATGAAAGAACTGGATGTTTCCTTCCTAGCTCTTAATCTTGAATAAAATGGAAGTTTTGCCATCTGTAACAAAGGAAAGATGAGAAGATGCATCTGCTAAAGACAGAAGTATAAACTCATAGGATTAATTTAGGGCGGAAGAGATCTTGGAAGCTTATGTAGTCCAGCCTCCTTCTTAAAGTGGGATCCATCTCAAAACTGGATCAGGTTGCTCAGGGTCTGGGTCAGTAGAGGTTTGGAAATCTCCAAGGCTATGATGACAGGTTTTTTCAGCCTTGCTGAGAAAGGCTTAGCAAGTCCCAAGACTGGAAACTGAGTTAGGAATCAGGTTCAACCTTCAGATAATATGTCATGAGGAAAATGGCAGCTGAAAGAGTGTATGAAGGGCTCTTTGCAGCTTGGAGGCTTCTTAAACAGAGATGCTTTTAATCAGCTTCTTTAATCAGAGATGCTCTGATTTGTGCGTGAGGGACTGAGAAGGAAAGCAGTAGATTGAAGAATACATTGATCCATGCTGGGTTTTGTATCTTATACTCTTAAATCCATGAATTCCATAGTTGTTCCCTTACTTAGAGGATTGTGAAGAGAGCAGGATTGCATCTGTTGCTCCTGATGCTGACAGATTTTCATTAGGTTTAAAACCAAATCTTGTTTTTCAGGATAGTATGCAGGACTCCTTTTTAACTTCTCCGTGCATAACCAGTAAAATACAGTGTAGCAAATGTAGTAATGGTTAAATAACAAAACAAACACTTTCTTGGAGGCTGGACACCATCCGAGGAGAATGAATGTTCTGCAGTCCTGAGGGAAACCTTCTTTCTGAGATGCTGGAGTGATGTATCTTGCTACCAAGTCACCAAACTGAGTGATAGGAAGACATGGTTTGAAAAGAGACATATCTTAAAATTGTGGGGCCAGCGAGAGGAGCAGAATGGATGGAAAAGGCCTTCCTTTGTACTGTTTGTGCAGGGAGTGGGTACGCGATAGTGTGTCCTTTTCAGTAATATGCTTCTCTAGGGCATGGGGCCGTGAGTGCTGTGGCTGGGACCACATGCCCCTGGTCCAGCCCTTGTGCAGAGCTGTGTCTACAAGACCCAATTCAGTCTAATCTGTGTTGAAACTCCATGTTTGCTGGCAAGATTATGTTGCTGAATATCTTCTCTTCCTTCCATCTATAAGGAAAATCTCTGCTGGGTCCCGGAACTCGCTTAAGTATGGGGCTGTGAATTGGCAGAAGAAGTTTGCTCTGAATTTATTCAGGATAGCAGGATGAGAAAGCACTGGGAAGTAAGTTATATGTAAACAGGAGGTCATTTACACCTCTTGTGTATTTGAACGTGCTTTTATGTTTTTTTTCTCACATTTGTTTTAAGAGTGCTGCCTTCCTTAGAGTATGTCATCCATTCCCACAGAGGTCCTACTGGAAACTGAAGTTACAGCTACTACTTAGAGGCAGGGAAAATAATTTGCTTAAGACCAGGAGTGCTTATATGGAATTTATTGTATTATATTTTGTTATCTTATATTTTAAGGGCTCAAGAAGCTTGAAACAATTCACATTTTTACAAGATGTTTGTTAATACCTCAGTATCTCTGAATCTCAAATGGGCTTAGTTAAAAACATTTTGCCTTCGAAATGGGCACTACAGAAGTTTCGTTTGTTACATATTAGCCAATGCAATGAACCGTGGTGCATCTTTATGTAATGCCAAACCTTCTACCTTAATTTCTAAAGACAACTGCTCTCCTATTCTTTCTTTTTTTTCTGAGCCTTCTTTCTCCAGGCTAAACAACCCCAGTTCCCTCAGCTCCTCCTCATAGCACATACCCTCCAGACCCTTCATCAGCTTTGTTGCTCTTCTCTGGACTCACTGCAGCACCTCAATGTCTTTCTTGGAGTGAGGGGCCCACAACTGGACACAGTACTCGATGTGTGGCCTCACCAGTTCTGAGTACAGGGGGACAATTACTTCCCTAGTCCTGCTGGCCACATTATTCCTTATACAAGCCAGGATACTGTTGGCCTTCTTGGCCACCTGGGCACACTGCTGGCTCATGTTCAGCCAGCTGTCCACTAATACCCCCAGGCCCTTTTCTACTGTGCCGCTTTCCAGCCACTCTTCCCCCAGCCTGTAGCGCTGTATGGGGTTGTTATGGTCAAAGTGTAGGACCCAGCACTTGACCTTGTTGAACTTCATGCCATTGGTCTCAGCCCATCTATCTGACCTGTCCAGATCCCTCTGCAGAGCCTTCCTACCCTCAGGCAGATCAACACTTCCACCCAACTTAGTGTCATCCGCGAATTTACTGAGGGTGCACTTGATACCCTCATCCAGGTCATCAATAAAGATATTAAACAGGACTGGGCCTAGTACTGAGCCCTGGGTGACACCACTAGTGACTCGATGCCAACTGGGTGCGGTACCATTCACCACCATTCCCTGGGCCCAGCCATTCAGCCAGTTCTTAACCCAGCAAAGAGTGTACCTGTCCAAGCCGTGGGCTGCCAGCTTATCCAGGAGAATGCTGTGGGAGACAGTATCAAAGCTTTGCTGAAGTTCAAGTATACTACATCCACAGCCTTTTCCTCATCCACTAGGCAGGTCACCTGGTCATAAAAAGAGATCAGGTTGGTCAGGCAGGATCTGCCTTTCCTAAACCCATGCTGACTGGACCTGATCCCCTGGTTGTCCTCTAGGTGCTGTGTAATCACATTGAAGCTGATCTGTTCCTCGACCTTGCCGGGCACTGAGGTCAGGCTGACAGGCCTGTAGTTCCCGGAATCCTCCTTCCGGCCCTTTTTGTGGATGGGCATCACATTGGCCAGCCTTCAGTCATCTGGGACCTCACCGGTTAGCCAGGACTGATAATAAATAACGGAGAGCGGCTTAGCAAGCTCTTCCGCCAGCTCCCTCAGTACCCTTGGGTGGATACCGTCTGGTCCCATAGACTTGTGAGTGTCCAAGTGGCATGGCAAGTCGCTAACTACTTTGTCCTAAATTATAGGGGGTCTATTCTGCTCCCTGTCCCTGTCTACTGGCTCAGAGGGGCAGTTGCCCTGAGGATAACCAGTGTTACTGTGAAAGACTGAGGCAAAAAAGGTATTAAGCACCTCAGCCTTTTCCTCATCCCTGGTCACAGTGTTCCCCCCACCATCAAATAAAGAATGGAGATATTCCCTTGATTTGCTTTTGTTTTTTAGGTATTTATAAAAGCGCTTTTTATTATCTTTTACTGCAGTGGCCAGATTGAGTTCTAGTTGAGCTTTAGCCTTTCTAATTTTCCTCCTACATGACCTAGCAACATTCTTGTACTCTTCCTGAGTTGCCTGCCCCTTTTTCCCAAGATCATAAACCTTTTTTTTCCCCTAAATTCCTGCGAAAGCTCCCTGTTCAACCAAGCCAGAATTCTTCCCCCATGGCTCGTCTTTCGGCTCATGGGGATGGCCTGCTCCTGCGCCTTTAAGATTTCTTTCTTAAAGTATGTCCAGCTTTCCTGACCCCTTTGTTGTCAAGAATTATTTCCCATGGGACTCTCTGAACCAGTGTCCTAAATAGGTCAAAGTCCGCCCTCCGGATGTCCAAGGTAGAGGTTTTGTTGACCCCCTTCCTTCTTTCCCCAAGAATCGAAAACTCCATCATTTCATGGTCACTATGCCCAAGACGGCCTCCAACCACCACATCTCCCATGAGACCTTCTCTGTTTCTAAACAGCAGGTCTAGCGGGGCACCTCCCCTGGTGGGCTCACTAACCAGTTAGGAAGTTATCATCTTCCGCACACTCCAGCAACCTCCTAGACTGCCTCCTTTCAGCTGAGTTGAGTTTCCAGCAGACATCTGGCAAATTAAAGTCTCCTACTAGGACAAGGGCTAGCGATCGTGAAACATCGGCCAGCTGCTTGTAGAATAGCTCATCTGCCTCTTCATCCTGGTTGAGTGGTCTGTAACAGACTCCCACTAGGATATCTGCCTTGCTGGCCTTCCCCCTGATTCTTACCCATAGGCACTCAACAGTATCATCACTATCATTAAGCTGTATACAATCAAAACACTACCTAATATAAAGGGCCACCCCACCATCTCTCTTTCCTCTCTCTCCCTTCTGAAAAGCTTCTGAAATCTTGTAGCCACCCATTACAGCACTCCAGTCACGCAAGTCATCCCACCACGTTTCCGTGATGGTGACTACATCATATCTTCCCTGCCACACAATGACCTCCAGCTCCTCCTGTTTGTTACCCATGCTGCATGCGATGGTGTAAATGTACTTCAGCTGGGCTATTGGTTTCTCCCCCAACTCTGGCATTCCACCCCTAGGCTCATTTCCAGCAAGCCAGATTTTATCCTTCTCCCCCTTCAAGCCTAGTTTAAAGCCCTCTCAATTAGCTCTGCCAACTCACAGGCTAGAATCCTTTTGCCCTTATTAGACAGGTGAACCCCATCTGACTCAAGCAGGCCTGGTGCCCTATAAACCTCCCCAAATTATCTTAATTTCTGCTTTTAAGCTCAGGTGAACTTAGCCTTTTTTGTAAGCACATGTTACCTATCCAAAGAAAAAGAAGTTTTGGTGTCAGCTACCTCTGTTTGACCAACAGGTTCTGTGCAGAACAGAAGCACAGGTAGAGTGGTTCAGTCTTGCACAGTTGTCTGTAATTGTCTTGCTCAATCAATGAGGATAACACAGGTATAATTACATAATAGAATGCAGGGTGTTATCAGTATTTAGCACAAGGTAAAATCAAAGGACCAGGAAATGAAATTTACTTTTTATCTTTCCTTATCTGTACCATAGTGTTGGCATTTGGCCCTGTCTTTCCTCAAGGTGAATGCAACCTGCATTTGTTAGATTCTTTGCAATCAAAAATGTGAACTGGAAAGGCATTGTAAGATCTCATATGAGGACTGGGCATGGTAAACATGAACTTAGATGAAACAATCTAACTTTGTGTCAAAAATGTTAATTCTCATAGGTGAACCTTGAGGAGTGTTTTGGCATCTCCTTCATGTGAAATGAATCTCATTGAGAAGCATGATCCCACTGACTAGACTGCCATGGCCTAATTAGTTGTTTCTTGCCAGTTGGGTCAAAATTTTTGTTTCTTACTGCACCAAAAGAACAGTTTTGATGTTGCTAAGTTGGGTGATCAAAACTTAGCTAGATCAAGGTTGCCTTTGCACATTTTGTCCCTTCTCCATTTTTCCCATGGCCTTGTGTTAAGAAGGAGTATCTAACTACAGGCTAACCTCCTGTCCTGTTTCCCTTTCTTTCCTCAGCCCTTTATCAGGTGAATAGAATGGATGATGCATGCTTCGTGAGCAGCTATTTAGTATTTTTCTCTCTTTTTTTTTAAAGGTGTAAGCTTTAGTTAATTATTGAATAATATTCAAATACTGTTTTGAAGACGGACGATGCACAGCTTCATAGTACTTGAGTGCATCCCAGGCATCAGTAAATCTCCTCAAAATTCCTGAAAGTTGAGGGGTTATTATCATCCCCATTTTATAAAACTGAGGCACAGAGGCAGTTGAGAGTTGATGGTCTTCAGTAACTGAGACACCCAATATGTTTTTCAGAGTACTTAGCATTATGTAGCACTTACTGCATATAAACTACAATTAAATACTACCTTCAGTTGCAGGCTGGAGTACTTTATTATTTTTCAGATCGAACCTTAAAGAAAGATATCTTTAGAAAATTTAAAGTTTACAAGAAGTGATTAACTAGAAAATAAATGCCTTGTGTACTAGTTTCTACCCTGGAGAAACTCCATGACAGAGCAGGGAGAAACTTTGTAATCTTCTAATCGCCTAGCCTTCTAGTATTCTGATTTTCTAATTAGAATCTCATTTTGTATTTTTAAATCTAATTTTCAAGGGCACTGTGCAGTTGTTTTTGTGTTTCTCTTCCTGAGATGATCTGTCTTGTTCATAGAATAATAGAAAAATTAGGGTAGGAGGAGACCTCTGAAAATCATGTAGCCTAACTTCTGCTTAGGCCCCTCACTGCAAGAAAGATATTGGGATGCTGTAGCGAGTCCAAAGAAGGGCAATGAAGCTGGTGAAGAGTCTAGAGAACAAGTCTTATGAGGAGCAGCTGAGGGAGCTGGGGTTGTTTAGCCTGGAAAAAAGGAGGCTCAGGGAGACCTTATCGTTCTCTACAACTACCTGAAAGGAGGTTGTAGCGAGGTGGGTGTTGGTCTCTTCTCCCAGGTAACAAGTGATGGGACGAGAGGAAATGGCCTCAAGTTGCGCCAGGGGAGGTTTAGATTGGATATTAGGAAAAATTTCTTCACTGAAAGGGTTATCAAGCAGTGGAACAGGCTGCCCAGGGACGTGATGGAGTCACCATCCCTGAAGGTATTTAAAAAACATGTAGATGTCGTGCTTAGGTACAGGGTTTAGAGCTGGACTTGACAATGCTGAGTTAATGGTTGAACTTGATGGTCTTAAAGGCCTTTTCCAACAGAAACAATTCTATGATTCTATGAACATCAAACTTAGTCCAGGTTACTTGCAGCATTGTTCAGTTGAGTTTGGAAAATCTCCAAGGGTGAAGACCCCAAAACATCTCTGGACCACCTGTTCTGATGCCTAAACGCTGTTACAGAGAGGAGTAGCTGTTGGACTTATGTTAGAGTAACACTAAATTAGATTAACCGGTAAAGAGGTAGGCTTTTAATCCTTCACCACTGCCCTTTGACCCCCAACATCCAGCCAGTCTTTTACTTAGTTGGGTTACAATCCACCCATCCTCATTATCTTTTAAGGAATGATGGGACACTGTGCCAAAACCTCAGGATGCCATTTATAGCCACTGTTCTCCCTTTGTCAACAAAGTAAGTCTTCTCGTCACAGAAGGCAGTAGAATGGTCAAGCACGATTTGCTCTTGGTAAATATAGGCTGGCTATTCTCTGTCACTTTTGTGTTTTTCATTTGCTTGGAAATGGCTTCCAGGGGAGGTAATACTTCCTGTTCTTCTGAGGGACTGACTTCAGGTTGACTGGCCAGTAGCTCCCCAGATCTCTCCTTTTTTTCTGAAAATGGGTGTAGTATTTGCCTTTTTTCAGTCACTGGGAACCTCTCACAACTGCCGTCACTGTTCAGGGATGATATAGTGGCCTTGTAGGAACATCTGTGAGCTCTCATCTCTCACCTTTCTGTGCTATTTCTAGCAAGTGTAAGTGAGAAAATGCATTATAGACAGGAATCTCTTTACAGCATGACACTGGTTCTTTCACTCAAGTACTGAATCAGGTGCAAAAGTAAAATACAGTTGTGCAACTATGTATGGTCTCTTTCCAATTTGTCAGAGTATATGGAGGAGACAAGTGTTGAGACAACCCAGATAAAGTGAAAATACAGATTGTGTAAGTCTTTTGTAAATTAAGCTGTAAGAGTATATGTAGTAAGTTTGTAAGTTTAGAAAACTTGTGAACTGTAGCCTGGAGACAGCAGGGACAGCTTTGAAGAGCAGAAGGTTAAGTGGGGGTGACCTGAGAACTATGTGCACTACTTAGTTCTCAGTCCCTGATGCTGACTCTGTGCCACAGACTGGTCTGTGGGCACAAAGCAGGGCTACCTGCAAGCATTAATGAGTTATTGAATAATTGAGAGTTATCTGATTGATAATGCATGTGTGCCAAGTGAACCAGAAAACTCCACTTTATGGTTTTTGGTAGCTATGTGGAATTATACCTGAATGTCTAAAGCACAGTCTATGAAGAGCTGGATGTCTCTGACACTTTACCAACTAAAAAAGCTTTCTTAAAGCTAAGCATTCTTATAGCCTTGCACCGGTGAGTAATCTGCTCTGCACTCTTTACTGGGACTGTGAATGCATACACAATTGGGCTGTTCCAGATTTAAAAAGCAGTGAATGCGTGATGTGATTCTTAAAATGCAAGTTTGCTCTGTCTTAAAAGTGTCAAAATTACCCTTGCATATATGGAGGCTAAATGTATCTTTTTTTTCCCCCCAAATGCTTGTTTTCCCAAATGCTTGTTTTCCAAATGCATGGCTTGCTCATTCCCTAATCTTTCTCCCTAACCTTTCAAATCGACAGTATGCTCCTTTGCATAGAGCTCCAACAGCTCAGTGTGCTCCAGATACATGCTTTGAACATGGCCTCTCTATCCATATGTTCTTAGCACAAGCTGGTTGTATAATGAGTTTAGTTGAATTTCAGAACTATGGCAAGCCTTTTGAATTCATCTCTGATATATGGTTTTCTTCCTGTTTTATTTTGAGATTGCTCTAAGATTTATCAAAGCCTCATTTCTGAAACTGCTATTGCCTCATTGGAGCATAGTACAGACAAAGTAGTAGGATCCAAAGGAATAATGAGAGAAGCAGAAAGATAGTGAGTACCATTCAGAATTCGGCTCCAATTTTTAACATCCAGAACTAATGAGTGTCTTTAATACATGGCATTTATTTGGGGCATTGCAGAAATCAGTCCTCACAGGATTGTTAGGAGGATAGCCATACAATAAGACTTTATTTTTACAGATGAATCTTATGACATATCCATGTAGGATGAAAGGCAGAGCTGCCCTGACCACACTTGTGGAATCAGAAGTAGACCAGTCGTGTTAGCCTAAAGCTGTGTCCAAATTAATAAACTCTAGATCACAGCCAAGCAAGTTTACACGGGTGCAGTACCATGCTTTCATAGCTGTTCTGCTTTCAGGACCCAACAAGCTGATACGTCTGCCTGCTGCAGTACCAGCTCAGGTCAGGCAAGCTAGGGAATCATGAGTTGTCCCAGTGGGAATCTATGAAAGGCACTCAGGCTGAGCACCAAGTTTCCAGCCCGTGGACTGTGGATTCTGACCCAGACCAAACCGCCCTCTTGGGGAAAGACATGTCCATTGCAACAATTAAAAAAATTTTTGAAAGCTTTTTCTTTTACACTTTTCAAGTTGTGGAAAAGAAAGAAAAAGTATTTTTTCTTGCTATTATTTTTTTAATCCTTTGTAAACTGAAATTTTAACCAGCCATCAGGACTAATCCTGTCTTTGGTACACTGCTTGTGTAACAGAGCTGCATGCAATATACACTCTTGTACAAGACAAGGATGAGAGCTAGCCCCATAAGGAAACATAGCTGAATGGACTTCTGAATCCATACATTGACTCTTGCTGACTTCAGTCAGCAGAGCTCAATGTGCATGTGGGTTTGCCTGGGTTTTCTCATTCAGGAAATCTGTCTCTTCCTTTACTGTTTTCAATGTTCTGCTTTTCCTTAATGAAGGCTTAGCTTTATTCAAAAACACTAGGTGATCAGTTGTAATGTGGGTCAAGTAAATGTTGACTTCTCGCTACATCTTAGAACTTGGGCTCAGCTATTAATGTATTTTTAAATTTTTTTTCTGTGAAAGTGTTACTTCCATAATCAAACTTCCAAAAGAGGAGATTTCCAAAGCAGGGAAAAGCAGGTAGGTGCTCAGCCAACTGAAAGTGTGCTCCTTTTGGTCCATCTTTGGCAATTTACCACTTCTGTCTTTTCGTATTTCTTCAGCAGGAAACTCATGTCTAAGAGTCTGACTTTTTTTAGTCATAACTAAAGCAAATACTGAAGCAAGAATGAAACTGTTGGCCTTGAGTTTAAAAAATAGTATTTAAAAAAGCGTATTTTTGTGCTACACTGTGATTGGCTCTAATCTCATCTAATGTAAATAGGAAATAGCTCTCCTGACTTAGAAGCATTAATGTGTCAAAAGTTGTCAGAGGTGAGGATCAGGCTCTGTGTCTTTATCCTATATGGAGCACTTGTTGCATTAGACTCAATGTATTTGGGCCTTTAAAAGTTTTTGTAAATGTCACTTGACTGCTCCACCACAGATGTGCCTCTCTTCTGTAAGATGTATTTCTGTGCACAATGAAGCTTACTTGTTACTGCTGTGATTCGGTAATTTGTGCTTCTCCCTGTGTGCACTAGCACCTGGGACAAGGGTACAGGGCATTGGAGAACCATCTCAGCATTTATCTGTTTAGAAATTCCTCACATTCTGTGGCAAATGTGCCTTCTATCATACTAACAGTTTACTTATGGCTTACTCAATTATTTAGGAAAATAAACCTTTTAGTATGTAAATTTTAAATATGTTCTTATGAAGCAGCTGTTAATTTGGTAATGCAGAAATGTATACAGTTGTGTTTTGTTCTCCACCTGTGTTGCTGAGTTATATATTCCTTTTTGCATATGAGACACAAAACCTGCCAGAGATTCTGGACCTCATTGTGCCTAATAGGAGGTTTTACTTTATTTCAGATGTGAAGAGTACACTGAATACTACCACTACTCTCACAAAACTCCTGCTGAAGTTAAAGCAATTTTGAATTCAAGTGGTTGGTTTGAGGGCTGCTATTTAATCATTCTCTGACTTCTGTGAAGTCAAGAACTTGAAGTATTTGTCTTGATTTTGAGATTTACATTCTGTTGCAGATGAACTGATGCTGCAAAATGTAGCTTTTTGAACAGCCCAGCATTTAAAGGTGTTGCACTTTATATCATAACTTAATCTGTAATAAAACCAGGCTTATTTGCGAAACCAACTGGAATGATAATGCTGGCTCAAAATTTTTGGGGGTGTGTTGATGTGAAGACTTGACTCAGGTGTGTAGCTGTGAAAGAGAAAAGCAGAAACTGAATGAAAAATTTAAGGCAAGGCAGTGAGTAAAGCATTTTATTTTTGTGTACTGAGCAGCACCTAATAACATGAGGAAGCTTGTACTAAAAGCTATAAAATGTAAGTGCTAAATTAAGAATGCACAGAGTGTTAAATTATATCACAGATTAAAAGATTCATTTATCTTATAGGTACAAAAATGGCAAGTCCTTTAATTTTTAAGGCCCACAGATGGAGTTCTTGGCAGAGTATTACTGGGAGGGAAAGCCAGAATGATGTTGGAATACTTCTAACTACCAGCCTCAAAAGAAAAAGAAAACTAAGGACACCTTAGATGTAGGTCTCTCTCAGTAGATTTTCTTGATCCCCCAATCAAATAACAGCAAATGGTCAGGGCCTTATGAAGACTACAAAAGTGAGGTGCCATTGTTGATAATGTAGCAAGGGGGACCCAGATGTTTTTTTTATCTACATAGCTGTCACTTGACATGGCTTCTAATATTGGGATAAAGTCCTCATTATCAGGTGGGCAAGAGAAGATGTGATAATACCCTTAGCTGAGATAAGTTTAGCTTTTGTGATTGATTTTAAGGTCATTTACACTGTAAATTTTTAAGATGTGCCTTGCAAATGGTGCATAAATTAGCTGTCCCTCTTTTAAGAACTCTTAATTTAATTCATTTATAGTTATGTCAATTGACAGCCTTTTCCCTCTGTTGGGCTGATCGAGTGTTAAACTCCCTTACATTGCAGATTTTGTAAGGGAGCTGTTCTAGTGCAGCAACATAAGGCAACTACTTTCTCCTTCACCCTTCCCATAGTGTGCCTTGCATGACACTACCTCACAGGCAGGTAGAATCAGTCTGCTTAAAATAAGCTGTTTGTCTGGTGCTCCTACGACACCAAAGCTGAAGTAGTGCCTGCATCTGATGCAACTTGTCAGCTAGAGCATGCACAGTGGGCTTTTCCTTGTGAATGTTTTTTAATCAATGCATGTTTGCCTCAAAGATGAAACCTGGCCAGACAGGTCTGTGCCAAGTACATGCTACAGGTCTCTCCACAGGGGGTCTCTCAGCCTTACTTCCTTGGGCAACCAGAGAGGTTTCTCTGATTTCCTTAGCTCTGCTGGCCTTAGCAAGAAATAGGAATGAGTCCGTAGGTTGAAGGAGGTGCTGCTGGAGACCTTGTATCAACTCTGAATGTAATTTGGGTATTTTACTTTGAATCAGATTTAGTCTGTTTCCCTTGATCTCCTGTCACCATTTCATGTGTGGTTTGAAGGTGTCCAAATGAAACTTAGCCCATATATTTTTGATTGCTTGCTTGCTGTCCCCTTAAGTGGGATGCTTTAAGGAATGCCACACTGTCCTGTCTAACACAGATAGTGCCATATCATAGCCCTTGCTACCATTATCCATATAAAACCTTGCATACAGAAGCAGGGACAGTGCCTCCCTGCATTGTGGGTTATGCCATGCCTGCGTTATTGACACTGCAAAGGAGCCTGTATCCCATTTCACCCTTTCACACCACACCTGGAAGTGTCTGTGGCTGTCTGACTGTGAGAAGGAAGACAGGCATTGCATTATGCACCAGATTCCCCACGGGTCTGCCTGCCACTCTCTCTGCAGCCTCTGTGAGGATGCAAACTAGCTGCTTTTCCATCAGTACTGAAACGGCAAGGAGCAACGCCTTCAACATCTGCATGCTCAGCCCTCTGCCAATTGTTTGTGTTCCTGACCGACACTGTTACAGGATGTCATCTGTCTCTTCACAGATGCAGTGGAGGGGATGTGCTGAGCATCTACAAACATCAAATGATGTGGAGGAAAAGTGGTTACCCGTGAATGCCGTGGTTACCCGTGAATGCCGTGGTTACCCGTGAATTCCATGGTTACCCGGGGGCGGGGAGTAATCTTGTTCTCTATGACTTGTGATGAGTAGGACAAAAAATAATGAGCTTAGAAGCTATGCAAAAAAAAGGGTTAAAGTTAGCCATTAAGAAACACTTTCTGGCAGTATGGATAATGGAGCACTACAGAAGATTGCTGTGGGAGCCGATATTACTATCATAATCAGAAGTCTTTTTAAGAACTGCTTGAAGAAGATTTCTCTGGAATGGACATGGAGAGCTGATCCTGCCTTGATGAGTGGTGGGGAGGAGACCCACAATGTCCTTTTCAGCCTTCTTTTTCTCTATGTTTTTACCACTGTGATTTTACTGTTGTGAGGCATAATGGGTGACAGTGTAAACTTAGGGAAGTCATCGGAGCATCACAGGTCTGAGAGTATTACCTGTTGCTCCAACAAAAGAGAAGTGTATGCATCTTCCCCATTGTCTTTCAAGAAACTTCCATCATAATTTTAAAGTGTTAATGAATCTAAATATAAGCCAACACATTAATTTTTTTCTGTTTGCATTTACTTTTTATGTTTGGTGAGAAATATATTTTTGAACTGGATTTATAAAGATCCACCTATCTTAAGTGAGTTTGGGTATACACTATTGTAGTAATCTGAGCATTTTCTTGTTTCTGTAAAACTAAGTTAACTGAAGAATGATATACACATGCACGTTGGTGAGTGTTCTGTTATTTTCCACAATATTACAAATTTGATTGAGTTTTCTTTAACTAGAAAACTGTTTGAGAAAGGACGATCCTGTGAGAATGCTAAAGAGCTGCCTGAAGTTGTAATGCAGTATTTTACATCATGCTTTCTCTGCCCCTTTGTAATCGAAGAATAACATGATCTCCAAGTTAATTAGTTTAAAAACTACTTAACTTAAATTTTTGTAGACATATATCAATGTTGTATGCAGGTTTTGTGAGACTGTATGTTTGCAGAATCAGACATTAGCCTAAATGACTAGACTGAAAGTGGATCTTTCCAGCATATTTTAGAAGTTTGGAATATAGGTCTTACAAGTAGGGTGGAATATTCATTTCCCTGATGAGGCCAGTGAGGTGTGCTCCTGCTGAGGAGTTACAAACTGTAAATGCTGTAGTGGATTTGGGAAGCCTAGATTGTAAGGTGTCATTAGGATACGTTTGGGAGGGATGTTGACCTGTGTGACCATTGTATAAGTCATGTGCTGCTTTGGTCTAAGGAATTGAGGTAGTTCTGACTGCAATTCAGCAATAGTGTGAAGGTGAAATAGGGGTCAGTTTCTCTGTCCTAGAAGATTTCACTTGGTTCTAGAAAAATGCATAGTTATCCTGTGTACACACTTCTCTGTAAAGAGTTTCTCATCTGCCATTTCAAACAAACACTGCCCATTCAGTAATGTACTGATTATGTTTGTCAGAATCACTTTTACAGATGATTCTGCTCCGGGCTATTTATTGTGGTATTGCTTTTCTCTTTGGATACACTTCCAAAAAGTGGTGATACAATCTTGCTTAAATAGTAAAAATATTTGATTGTGTTATGATAGGTTTTCTTTTTATTTTTTTTTTGTGGAAGCAAATGCACTGTGCTATGATTACAAGTAGAAGGATGAGGTTTTGGGGAGCGCCTCATGAAAGCACTGGCAGGAAATCACTGGGTTTGCTTACCTTAAGTGAATCAGGCTACTTTTACTTTCATTGTATAATGTATGCAAAGCAGAAATAATTGTCTTTCTTTTGATCAATACTTCTTGCTCTATGACCTGCATGGAATGTGTGGTGATTGGTCTCTGTGCTGCATTCAATTCACAACAGGGAAAAAAAGAATTATTGATTAAAGAAAAGATAATTAGTTCTGGTCTGCACTGTTACAGAGGTCAAAGCAAAAGTGCTTAATTTAGGATTAAAGGATTTAGACTGTGTGGCACACTGTAGGAGAGTCCCAAGCACCAGTCATTTCTCTGGGGAAAAAAATCATAAATATTGTTAATAATCTGTCAAGTGCCAAATTACAATGACTGTACAGACACAAAATGCAGATAAACCCCACAAATTGGAAGGACCTCTAGAGGTCCCTTTCCACCAACATTGCCATGTTTCCTTTGCATAGGGACTACTCACAATGAGCCATTTTGAGAAAAGTTTAGGTGAATGTTAGGAGAAAGACTACTTAGAGTTTGAGTTGGAGTGAAGCTGCAAAGGGTTTGCCAAAAGAAGAAGTGGTCTGCAGAAGTAGTTGTCCCCTGAGAACTTTTCTATCTAGTCCACAGCTGGAGACCTTGTGTCAAGGCTTAGCTCACATCTAGGGATAGGGGCAGGATTCACGATAGGCCTAGGTTAGTGTTAGGAGAGAGAAAAAGCCTAGAGCTGCAGCTGTGGTCAGGCTCTGAAGGGTCTGCCAAAGGAAAAATTCTTAACTACAAATACATTAAAGCCATCTGGGGCTAGTGGAGGGAACTGTCATTTCAGCTATCACATCTGATCTGTGCTGAAAAATATAGTGTACTGCTGTCATTATAAGAATATACATTTTTTTTGAGATACATTTTTTGGCTATGTTGGAAAAGCCACCAAGTGGTGGCACTGAGTAGGTTTTCTCTGTTGTGCCATTTTTTATTCCAGGTACCTGTTTGTCTTTCTAGGAACTTTTGAAATCACAGCAGGACACCAAGATCCTGATGGCTACCTGTAACAGCCTTGAACCACGAATAAAGTTAACCACTAATTTTGTTTCATCTGGTATCTTAAGCTTAGCACATAATACATGTTGGGGTTTTGGGGTTTCTTTTTTTACTGTTTTTATTTAATTGCACTCTATTTTGGAACTTCTGTGATGATTTTAATATCTAGTTTTAGACTTGGAACCATGGTAGCTTTATGCATACAACCGTTGCAGTCTGTTTACATTGTTTAAATTAAATAAGAGATACTCAGTTCAGGTTTTTTTTCCAACTAGTTCAACCCAATCACTTGTTTGTTCAAAGTTAAGAAACTGAAGGAGCAATGGGAATGCAAGGGCTCAGCTGTCACCTGCAAAACTGTAGATTTCTACGGTATAGAAGTCTCCACCTGACCTACATGTCCACTTGTCTAAGTTGCCTTTATGTTCAGTGGAGAGGAAAAAGTGTATTTCGTGGGCCTGACTCACGTAATGGTAAGGCAAAGTTCTAACAGGGTGTGGATAACCTGACCAGAAGACCATTGTACATCAAGGAGATGGTGATCACAGAATCACAGAATCACAGAATCACAGAATGTTAGGGATTGGAAGGGACCTCGAAAGATCATCTAGTCCAATCCCCCTGCCGGGGCAGGATTGCCTAGACCATATCACACAGGAACGCGTCCAGGCGGGTTTTGAATGTCTCCAGAGAAGGAGACTCCACAACTTCTCTGGGCAGCCTGTTCCAGTGTTCAGTCACCCTCACCGTAAAGAAGTTTTTCCTCAAATTTAAGTGGAACCTCCTGTGCTCCAGCTTGCACCCATTGCCCCTTGTCCTGTCAAGGGATGTCACTGAGAAGAGCCTGGCTCCATCCTCTTGACACTTGCCCTTTACATATTTATAAACATTAATGAGGTCACCCCTCAGTCTCCTCTTCTCTAAGCTAAAGAGACCCAGCTCCCTCAGCCTCTCCTCATAAGGGAGATGTTCCACTCCCTTAATCATCTTCGTGGCTCTGCGCTGGACTCTCTCTAGCAGTTCCCTGTCCTTCTTGAACTGAGGGGCCCAGAACTGGACACAATACTCCAGATGCGGCCTCACCAGGGCAGAGTAGAGGGGGAGGAGAACCTCTCTTGACCTGCTGACCACACCCCTTCTAATACACCCCAGGATGCCATTGGCCTTCTTGGCCACAAGGGCACACTGCTGGCTCATGGTCATCCTGTTGTCCACTAGGACCCCCAGGTCCCTTTCCCCTACGCTGGTCTCCAACAGCTCTGTCCCCAACTTGTACTGGTACATGGGGTTGTTCTTGCCCAGATGCAGGACTCTACACTTGCCCTTGTTATATTTCATTAAATTTCTCCCCGCCCAACTCTCCAGCCTGTCCAGGTCTCTCTGAATGGCTGCGCAGCCTTCCGTTGTGTCAGCCACTCCTCCCAGTTTTGTGTCATCAGCAAACTTGCTGACAGCGCACTCTAATCCCTCATCCAAGTCATTAATGAATATATTGAATAGAACTGGTCCCAGAACTGACCCTTGCGGAACTCCGCTAGACACAGGCCTCCAACTGGACTCAGTCCCATTGACCACCACTCTCTGGCTTCTTTCCTTCAGCCAGTTTACAATTCACCTCACTACCCGATCATCCAGACCACACTTCCCCAGTTTAGCTGCGAGGATGCTGTGGGAGACCGTGTCAAACGCTTTACTGAAATCAAGATATACCACATCCACAGCTTTACCATCATCTATCCACCTGGTAACATCCTCATAAAAAGCTATCAAGTTGGTTGAGCAAGACTTCCCGTTGGTGAAGCCATGCTGAGTGCCCCTAATGATCCCCCTATCCTTGATGTGCCTAGAGACAGCACCAAGAACAAGTTGCTCCATCACCTTTCCAGGGATGGAGGTGAGGCTGACTGGTCTATAGTTACCCGGGTCCTCCTTCCTGCCCTTTTTGAAGACTGGAGTGACATTCGCTTTCCTCCAGTCCTCAGGCACCTCTCCCGTTGCCCACGACTTAGCAAAGATGATGGAGAGTGGCCTAGCAATGACTTCCGCCAGCTCCCTCAGCACCCGCGGGTGCATCCCATCAGGGCCCATGGATTTATGGACATCCAGGTTGCTTAATTGGTCCCTGACCAATTATGATCCACATAACATTTCACCTGAGTAGGTGTGCTGTGCTATTCTGGACGTACAGCCTGGCCTTCATGTCTGTGCTGTGCTGCATAAATTCCTGGGCTTCAGGATGAACTCAGCCAGCTCACTGGAATGGAGGAGCCCACAGGCAGCTCCCGCTGGGTACTGGTGATCACACCACCTGTCTGGCCTTGCTTTTGTCTAACAGTGCAGCAAGAAGTTCTCATGTGAACATCCTTCCTGCTTGACAGTACGAATGATGAACAGAGTTGTTTCCTTGTAAGAAAATCCTATAGTAGCTTGAATGACCCAAATGGGGGCAATCTCTCTTACAGACAGGGTCTGCACAGTGTACTGTGTGTGGGTTGGAGATGCTGCAACACTCAGGATTCTCAGCACCTAAAGGGAAGAAAGATTATAACCTAAAATATTTTGTCTTTCTTTATAGTGTTAGCTCTAATAAATGACATTTTAAATGAAGCTTTACAAAGTCTGAGTGTCTTTCTTATTGGAATCATAATGGACCAGCACCTCCTGGTGCTAAACACAGGGGTCAGACAAGTCTTGCTCTGATAGCAGCTAGTCATCCCCACTGCACTATGAAGAGGTTCTAGAACAATAGCTCAGAAGTAGAAATCTGAGCTACAGGCCTCAGAAGTTAAGCTGGGTTCCCACTCGGCAACTAGGAATAGTCCATTCAATGTGTACAAATGCTCAATATTTGACTTACTGATTTAAAAATATGTTTTGGTAAACTATCTTCTCTTTTGTATACTTAGCACATCAAAAATTACTTAATGAAACATCTGAACTTCTTGTTTGTCTATTCTTACTGAGTTCAGATTTTAATCAAAATAGGGCCTGACAGAAATGTGCAAGAAGAAAATCTAGATAAGAAGAATTTAAAAAAATCTTGTATTTTTTTATTTTTAAAATATAGTCATTGAAATAAATATAGGGAATTTGTGAACAATATTTTTCAGTGCAGATCAGATGTGCTAGCTAAAATGATGGATTGCTTTACTCTTCCCAAGTATTGGTGAATTTGTAGTCAAGAATCGCCTATGCTTAGATCCCATTCTCTAAATTGCTAATTGCCTTTAATCACTGTATAAGAGAGCTATAAAAACATAGGTTGGAAGGGACTTCTAACAGGTCAGCAATCCTACCTTCTGCTCCAAGCAGGACTATTGCCAGCACTTCACGAAATCAGCTATGGATTTGCCTTGCTGACTCTTGCATTGCCTTGTTGTATTGAGCTACTTCACAGGTATGTTTGTTCATTGCTATTGATGAGTCAGTTATTTTTTATTTCTTTCAGCCTGGAAATTGTATTGTAGCAATGAGGAAAAAGAAAAAGACAAAAGCCCATGGGACTGGCTGGCAAAGCAGTGACAATCACTCAGTGGCTAATTTATACTCGTATTTCTGCAATTGATACTCAGGATGCATGTGTTTGTGTACAGATAGGGTAATATCTTGTTAGGGTGGAGGAAAGGATCAGGTTTTTATAGTAGACTATACATAAAGACAAACTGATGTCATGCAGTTGTGAAAAGAAAAATGTTGATTTGTGTAGTACGAACAAAAGTGGTGTTTAAAAACTGAAGGAGAATTTTTGGGCTTGGTGTTTGTGAAGCCTCAGCTGAAGCAGTGTGACTTTAAGCACCACTCTTAAAAAGGAGATAGATTAGAGAATGCCCAGGAGAACAGTCAAGAACCAAAATGGTAATTTTATGAAGGATGATGCAAGAGAAAGAGTTTAACCTAGAGAAGAGAAAACTAGGAGGGAAGAGAAAAGTTTTCAAGTATGCAGCACGTTGCTACTAGATAACAGCAATCAACTACTCTATCAGTTAAGAGCTGGGCAGGAAGAAACTGGTTGATTTGCTCTGATAGACTTTAAGGTTGGATATCAGTTCCAGATGCAGTTACATTATGACATTATGGAATTATCATCTCAAGAGGCTTTTAAGAGTGGATTAGCTAAAATCTACCTGCTTTATGAGATCATGCTTAAAATAGAGAGGTTGTTTCCTTGCAATCCAAGCTAGCTCGCTTTTCTGTGATTTCTCTGAAGTTGGAAGAAGGAATGGTTTGAATACCAAGCCAACACACGAACTATATGGGAGCTTCCTCTTCACAGGTATTTAAGCTTAGTGTTCAGACTTGGCACATCAGCTGGGAGTATGGCGAATTAGTTAATCTAATGTAACTAAACAGAATATCATGGTCCTTTCAATTTATCATAGCATTGTGAGGCTGGAATGCAGTGAGCTGTACTTGGCTAAATTTTCTGGTAAAATGCTTGTCTGTGAACCTTCCACCTCTTAGCACCAGCCTGGATCTGGGTCCCCTCCTCCCATCAGTTTTGCATAATTTAAGGATCCATCTTTTCGAGTAGCCAACCTGAACTGCTAGGTTTCATTTGTTTTAATGCACTCACCACAAATCTGGATACGTTGGGCTGAAGAGGCATTTAATTCTTTTTTACATGTATGTCAATAAGATACTGGATGATAAAGATGCCCTGGTGTGGGGATTCTGACTATGAAACTAAGGATTTCACACAGAAACTTTGTACTTCCTCACTGGCATAGCAGGAACTTAATAAAGAGGCAAAGATCTACTTGTGCAGTGTTCATTGCTGTATTTGGAACTCTGACCGCATCAATTTAAAAACAAATTAATTGTGTACAAAAATATACTTTTGCCCCTGCATGGATGGTCAGTCTAAGAGATGTTACATTTGTTTACTTTCAGTTTTCTTCTACTTTGCAGAATGAAAGGATAGGAATGTCAAATAGACCTGGTACTCATCAGATATTTATGTTCGTAAATACTTCCTTGGGACTGTCTTTGGTAGCACCTTGCTAGGATACACTTGCTTTATTTTTTTTTTTTAATTGTGCAGAGCAGACAGCTTCTGCTTTTTTGCCATTCATGTCAGTGTTCACGACAGAAGTGCTCACGCTGTTGCTATTGGAATGGCTACACAGTTTCTCATTCTTTCTGCTTTGTCACAAGCAATTTCTTGTTAAGAATATATCAGTTATTGGTATTGACGAATTTGGAAGACAGAGAATGAAGAAGGAGAATTTGACTTAACAAATTGTCTGTCTGTCCTTGTTTACAGAGCAAACTTCAGATTTGTCACGCTCAGCAAAATATATTACTGCTCTGGAAGACCAATATATGGGAGTAAATGAAACATATTTTGACTTCATTATTTGGCTTTTTGCCCCTTCCTTCCTTGAGATATTTTGTCAAGCTGCTTTGCAAATATTAGAGCACGTAGAAGAAAGAAGGACTGAGTAGGTAAGTGTGCTGTTGGTTATATATTTATCAGCCATTCATGTGTGAATGGCTGGATATTTGCACTTACCATGTAAGTGGATGTCAGTTAGCCATGTGCAGCTGAGAGGCTGAATTGACCTTTTGGGTAATCAGTTTCTGTAAAGAATGATACAGGCTTTTCTAGCAGTGCTGGATTTGTGGAATGTCTACAGAGCTTGGATAATCTCAAAAAGGCCAATTAGGATGTTGATAATAAGAATTTGCTTCTCAAAAGAAAACATGGACCAGGAGATGGAGCTACTTAGAACTATCAGGAAATTGTAAGTGAAATATATTATCTACCAGAGAAGAAGAGCTCTTTGTCTGAGGGTCAGCAATTACAAAACCTTTGGAATCAAAGTAATAATGATAATTGTATTCCTATTTTAAGTATCAAGTACTATTCCCAAGGCTAAAGAAAAGTTTGCTCACGAGCAGCCAATTGGCCACAGTGCAGTTGCGGTA
The DNA here is from genome assembly GCF_013368605.1 of Nyctibius grandis. Taxonomy (NCBI): domain Eukaryota; kingdom Metazoa; phylum Chordata; class Aves; order Nyctibiiformes; family Nyctibiidae; genus Nyctibius; species Nyctibius grandis. Next base: position 53,393,479 of record NC_090695.1, on the reverse strand, counting down.
CAGTCCAGCTTCTACACTTAGAAAATCAGCTCATTCCAATTTGTCTTCTGAAGAGGTCTAAGCGGTTGACGTAATAGTAGGCCAAAGCCATTCAAAGAATATATGATACCCTATGAAAATGCAAATTTTTCTTCATCTGGTTAGCTCCCTGTCATGATAATAAGGTCCTCTTATGGTTTTTTTTCAGTGTAAATGACAAATAAAGATCTATTTTTCTTCATGGAGCATGGAGATGTGGTTGGGGCAGTTTTGCATGTTGCAAATGCATACTCTTCCTCATTCCTTTTCTCCAGATGTAACAGCACAATGTAGAAATTGGAATAGTAGAATAAGATGGAAGACTATCTCATTTTTCTCAGTGTGTTTCTTTAAAATGCTCATTTGACATGTTACATTTTAAACCCTCTGTTGATAAACATGCTTATTCCTTAGTTAGTGGTTGTATTTCAGAAAACTTGTGGCCATTTATTTATGAACAGGAAATGTGGTCGTTGCTAATGGCACAGAACTGTGGCTCAAGAGACATGGGTCTGATTCTTAGATATGCTGCAAACTTTTTTGGCCTGGCAAATGACTGTTCTCCAGTTCCTGCCAATTCTTGAGGAGAGCAAACTGCTGATTTCTGCATACTTCCATGTTTACCTAGGAGATGGGCCACAGGGAGGAACAGGAAGGGAGGAAGTACCTGTGTCCTGTTGTGCGTTATAACATAGGTAAAATGGAGATAATGTAATTGTTGAATATAATTGTTGTATTATATTCTTACTATATCCCATTTATAAATTGGAGCAATTACTCGGAGAAAAATAAAACCTCTGGAGCAGCAAATGTACTGTACTTTTTATTGTCTTGTACTTGCTCTTCAGTATCAGATTCCGAAGCAGCAATACCACTTTAGTACTGGGCAGAACTCCTGAAGGGTACTGTAATGTCAACAGTAACACTTGGAAGGGAAGTAAGGAACTAACACACTGCAAAGCTGGGGTAAAATGACATGCTAAAATTGGAAAGAACTATACAAAACAGAAAAAAACAAATCGCTTCTTTTTCTAAAGAGAATAGTTTCTATAGTTTTCTATAGCTTTTTTATAGTTTCACCAATTAAATCCACATGCAAGTGAAATCAAAGGCGTCCCTATTGGCAAACAGGAAATGAGAGCTGACATGAGAGCTCTCTTGGGTTCCCCTGTTTTAATTTCCTTTGTACTTCATTGTGATCACCTATGAGCAAGTTGAACATTCATTTTGAAGTCCAGGGGAATGGTTAATTTTTGGGTAATGTGTCAGCAGCAAATGATTCCTATAAATAGTTGCTTATGATTCTCTTTGATTTAATAGAGCTATTTTTTATTCAGGCTTTCTGGCTGACTCTAAAGCTGACGAGCAATCATTTGGCTGTCACAGTAATCTTTGTGCAAAGGTAATTTTGGTCTTGAAAGGAAAAAGACTGCCATACTGTAGGTAGCAGAACGAGGTCACTATTTCTGAGAGGAATCATTGGAGCACATTGTTTAATTTCTAGTCAAAAGACTTAGGCTGCTGGGTTCTCCTGTCATTTACCACTGAATGATAATACTCAGTGTCAGTGATAGACGTTTCCAGCAAAGTTCAAAAAGAAAAGAATATGTTTCCTCTCTTCCTTCCAGTTGTTTGCAATGTAAGGGTGCACAAATAAAGCATTCTTATTTGTTCAGTTCGTTCAAAGAGATTAATTTATTTCTTGGTTAAGAAATAAACCAGGAATCAACTGGGATTTTTTTTCTGTTTCATAGTGAGATATAGTGAGATAAGAGCAAGATCCTCTTGGGAAGAGACATTCAGTAGGAAGGGGTTCTAGTAGGGGTTGTGGGGAACGTGGTAGGAGATGGAGTTATGGGAGAAAGATTTGAGCAGTAGACAAGCCATGGTATGGTGTCTTGACAGGGAGATTTTGAAAAGATGAGAGTCTAGTAGCTAAATCTAGCCTGGAGCTTGTGGACAGATTCCAGCTGATCATGCTGGTCTCTGTGCAGGATAGCTCCATGAACTCACTTGTGATTTACATTTTTTTGTGTGTGGAAAGGTCAGAATGTAGTCATCTCTGTTTCCTCCCTCAGGAAAGAGCACACACTGTGATACCAGAACATATGTGTGTTTAACCTCGTGAATGTTGCTGACATTTGCCTGGGTGCTGTGAGCTCTGTGTTGAACAGTCACCCAATAATTAGGAGAGCTGTAGTCTTGAACGCTGTGGCTATGTATGACATAGCTAAGTTAGCTCTATTTGCTCTCAGTGCAAACATCTTTGCACTGTGAATTTGGTGCTGCAGCATACCTTAGGGACTGGAGATGAAAAATGTTCCCAAGAAGCACTGGAATTTTCTGACTTATACATTGCTTTGAAAATTTATCCAATGAGATGTATTAAAAAACCACATTGTTTTTAAAAATAACTGTGCTTTTATTTTTCTGTTATTTCTTGTTTGCACTTTTTCTTTGCAGTCAGAAGTACTGATGATGAGAAGCCATGGTGCAGGGGAACTGTTTTGTAGAAGATAAACAACATCCTTTAGATTTATTCAGTTACAGCTTTTATTAAAGATTGTCAGAGTCTATGCATGAAGTTAAAATGATCACAATAAGATTCCTTAAAGCGGCTCTAATCCTCCCAGGCTATGAGCTGCTTACCAGTAGATTCAGGGAGATGTAATGAAGGATTTGGTAATTGCAGCAACCTTGCACTGGTCTAACACACTCTGAGTTGTGCTTGCCGACTGCAATTGCAGCCATCAGCAAGGTAGTTTAGACAAAGCGATTTTGTTTTGTGTACCTTTACAGTCGCTGTTTGCTGCAGCCATGAAGCTATGCTTCCAGTTGTCGAGACGGCTCTCTGTGTCTCAGAATATCTGTTTCCCTGTGTGCAAAAGTGATTGAATTCCATTCCAGTGTACTTCTCATGCCAACAAAGATAGATGCAAGTATCCTTATGAAAGTGACTTGACTTTTCTTTTTCTGGCTTGGGCTGAACATGATTCTCCCTTCAGGCCACAGAACTCCACTCAGAGAAACTGATTTCTGAACTGGTGTAAGCATATACACATGTGAGGGTAACTGTTGAACAACTGTGTTTTTTAAGGCAGAAAACTGAATAAACTAGATCATTGTCATACTAAATAACTGGAAAATCTATCTGCCATTTGCAGAAAACTAGTAATGTGAAAATCATCTTTCTTCGAAACAGGGAATTTAAAGAATTTGTTTTTGCTGTCATGGCAAAATTATGAGCTGATTAAAAAGGGAATATATGAAGGTTAAAGGTTTCTCTTATAGTTAACAGCAATGTCAATTCACTCTTTTCATTTCTTCGGACAGGACTGAAACTGAACTATCCTGTGACTTCCTGAACTTTAGACTTTAAACAGTCTTACAGTTTTAAAACCATAACAGAAAACTACTGTGTTTCAGGCAGTTACTGAGCAGTGTTTTGCCACAGCTGATTTTCTGGTGACCACTAAAATGGTAGCTATCAAACTGGTCAACTGGTAAATATTAATGGCAGACAGTTAAAGTAGTTATGTGTTTTGAATACAGCTGCATTGCTGTTCTGATAATCTAGCTGTTTGCTCTTATATATATATATGAACACACCCTTGACGTATGTTTGTGGTTAGGTATGTGTAAGTGAAGAGGGGTCAGTGAGTTCTGGACAAGGGCAGCTTTATGCATGGGATAAAGCCTGGCTGACAGAGTGTTCCTGAGGGGGCTGTAAGATCTGTCCTGTTCATGCTGAGGAAAATGGCCAGAGCCTTGAACCAGATGAGCAGGGACTGTATGGTACTCAAAACAGCCTCTGACTCTGTTCTGTGCCAGGCTAGTGCTCTTCTGCTGCATTGTCCTTGTGGTATCTGAATATTTCCCCTCTGTATTTGAGAATGCACTTCAGGGTCTGACACTTTTTTTTATGTGTGAGTTGCATTCCCTTCCAGCTTGAGTATCAGGCATTGCAATGCCTCCATAGCTCTTTATAATAGTATGGATACAGATCTTCTACATACAACAGCTGTTTCCAAGCCAAAATGAACAAACAAAACTGCAAAACTGATTGTAATGCAGCTCTGCCGATTTTGCACATAATGGATCCTCACTAAGATCTTTTTGGCTCCATCCACAGATGGCAGTCACTTTGCCTTTACAATTGTCTGGGTAAGGCAAGCTGGCCAGCATGGTGAACTTTAGAGTGAAATTTTTGGTCTGCCAAAGCTGTTTGATTATCAGATGTAACCAAAATGGGCAAGTTGGCTATGTTCCCATCCGTCTTAGATCATCTGACAGAGCTGTGACTGGGATAGTTTTTAATTTAATTCATGGCTAAAACACTTGTACCTTATTTCTGTGTTTGTGTGTTGGTATCAAGGTGTCTTTAGTGTATCTCAGGCAGGCGGTTGCAGCATCCATGGGGCAGGACATAGGGCTAATGTTCTTCAATCTGTTCCAATGACATTGAATCAGTTAGAAAATATCCATGAGTGCAGAGACAAGTTGTCTGCCTGAGTACTTTTATGTGAGTAGGCTGTGATAAAGATTTAGCTTCTTGGAAAATTATAAATGTGAAGATATGCAAAATAGCTCTCTGCCAGAAGAATGGACAAAGTCTGCTTCGGTTTTCTGTTACTTAGTTGTTCTGCAGCTTGCTATGAATGTGTGAGATTACTTTTTGAAGCCAAGTCTTTAGGCATTTTGCAGGTGAGTTATGCTTCACATTGAGGAATTACATACAAAGCAATATAAAATTATTTAATATGTTGTTGATGTACAATAAACAAATTACATCTCAGGGTAACACATGAGTAACTGATCTTACTTGCTGTACATAATTATCAGTCAGCATAAATATTCTTAAAGAAGTCATGCATGCTTAATGAAAATTGAGATATTGTTACTCTTTACACCTGTGTGACTTTGCAGAATCTGAATCATTGGTCATTCCTGGTAGAAGGAGAAACTAGTGGTAAAATATTTATTTTATATATATTTGTAGTCTTGGTTTTATATGCAGCCTGTGTATTTTCAGAGAACGCAGATGAAGCTTGTTGCCTTGATTACTGTAAAGATCTTTCCTTCCTCATAACAGCAGAGGTCCTTCAGCCTCTCAACAAATTAAAAACCCTTTTATAGGCCTCTGTATTTTGAAGCTCCTTTCTTTTCTTTCTCGGTTCTTCCCTGTTCCATTTTCACTTCTTCCATACAAACCCCATTCATTTTATACAATCACAGAATCACAGAATCAGCTAGGTTGGAAGAGACCTTTGGGATCATGGAGTCCAACCTTTGACCTAACACCACTGTGTCAACTAGAAAATGGCACTAAGTGCCACATCCAGTCTTTTCTTAAACACCTCCAGGGATGGTGACTCCACCACCTCCCTGGGTAGCCCATTCCAATGCCTAAATGCTACACTTTCTCCCCTTTCTCCTTCTGTCTACTTCAGATGGCTAAAATTCTTGAGTCAATCCTAAAGAAAGTTGTCTGCAAACTGTAACATGGGTCGGTGCCCCCTCTCTGAATCCCTGCTCTTGCTCCTTTGAACAATCACAGATCAAGCAATATTAATTATACAAATGAAATTCCACAAGACTTCATCCACACTTTATGTAATAAAAATTTGAGCTTAAATGTTCCACCTGAACATGGGTGTAAACACAGGAAAACATCAATTCTGGATTGAGTCTGCTCCCCGCTTGTGATGACAGCAGAGTCACATAATCTTGCTCATAAATTTATCAAATGCAGTCCAAAGCTAGTTTGATTGTTGGACTCACTATTAGTGGAAGTCTGGTCAAGACTTTTTACTTAGATGGCTAATTTACATACATTTCTTCTGAGTGATTATTACCAATAAACATTTTTTTACCTTCCTTGTTTTGATCTAAATTGGTAACTTAGAGTAGGAACCAAGGTCTCATTCAGGTTCCTTTTTCTAGATTGTCCAATCCAGCTCTGTTTGTTTCTTCAGGTGAGAGAGACATTTTTGTTCTGTTGGTGGTCATAGACCTTCTCTGTGTGTGTTCCAGTTAAACACACTTTTCATGAAGTATGAGCAAACTGGACCTTAGTGCTCTATCTTAGTGCAGTCTCACTGTAGTTCTGTGCAGAGGTACTAATATATCCTGATTTATATATTTTCGGAAGGAAATAACTTCTAATGTTGTCGAGGTTTAACCCCAGCCAGCAACTAAGCCCCACACAGCTGCTTGCTCACTCCCCCCTGATGGGATGGGGGAGAGGATCAGAAGAGTAAAAGTGAGAAAACTTGTGGGTAAGATAAAGACAGTTTAATAAATAAAGCAAAAGCTGTGTGCACAAGCAAAGCAACATAAGGAATTCATTCAATGCTTCCCATGGGCAGGCAGGTATTCAACCATCTCCAGGAGAGCAGGGCTCCATCACGTGTAACGGTTACTTGGGAAGATAAACACCATCACTCTGAACGTCCCCCCTTTCTTCTTCCCCCAGCTTTACATGCTGAGCGTGACGCCATATGGTATAGAATATCCCTGTGGTCAGTTGGGGTCAGCTGTCCCAGCTGTGTCCCCTCCCAGCTTCTTGTGCGCCCCCGACCTCCTCACTGGTGGGTGGGGTGGGAAGCAGAAAAGGCCTTGACTCTGTGAGCACTGCTCAGCAGTAACTAAAACATCCCTGTGTTATCAACACTTTTTTCAGCTCAAATCCAAACCAGCCCCATACCAGCTACTATGAAGAAAATCAACTCTATCCCAGGCAAAGCCAGCACAAATATATATGCATATGAATTTTTGTACTTCCTGACGGAAATCGATGAATAATATGTCTTAGGATTGCACGTATTTTTCACCGCTGCATCACGTTGTGGTTCATAATCATCTAGTGGTTATACAGCTCACTCTTCCCCCTCTGCAGCTGCCAGCTGATAAACTCATAGCCTGTAACAGAAGTTTCTCTTCTGGATTTGCACAGTGAGGCAATGGTGCCTAGTGTTCCACTGTCCGGTGATTTTTGTATGATATTACAATACTCCTCTGTGTTGAAAATGCCTTGTGACCTCAGCAAATGTCATTAGTATGGTCTTACTTTCTTTACCCTTTTCTTTACACAGTAGTTATAAGTCATGTATCTCCTTGCACGCTCATTTCTTTTGGACCATAAATCTCCTCTCACAACACCACATCACACCACACTTATTTTCTCCTTTGGTTAGTTCCTTACCTGCTCACAATTCTGTTGCTGAGCTGACTTCTCCAGGTAAATAATTTGCTTTGTGGTACTTCATAGGGAATTGTTTTATGAGATTCAGGTGTAGTTCAGGTCTAGTTCATTTTCTGTGTTTTCTTTTCCTTTCTTTGTTGTTAGCATCATGTTTGCTGTCTCTAGACAAGCAATCTTACTGATAAATACATGAAAAATCTTTGGAACTCAGTCTGCAGTTTTATGCAGGGATAGAATTAATTGGTTCTCCTGTGTTCCTTCATCACATGAAACTTCTTCAGTTTTGCTTTTGCCTAACATGGGGGTAACTCACCACAACTGAAAACTAGACCAAAATGTTTAGTTGTCTTAAATTCCTCCATCTGCATAGCTGCTTCACTATGTTTGTTCTTCTAGTTATATCACCAAAGGATCTTTTATTTTTTTCCTGGAGTGCATAGTCAGCCTGACTTCTAGCAGTGCTCTTTCTTCTGACCTTTAAGATGTATCTTTATGTATTTACTGGTCCCTTCTCCCCTGATTTGCAAGTCCCAAAGTTTTTCTTTTTCTAGTTTAAAAAGAAAATGCTGTTAAGAGCAAGACTTTATCTGTACTTTGATGTATTTTAGATTTATTCCTAATTGACCAGACACAAGGCCATGAAATAAACATATATGATTCTTAGTGCCATCTTTGGCCTGTCTGTAAAAATGAGTACATTTCTGTATCGATGTAATAGTGTGAAATTAACAGTACAATTTGACATTTATGGAGTTTTGATTTGTTATTAGCATTTCTATTTGGCAATTACTACTCAATGTAGCAATTCATTGACTTTAATGACTAAGAATTCTATATTTTTATATGAATTAAAAATTCAGTAATGTTCCTACATCTTATCAGCATGATGAATCCATTCTATTACTACCAGATTAATAATGCCCCCATTCCCTTTCTACAATATGAAAGCAAAATTTGTTAGTCCTTTATTAGGAGCCCATTCACTAGTGGTGTGTGTTGAAGAACATAAAAATATTCTTCTCCATTTTTGGTTTAATAACTGTAGGAAAAGAATCTGGAGAATTAGACTGTATATAGTAAGACATTAAAAAAGGTAGTTTTATTATTTTCAGGTTATGAAAAAGAGTTTCATACTCAAAAGCCTTGATCTTTTTTGATCAAATTTCCTGAGCATTAACAATGGGCTAGTGACAATAACTTAACTCTGATAAGTCCTGTAGTTAGATAGCTCAATTTATAGTGTTTATAAATTTGAGATATCAAGTTAAAATGCTATTGCAAGAAGATGATCAATAAGCACTAGTTAGCCTAGATTGTAATAAAGTATGTTTTTAATGATAGTTATTGATACCTTCTTTCCTGTTATTGATACCTTCTTTCCTGGGTCAATACAAGAGACACAGTGATGGTATGGTAGAGAAAACTTTTGATTTTGAATGAACAAGAAGCTAAGATTTGAAATGCTGGATCAAATGGGGGCAAGCTGAAAGTTAAAGAAGGAGGTTGTGGTCAGGAAGAGCAAAGTAGACTTACTGTATCTGGTGGAAATTAAATCCTGTCAATGATTAAAAATTTACTATGCCCTGAGGAAAATCAGGTTTGCATTTGGTTAGTTTATTTTTGTATGGAATGATTTAATATATAATACATATGTGAAAAAACGTCTAGGTCCCCTTCAGTATTACTGTGGGAGGATGACAGATTTTAGGGGTAGACAGGACAGTTAGCACAAGTAGCCTGAGATTTGCAGCTCAAATCTGAAATCCAGGTCTGGATTCCCAATTTGGTCCATTACCAAAGGAAACCATTACTGAAATTCAGATATTATAAAGCTCTGATTTCGATACTGAGGAAATCCAAGTTTGTGTCTAATTAAACACATCAAAACAACATGGTGAGCATTCATGAAAGAGTCAAGGAGACCTTTGAAACGAATATGGAGAGAGCAGCTTCTTTGTGCCCCATTATTTGCAGAATCCATGACATCTTAATCTATAATAATGGCCCAATTTAAATACGACAAGTAAACACAAATGGAAATTAATGAGAAACAAATTTGGAACAGATGGGAGGAAACAGTTTTTCATACAGAAAATGCTAGGCTTTTGTAATGACCACAGAGGTGAGGTTGTTGCAGAGGTAATTTAGAGGAAAGAATAATGGACTGTGTTATGACTTCAATGCGATAATAATCTGAAATGACATTGTATGGCCTTTCAGGCCATGCTTTCTTTTAGGTTGCTGTCTTTGCATCTTCCAAGGAGTCTTTTACAGTGCTGTCCCTTATGTTGGAGAGGGGCAGCAGACTGCTTGTTATTATAGTGTTGACAGAGATCTGGCCTCCACAGCCAACCATTCTCTAGTTCTGTTTCCTTTTCTGAGAGGAAAGAAAACGATGGGAAAGCTGCTAAAAGAACAGTTTCACTGTTGGCCCTGGGAGTCTAGAAATACATTTGAATTGCCATTGAGATTTACTGACTGAGCTACAATAGGAGAGTGATGTGTGATCCTACTTAAGCAAGTTACAAGCTCCAGGTGTTTTCGCCTTTAAACCATTGTAGAGTATTGAATCATAAATGAAAATGCACAGAATTTTTACCATTACTATGCCAATTAATTTTAAACAGTGCTGTATGTTACGTTGCAGGAGTTTTCTGAAATATCTTTAGCTTAGTTCTTTGCATTTCAAATAGACTGTATGGAAATATAGACTCCCAGGAGCTCATTATGGAGTCAGATTCTTGTACAACCAAGCAAATTATGAAATCAATTAGGAGCCAGAAGGGAATCTGCAACACTGTAGATAAAGCAAATGATAACACTAACATATGGATTCTTCGCATTTCTAATTTGGTTTTACCACTAACATGTAATACATAAGTTCATGGAGGAGCAAAATCAATCCTGATAAATAAGCTAATTATATACAAAAAGGATTTATAATGAAAAAGAAACACAGCTGCTATTTGCAGATTTCCACTTACGGAAAACTAATGTTTTCCAGTATTATTTAAGAAAACGCTGCTATGATTTGACACGGAGGTGTTCCTGTGAACAAGACCCTATGCTTTAATGTGCTTGTAAATCACTGTTGAAGCAATGAAATAGAGAAAGCAAATAAAGAAGCTTCTTTTGTCACTGAAATATACCCTCTAAACAGGCAGCAAAGTTGAAAATTAGATGTTCTGGTGGGCAGCTGGGGACACCCAAAGAAACAGCTTGGCTTTTGTGTTCCTGGGAATGTCCTGTTCATGAACTGGAATACATCTGCTCGTTTGGACTCTGCGTCATTAGTCACATGTGAAAATGTGGTAACATTGTTTCAGTTAAGAACTGGAAAAAATTCAGTTTCTTGTGAACATTTTAAATTCATTTCCTAAATGCTACCACCACTATGCGACCTTGCAACTCCATACAAACATACAGCTTTCAAATTATTTGAGCTTTCAGGAGGATTTTGTTGCACTCGTACTTATTTTTCAAATGCTTTCAGAATGTGATTTCTTAAGTATCTTCATGGTTATGAAATACAACCTCATTCACTGGTCAGCAGCTTTCACAGGTACTTGGGTTAAAACTAGAAGTATTTTTCAAGATTCATCATAAAGGAGTTAACATGGGGAGCAGGGTAGAGAAAACCTATTCCCTGTTGAATTTAAGCCAGTTTTATTTATAAGAGTCCTGATGCTTATGAAGTATAGTGGGCTAAATTCTGTTTCAGCAGCAGAGGCAGTGGTGGTGTGTTGCTATACCACCTCTGTTTGACATAACAGTGTGCTGGCTTGTTCTAAAGAATTTGTTCTGCTCAGTGCTTGCTGGACGGTACACATGGCTTGGTAATGACTCTTGTTGCAGGTCCTTGATTTTTGGGAAAGGTTATATAACATTAGTTACAAAGCAGTTACAGTAACCCTTTAGGTTTTCAAAAATCCTTGGGTTCTTGGCTGCATTTCAGTTCGTGGTATGATACTGAGATTGCATCATATTTCTATCAGTTTGGCAACACCAACATTTGTGTACCGGTGGTGACAATTTTAGGAACACGCCACAAAAATGTAAAAATAAATGCAAAATACACAAGCCCAGAAAAAATTTGAAGAATTCCAGTGGAAGTTTCATTTCTCTTTCAGAAAGTAACTATCTAAGAGAAATGTATGGTTTCTTCTAGTAGGTATGTAATCAGCGATATTGGTGAAACATCTCTTATTTGGCTTTGGGCTTTTTTTTTTACTGCAAGGAAAAAATGTATATAAAACAATGGTAATGAGGAAGATAAAGTTGTTGAATGTGCTGACTCTTCTGAACCTTACCCATGGCATGCTTGTCTGTGACCATGGGGGACTCAGCTCAAAGACCCTAGCAGTCCCTTCTGGGCATATGTATGAAAGGAGATTTTATTTTTGCTAATAAAATACTGAGTTGGAACCATCAGACTTCATTGTGGGTTATTCGGGTTTTGGCACAGATGGAACAGAAAGAGGAACAGCTTTCCTTTCCAGCTTTTTTTGTTCATCCTATACACGAATCACGACACCAACTACTGTGTGATTCAGTGGTACAAGTGCCAGTACAGGGGCAGGTTTACATTTGTCCCAGCAGCTTGCTAAAGGAGCCATGCCTTGGTCTTTTGGCTGGTACAGATAAAATGAGAGTCAGCCATTTGGCATTCTAGTTTTGGCTGTGTTGCTTGCTGTCTGTTCATTATTAAAAATTGCTTACAGTAAATTTCCTGAAACAGTTTCTTCAGAATTAAAAGGGAGGGGATCATCATTCTTATTGTTTAAAAGACCTGACCTGACCTTGGTATGGAATGAATTTGTTTTGGTTAACTGTACTAAACCAAATGGATTGGGAAAACAGTATTTTCACCATTTGGGAAATGCTGACATTTCATCTCCCTTTCAAACTGGAATGGAAAATCAGAGTATGAGAAAGCTTCAGGGAATAAAAAAATGTTTTGAATAAAGAATGTCTAAATGCATAATTCAGATTTTATTTCAAACCAAACGGGCTATTTCAGAACAATATGTTTAGAAACAGTTTTTTGAAGTGGGAAGTTTCACTTCCAAAAAAAATATTACCTTTTTGGTTTGGTTCTTTGGAGATGGAAAGAAAAATCAATAATTTTCTTGACATTGTCAACAAAAATACTGTTTTAGACAATGTGATTTTCCAGAAAGGAAAGTCTTGAAGTGTTAAATTTCACCTACTTTTTAGCATTGAAAATTCTGGGTGGAGACTGCCATGTTGTACAGAGCAGATTTTTAACTGAGATACTGCTCTCCAGGGCCCTCTTGGTGACACAGAGGAATAATAATCTGGCAGTAAATGGATGATGGAAAACTCCTTGGGTGAAGGAAAGCTCCTTTAGTAGAGTAACAACTTAAGGTTATGTGTTCTCCAGTCTGGAGAATAGTCTTGCAGTTATTCTTCATATGCTGCAGCAAGAGCAGCATGAAGTCAGATATGGAAAGACTGTAAGTTCACAATATTAAGAAGAAACATTGGTTAGAATAAGATTGATCAATCCATCTTTCTTTGTTGAAAGTGAGGGTCTGTTCCAAATACATCATGTGTAGATGCACCCAAGTTGACTCCAAACTACTTCATCTGGAGCCTAAGCAATTTAGCTGCTCTAAGACAATGCTCCATTTGAGGTGATTGATAAATCTTATTGAGAAATTATGCCAGGCAGAGTGCAGCAGTAGCACATCTTTTCTGCTTCCAGGATCTTGGCATTGTGCTGCTCTGTGCTGCATGGGCATCCAGACTTCTACCTAATCCAAATAACCTTTGCACAATGCTGCACTGCACAATGTAAACACATTCCTAGATATGAAAGAAAACTGACAGGGTCATTTAGGGCAGTTTATTTAAATGAGATGAGGATTGTAATTCACTATACTTTTTCATTCTTTTCAGTTCAGTCCATTCTGAAATGACAAAAAACCTCTATGCTTTCATCATCTGAGAAATTATCAAAAATAGTAGGTATATTTTGAAATTTTTTTCAGAGAATACTTGAAGGAAAGTTGATAATGTAGTGTGCTTTTAGTCAGTGATTAATTTGGTGGGTATAGTCTAATTTCTAGTTCTGTGTTCTTGGGAGAGACAGAAAGAATTTCAGAATTAACCTTTGCGTTACAGTGAGGAATAAGATGCTGTGCTGGTGTCTGAATAGGTCGTGCTTTCTCATTAGTGGAGAGAAGGCCAGTGTTGGGAGTGAAATTTTTGTGGTGTTCATCTCATCCTGAAGTGGGCTCCCACACTGGCCAGGTGAACCACACCCTAGGCTACATTGGTGGGAATACCACCATCTCTCCCTTGACTGTACAGGAAGATAGACAACTCAGGTGTGGACATATAATGTGGTAAACACCTGAGATGAATTTCACTTCTGTAGGGCTCCTCTTTTCCGTTTCTCTTTTCTGTGCCCTCTGTCCTTTTCCATTCCCATTTCCTATGTATGTTTCCTTTTCATTTGATGTTTCTTTTTCTTTCTTGCATGTTGCTTCCTTGGAAGTTCTTGAAGTCCTTTCTCCGGTTTCTTTAGTCATCAGAAAACACTGTACTTCCTACATACTGACGTTGTTCTCATCAGTTTTCCTGAGCCAAATACCACTGTAACAAGAGAGAAATATTTGTGGCATCTGGCCAGTGTCTTACTCCAGTACAGGCAAGTAGTTTCTTCTTTTATGATGCAGCAGACCTTGCTGAGTGAGCAGAGCAAGTTCCTCAACAATCATATTCTGCCTCCTGTTCAAAAACAGTTCTGAGAAGATGAGTAATTCCTTAATTGTGAGTGGGTTTTATTCCTCTACAAGTCAGGAGTGTTTTATAAGAGTGTGTAGACAGAACTGTGGGCAAAGTTGAAGTCCTTTCTGTAGCATAATATCAAATTTAAACATCCATCAGAGACTGCAAAGGTGGAGCACAGATTGTTGATGTTAGTGTATTTTTGCTGGCCGTGACAAAGCTTTCCTTCCACCGAGTCTCCATTTCCCTTGCCAGGTGTGAAAAGAAAGCTTCAGCTAGAAATCTGGTGTGTTTTTAGTCAGTCTTGCCAACTCAGTACAGAGCCTGTGTCCTTCTACTTGCAATGGCAGTGCCATGTTCCTGGGCTGCAGGACTCAAGAGCTGGAATGCAGGAACACCTCACTGGGGCTACTGTGACCTTGTGGGGCAGGGGGACGAGGACAGGAGATCATGTGAGATTCAGGTCCAGGGAGGAGCAGAGGCACAAGCCCCTCTGCTTTGATTTCCCTGGTGAAAGGTGGGAATGCCTTGCAGCAAACAGTTCCTCAGGGGATGCTCTGATGTTAGCAAAGGTAGTGTTCACTGGACATCATGCGCCTGGTATGATCCACATATGTTATGAGCCCTTTGGGGAGGTCTGTGGGGATCCCTGGTGTAGATGCACTTTGCAGTGCACATTGTTAGTCAGGGATGTGGCAAGAGTTCCTGAATGCATGTCAGTCCGTAGAAATTGCAATGCCATCAGTCCAAGGTGTCTTCTCATTTCCGTGAGTCTTTTCAAGTGTGTGTGGGCTTTGCTTGGGAGAGATCTCTCTTAGGTTTTTCAAAACCAATACCTGCAGCCAGAAATGACATGCTGGGCAGCTTGTTCTGACTTGACAGTGGAACAACAGTACAGTTCACGAAAGTGATAGAGACAGAACTGTGCCTTTGTTTGGTCTGTCACTTGTGCCACCCCCCAAACACCTGGTGTCTCCTCTGGCTGCCTTCCCAGCAAAGTGAGAGCACAGGGACACCAGCCTACTCTATTCAGAGCTATGAACTGTTTCATCATCTCTGGAAGCAGGTGTCAAAAATCCACATTTAGATTAATAAATTGGTAAGAAACACTGAGTAGTGATCTGTTGATAAACCTAAGTGTGTTCTGAAACCTAAGTCATTAAATGGGAAAGTATGTTGGGATGTATTTGGGAATAATTCTTACACCCACAGACAATTTCTAGAAGGTGCAAAGGTGATGAAGAATTTGCAATTCGATTTTGTATCATACATAACTTACTTCTTTGATCTATACGATAAAAATATATGCCCATGAATTTAACAATGAAGCTCATAATTTATGTTGAAGCTATATGTCAAAATTTTTAGAAGATTAACAAGACACTGAAAATATAACTGCTGTTAATAATAGGGAAAAAAAATTGCAGATAAAAATCAGACCCCAGAGCATAACAAGGATGTGACCATACAGCACGCTAATATTTCTGTAAGATAACAGTTGTCTGAAGTTAAGTTTTATTTCCTTCTTCTTCCTCCCCTCCCTCTACAGCTAGTTGCTTTGCTGAACCCAGACTTTAAAAGTATTCCATGTTGTGATATTAAAAAGCTTTCATTACCGTAGGCACTGTTATTTCAGTAAACGTTTTCCATGGGAATGGACACTGTAGCAGAGCATTACTCACGCATAGCCCACGTTCAGCTATTCTGATACAGTGGTAGGCATGTGTATTTTGCTCTGTTTTGACCATGATGAAAATTTACCTGGGGAACATGTAAGAGCCTAACTGGAGCTGTAACCTGGGTTAAATTCTTCAGTTAGCTCATTGTGAGATGAAATAGAACAATGTATTTTGTTATTGGGTATTCATATTGGGGGATATTGGGTTCAAAGAAAGGGAAAAAAAAAAGAAGCTATGCTGAGCAGTGTGAATGACTAGTTTTTGAGAAGTGGTATGGTTAAGATCACCAATTTCTTTTGTCTTCCCCAGCCCAGCTATATTTGTATGACTAATTTCCTCTTAAAGGCATCTGGCAGCCCAAAATGAAGCTGAAATTTGTGCCTTTGTGATTCCTTCTCAGATGCTTTACCAATGTACATCCACATATCTTCTTCTAATATTTTAACAAGGAGAATTATGAGACATAATTAACTATCTCTATTTACCTGTAGGGTTTTATGAAAAATTTTCTGGCTACACAAATCATAGTATTAGACTGAAGGAATGCCCCAAATAGACTGTGATGCAGAACTTAACTCATGATCTTTAGCAACTGGATGGAGGAGCATGACCAGAAACCACTACTCTCCTGTGGGGCAGGGAAGATCCCCTCCTCCTGAGTCCAGCAGCAAAGCCAGCATCTCCTAAATAGTGCAGAGGAGACTGCACAAGTTAAAAACACACCTCTCCATGTTTCTTCACATATCTTACGATGTTTGCTTCCCTGTGTGGGTAGTCTCTAGTCAGTGGTGTAGGAAAATTTCATATGGAGAAGTTCAGACTTCACTAAGTGACCTCACAGCCTCATTGGAAATGTACTGTTTGTTAATTACATATGAAGGCAATGTTGTTGCATGTTGTTTAGCCCCAGCAGACTAAAGGAGACCTCAACTCGATGTCATGTAGCCTCTTAACAGGCATCTGTTTACCCTCTCCTTTCTTGAAAAATATTTTAGGACTACTTCCTTTTAAAATACACAGACCCATCTGCTCTTATGAGTTAGACACAATATTGCAGTTTTTACACAGAAAAGAATTTAATAATCTAAAAAGCTGTAATCATGACCAACCTGGTCTCCTTCTATGACAAAGTGACCCACTTAGTAGATGAGGGCAGGGCTGTGGATGTAGTCTATCTAGACTTCAGTAAGGCATTCGACACTGTCTCCCACAGCATCCTCCTAGACAAACTAGCTGCCCGGGGCTTGGATGGGTGGACTCTTCAATGGGTTAAAAACTGGCTGGATGGCGGAGCCCAGAGAGCGGTGGTGAATGGGGCAAAGTCCAACTGGCGGCTGGTCACTAGCGGTGTTCCCCAGGGCTCAGTTCTGGGGCTGGTGCTGTTCAATATCTTTATAGATGATCTAGACTTAGGGATTGAATGCACCCTCAGCAAATTTGCAGATGACACCAAGCTGGGTGGAAGTGTTGATCTGCTAGAGGGTAGGAAGGCCCTACAGAGGGATCCGGACATGTTAGATAGATGGGCCGAGACCAACGGCATGAGGTTCAACAAGAACAAGTGCCGGGTCTTACACTTCAACCACAACAACCCCATGCAGCTCTACAGGCTGGGGGAAGAGTGGTTAGGAAGTGGCCCAGTGGAAAGAGACCTGGGGGTGCTGATCGACAGCCAGCTAAACATGAGCCAGCAGTGTGCCCAGGTAGCCAAGAAGGCCAATGGCATCCTGGCCTCTCTTAGGAATAGTGTAGCCAGCCAGTCTAGGGGAGTGATCATCCCCCTGTACTCAGCACTGATGAGGCCGCACCTTGAATCCTGTGTCCAGTTGTGGGCCCCGCACTTCAAGAAAGATGTTGAGGTGTTGGAGCGAGTCCAGAGGAGGGCGACCAAGCTGGTGAAGGGTCTGGAGGGTCTGACTTACGAGGAACAGCTGAGGGAGCTGGGGTTGTTTAGCCTGGAGAAGAGGAGGCTCAGAGGTGACCTTATTGCAGTCTACACCTACCTGAAGGGAGGTTGTATTGGAGTGGGAGTCGGCCTCTTCTCCCAGGCAACTAGCGCTAGGACAAGAGGACATAGCCTCAAGCTTCACCAGGGGAGGTTCAGGTTGGACATTAGGAAGCATTTCTTCTCAGAAAGGGTTATTAGACATTGGAATGGGCTGCCCAGGGAGGTGGTGGAGTCACCATCTCTGGATGTGTTTAAGAAAAGACTGGACATGGCACTTAGTGCCATGGTCTAGTTGACATGGTGGTGTCAGGGCAATGGTTGGACTCGATGATCCCTGAGGTCTCTTCCAGCCTGGTTGATTCTGTGATTCTGTGATTCTGTGATTCTATGGGAAGCAGGAATAATATTATACTGATTTCTATGAGCTTGTTTTGTTAAACAAAGTTTGAAAGTAACTTTCTGTTCTTTGCAAAGAGATGGTTATGGAATACACATTAATCAGAACTCTGCTGTACGTCATTAGTAGGTTAATTTTGCCAGGTATATAAGTGTTTGTTGATCCTCTCAGTGTATAGCAAAGTTTGACCGTATTAGGAGGACAGGTACAAACAAAGGTAAACTGCCTGCAGTCAACTTTCTGTTCATATAAAGGAAAATAAAGTGATTAACCATTCTAATGCTTGTGAGGAGCACTAGAAATATCAAAACGCATAGCATGGGCATTGGAAATATAAATGTCCTCCTGGCTGGACATGGATATGTAACATCTTCATGGCAGCCAGAAGTTTGAGTTTAGAAATAATTTCATGATAGTTTAACGAGAAGGTAGCCATCTTTCCTGACTCTGAACCACACGCCAGAATCTCTAAGGATAGGGTGTGCACATAATCTCACCCCAGGCTGCTGGTGCTGTACTCAGTAGCCTTCGCTGGCTTGCTTCCTGCTGTGCCTGGGAGTGGGGATCCTGCAGTAGCCCTCATCACTGGTCACGCACTGTCATGCCAATGTTGGGGTTGTACTGGAAGTGGTTACTTGCTCATTGGTTGCTGCAAGCTGGCTTTTCCCAAAAGCTGGGAAGTCAAGCCACTGAACAACTGGGTCACGTGGTCTTTTTGGCATAGCTAGTATGAAAAGAATAGTTCAGATATAGGGAATAATCAGCTGCAAAGCTGTGATTGCTTGTAAGTCTTTTGTCCCTAAGAAAGCAAAGTACGGAATGTTGGAAAATCCCCAAAGTACCAATGGGAATACACGAAGTCTCCCAAGCAAATGAATCTTAGTGAGGTGTTGGTGATGTAATGGATAGGGATAGAACTAAACAGGAATTATTGATCATTGTGTACTTAAGATACGTTTTAAAACTGATTTTCTGCAGTTGCATATTGAAAGCATTTTTCACCTTGCATCTTCAAGGTAGTGATGCCCATTTTGTCTGCAAAATGGTACTCTCAGTAAGATGTAAGTAATTATACCTAAAAGTGATGTTGGAAAGAATTTATTACTTTTATAAAAGTTAGGAGACGTTGTTATTAAGTCCTTGATTATATGGTTGAATACTATTTTTCCACAGAACTATTGTTCCTTTCTGTGCAGAAGAAAGGTTGCTCTGAGTCTTAATTAGGGTTCTTTTGCAAAAGAGGCTGTTGTCTGTCAAACTACTGTCTCATTTATTGCAAATCTGGAATATGGGTAATGGATAAGGCAGGGAATAACAGGAAGAGAAAGGATCATCTAGTAGTTATGACAGTTCATTACTGCCCTGGAGGTCTCTATCTGCATTGCAGTGAAATGGTTAACACTTGTCAAGGCTTTAGGAAATTGAACAAAGGGAAGTACCAGGGAGCTTTAACAACAGTTGTGTTAACAACCCCACCACTAGGGTAGGCAGAATTTTTCTGAAGCTTATGTTTCTCCACATAAATAGAGTTATGGTTCACTCATTAGAAACCTTCTGCAATTTTCCCTTTGCTGTGAGCTAGAGTTACTGTTGATTATTTAAATAAATGAGATAAATAAATTCTCCTGTACTTTTCACTTTATTATCTGAACTACCTCAGACTCTTAGAGCCTTCAGAATCAGTCTGCAGAGTTAGAAAGCTTTCTTACATTTTTTTAGGAACAGTAGTATGATAAGAATATATTCTCTAATGATTTTGGGGTTTCCAAGTTCTCTTCCATGGGAACTCACACATTTTAAAAATGGTTTACTTTCCATAATATTGAATGAATATGTAACCAAATTCTCAATTTTCTTGAACTCCCATACTAGCTAGAATAAAATACTAAAATAAAGCAGTAATGTCAGCATAAAGAGTAAGAATAAAGAGCACACATTGATTTGCATGCTATGGATCAGGGGAGGAGGTGAGAGTTCCTGACTGTTACCAAAATACGATGAATGCTTCTTTAGAGTTGACTTTTGGAGAATTTTTGTAAGATGGCAAGACAAAGATGCTGGCATTACTGTGACTTTACTTTTTTTAAAGGATCACAGGAAGGTTTATGTCAGTACCCCTGTGTGAGGATGTCTCTCCTGATCTCCTCTTCCTGATGTAGTGATCTCAAGGAAGAGAGCTTCTTCCCAAAAGTATTTCTTGATGCTTCTTGAAGAAGCAAGGAGCTCCTGCTCTTATGGAGGAACTCTCCTCCATGAAATTAATCCTTTTCCACTGCACAAAATGGAAGCACTACAAAACCACTACAGAGTTTTTTAATGGTAGACTTACGTAGGCTCCTTTGTGTTGGATGTTTGTATATTTTTTTATATTAAGACCACTGATTTTCCATTTTGTCCCCTGCTGTGTCTGTTAATCAAAGAACTGCTGCCCATCCTTCATCATCTTGTCTTTGATTGATTTTTTACACAATAATTCCAGACCTCCATTGCTGTGTAATCACTCAGTGGCTATTCGAGATGGACATTCAACAATTCTATAAGTGAGCCTGGGTATTCCTGGGTCCGTGCTGTGGGAGTATGCTTCAGCAGGGTATCCACATAAAGTGTAAATACCCCAGGCTTTCTGATGACAGAATAAATTTCAAGTCTCTGGAGCAAGTGTCTGTCCTGTCTAACAATTTTTAGGTTTTGGCTGGATTAAGGAATATTCAGAGAGATTTACAAATGCCAAAAAAAAAAAAAGGAAGAAAGAAGTGATAAAATACCAAAAACAGAGGGACTGCTTATTGAAGAAAATAACCATAAGGTATAGGAGGAATCAGCTATTGATCGTCTTAGTGAATCAACAGTCTGGGAAATTAAATCCTCCATAACGATACACTGGTTACTATGATCTTCAAAACTGAATTTTCCCAGAGGATTGCTGTACTTCTAAAAATTACTCTGAGAAAGACTTAACGGCTTGTAAGAGGTTTGTGAAGAAAAATTGGAAGTCTCGCTCTGAGATTTTCTGACTGCAGTAACTGGAAAATTTTATTCAAATGAAAATAGTGGTAACATGACTAAACACTTTTTGAAGTTAAGGTCAAGAAGCATGTTAATTCCACTCAGGTCACCAAAAATACAGTGCAGCAAATAAATAAGTAAAAATAGCTCATGTTTTCACTTCCAATGGCATTATTTGTCAGTCAAGGTATTGAATCTGTCAATGCTTTTATGCTTAACTGATTCTCACACTTTCCATATGGAGGAGAGACCTTGCTATTTGCTAGAGCTGCATAGACAAAATAGGGCTAATGTCACAGTCATGAATTTCCTATTGTGCTGCATTTAATTCTCACTTAAATGCCCTATGGCAGCTGTAATAGCTTGGAAACCAAAGGCTGGGGTGAGAAGTCATGGAGAAGCAAGGGTTAGTGCTGTGAGTTCATGTTCCTCCACTCTGATTGTGGAAGTGCTGTTGCTCCAGATATACATATGTGAGAAGTGGAATTAGATGCAGATGACTTGGGTGCTAACAGTTGTTCTTTCCCCTCTGTTGACTATATAGGGGGCCAAGGGTACATAGCTCAGTTGTGGATGTCTGTTTCATAGATACCATAGATGAGGTAGATCCATCCCATCCTAAAATCTGAGAGTGCTACATACATTTACATGGTACATATATATGTGTATGTCCTGGTTTGGCCTAAACCAGGCCAATTTTCCTTTCGGTGATTTTTACTTTCAGCTAAGTCTCCTCTAAGTAACTGCACTTTCTGAAACTAACTGCATGTTTTGCAGACAGTGTCTGCTTCTAGGACTGATAACGCTCAAAGTTTGTAGTTATCACTGAGGCACCGGTAGGGATGTTGTGCAGAAAGGCTCTTTCTGTACTTGTTCTTAGAGAAACCAAGGTCACTGCTGAATTCCTCACTGCTTACGAGTGAAGAGTCGAAGGGGGGTCGCAGCTACAGGGGGGAGCGGACAGGGCAGGTGACCCAAAATTGACCAACGAGGGTATGGTATTCCATCCCATACACGTCATTCTCAGTATAAAGCGGGGGGATCACGAGGGTCTCGCTCTCTTTCTGCCATGGCCAGTGTCCAGGGAGGACTCTGTCTGTTTTCCTGCTGCCCCCGATCCCGATCCGTGCGTCCCTGAATCCAGCTCTCGACCATCGCTAGGCCCAGGCTGGGCCTTCCCGGAGCCTGCCCTGCAGTGCCGGTGGTGACGTGGCTGACTTCAGGGGAGCTCAATCTTGGTTTTGTATATATATTTGTATATATTTGATTATTTCTATTATTATTATTATACTCTTTTTCATTATTATAGTTTATTAAAACTGTTTTAATTTTCCAACCTGTAAGTCTCTCTCCCTTTTCCCTTTCCCTTTCCCTCTGGGGGCAGGCGGGGGGATAACAGAGAGCATCTGCCGCAGGTTTAATAGCCAGCCCAGCTTTAAACCATGACAGTGTACATATACACGATGCATATATATTAAATATATAATTTAGTATGTATATATGCTATATATGTATTATATAGAGAGAATATGAGTTGAGTAGTTAGTAATGATTAATTGTATGTGATACCTATGTACATTTATATGATGAGTAATTCCTGTGCTATTAAAGTATGATTAAAATGTGTTGTCATCTTCAACTGCAGCTGTTATGCCTTTTGAGAAAGGCTGTATTGCCTGCCAAATACTTAAATGTTTATTTTCTCATTATACTTTTCCCTCTTCAGTGATGATGTTTATAGATGACAGTCTTACATAACCTCTCATTCTGTCTTCCTGCTGTATCATAAACTTTCCTGTGAGGTTTGCCACAGCAATTGCACCACTGTTTTGTAACTGAATTCTCACCTTTGTATGGAAAAGATGCTGCTAACAGGACTTTCTTTGTGAGCACCAGAAGACTGTGGACGTTTGTTGGCATACGGTAGCCCAAATGTGATGACTGCCCGTGATACAGAAGCTTTTTCATTGCTAGGGCTTTTAAGATAGGGTTGAGTGTAGATTCCTGGAATCAAAAGTAACTTAAATTTGAGGAGGTGTTCATCTTAAAGTAGATCTGAAGTTGACTGGCCCAGTGGCAGCTGCAAATTTGGATTGTCTTTGAATACTTGCTTTTTTTTTTCCTTTTAATGCTTGCAGGACCATTATGTGTACCTTCCATTAAATAATAGGGTGCCATTAGTTCCTAAATAATCCTCTCTTTATTATTGGAATGTAATCAAATAACATTTTATCAGAAGAGTGCTCACAGGCAAGATGTACTCTGAGACCTTTCCATCCTTTTTCTTGTCTTTCCCTTTGTCATTGGCTGCTCTGCCACTGAACTGCGCCTGGCAGGTGTGTCTCTGGTATGGGTCAGACAGTTTTCTATATATTATTAGTATTATTGTTATAGCCCTTCACACACAAAGTAACAATTCTGAAGAAAAAAAGCCAGGAAGGAAAGCAAAACCATTGGTCGTTATCACCCAGGAAGTGTCAAAAAAGTTTTATTTTCTATTGATTTAACTTTCAATTTTGTCTACCTGGGCACAAAGCAAATTAATTCCACAGAAGGACTATTGATTTGACATACAGTTGGAAAGAACAAAAGTTAAAGTCTTTTTTTTTAAAAAAGTTTTTGTTTGACAGTGCTGTGTAAACAAAGCTAGCTTCCTTAAATGGAGTAGTTTCTTCTTAGAAAATGGGTTTCTTTCACTGCATTTGAATAACTGTTCTAATATGTTAGGGGGTCAAAGTTACAAATGTCATTTGGGCACGCTCAGTTAAAACCTGTAGGTTTGAGTTACGGAACTGAGGTACTGTCCTTGGATCTCAAAACATAGGGCTTGTTGAGAAAACACATGCTGATACTTTGTGCATAAATAAAACAATTGGAAAATATTTTCCAATATTAAAATGTTTTATTTTATAGAGAGTTGCAGAGAGTTTACTTGGCCAAACCTAGATTCCAAAAACATAATGTTCACTAAAAAAAATCTGTGAGATTAATGGTCTTTAATGCTTTCTTGGGGGAAAAAAAAACCAAATCCAAATTAACAATAAAATTGAATTCAGAAACAATGTTGAACAAAAAGAAGTTGCCTTTCAAATATTATAGAGTTTTATTAATTTGTAAATACAAGTATACACCTTTCATTTTCTGTAAAGGTATCTTCTTTTCCACCTGAAAAATATTTCTTGGTGGCTTTTGGGAATATAGAGCATTTATTCAGTTTTCCTGGATATCCTTGACTGTGGGATACGTAGAAATTCTGATTACGTCCCACTGGGTGTACATAGTTCCACAGACTACACCAACAATCCAGCATTGCTTGAGAAAGTGTTAGTAAGTATTGATCTGACATGCATCAGTGTTTCTTTTACAGTTTTGTTATTTCTCTAAAAAATGGAATCAAGAGAGCAAATGTGAGAATTTCTTCATGGGCTGTGAGAACAGGGACTGCAAGTTCAGGTGTGCTGCAGACAGTCCTGTTTAAGAGGACTTCGTAAGCTTGTTTTCACTTCATCTCCTTATCTCTATCCTTTAGGGGATAATGTCCTCCAGCATCTCGCCAGGCAAAGATTTTCATTCAGAAATAGGACAGGCAGGGCCCAGAAAGTGAGAAGATGCTTTTGTCAGAATATTTCACTATTTACCTCCAGATTTCCTGGGTGTAACTGATGCAACTCTACTGAGTTTGCTCTGGTCTGGCTGACCTGTCTTCATACTCATGGAGACATTGTTAGCAGTTGAAAAGCAGCACTGGTTAATTATCAGGGAATTTCTCTTTTCTGGTATTTTAAGCAGCTGCAAGGTGGGTGTAGGCAGCATTAAATAACAGAAAGGCTTTTATTATTCGTACTTTAAGGAAGACTGGATCCAGTCATTACTCAGAGTAAATAAGCGGAACTTCTTTGACTAAGTCCAGAGGTACTAGCAGGGAAGACAGTGCTTAGGCAGCTAATGCTTCAACTAGGGCTTGTGCGGTGCGAGAGAGCTATGTTATTACCTGAATCCTGTGTGTTCTTCAGGACATGATGGTAAAAAGTATTGATTTCACATCACCTCTACTTTTCTAATCTGTATTTCCAATTGTGTGCGTCTTGTCTGTCTTCTGTTCTCCTGGATCTTCTCTGCCACTTGAAAATAGTTCTGGTCTTTAATGTACTCCAAGAGAAGTGTTTTCTAGCTGTGAGTCTTAAAATGGTTTGTTCCTCTGTCCTCAAACGCTGAAGGACTGTTAACATGCTCTTCTTCTGTTGGCTGTTTTCTATCTTAAACACTGTTAACACTAAAAAAAATGTCTTAGAATACAAATGTCCTGAGACACTGGTAAACACCAGTTCAGTTCCAGCAGTGTTACAAAACTTGGAAGCTGAAAACACACAGGGTTTGAAGCCACCGGGTAGTGACTTTATTTGCATTGTGCCTATTCTGTATTACAAATTCCTCAGAACTATACTGGGATAGAATATTACTTACGAAACTTTCAGTATAGGCACACTCTGATTTCCCCAACTTAACCTCTCTAATGCAAGTGGTGAAAGACCGTGCCAAAGAAGATTTTTTGCAGGATGCAGAGATGGACAATGCATTATATGGAAGTGATTTTCCAGGCTTTGCTTATAATTGCCTTTTATTGCTATTATTTAAAAGGCCAGAGACATGAGGTACTCCTAAATACAACATCACAGTTTTCTCCAGCTCACAGAAATAAAATGAGATGCATTATCTGTGAAATTCTTTGAAAAACTATCCATTTTGCAAAAAAAATTAACATGTAAACTGCCACATGAACTTATTCATGTGTAAAATTGCTTTGTACTGATTTTATTTGACACAGCTGTGGATTGAGTGCTTTCTGAGCCTAGCAATTGGCTTGTTTAAAATCTCTTAAGTAGAACTGTGCTGGCATTGAATTACTGATGGACTCAAACTAAACACGACTAATTTAAATTACCTTCTTTTAGTTCATATTCAAACTGCTTGGAAATCTGCCAGAATTGTTAATCAGTTACTGTCCCAGTGAAGGAAAGCTGGGTTTAAGATTTCCTAAGACCATCCAAGTCCTCCGGTCAGTACAAGACTAATTTCCCTTTTGCAGTTGAATTCACAGTTGGACTTAAAATACTTTTGATTCCTGAAGCGTGCAATGATTACTAATTGAAGCACTTAGAGATCGGTGCCCCAGAGCTTTCCTTTCTCTTGCTGGTCTGTCAAAAAGGTTTTGTACCTTCTACTTTTTCTACACATTGGTGATTGTTAAGCTTGTCTTTTTTTTTTTTTTTTTTTTTTTAACAGTATTGTAGGACATCCTGTTTTCTTCTATGACGTCTTTAATGCTTGTCCCTCGCTTCCAAAAGATTGTAAGAGGAAGAAATTGAAGGTAGTAGCTGGATGTAAGGCTGCTGCTTTCTGAAAAGTTCTTTTGAGCATGTTTTTGAGACATACATTTTGTCACAGTACCATTGGTCTGACAAGTAGGCAGCATGCTGTTTGCTTGGTGCTGGGCAGTGCATGCCTCAATCAATGAAATGCTAATTGTGAAAACAAATGTGTGCTGCCATTGTGGGAGTGAGGGGGGAAGTTAGTTTCTCAGCTGACTTGCTGTTTGTGCTGTGCACCCCTACTCACCTTGTAAAGACAATTCTTTAATGATCGCTTCCAAAGTGCCTGCATGTGTCAGCGATACAGACCAGTGGTTTGTCTGAATGGATTGTAGGGGAAGGTCACAAGTCACCTTTATTAACACTCCTGTAAACTGAAACACAAGCAGTGACCAACACTTGTTTCACAAACCAGCTTAAAACCTTCCAAACAGTGGTGCCAAGGCAGTGGGATCTACCACAGCTGGACAGATGAGTAGTATTTTTATCTGTTCCTAAATTTTCTCAAAATCCTTCCAAGGTTATGTGGTGAGTTTTTCTCATTCACATCACACCAGATACAATAATGTTTTCCCTTAGTATCAGTTGCCATTCATTCCCTGTTCTCCTCTGTGTATTATTAGAAATTATTTTGTTGCATTTTTGTTTGTCTGACTTTCACTGAAGAAGTTGGAATGCTTATTAAAATTCTAAAAATCATGTAAAAAATAATCTTTAAAAACTCTCCTTAAACACTACCTTTCTCTTATGTCTGGCTGTTATTCCATGTAATACTGGCCAGGTGAAAAGTAGGCTAAGACTTCTATTTTTAAAAAAAAATTTTTCATAACTTTTTTGTTTATTGTCCCTGTTGAATGAGCTTTTTTTTTTACATCATGTGTCAGTCACTTGCTCTGAAATCTGTTGCAAGTTCCTGCTATCACTTGTGTGAAATAATGCAATCTCATTCTTAACTGAGATATGTTACAAGCTGATGTAATTCAGTGTTAATTGTGGTAACAGTGGTTAAGTATAGAAAATCTCTTGACAAGTCTGGGAGTTTAGGAAAAATCATTAATTTCCTGTATTGGTCTTGTAACTGTCAAATAGGAGTATTTAAAGGTGATATCATAATTAGGTCTGTGTCTAGATTCACTGGATGTGTGTATATGTATGTGTCTGTGTGTACACACAGTACACTATACAGTAGCCAATACTCCAAACTGGTTTTTCAGGGGTACAGGAAGTTCACCTGAGAGTAGTTTGAAGGAAGACCCTTTCACCATGTTTTGTTGTGAGGAAAGTAAAGATAGTTGGCAAGTGTCAGAGATTCTTCAGGACCTTTCTCTTGGGTAGAGAATGGTAGGAATATTGGCATCACTTCTTCGTTGTTGCTGTTATATTTCCACTGTTGTTGGAAAGTGATAACAGGTATGTGCTGCAATGAGTTTGAATGGTAGGTAGAGCAAGCAAATTTAAGTCTTGCACTTTGTGGGTCCAAGAACTCACAATTTTTTTCACGTGGAAAACTTTCTTACATAGTCTTGTGTTAATTAATTGCACCTCCATCAAAAGAAGCTTTGTTATGAAAAGGTTTCTGTTAGATGAAGACTGAATCTTCTGCCAGGGATACATTGTTTCTGCCTTAGAAAGCACGAAGTCAAGACTGCGTTAACAGAGGATAGTGGCAGCGAAGAAAGTGCTAGCGAGTAGAGCACTGTATGAAGTGCAAAGCATCTGATTGCACAACTTCTCTTTGTAAATGATTAGATAAGGTATTTCCTTTGAAGGTTTATTCTGTTCATAATCTTGCAGAGCAAATAAGAATAGCACTGAGTTGCAGTACTAACAAGATAATCACAGTTCCCAGTGTTGCTGAAGACAAAAGCCATCAATGACAGGATCTGTATTTATTTTGGCCATGAAACAGCTGACTGGAACAAAAAGCTCCTGCATGCTCTGTCAATCATCTCTGATTATTTACATTCTGCTTCTATTCATGTGTTTTTTAAAGCTTACAGCACCAAATAAATAATTTTTCAGTTTTCATTGAAGCTGTAATTTGCATGTTTAACTTCTTGCCACTGTTGAATATTAAGATACTCGAGTTTATTCCTCATTTCCACAAGAAACGGGCTGCAATCAGAGTACTGACATAAAGAAATTTTGACCTTAGGTATCTGACAGGAAGAAGGTTCATCTACTGGTTAGCACAAAGGTTCTGGAGGATTGAAATACCTTTCTGTTCCCACCTGACCAAAAAATTGCTACTTTCTATTTATTAACATGGATACCTTCAACTGACAAACTTGGGATTAAACTTACGAACACTTAAAGCAAGCAACCACAGTCAACAGTTACCATTAGAGGGAACAACAGAAGGTTATTCACTAAATGCTATGTGCAGTTTCTTTACTGAGGACAGAAAGCAGAGCGTCCGGCAGAGATGAGACCGGTGTCTTTGTGTGCTTGCTTTGTTCCTTCCAGAGCTGTCCTAGGACAAGTTCAGTTCTGTTCAGGATTTAAAGCAGCATCAAGTCCAGTTCTGTTCAGGATTTAAAGCAGCATCAAGGGTAGCCTGTCCCAACTCCTAATGTCTCCTTCCATGTCATGGTCACAGAGGACAGCGTGCAGGGCTCTGCTGGCTCAGGTAGATAAGAACTTCTGTGTTGTTGCATTTCTCTGCCTGCGTTTCACTATCTTAAGTACCCCACATGCCTTAAGGGTTGCACGAGGCTGAACTGCTGGCTACAAAGCCTTTGAGGTACTTGCCTGAAAAGATCTATTTAAACTGGAGCTGTCCTGGACACATGGGAATACCAAATATATTCAGGTGTTTGGGACCTGCAGAGGTGCCTGGCAGATGTTTGCCAGACTGTGATCCCTAGGCAAAATGGTGTTCCTGGAAAGGGAGGATTGGGTCAAAAACACTTCAGTGTCCTTAACTACACAATATATTCATGGGATTGTTTCATGGGCTTGTGTGCTAGAGACTAGTGTATTGTTTGTGCAGTTTAATGATGCTTTCCAAGAGTAAATGTCTTCCAAGTTTAAGGTTTCATGCCTTAGAATTTCCTCTGCATATAGTTTTCCAAATACCTCTCTCTGCAACACAGCTTTGTGAAGCCCAGAGGCTTTGCTGTGTGAGAGTGAAAAATGATACTTCTCAAGATATCTTTCAAGGCAAGTGGTGGTGATCTCAAGGCGGGGAGCTGCTAGCTTTTTTCCAAGAACAGATGGAGCGAGGGTTGAGCAAAACAATCTGTTTCTGGTCCTGCATGTCTTTGGAGTGCATAGTTCGTGACTTTGGTGGCATTCATGTGCTCGGAGCAACAGATGTTGCTTTGGATCTCTCCTGTCTGACCAGTCATGGGCATAATGAATTAAAATATGGATCTGAAACTAATACATTATTTTTTTTCAGTTGGAACTGAAACTGAATTGTGATTTTTAAAATGTGCTGAACTGCAAACTGTAGCAACCTTAGTCCCCACTGAATCTGGCTTGGACCAAAAGCATATATGGTTTTCACACATTGTTGCTGTTCTGCTTCACTGAAAGTTAAAATTTTCATCAGCAGGATATTTATAACAAATGCCATTTTTATTTAACAACATTCTGCTCCTGATTGTCTCAGAAAAACAGGATTTTTTTTTTCTGTTTAACAATGGCAGGGCCTTTCTGCATTGTTCTACTTGGCACTGTTTGTCTATTCTGAGCTTTTGGTAGAATTTTGACGTTTTCAGGTAGTGAAGACCATGATGGAGTGGTTTTAACAGAATTAGTTTCAACACCTTTACGGGGATCTTTAGTGCAAGTATTTCTGTAATACTGCTGTAAGGACATTCTGGAAAAAATAAGCCTGTGTTTACTATGTTTGTAACGGTACTTCAGAGGAGGTAGCTAGGTGTGCAGACTGACTTCTCGTTTGCTTGTATAAACACAAAACCAAGCAGGTTGGGTCTTTGTCTTTGTGCAAGCGCTGTGGTTGAGAGTGGAGTGCTGGGGTTGAATCTGCTCTGTCTTTCAGAGCCCAGTGGAAATGAATTGGAAGTGTGAGCCTGAATAAAATTGACCTTCTCCTCTTCCCCATTGTTTCTAGAATTAGACTTGAAGTATCAGAATTCTTTGAATGTAGTGTTTGTTCAACGTTTTCATATAAGGCAGTCCTGCACAGGCACTTGGCAAACTCACATGGTTCATAGTATCAATCTGTTTATCTATTTCCATTAGAGGGTAAGAACTGAAAGAACTAATACAGCACATGTGAGAACAATTTGAATTTCTATGATATGTGTTTAGTCTCTGAAAAACTTCTCACACTTAATCTTCTTTAAAGGTAGGTCACTGCTTTTGGGAGCTTTGAGTCACTTTTATAGCTTTTATCCTTTCCTTTATTTTGGATTATCTTCTGCTACAGTAAATTCCCTGTAAACCTTTAACAAAGAACTGCCTAAGAAGCAGCTATTCTCAATGATCTGTTTTTGTGCTCTTTCTTTTGGCTCATTAAGAAAATCAAGTAGCTCTTGAGAGTCAAACAGAAGTTGGATGTTTGGGAATAAAATAGTTCTCTGGATCCATTTTAAAAGTCAGGAGAACTTTATTGTTGACCTAACATTGAATTTCTAACAAAGTTCCATACAGCATATTGTTCAAAATGTGGAGGTTAACTCTAATGCTTTGGTCAAGACCTTTGCTCATTTTGCCATATCCATTCAGTTTCAAAGGGTTGAAATACTTGGTTTTAATTCCTTCCTGAGCAGATGTGTTATATTTCATTGATATATTTCAAATGAGAAAATATTTTTTTCTAAAGCGAAGTGCATACATTAGTTAATTAAAGACAATGATATGATTAGAGATCCCTGCATAAGAAAGCACTAGTGCTAGTGCTGAATGGGTTGGTAAGGAACCAGGGATCCAATTGAAACAATCCTCTCTTGGTATGGAAAAGTTCAGACTGGAGTTCTAGGTATGATCTGTATAATTAAGATCTCCCACAACATTTTTGCTCTATAGCACTGAAATTTGAGGAGAAATAGAGAGGAAATAAGCTTAAAGATGAATGTACTCAGAGGCTGGCTGATTTCCCTAAGTCTTTTGATTTCAGTTTATTTGGCAGGTACTTAGCTTAGTGTCAAAGAATAGCTGCAGAAATTACACCCTCAAGAAAATATTACTTTAATTATTTCTTCTCCAGATAGGTTTGTGGTCACTAGACAATCTGCCAGCTTAATGTGCTTGTTTCTAAATTATTTGTCCTATACAGAGTAGATTATTTAGGTTTTTTTTTTTCCTTTCTCTACACAATGCAGATTGAAAGAGTAAACTAAATTCATGAATATATAAGCCATAAAGCCTGACTTTATAAGACTATTCGAGTTGCTCTACTATGTATAAATCAGAATGCATGTGCTTTCCCTACCAAAATTAATTTTCTTTGCACTCTTGCACCATCTCTTATTAAACCATAAGTCTGAAAATACTCCTTTGCTACAGTCCTGCTCTTTATGCTCTTTAAAATAAGGCTTTATTAGAAAAAGAGATGTTTATGTGATTTTTTCTTTGTGAGAACTTAAATTTTATTCGCATCTGCTTTGAAGGGCTACAAAAAATGCTTTCAGGTCATTGTTAAGTTACCTTAGGCTATACAAAGTTAACAGTGCAGTCCTTAAGAAAGGGAGGAAAGAACCTACCACAGATGTCTACCTGTCCTTTTCTGCACCCACATATTTTTGTTCTAACTCTGAAATTAATTTACAGAGTTAGGTATATAATAAACCCACATCTGCAGATTTTTACTGCTATCATCATTCCAATTGTGGACAACCAAAAATAAATAGCATAAATAACAATTAACATTCCCATAACATTTGAGACAGTGTATCTCATATTACCTCACGTGCCTTGTGAGCCTCTTTGTGCTTGTCCTTTAGCTATTGTAAACTAATTGTCATAATTATGCTGATAAAAAGACGATTCATTGTCAGTTAACAACATGTTCTCAATCTGTTTCTGTCCATCTGAACAACCTCAAATCATCCGACCTTTCTCAAGGGTCATATTTTCTAGATTTTTATACTACTTTCATTGGTTTTTGGAGTTTCTCTGTTAATGCTTAGCCTACCAAAAAAGGCCTTACCAACACTGTGTGGAGCAAAAGGATTGCTTCATATGTCATGCAGATTTGACTCTGTTTATACCTCCCAGAATGTTTTTTGACACATAGCTCACATAAACCTCAACTCTTGGGTTGTTGGTTTTTTTTTTGTGCAGTGCTGAACCTGTGTTTCATGTAATTACACAGTAATTTATGCATGCCTACATTCCAAATTTTGCATTCATCCTTTTGTATTGTGCCATGTTCTTGAAGACCATTTCTTCCAGTTGTCCAAGATAATTTTCATTTTCAATCTTTTTATTCAAGTGTAAACCAGAAATCAGTTTTTTGAGTGTCAGTGGAACTGCACTGCTGTGTAAAGTAGGGAGAGACAATGAGGGGAGGCATGAGTTTACTTCTGAAGTTGTTTTGTTTCACTAAAATTTTCATGCTAGTATAATGTGAAGTAGCACAAAAGAAATGCTGTTAGTGCATTATTCTGTATCATTTGTGTACATGCTTCTAATACCATATATTTACATGTCTGTGTAAGTAATGTTCGGTATAAATACAAGATCCTTGATGTGTTTTTCAGTGCTTATCAATCATCATTTGTTTCGCAGCAGAAATAGTTGACACCATTGTATACTTCACATGAACTAATTTTTTTCTATTTTTATAGTGTGAAAAAAGATTCTTCTGGGAAAAAATAATCTGTTGCTTTGGCTTTCTGTCTCAGTTCTATGTATAAATATATTATAATTTAAACATTATTAAAATGCAGTCATAGAAAATATTAGGTTAGTTTTTCGTTGTGTAGTCTGACCCCCTGTTCAGAAGAGAGCTAACTTTAAAGCCATCTCAGCTTGTGCAAGGCCTGACCCAGCTGAGTTTTGGAAATGTCCAATGGGGAACATGCCAGTACAACTCTGGGCAAACGATAGACAATATTTCAGGTTTGTATTTCTTGCCTCAGGCTGTGTTAATTAATTCATAATTATTTTTACAAATTAAGTAGTGTGCTTCCAGTTCCTAGCTGCTATTAGCAGTATGAAATGCTTTCAGTCTGAGCCGATTGCTCAAAATCCTAAGCTTCCAGAAAAATAGTGTTCAATTTCTTCTCTAATACTGCGTGGACAGAATGCCTCTGCCCCTTCTTTTAGTACTTTCCTATGGGTGGACAAAGGAAACATTTAAATCAAGTAACAGTAGTGAAAGAATGCATCCAATTACTTTTTAAAATGGATTTAGGAGCCAGAATATTTGCAATGGTGAAATTAAAAGGGTAGGAAAATGCAGAGCTATTAACCACTGAAGATGCTTACCCATTTCCTCACACTATTACACGGAGCACTGTAGGGCTGTAAATCGTCTTTATTCCTGAGTCAGCGCCAGCCTGAATGCTTTCACTAACCACATATTACAATTATTTGTCTTTAAATGTGGAAATTGTCGGGGGAGGAGGTGGGATATTTTCTTTGAATTTTCACTGTTCATCCATCTTTTTGGTGCTATTCACCCCTTTCAGCAAGGGAACATAGTGTTTCATCTCGCTTTCCATTTTGTCTGCCTGTGCTCCTTCTTGCATTCCTCCTCCTGAGTCCCTCTGACAAAGCAGAGCAGTTTTCAGCTTTGATACTCCATGCTAGCAGTGTTTTCCTAGAAATGGAGAGCCCACCCTGAGCCTTTGAGGCTCAGACTTTCACTCTCCCTTCATATCTCTATGCATAGCTAGTAGCTAACAAAGCAAGCGCCTTGGTCAGGAATGAACAGCTACAGCCTCACCAGTTGTAGATCTGGTGCTGCGCAGCTGGGGATAAGCCTGACCCTTCTGTGAATGGAGATAAAAGCTCACAGCATTGTCAGTGGGCTTTGGGTTATCTCCTGCAGGCTTTCTGTGAGCAGGACATCAAGTAATCTGGCTACGGCAGCACGTTCTGCACTGCAGGCAGAGGGAGACCCATGCAATAGGTGCTATGGGTAACCTGTAAGTTTGTTTTCAAAGCTGAGATAACATGACAATATTATCAGAAAAACTAAAGGCCCAGGGACATGCTGCAAATAAGTATCGGGGCAAGGACGTGGTCACCCAAGTCTTTTGCTGTCCCTCCAAACATTGTACTGTGCTTCCTTTCGTTTTCCAGCGTGGCATGATTGCTTGCCGAAGCCAAATGTAAACTTCAGCATGGACTGACAAGGAGAAGGATAACACTGGTGAACATGTGAGGGGCTATATTTTTACTGCTTGAATTCCTAGTTAAAACTCATAAATTAGTGCTTATATCTTGGCTTTTTCTTTCAAACTCAATTAGAACAAATAGAGCGCATGAAATTGAAAGCTACTCTGCATTTATTGGATGCTTACGGACATAAAAGACTCAGGGTGTGGAAAAACATGAATTAAACAACACAATGCTGGGATGTGATAACATAATCACCTACTGGTTTTTGTACTCTATGTTACTCTTATTGTCAATATTTAGATGCATTTTGGAATAGTTCTGACACACCCAGCCTATCACTTGATCTAAACCTTTTCTGTGTTAGCTGTAATGATATGGTATCAAATAAAAAGGCTACATCTTCCATTGGATACCAATAATTAAAAAGCATATTTAGATTTCATTTCCCTGTAAAGAGTTCATTGAAGACACTGAGTTACATGCTACTGATTCTCCATATTTGACAATGGCACCACTCATGGTTTCATTACTGTTCCTTCCTTGGGACATATTAGTTGTTTCACAACTGAAACAGTTTTATGTTGTTCTGTTACAGAAAGCAAAAAAGTAGTGGTAACATATTTAATTTTTAGATCTTATAAAATTCTTACAATTAAAAAAAAAATTCTTATTTTTAAATACAATTTTTTGGTTTTGGCTTTGGAGTTTGTTGTTGGTGGTGGTTTGGTTTTGGTAATGAGGTCTTGATTCCACCCTTTAATGCTTGTGGATAATACCTTGCATTAAAAAAATAAGAGCAGATTTTGAGGAAGCAGCTTCTGCTCCCAGTGTAATCAGTGGAAGCACAGTTGAATTCTTGACCCAGTTGTCCAAATACTGGACTGGGCTGATACTGGAAAACAGGAATCAGAGTGTAAATTGGGCCAGAATTACAATGCAATTCTCTCTGGTAATTCAGAGAGGCAAGCATAGGTACATCACATAAAGAGGTCCACCTGTGTTGCTTACAGATAGAAGTGATCAGGGGCAGAAACGTAATTTTGAATATTGTCCCTAATTATTGTGATGAACCAAACTGGTCAGTTTGTAACTGTTCCTTGCTTTTTCCCCCATAGATTAGACAAGCAGAAAGACAAGAATTACCATGTAATTTGCACTTCAACTGTACCAGCAAACTTGATGATAGTAGGCAAATGCCCTGGGTGCTTATCAGCATGCAGTAAAAAACTACATGTTTTCACAGAATCACAGAATCACAGAATGTTAGGGATTGGAAGGGACCTCGAAAGATCATCTAGTCCAATCCCCCTGCCGGAGCAGGATTACCTAGACCATATCACACAGGAACGCGTCCAGGCGGGTTTTGAATGTCTGCAGAGAAGGAGACTCCACAACCTCTCTAGGCAGCCTGTTCCAGCCTGTTTTGCTAGCATGCAAATTAAATCTTCTTTACGACTATTTTTCTTTTAAGTGGAAACCTTTCACGCTTTGAGGCATATGGATTTTCAACATAGGAAATATCTTCCCTTGGTGTATCTGCCCTCAGTGATGCTCTGTGTATCAGCATGAGGGGCAGAATGTGGCCTTCTCTAAGAGGTGGAGGTGGTGCGAGTGTGAAAGGTTTCCCTCTAGTGCTTCTTCTGTTGCTCCACGGCAAGGTTATTTTCAAGAGGAGAGCCCCGATTGCAAGTTCCCTGGCTCCTCTGGGCTGTGTCTGCTGCCACATACGTTCCAGAGCTTGTGCTCCCACTCTGCAAGTGCTTCTGCTGTCTTGAGCGAGAGCAGGCTAGAGGTCTAATGTCCATAGCTGGAGAAAATAGAGGATAATGTGTATCCTAAAAGAGTGAAGGGGAAATCCAAATTGTAACTGCTCAGCAGTGATCATTAGTGACCAAGAAATGACCCGGCATGGGGGGCAAGAAGGCCCAACTGCAGAAGGGGTTAAACTGGCTGAAGGCAGGGATGCCAGAGACAGAAGGACTCCCTGTAAGGGAGTGAAGTTTCCCTTGGTGATGTGATAAGAAACAGTCCCAGCATTGTCTTGTAGCCTTCCTGGAATGGGAGCACTCAGGGGCCACCTCTGGGCAGCTGAGCTGGGATGGGGCATGGTCCCAAGGCCAGGCTGAGGATTGGTACTGGTGCAAGTGTATATAAGAAATTGACTCATGTTGCACCTATGCAGACTCCTTGTAGGACCACTGATGGTGGTAGGACTCTGCCCAATACATTGCTCACTAATTATTGTGTACTTAATCATAGAATCATCAAATGGTTTCAGCTGGAAGGGACCTTAAAGATCATCTAGTTCCAACCCCCACAAACGTATTTAATTCACCCCAAGTGGTACAATAAAAATTCCCCCAAAGATGTAAAACAATTTGTGGGGATCCTCTGTCTGCCCTTTGAAGGTATGATTTCACATTTTGTTTGCCACACAGAGGAGCAACAGAGTCCCATGTCTGCTACCCCTGCAAGTGCTGTTGCCCAGCACTTTGTAGCCAGCGTCATACACAGTCCTCTTCTGTGATGCAGCATGTGGTGGATGGAAAGGCCTGTGGAGGAGCAGAAGCAGTGAAGAGAAACCATTGCCACAAGACCTGAAGCAAGTTGAAATCAGCTCTACCTGTGGACGTTTTCCACAGACTGGTTGGTGGGCTACTCTGCAGTCCCAGATTCCCATTATTATATGGACCCTGTGGAGTTATTCTCCACGGTCTTTTCAATACCTGGCATTTGCCTTGCTGTGCTGGGCTTTGTGCACCCTGTTTATGGCAGCCTGAACTTGGTTGCTGTAAGGAAAGTCACCCTTGGCCTCTAAGTATCCATTTCAGATTCCTCTGTGTTGCTGGAGTAGTACATGGACAGGAACGAGAGAGAGGCAAATAACTGAATTTGCTCACTGTAGTAGCACACTGTGCCTGGGATTTACTGCAGCAGCATCAACTGAGCAGCTGCATCCAAGAACTGAGCTTGCCGTTAATAACACAAATAGATCTACATATCTTCTTCTGTATGGTGATGTTATGCCAGGTGATGATATCATATCAAGTGAGTCATCTTTTTTCATGAACAAGTTTAGTATCACATTCCTTAAGTTGTGCTTGCAATATGTCAGTGGTAGTTATTCTGCAAGGCTGTAATAGGTAGTGTTATAAAAAAACTGTATAAAAATCTTTCCACAGAAGCAAGCTCATATGCCTCCTTTGCATTTCTATTATAAAATTAATGAGGACATTCTTTTAACTTAGAAAATGGCTGTAGGGTAAGATTTTACTTGTGAAACAGAGAAGCAGATGCAATATTAGAGGCAGCCTTGGTGCCATTCATAGAACTCATGAAAATCCTCCCACAAGGCTATCCCCAGAAGGCTAGCTAAGCATAAAATGCTGAACAGCAAATGGTGAGTTCCCCACTGCAGTTGAAAGCAAATCTATAAATAGAACAGCAATGGAATAACCCTCCAGCTAGTGAACAGGAGAAGAAGAAATTCCCTCCTTTGACTTGCTTTGCATACTAATAAGGACAAAGGGTGGGGGAAGGAAGAAAGAACCAAAGAAAAATGTCTGTAGATTGCTCATTTACCAGATTACAGAAATGCCGTATCTTGCTAGTTCATTTGGGTGCACTTTTCCCAGCACTGAACAACAGGAAAATAATAGAAATTATTTTTAGAAGATAACTTATTCGTGAAACTCTGTGACAAAGAGGATGACTTGTGGCATTTTCCTTCCAAAGTATGCCTTTTATTGCGACAAATGCAAGCAGCCTGTGGGGTGTATAAAGCAGAAAAGGGTCTATTAAAGAGGAATTTCATTATAAAAGAGCATGTGTCGTCTTTTGCAGTGAAATCAGATGCTTCCTGTCATTCCAGCACTGGAAATTGTGAATAACTCATTGTTCCTACTGTTTGTGATATTGCAGAAATTCTTTGTCATCTTTTGTTCCTGTTCTGTCTGCTAACAATTATTTACCCTGTTGTCAAAGTGAAAATCTTCTCATATGGTATCTAGCATGAATTATATCACAGCTACCAACACTTGTAAAGGATTGACAATAGATAGATGGAGCACACATGGTGTAGTTTATCATTTTGATAGCTCAGTGTAAGAGAGGAAATCATCATGCAAAAAGCAGATGTGCAATCTTCGTTATGAAGTGCACTTTTCTGCACTTGTACATCTGTCTATATGTATGAAACAGTTTGTATGTTACATGTTAGATCATGTTCTTATGTAGGCAGCAAAATTCAACTCTGTATCTAGAAGTTAGCAGAAGTGAGGCAATAGTGTGTGCGTGCAAAACAGAAGAACATCTTCCAATCTGTACTCTTGAACATGTCCAGCATTACTCACAATGTTCTGTGGTCAAACTCTTGCTTTTCAATTTTTACTGTTTATTGTTATTGTTTGGGGTTTTTTATATTGTGACTCCCATTCCTATTGCTGTTTGCATGCTTAGCTCATCTGCCCTCTTGTAAACCCTGGTAAATTAAATTAGGTTGACCAGCGTTTCTGTTTTACAAACTGTGTACCCAAAATTTCATATGGCTTACAGCCTTAAAATGTTAACTAGATAACTGCTAAAGCAAAGGAAAACTCCAGGAATATTAGGATGGATGATGACAGCATCTACTCAAAAGTCCCACAGTTTCATGCTGAGTTAGTGTCAAGAGAGGCCCGCAGTTAGGTTTTGGGGTGTCTTCATTATATCGACTTTACAGATTTGGGAACTCAGATTGCTACCAGCAGAGGCCTGTGCTCAACAGTATGATATGATTCCAGCACCCTTATTAGCTATAGGTTTGTCACCACTAAGCTGTGTGTAAAATTTGGAGAGGGAGAGTCTGTAGCAGTTAGAGAGGGATGGACTTTACCTCATCATTGCATCCAAAATTGCAGCTTCTGGTCTGAAGTGGGCTGTCATCCGTGTGCATGTGGGACTTTGGGGCTCCGTCTGTGGATGCAAGTAGCCATGAGTCCACTGAGCAGCTCCACCTCAGCCGTCTCCTGGTGGACAGTCTTCATTGTGTGGAGGGCATGCGGTTGTCTCTCACATGTGCTTATGAACCATGCACTTCCCCACCTCAACTTCACAGCATTTGTCATGATTTCTGTTGCAGTTGCAGTTCGGCACCAGAGGTCAGGAATGGAGTTTATTCACAGGTGTTGCTGATCTTGGGGAAATTAATTACATGGTGATGATGAAAAATGAGACAAGAAATGAAACAAAGCACTATTTTGAGAGAACACAGTTTCCAATCTCTTATGCCTGTGAGAAGCTCTAATATAATAAATGTCAAGTATTGTTCTGCTTAATTTTGTGCACCACTGTATTTTTGTTGCAAACTAAGTAGTACGTTGCAAAATAACAGAGTAGGTGTGGGGACCAGTAAAAAAGCTAAAGGTTTCGAGCTATATCCTGTATGTGCCGCATACTTTGCTAACTCACACATTTGAAAAAGATGGTAGTATTAAGAAAGCAGAAATGAATTTTGATACTTTAGCAGTGACACATGCTAAACTCAGACTGACTCCCAAATGGTGAAACACTAGTATTTTTAAGGTGTTTCACATGTATGGGGAAAAAAAATAGAAGAACAGGCTATTTCTTGTGTCTTTAGCATTTATATCTGTTAATTCATACAAACTGAAAAGTCCTAAAAAATAGAGATCTCCTTTTTTCCTTATAAAATGTTCTCACACAACTTTGAACACAGTGAAAATTAATACAAGCAGTAAGCAATTTTGTCACTTCAAAACAGGAACCTGCAGAGGACTACCAGTTGGGCAGCAGCTGCAGTGTTAAAAAGTGGTCTTTGGTCATTTAGAGGCTGCATGATTTCCTTTGTGCTCCTGAAGCCTCAGCTCTGATTCTTATTGACAGCTGTGACATCTTCTGAGGGAGCCTGTGGTTGCCAGCTGCACATCGCTGTGCTCAGCAAGCAAAGAGATTGCTCCCCAGTGCCGCTCATCTTCTTGATATTTTCCCCCAAGTTTTAAATACAGTTCCAGTGTACACAATCAGCAGAACCTCTGGGCAAAATATTTATTTGAAGTGGCTGGCTACACATGATCAAAGCACTCTTTAGTCATTAATCTTGACTGAATTTTTACATTATAAATTATTCAGTCATCAAAAAGAAATAATATTGTAGTGACAGACTGTCATGACAGAGGGTTTGCAACTGGTTTAACAAATGAAAATTATATTAAGTGTATTAACAAGGAAAAGATGTAGTAATTGGTCTTTCCTGGTATTTATGTACACCTTATTTCAAAGGCTGTGTCAAAATCTGCCCTAATCTGCAGAATAGTGATGGTTCTGCTTTTCATACACCTACTCCCATCATTGCGCCTGTGCATGCATAAATCAACACTCATACACGAGTGTTTCTGTCCCAAAAAGTGGTCATGGAAGCAGATAGTGGCAAAGTTTGCAAGTGGTCAGTCACGATCTTCCATTTCTTTCAGTTGCCTGTATTGAAAAATGTCTAAACCATGGCATGGTTTAGATCCATGTATTTGCAGAGGTTTTTTAAAGAATGGAATTGTTTTGTCTAATCATCTGTATTTTGTTGTTAAATTGTGGTTCGCATTTTATTTTCTAATTGTCATATATTAAGCTGCAATCTGTTTACTTTGAGCTCCTAATAAACAGCTATATTTAGCATTCATAATATCAAGATTTGTATTTGTAATTGGATTCTTTTTTTTATCTAATAAGTTGTGATATGTGGCATGAAACTAGAAGCAAAATTTCAATATTAATATACTGAGAAATTAATTATTTTTTACACTTTGCTTACTTGAAAGTTTGCTCACTTGAAAGTTAAGTGTCAAGGATTAAGAAGGTTCATATTTCTTTATAGAAATTAATAAAGTTCCTTCATTAACAGAGACAATAGCCAAGTCTCTATAATGATAACAACGGAGAGACAGTGTTGTGATTCAATACCATAATATACTATAAAATAATCCACTGGAAAAGCAAAACTGTTTGTTGATTGGGAATTTCTTATTCAGACAGGTATTGCATGAGTATTTCTAAATGAATGTATGCAAAGCCCAGTTTTGTTTTATGTCATTTACAGGTTTTTATTTTTGACCTTATGTCCTTTAACAATTTAAGTTTTCACAGTCAGGTATATTCCTAGCCACAGTTGTGTTCCTCCAGTCTTCCCTTGTGCATTGCCAGTGCATTACTTATCATTCACTGTATATGCATACCTAGTCTGTGTGGGAGTACAGTCTAAAGAGAGAATAAAAAGAAAGTGAGTGTAATAGAGAACTTAAAAGGTAGAGCTAAGAAGTAGCTCAACAGTCTTTTTCTGTTCTTATTTTTTGATTTATTAATTGACATTTATTTCACTCGCCTTCTAACTCTGCTGAGTACAGAAGACCAATGTTAATTCTTGGGAAATGAAGAAAAGATAACAAAGGTTAATATATTACCTGGGAAGGAAGACAGGTGATTTCTACAGAAAGTTTCCGGTGACTTAGTTATTTCCATGGTCCTTTTCTTCCCATGTAACTTCAGAGTTATTTAAAACCAGAACACACTTTCACTCTGCTTTAGTGTCCACATCAGCAGAATACTTCACCTGTGGGGGTGGGCAGGGTGGGGGGGAGTGTGTGGGATTTGGAGACTTAGAGGGTTAGCATTAGAGATCTTTGGGTGGGAGTTGCTAGATAACTGGAAATTAACATTTGTTTATCCCATAGTGAGTGAGGGAGAAGAAAAAGGATTTAAGATTACTGTTCTAGGTGATGTCCTGCTCTGTATGAGCCTGTCACGATTTAAAGCTGGGCCGGCTATTAAACGGGTGGCAGACGCTCTCTATTAATCCTTCCCCCGCCCCCCAAGAAGGGAAATGGAAAGGGAAAAGGGAGAGAGACTTACGGGTTGGAAAGTTTTAATGAACTGTAATAATGAAAAATGGTATAATAATAATAATGGAAATAATTAAATATATACAAATATATACAAAACCAAGATCGAACTCCCCAGATGTTGGCCATGTCACCACCAGCACTGCGGGGCAGGCTCCGGGAAGGCCCAGCCTGGGCCCAGTGACGGTCGAGAGCCGGGATGCTCGGATTGGGATTGGGAGCAGCAGGAAAACAGACAGAGTCCTCTTTGGACACCGGCCATGGCAGAAGGGGAGTGAGACCCTCGTGATCCCCCCGCTTTATACTGAGAATGACATGTATGGGATGGAATACCTCGTTGGTGAATTTTGGGTCACCTGCCCTGTCCGCTCCTCCCTGCAGGTGCGACCCTCCTTTGGCTCTTCACTCGTAAGCAGTGAGGAATTCAGCAGTGACCTTGGTTTCTCTAAGAATAAGTACAGCAAGAGCCTTTCTGCATAACATCCCTACCGGTGCCTCAGTGATAACTACAAACTTTGAGCGTTATCAGTTCTGGAAGCAGACACTGTCTGCAGAACATGCAGTTGGTTTCAGAAAGTGCAGTTACTTAGAAGAGACTTAGCTGAAAGTATAAATCATTGAAAGGAAAATGGGTCTGTTTTAGGCCAAACAAGGACAGAGCCACTGTGAGAACTGTTTATCCCATGCACAGTCCTCAGTTATGCCCAGGAATATGGTTTGCTGCTCTTGCAGTTAGAAGAATGGTGGTGCACCATCCTGTTGAGGGAGGGAGCTAATATTTGGGGAGGTGGGGGAAGCAAGAGAGAAGATGCCAAATTTTCATATTTGCTCATTACCTGCAGAAAGGCTTATTAACCTTGAGCAAGAAAATAAGAGTTTAAACAAGCTCCTCAAGTGCTTTCCTGCCTGGCAAGTATGCAAAATGTTTTTGCTGTGTTCCCCCCCTGTGCAATACTGGGGAAGCAATGAAGATGAGCATCAGCTTTCTCTGTGTTGGTCCCTTTGTTCTCCATTGTATAAAAGAGGTATGGGTGCCTGTGTTCATTTTTCCTAAAATCCGAGGCCAAGATACAGAAGAGTGTAAAATATAGAAAAGAGTGTATACAAGAGATGCTGTGGTTGTTGTCTGCAGAGGTACTACCAAATAACAAGGCATTGTGCTGACAGCAGGCATACCCCTCTTTTTGTAAAAGTACCTTGTCTTACTGATCAGCTGGGTCCCATTCAGTGTTGAAGACAGGAGAAAGAACCTAGTCCTTCTCAGCTCTTGCGCTCAGAGACAGTAATAGAAGGGGTGCTAATGGAGATTTTCGTTTAATACAAACCATAGAAAGCAGTGTTTGGGAGTAGTGATCCCTGATATTATTCCCAGTAATGATCCTAAAGCCAGAGCAAAACAGATGGTGGCTGTGAAGTTCTGCACAGTCACAGCATAATTAACAAATATGTTTAATTATTTTTTTCGTAATACTCAATAGGGTGATATTGCATCCTTGTATAT
Organism: Nyctibius grandis; assembly: GCF_013368605.1. Taxonomy (NCBI): domain Eukaryota; kingdom Metazoa; phylum Chordata; class Aves; order Nyctibiiformes; family Nyctibiidae; genus Nyctibius; species Nyctibius grandis. The sequence goes on along the minus strand of NC_090695.1, from coordinate 53,349,450 downwards.
AGTTAAAGCTTTTCTTCCGTGCAGCAAAAGCTTATTTGTGTTTAACTGAAAGCTACATAGTCATGTAATAGGTCTGATTCTTAAGCTCTATCCTAGAGAACAGATTATTCAGAAGGATGACGTGGTAAAAGAATATCTCAGTCATCTGTATAACCTTAGAGGACATTTTTATCAGTGTTGTAATAGTAAATGGGCTTAGCAGTCACTGGAAAGTGGCTTCCTATGTCCTACGATCCTTGTTTGTTACTTCTATGTCCCTCACAAGTATGATTTAAATTCTTATCTTTTCCCCACCCTCAGCAGTCATCAGTGTTTTGTGCTTCTTTACCCAGGACAGACAGTGCAGATATTGAACAGAGAAAGGTTTGAGATTTGGACAGGAGCAGTCTGACCATCTCAAACTTGATTTGATTAACTGCTGAATTAATGTTGTGGCTGGACAATTCAGACACATTGATCCAAGTCTGGATTCCTCATACGTTTTCAGAGTGCATGGTTGAACCTGTTATGGACAAATACTCCTTTTAGTTTCTTCCCTTCCTTCTTCATGTAGTAATCCACAATATAGCTTCTTCACAAATCTGGTTTTCCTAAGATGAATTATCTAGAGTTCATTTGAAAATAGCAATGCTTCCAGAAGTCAGTACACCTGTGCAAATATAGAATAAAGGCCCGGGAAAACATTAACAGAAAAACATGACCCAGAGAGGGGACTTGTCAGATTTTTTTCGGTTCTCTCAGGTTAGTCTGAGATACATAATACCTGTCCCTGCAAACCTTGACTTGTTTATAAACAGACTCTCACAAATGCAACAGTATTACTACTACAATGACAAGTTTCTCTTAAAACCTGAAATTACTTGACTTGCATGTGGCAAGGAAGAATTGAGTCATAGACACAGTAAAATGTTTGTTGTTGTTCAACCTTAATTGTGTGAGGAAAACAGCCTTCCACTTCAATGTAAGAATTCAGTGGAATATTTGTAATAGATCTTAATAATGTCAAAGAAGCTACATTAGTCTTTGTGTAAAAGTAACAATCATTACGAAAATCAGGCAAACAAACAAAAAATAGGTGTCTGAATAGTACGGCAGCTAGTAATGGATGTTGTAAAAAACACCCCAAACATATATTGTACACTTTTAGTCTGCATTTATAGAGACACTGCTATCAATTAGGGAAAGGGGTTTGTCTGAAACCTGTTTCTTACACTGATCAGGTTAAAGGAATATCTTTAGGTTAATTCTGAACATCTCATTTAGTGAAAAATAGGGGAGCCTTTTTGCAGCATATTCAATATCTGCACATACCCATCAGCCAACAACTGTTTCATTTTTTGGATAAAGTATCTGTCAAACCTGAATAAGTAGCAAAAAGCTTGGTGCTTGTGGATATATATTTGTTCCAACTCTATATAAATGTACATGAACTGGAAAATGGAAGACCTGAATTTCAGTTTTTCCTTCTCAAGTAAACTAACAGGATATGTTGTCTTCTGTGTTTTTCTGAATTAAAAACTCATTGTAGCTTCTTGTAGCACTGTTTTGCAGGGTATGAAAAACAAGTCATCCAGATATTGCTCCTAATGTTGCTTTACTGATTTTAAATCTGTAATCTAGCCATGTTAAGGTATTGATTCCCTGAATATATATGGGGGAAATATTCTGCTGTGTAGGACTCTGTGATGTTAAAATAATATTTCATGGCTTTTCAAAGAGGTAGATTTTTTGAGTACTAAATCTCATGAAGATTTCTTTGCTGTAAAATTCCAAGAAGTAGAAATGAGCTTTCAATCAATACCTAACTTTTGTAAGAAGATGTAGTTGGGGGCGAGAGAGAGTGAGAAAATGCATTTCTATTTACACATTTTCTCTTGTTAAAGGAAAGACATGGCAGCGTTTTCCTGTTCACCTGAAGGGAAGAGAGACTATCCCTGTGTGGAGGTATTTTTCTTCAGGTTAGTTACACTGTGCCAAATGTACAGAGTGCAGGGAGGATCTTGATTATTGTTCTGAGTCTGCTATAGGCAATGCTCAAAACTTTGCAAGATTTTCAGAGGGGATGTTTTTCAGCAGTAGTGATATGCACGTAACCTTTTCAGTGCCAAAACCGATGTGAACTTGCATCAGAAGCCCTGTCCCCAGAAGGAAGGGCTGTCGGAGAGTGCATGGAGAGCAGAAAGACCTTCCCCTGCTGTGCTGTCTGCTCATAGCCAAATTTGAACAAAGGAGGCTTTCACGAGCTTCTCTCTTCTGCAGGGGAAGTGGCTGCCTGCAACATCGCAAATATAGGTAGCAGCCAGGTGGAAAGGGTAGTGATGCATGTGTTTGTGGAGGAAATTACATCCTGAATGGCACTGAAAGTAGAAATTTCCTCTTGGTAGAAGCAAATCAGTGGGACTTCAGGAGCTGATTTATGCCACACTTTGCTGGGTTGTAGTTTGTCATTCACACAGCAGTTAAATAATGATTTGTCCATCAACGAATCACTGGGCTGGTGTTAGCAGCTTGAGGTAATCTACTTAGAAATGAGCTGTATGTATGACCAGTAATAGGATGTTCCTCCAGTTCTTTAGTTACCTCTGAGAAAACAATCTCTTTTAATAGCCTGTGTCATGCATCTGGAAACATCAAAGTAAAATTGAATTTAATGCTGAAGGCCTATGGCTTGCCCTCTGTGGTGTATTTACTCTTCAATATGTTTGATGTATGTGCTGCTTTTTCGTTAGTAATATGTAGTGATGAAGTATTAAGCAGATGAGGTGGGAACTGATAAAAAACTCTCCAACTGAAGTTAAAGGAAAGACTTGATGTTGTGAAACTGCTTGAAAGCAGGCTTAGACAACCACTGGGAGTGGGTGGGATAAGTGGATTTCTTGAGGACCTGTAGTGTTGTAGACCCTCTGTTACTCTTCCTCCTCATAGTCACACGGTGGTAAGGAGCAAATGTAACTGTTAAATGCAGAGCAGCTCCAGGTCTCAAATGGGTGCTGATTATGTGCCCTGTATTTCTCTTCAGGACACTATGGTTGTGTATTTGGATCTGGACCTAAAATTATAATTTTTAAGGGAGTCACAAGTTAAGTCAACTGGAGGCTTGATAGGCTTGTTACTAACCCCCTGTAGCCAGGCAGGAGGGCAGATAAATGCCTTTGCTTGTTCCTGGAGTTTGTGTGTCATTTGAGGGCAACTGGCAAAATGCCTGTTAGATGCTCTGCTTCTGCAGTCCAAGCTTGAAGCCAGGAAGAGTGGAGGTGTGAGTAATCTCAAGGTGCATGCCTCTTGCTCTAGGCTGCTCCTTTGTGGGCAAATGGTGTAAGACTAGTGGAATACCTCCCCCACTCTTGCAGCTTTAGGTGCATCCAGGATAGTAAACACTTGAGTGAAATGGGAGTTTTGGTGGTTGTTTTCATAGTAAGAAACCTGGGAATAGTTCTGACAAATTTGAAAGTCAAACCTTGAGGACAGAATCCTATGTGTTGAATAAGCATCATGGATTTGTGAGGGATAAATAATCCAAGTTTAACCTTTATTGTGAATTCCACTGTTTTTGTGGAAGAACAAAGGAATAGTAGAGCCTCTTGCCCTGTCAGAGTTGCAAAGTGTCAGGTGACACTGACAGTTTGAACTTACAGTTCACCAGGCAGATGCCTCGTGAATTTGTATATGGCCTCTCAGAAGATGGTGTCAGCTCAGTTGGATATTTGCTGAAGATCTCAGGTATTTACAAAAAAAATTTTTAAAATCTGCACTTGCTGATCAGCCTTGCACCAGCCAAACAAATAAACAAAAAACCCCCCATGCAACAAAGTTTCCCTTATAGTTAGAAATTAGAAGGTTATTTTGCTTTATTTTTCAATTGCTATGGAGTATGTAAAGGAGAACAAGGAAAGCCCAGTCATTATGGTGCCTTTGAAGACTCATAGCTACATTCTTGTCATTCAGTCAGAGCTCAAATTGCCTGGGAAAGAATGACTTTTAAAAACACTGTTATCCCAAAATAGGAGAGTGTACTGATACCTGATATATTTTGAAATCTCATTAGATGTCATTGAAAGCTCATTTTTTATTATAGTAAATGGTGTTGAAGTTTCACTTTGATAAATAGGCTCCTTCCATTTGGCAGAAACAAAAAGACTAATTTAACAGCAGAGGTAGCTTGGATTGTGTCCTGTGTTTTATATTTAGCTTTTTACGTTGATCCAATATAATTAATCAAGACATCTTATAACTTAGAGTCAGACCTACAGCAACTTGAGGTGCACAGTGTTATCATTTCTTTCTCCTTTACCATCCATATCAATAAGGTCCTATTCTTCAGTGAGTGTAACAGCCACAAGTTATTATATTAATAAGCCATTAAATCATATACCAAAGACAATAGAGAAAGTAACGTCTCATTTATTTCTTTGTTATGTGTTGAACTCTACCTTTTGCTCTGTAAGAGGGAAGCCACCAATCTGGCTTATCTGAGATCAGAGATTCTCACCTCCTAGCAGAAGCCTTATTTTTGCACCCCATATGAATAATTATTACCTGGTCTGAGGGGAAAACTGTAGTTAGCGCTTTGTTTGATATAGGAGTTGACTTTGGAAAGCATTGGAAAAGAAGGTTAAAAATCTATGTTGTACATTAACCCTCCTTTCTCTTCCTTCATTAGTTGCCAAAGTGCTTGTTACCTTTAAAATTAAATTTAAAGATGGCTTTTTATAAATTCTGCTGAGGTTTGTATCCAATGTCTGTGAATATACTTCAGGTTTCCCTGACTTCAGGCTGAATGTTTGCAACTCACCCCATCACTTTTTCCCTTGGTCCTTTCTCAGAGAAACCGTGTACAGGCTTTGGCTTTAACCTTCTCGATTCCTGTGCTTCAGAGATGACTCAAGTCCAGATCTGCTGCCTGTTCGGCTTAGCAAGTGTGAAGGCAGATGCAGCCAAAGTCTGGTTTCTGGCAAAAGCATCAACACTTCAGTCCTTGTAGAAAAAAATTAAAACAAAATGCAACTTGTAGATGAGACCAAAGAGGTGTTATGAACCTCTAAAAAACTGAAAATAAAGGAGAACTTCCCCTTAGTGAAACAATATAAATTTTAAAGCCAGTTCCTGAGGGCAGAATTACATAGGTTGATTAGTTTGCCATCTGTGTGTTGATGTATATAGCAGATGTATGGAGATGTTATATGTGTGGAAAACTTTCATGCCTTCTACTGTATTCCTCCTTTCTTATTTGTATTTCTCGAGTTCATTCCCTGTCAAAACCCTTTAAAGTTGTTGCCATTGTGGTAAAAATCAATCTGCCACAGAAATATTCCCTCTTTTCTCTTCTGTCCCTCAGAGTGGACCTTCAAAATCACCTAGGATGGGTAGGAGGCAAGAAATGGTAAAAGACATTAGACTTTCCAGCCCATTTTCTTTCACTAAAAAATATGAATTTAACTGCTATTGTCTGAAACTGTTAGCTAAAATTAGTGTAAAATTTATCAATTATTCCAGCTGATCTCTGCCTTCCAAAAAGAAACTTCTAAAATTTAAAATTTGATTTTTCATTTAAAATGTTCATTGATTTTATTAGAGAAGCAAACCTAAACAAAATAATTAATTTGAAAATATGTTGTTAAAAACCATACTAACCATTCTTCTTCTTCTTGAAATACATTAGAAGTTGAATGCTTTTAAAAATGTTGGTACATAGTTTGAACAGAAGAATACTTATTTATGCAGCTTAGGTCCTAGACCAGCATCACTTTTGTATATATCAAACTGAATTCTCAAAGAGATTTCGAGTCACTAGTGACTTTTTTTCAGGTCAGCTGCTGATGTAAAAAAACTAAAAAAAATTTGTCTTTAAAAATGACAAAAAATCTGCTTGTGGGCACTTTCTCAAGGACAAAAACCTCAATCAAAAAAAAGTATTTTGACTTCCAGTTCCTAGTTAGGGTTCTAATTTCTTTCTTTTTAATGAAGCCGGGCTTTAAGCCATGAGAGGACTTAGGAGTCTTTCACAAAACCAAGGAAGAAGAGAAAATGTCAGCATCTTTACAAGTTGGCAGCTAGGACATTTGCCTGGGTGCTGGAAATTTGAAGAATGTGGTTCTGAATAAAGCAGAGACGAGACTTGGTCTCAGATTTTCTGTGAGCTGGAGGCACGGTCCATCCACTGGACTAAAAGGATAAGAGTCATTTCTTGTCTTTCTCTTCCTTTTAATTAATGATCTCTAAATTCCTTCTAAATTTCGAATGAATGAATTTACATTTTAAAATGTTAAATCAAGGTGGTTTTATGTATTTTTTTCCTTTTAATATCTATTCTAATTTATTCTCTGATTTTGAGTTAAAGTCAAAACAAAATATCCAAACCCTTTTTCTTCAGACAGAGCATAGCCACCAGGGATGGTTTTGTTCATTCTGAGAACACAGGATTTTCACAGCACTTTTGTAAACAGTTTTTATATTGCCCTTTGTGATACATATCCCATGCAGTGGAACTGGGACCACAAGAACTACCCCCCATGCTGTGTTTACTTAGTTTTAAAAGATGGAGATATGGTTGTGGAAACAAACCAGGAGTAGGCAAACGCCAGACTACGAAGTCCTGAAAAAATTGTCTTGTTTGGGGTCTTCCAGCAGGTAGCTTGTGGCTAGAGCTGAAGTCTGTTGAGGGTCTGTCCACTGCATGGGCTCGTCATGATGCCTTTAGTGAATAAAGAAGTAAAAAGGATTGGTCTCTTTGCAGTATTTCCCATTGCATCATAGAACAGTATGATGCTTTCTTCTCTCCCACCTTCCTCATTCAAATCTCTTTGCTTGTGCTTTTTTTTCATCCAGACATAAGGAAATTTTATGTGACTCTGTTAAGCTTTTTATTAAGAGCATGTAACTGTTGACAGGTGAACTCGAGGCTAGCAGTGGCAGCTGTGGAGAAGTGCTGCCCCTTAGAAGCATTATTCCCTTTCTATTGGGACAGGTAATTTTACAGCAAATTCACAGAAAGTCTGTGCCTGCAGATTATAGATTCTGTGGAGCAAGCATGACTGGAAACATTAACAAAATCATATGTGAAGCAAAGAAAGTGTGATTTTGAGTGTCTTGCTGCGGTAGAGAATATTAAAGTACTTGCTCATGATAGAAATTCTTTATATTGCATTTTCAATGCTATGATAACAATTTAGTTCACTTTAATGAGAGAGGTACTTTAAATGTAACAGGAGAGAAGCCATTTAAATAACAATCTGTTGCTGCTGGAAATTTATATCCTAAAATAGATTTGATAATAGAGTAAAATTATTTTAACTAACTTTAGATTAAGAAAAATGTATATGCTGCTTTACTGGTTATAATAATGATTTTGCTAAACAGCCTTCTCTGTCATGTGTGTGGATTGCTGGATGGTGTTCTCGAACGAAGGCTCTGAGGGCCTCTGTCACATTTAGTCATTTCTAAAACAGAGAATTCAATGAAGTGCTGTAAGAAACCCCAGTTTATGTTCACTAGACTGGGGTTCAGTGTTGCATTAAGGTCTCACCTGTCTCGCAGCTATCATGACGAAGATGATGCTTCCTCTAATAGTCAGCTGGTAAAATATGAAGGGATTCTGGATCACTTTACATAGTCCTGCCATAAATTTATGAAGACTGAGCTTAAAAGTAGCTAGGTTTTCTGCCCTGTTGTTCTATAGGAGAAGCTGGTGTAGGACCTCACTCCTTCCCACATTCAGTTCTGGCATCCCCACTGAGCTCAGCTATCCAGTTGTTGGGCAGTATGTTTCCTGTGGTGATGTGTCTTAATTCTAAGAGCTTTACATCACGAAAAACATCATACCTAACTTCAGCAGTGGTTCAACAATATGTCTTATTATTTCTTCCCCATCAGGTTGTGGGGAAGAAGTAAAAACTCCACAGTTTTGCAGTGTTGTTCCCTTAAAAAGGAAGTTTGATTTGATCCTGGGCAACCGGTGGTGGTCTTATGAAGAACTGAGGTGAAATCTCTTATGTATTTTTATTATCTTTAGACAGCTGCAACAGTTCTTGATTTTTATGAAGACTCATTTTCCATATTAGGAAGTCATTTTGGAGGTCTCAGTTGCTGGGGGACATTTTGAAATACTTAACACGGTCCTGTCAAGTACAGAAATGCTGATTATCTCTTTTCTGATAATCCGATTCTTTTAAGGAGTCTCTAACTTGGTGGACGTAATTTTAAGGAATGTCATATTAGTTACTTCTCAAAAAAGTCAACAAATATGTAATCTCAGTTTTTAAATCTATTTTTTTTCACTGCAATGTCTTGTGGCACAGAGTTCCAGACATGAATTATGTGCTGTAAGCAGAAAACTACAGCTCCAGTTGTTCACCACGCTACAGTTTTGAGCTCATAACTCAGATCTATTCATATTGTTGTACAGAAAGCAGATCTTCTGTAGCTGCCCATGGCAAAGAAATATGAAAATACATGACTCATCCTTTTTCTATTAAAATAATAATGCCACTTAGCATTTATATGTCTCAATGCTTAAAGACTTTTACAGACATTAACCAATTAATCCTCATAACAGCACTCTGCTATGTTTAGCCTACAATTAGGGGCTGTATTGAAAGCTGCGTACTGTCCTCATTAATTACCTTGTGAAAGTGGAGCTATCAAGCATCAGCTCTGGGTTTGCTCATTTGCAGCAATACACTGCAGCATTCCCCTGGCCAACAGTCCTCTGCTAGAAAGCTGTCATAAATGTTGCTGCTGCCTGTATCCTGACCTGATAATTAGAATCACTACGTCTTCCCGGTCACTTTGGAGAATAAGACATAAGGAAATAAATGAATAAGTCACACTGGTACTCTTTGTTGTCCTTGTGTTTTCTAAGCTGGTTAAATCACTTATAAATAAGAAATGGGAAAGGCATTTGTCATATAAGTAGACTGGAAGCAAGTTTTTTGCTGAACATGAACATGCTGATTAGGTGTTTGTAAAGTCTGAACACTTGCTTGATTTTTGAAACTAGGATGATCAGAAAAAAAATTAATTACAAAAAAGCCTTTTCTATGAACGTCTTTTGAGATTGCCAAAAATTCTGAAATCGTTAATTATTTTTAATAACAAGAAGATCAGTGAGTAAGTGAATCTTCATTACACATCTGAAAGATATTACTATTTTGAACTGGGTAAACTGAGGGATGGAAATTAAATAGTCACATAACAAATAGTGGTGAAAAGAATTTACAGTTTGTATCTCCCAGTTCTGTGCTTCTACCTTGTTTGTATTTGACATACTGCTCTTAAGCCTTCTTAACCTTCCTCTCATGTCAAATGCCAAGAGCAGCCATAGCATGCTGTCCTTAGAATTATAAATATCCCAGCCTTGAACCGTGAACTTCTAGATAGCGATTCCAATTACTTTGGCTTCTGCATCATTTATTGCATTTCACATCACTGTAGGAAAAAAGTTTGGGTTAAATCCTACATGTTGGAGGGTGCTTTGAGATTTGTCAGAGACAACAAGAACTTTTTCAAATCCAAAGAAGAGTTGAAACTTTATCACTCTAATGTAAAGACACAATTTTATTTAGTGTTCAAATCTATTGTTAAAACGTATCACAAGCCACTGCTCTGTTGCAGGGGTTTGCTGGAAGATACTGGAATTCCTTTAGGTAAAATTAGCTTATAATCACTTGCACTTTATTCTGTTACAAAAATCAGACCTGCAGACTGCTTCAAACTACTTATACTTACAAATGCGACAGTCTCTTCTTTTAAATCTCTAAACAGATCTGTTACTACAAGAACAGGAAGCACAATTATACAGAATACACAAAAGCTGTAGAAACTATTTTGAGCAACAAATCCTTATTAGTTTACACGTTTGCAGAGAACTTCATAAGAGTGAGCACAGAGCTGCTGTTGTAGCAGGGTGGGCAGGGAATTTGGCAGTGTTTACGGAGTGTGGTCTGCCCTGGGCATCCGGCACAACCATCGACACCAGTAATGCTTGGTTCTCAGTTGTTCTCTGTGGCAAAGAGAAGTGCTTTTCCTCTCATACTTGCTGCAGGCTATTCTGCCAGAATTTCTGCTAATCTTTAACCGTCTGCTTTCTGGGATACAGCAGAGCAAGTGCAAACCTAGTGTTTTGAAGTGTCAACAAAATTACTGACTGTCCCCTGTTTCCTTTCTGTATAATTGGAATATGTATTGGAAAATAAGTAGATGTCTCCAGTACTCTTTATGGAGCTGCAAGCAAACACGTGAGAAAGGTGCCAGTGCATAAAAGTGAGATGCATGACGGGTGGTAGATTTGAAGAAAATAACGGTGCTTTAAATGAAGTAACAACCTAGGTAATTCCAGTTTTCTGCTTGGATGGAAAGGGCATTGTATCTTTGAAAGAAGGGTTGTTAGATAAAGTAAATGAAGGCATCAACCTAAGTGGTATCTTGCGCCACAAGAACAGACTTCTTTAATTAGCATGGGATGGTTACTGCTGTCCAACAGTAAAAAAACTTTTCTCCAGACTTATGGGAACAAAATGTTAGATCACTCATATGAATAGAGGCATAAAGTGAAGTGCAAATTAAGGTAACCAGTGTTTCTCAATTTCAGGTGCATTTGGCACTGCACAACATCAGTTTCTCTGACAGACTGTTGAACTCTGTACTGTATGTGCAATGTGTCCTTCCTGGTATTGAAGTCAGAGAAGGACTCATGCAAATTGCTGCAGTACCAATTGGCTACTTGAGCTGATTATACAAATATTCTCAAAGTTTAGATCAGAGATGGTGTGGTCATTAAAATCTGCAGTTTAGCATTTATTCATGACTTTTCTCTGCTTTCTAAACAGACAGTATAAAACAAAAGAACATCTGACAGCAAAATAAAAATCCATCTCTTTAAGGTACACATTCCAGGAAATTTTTGCTGTTGCAATTGCAAAGCCCAACAATAAATTTCACAAGTGCACTGAGGTTCCCTATTTATGAGCCTGGGCTATTCTTTGGAATGGTATTTGCCTTCCAGGCTTACATTCTGGAGGAAGAACTAGAAAGCAACTATAGTGGAGCAGATTCTTACTTTTCATTTATGACTGAGAAATTTAGATTAATTTAGGCCCCAGCCCAACTGCTGGCTTTTTATAAGGTCTGTGTGAATGAACGGTAGAGGAGAAAGCTGTCTCTCAGCGCTGCAGGAGCAAGATATTGATAAGATGACCAAGGCATCCTGCAAACCATGATATGAAAGCATAAGCATTTTAATGCAGCTCTACTTGTTTTGTGGTACTGCCCATTTTAATCTAGGGTCTTACCCGATTACCCTTGTTATGGAGGAAAGTTTGTAGTGTTGAGATAGATTTTCCTCTGACATTAAGAGGTTTAGCCCCATGATTCCATGAGATGACAAACTGCATGATACAGCAATGTGATCATAGCTGAGGTTCAGTGGCTTGAAGATCCTTCATCAGCACCAAGCTATAAAAAATAGCTACCTCACTGTGACTGAGGTACACTGAAATGGAATGGATGTACAAAGATGAGCTGAAATAGAAAATTAGGGAACTTGAGGTCTTTGCTGCTGCTCATTGCCTGGGATACCTTTCCATGCCTCTATGCAGGTGGTTTTCTGTTGAGGGCCTCTCTCTTTAGAGTTTGGTATCTTTATACCAGATCTGAGTTTTGCTTTCTTCTAGGCCTCTTTGTAGAGTTTTGTTTTTTTTTTTTTTAATTTAACTGCTCCTGCCATCAACAGGAGAGGGGAGATTGAATATGGACTGATTTCTTTTTTCCTAAATCATCTTAGAATAATGTTGTGTGTTCTAAAAACATTGGAAAATGCTAGGAAAAAGCACAAAGAATGCCATAACATGATACAGAAAAACAAAATATAAAAGAAGTGTTTGGTAGTTACCTGATGTATTAGGCAATCAAAGGACTGGGGAGGAATAGCAAAGGAATTACATCACTGTCTAATTCACGTAAGTATGTAGAGATTTGAGGTTGTAGAGAGATTTTGTTGGAGATTAGCTGTGTTGTAGGACAGGAACAGACTTTTTGGTTAAACTGTCAGGAAAATACAATTGTTTCATTTCACTGTATCCTTTGCTTGTTTCTTTTTAACTGAAAACTTTGTCAGTAGGGATGATTGTTAAAGTACAGAGGTGTATGAGATCCTGTTAAGTGATGATCCAAGCAGGAGGGCTTTGGCTGTAGACAGGACCAGCTGGTATGCTCATGTCTGGAAGGAAGTGAACAGATCTGAAATCACTGAAGACCTGAAATCATGTGTGGTTTGATACTTCAGAAACAATTAAGGAGTTAGATTTGTAAATGGAAACTGCAGGAGCCTAACTGAGCGGTGACCTGCAAATGTGTGGTGACATTTAAAAGAATATGCAGTGAGTTCTGGGAGTCGACACACTTAATTTTATCTGCTGACTGAGGGAAAATTATAAAAACATACAAACAGTGCCAGGAATTTAATTACAGAGGCCTGCCAGCTGCCTCTCTGCTTGAGATCAACACTTTCTGTTGTCTCTTTTGAATTTCTGTATATTTTACTGCAGTAAAGGAGCTGCTGGGGCTGGAGATGTTTTGGCCCTGACAGATGTATAAGGGCTCCAGAGAAAGTAGAAAACTAAGTGTCATTTGACCGGCTGCCTGCATCAGAAAACCAAAGTTTGTTCTGTTGCACTTGTAGCAGAATACAAAGAGTCGTCTGCCTAACTCAGGACTTATACCAGCAAAGAGGAAACTCCGATTCAAATACCTCCAGTGGACCTGGGAAGAAGACTATCAAGTTATTCTGTATATTGTATGCAATAATGCTGCCTTAAAAGCCCTAGAAAAAAAAAGAACTAAATTCTGCTCTTGAGTATATCTATCTGCAACATTTGGGAAATCTGGAGTAGTGTCACGGCTTTCATTGGAGCCACTGCTTGTACATGCCTGGTGTAAGCTCGAGCAGCTGAGCTATAAGAGCGAATTCCTGTTCTACAGTCAGAAAATGTGTGCATGATACTTCATTTAACTTAGGAATCATTCCAAGACATTTTTGAGGGCAACACAAACATGATATTACTGATTTACTTATGTCTTCACTGCCACGGAGTGGCAGCATGAACACATCTGAGTAATGAAATAAGTCCTGACAAGTGAAGCCCTGGAAAAATCTGATGGAAGTAGTAATCTATAATAGAATAAATAAATCCTTTCAGTTTCTATGCTCAGACTCTAAAAGAAATGAAGTCTACAGCATTAACAATGAAGGAGGAATTAGCTATTTTTTTCGACAAAGAAAGGAAGTATTCAACAATAAAGATAAAATTACTCCTTAATTGTACAGCACAGACAAAGAGACAGAGGAAAATAAATGCTCTCAAGATAATGCCTGGGTATCGCTGAAGTAAGTAAGTTAGAAATGCCTCTATACATATTGAAGAGAGCACCGTGGAGGCAAAGGTGGGACACGTGGAAGGGCAGCATATGGTCTTATAAAGAGTCAATAGATTCTGTTCAATTCTTTAAAATAACACCCTTCTATGCCTGCACCCTCACCTCCTTCCAAAAAGAGTGGTTTACTTTTGTTAGATTGGTGTGTTTAGAACTGATTTTTGTCTCAGTTTTCTGTGAATGTTTAACGGGGAAATCTGTGCAGACTGTGTTTCTACATACAGTCCCTCATCTCCTGATCCAGGCCACTTGCACAACACCAAAAGGCAAGGTAAAGAAAAGTTGCTGCCATCCCAATATGACTCAAGGCGTGCGTAGGCTGAATCTGGCCTCAACAGAATAGGCAGTATTGTATTGTATGCTTTAAAGACCACTAAAAACCATAGAAAGTATATGTGCTTGTTTTTACCCTCCACAGCCAAATTAAAACAGGAACAATGTAGTGATTGTGGAGATGACTGTTTCATTATTAATTCAAAATTAGGAAAATAATTATGGTTTGAAAAAAGTCAAGGAGGAATTACAGCTAGGAGGGGATGATAGGAAGGGTGGGGAAGACTCTTACTGAGCTGCCAAGGAAAAGCAGGACAGGTTTTGCACTGCCCAAGTGGAAATATGACCCTAGGAACATGTGCTCTGGACCTTGTCCAGTGACTGCAGGATACGCAGGGGAGTAGCTGGCATGGCCTAAATCCATGGGGTCCCTTGGGGACTCTTTCATTATGAGGATTAAGAATCCACACACTCTCGTAACTTCCTGAGAGCATAGTCCTTCTGCCAATACCTCGAGTTGTACATACTGCATTTTTTCTGGGTATGTTGAAACACTTTGTAGATATCACAGCACTGATGCCTTCTGAAAGGGCACTAAAAATATGTCACTCTGGGATTCAATGATTCATTAGTTCTATAGCTCTTGCTGAATTTATGATAATTCTTTTTCATGCCTTAATGGCTGTCGTCTCAACCACAGCCTGAACACCAAGGTCCTGCTGAGATCTATCTGGTTTCTGCATCTTTCTCACCAGTGCAGATATTGCATGGGGCAAATTCTGCTCATCCCTACATCTGAGCAGCCTTAGCTATTGATACACAGGACAGAATAGGAAGGATCCAGTTCACTCATCTCAGGCTCCAGTGGTGATATGGGAATACATAAAATAGAGTGCAGCAGCACATCTGTGAACAGTCCTACTTGTATGCATGTTCCTTCCCTGAAAATAAATGCAACATAGTTTGAAATATCTTATCTGCATTAACAGGGCATCCAATGAGGCAGGCATGTCAAGCTCTAATCAAATTATAAAAATCATGTGATTTGTAAAAAAATATATATATAAAAAATATAAATTATAAAAAATATATATAAAAATATATATAAAAATATGTGATCTGAATGTATGTGGGTATGAGGAGATTGTCTCAGCAGCCCAGCTGGTCTCTCTTAGAACTGTGTCCAAGTCAAACCTTTTAAAATGCTTAAATGTGAGCATCAGTATGATGATGTTTTTGTAGTGCTACAAGGGAACATGTGATCATACATACCAAAAAGCTACTAGGTCATGTAAAATGGTGTAACGACCCTTTTCTGTATTACCTTAAAAACATGCCTTTATATTCCCTATTGAATAACTCATAAAATATCTGCAGATATTGCAGTTCATTTTCCATGCTATGTACTTTTAAGTAGTTTTCTACAAATCCCATTTTCAGCTCAAGTCTGTCACAAGAATTATGAATAAGTATTCTCATTTCCTATTTTGTACGTACACTTTAAGGGAATTCCCTTCTGAGTAAGGCAGTAATTTCTGTAACCTCAATGTTTTCCTGCATAATAAATATAATTAGAACTAATGTTTTCTGCTCTGCTCAGAACAATGTACCTACTTCCATGCATAGATATCTAAATAATAAAGTGGTCATTTCCAAAGTAAGTGATTCAGTCTGAATTGCAACACTACAAGTTGAATGCTTTCAAAGAAATTGTTTAAGCCACTGAAGATGCCTACTGGTATCCATTTAATATTCCTTCTATATGTCAACAAATAGTGAGTTGCAGTAATAGCAGCTGAATTTCTTTCTCACCACCTGTCTCTGAGGAAGGCTTCATTGGAGCTGCCTTTATGCTGTTCCCCCCTGCTGTGGCTCCCCACGTGGGGAGGAGACCCTGACTGCCAAGATCCAGTCAGAGCCCTTCTGCTGACATGAGCAGGGAATCTGGTTCACTGTTTCTTGGAACTTTTCCTCATGAATACCGTAATACTAGGAGTTTGTTGTACAACCAGTTTCAGTTGTGTGGTGCTGATGGTAACATTATGGCTGTTAAAATTGATGGTTTTTAACTAGATACTTATTCTTAAAACATTTTCTGTGTGTGTGAGGAGGTGATCTGCAGGATAGTGCAAGGGATAGAAAAGAATTTGTACTAGAGTTAGGACAGTGCAACTCACTTAGTAGTTGTTATACCATCCTGTAAAAGATGAGTGTTTGTTCTCAGAGCTGTTATTTAGCTGATGAGAGCTAGGAGAAGACCTGCTAACACTTAGGTCTCACAACAAGCATTTACCTACAGGAATAGCTTTCTAACCAGATAAGTATTGCTACTGAAGCAGTCATGGTATACTTATGTTATCTGAAGTAAACATACAAGACACCCTGAAACCCTCATGCCACTTTGAAAGTTAGACGAGAGAACATCTTCAAAATGTATCTTCCAGCACCTATTTTACAGATTCACGGCTGACTAGAAGACCTTTTTTTTTTTTTTCTTTTTTTTTTAATTTGAGCAGAGTGACTTCTTACGGGACAGGAATATAAGAGGATTTTTCTGTTGTTCTTGCCAGGTAGCACATCATGTTATCTAATACAGCACTTCCTCCACTGCTTTTAAGAGTTCTTAGCTGAAAAGAGCTAATGCGGGATTATGTCTGGCTTCAGTCTTGATCCTGTGAGGGTCAGGAGCTGAGCATGCAGTTAAGAGCATTCACTGTTTCACAGTCTGGAGGACACAGGACATTTGCAACAGAGAAATTTTGCTAACTTATAAACAAAGGTAGCACATTTATTATTTTATTTGGGTTTTGTTAGAGGTAAAAGGCGTAGTTCTTCAGGACAAAACAATATTTAATTCAACGTGTATGCCCAAACCTCATATCAGACCTGTAAAAAATGTCTTTCTCACAGAAAATTCTGAATATCATAAAATGCATCCTATGAGAGAGCAGTAAGGTTAAACATTAATACATGCATGCACCAGTTGGATTTAATAATTTTTTTTCTTCCACAGGGTTTAGCTTCTCTTGCGTCTCTAACTGTCTCTTCCTTGGAGGTACCTCCTTCTTTTTACTTTGTTTTCTGTCTGTGTTTTAAGAGCAAATTATTTCCTCTGCACTCTTTGGGCCACATACAAGGTTTTGTGATGGAATATGTATTATAGAAGGTCCAAATAACAGATCAGGTTGCCTCCTTTGACCTCGCTCTCCAAAATGCTGTGAAGGACAGCCAGATGCCATGAGGTAGGTCCTTGGTCTGGCCCAAGTCACAAACGCCTTGGAGCCTGGGTGGAAAGGTCAGGGAAGAGAGATAGTGTTTATTCACCTCTAAGCTGACCGTGTGATCTACTGTATAAGTTTAAACAGGCTAGACTGTGCTGACCATTCACCCCACTTGACTCTTCATCTCATGCTGAGCATCTCATGCTGAGCTGGATATTTTAATCAGCAGCGACAGCTTCACAGTTATGGAGATTTCAGTCTCTGTTAGGTGAAGACACCAGCTGCCCCTTGACAGCAGCCACCTTTCCACTACACAGTAAATAAGTGGGTCTAGGGCCAGTATTTGAATCCTGTTTGAACTGGTAGATAATCTCTTCATTTTTTGAATTGTGAGACTCTCTGCTACAAATGACTTGTAAGCTGCATATTCAAAGTCCATAATACAAAGGAAATAAAAAGGGGTAATACAAATAGAAACGTCATATTCTGTTAAATCTCTCCCTGGTGAATGAGACATTCCTAATACACTTGACTGAGAATATGCTAAAATCAATGCCATCAATTTGTCTGTCTCTGAAGATGTACAATGTTATTAGACTATTATTGTTATCGCAATTCTGCGAGCAAGTTATCAAAAAGTTGTTCTCCACCGCCTTCATTTCTTTGCTGTGCTTTGGCTACTTTTTCTTAACTCCCACTGCTGCTGCTTTTTTGTTTTAATTTTCTTCTTATTGTCACTATGATAAAGTGTTCCTAGATTTTTGGATGGAAAGTAATTTCTAGATCAAAAGCCTCTGCCATTCCACTCTGAACAGGCTGGTATCTGTGATGACAGACGGATGTGGTCATTGGCTTTGGCACAGTTTTGAATATTTTTGTTTGAGGCCCTATAAAGCAGCATACCTGTGCAGCATTATTGTTATGCCCCTTAAGTTTAGTGGAGGAAAAGTTAAGACATTTTATTTTGTTCATTTGAGTGGCTTGGTTTCCAGCTGTTACACAGTGGTTGAATCAATGTGCCAGTTCCTGAGAAACAGGAGATGAAACAGTTATTCCCGTTATTTAACCAGGAACCACATTTTACTAAGTTCATCTAAGTAGTTGAACCAATGACCATTGAACATTTTTGCCAAAACTTGTTAATTTCTACAGAGATCTGCTGGAGCAGCCAAGATCAGCTGCTCAGAGTCTGAGAAGGGCAGTTATGTGCAGCACCTGATCCTAAGAGACTAGGAAAATGATAACAACTGTGGGTTGTCTTGTAAGGATGTGAGAGGTGTCATGTTTGGTAATGTCTGTGCAAAATCTAACCATGATCAGCATCTAGACCACCCTCTGTTATTTAAGAGCCTCATATTTAGGGATTGCAAATATAAACAGCAAAAGGCTGTTTTAACACTGCAGGTTCTACTAATGAAGCAGCACAACACATAATATGTATGAAAATACAATGAAGTGGGCGACACTTTCCTATGGTGGAACCCGTAGCATGACAAGAGAAGTAGCAATGAACCCTTAAGTTTCCCATAAAACCTATTTTGAAATGCCCAAGAAGGCAGTAGGCTTGACAGCTGTAAGGCAGCAAAGTTAACCTGAGACCTTGCAGGGAGCAGAAACTCAGCTCCACAGAGAGATAACTTGTCCTTCAGGGACTGCTGCTTCTGCATTGTGTTGTGTCCCTTGCCCACACATTTGAGGCACTTGAGTCTCAGTAGAAGTCACACTGTCTGTATCCAAAGTCTTCTGCAAGTCTTTCTGTCCACCTACCTATCAAAAATATAAGAGTTTTACTCCTGTGGCTTTTATTCTTCCTCACCATTATCTTTTCCTACAGTGAGCTGCTGTATGACAATGTTTATTTTCCAGACTAGTGATCAACTGAGGGACTGCTGAATGGCAGCAGCATTATTTCTTTTCAGCCTGCTATCTGCTAGTTCAGACTATAACACTAGGCATCTGGAAAACCCTTCATTTTCCTAGGAAGCACCAGATTTCCTCTTACAGTCTCTGTCTGACAAGAGAGATTCACCACATTGTGTCTCCTTCTTTCTCTAAAGAAATTTTGTCTTGTCTCCAGATAACGGTTATGTTTCTTCCCTGTCCCTCTCTATTTAGGTACAGACATGTTAAAAGTGGGAACTATGCCAGCTGAAATTTAAGGAAAGCTTCCAAACTTCAGAGAATTGAAACTGGAGTTTTAGATATTCACACATTAGCTGTTCACAATGAGTTATGTGATGAGCATGACCTCCATTCTTTGTTCACACATTATTATTGAGCCTACTTTGACTTCAGTAGGGTCTTCGATCCTTGAAATGCTAGTGTGAAAACACCTCTCTACTTATGGGTTGTGTTTGCTTTTTGCTATTTGAGACTTCCTCCTTTGCTAAGGACCACTACAAAGACTAAGTGATGTTTAACTCTCTCTTATGATGGCAATAATGTATTTCTTTATTTATTTATGTTGATAGTATCACCAAAGGCACCTATGCTGGGTACTTTAGACCCACAGAAAACTCTTTTGCAGGCTGATGAGGAGGGCCTGAAACAGATCAATGTAAAAAATTAGTCGGAATTTTTTACTTTTGGCAGTAGGACAGAAATAGGAAGAAAGGAAGGAGAATTGTAGAGGGACTGTCTTAAACAATCAGGTGTCTAGACCTTCCTGTAGTATTCTAAATTAGGGTGAATATTTGCCCTAAACTATTATTTTGAATTCATCTGATCAGGAAACAAGGCTCACTCATGTGAAACTTCAACAGGAATTTTAAAATCAGTTCTACTATCTAGCTGCTATTTTATGTTCCACTAAGTTTTCTAGGGCATATGTGGCTTATATTTAGAGGTATTTTGTAGTACGGGGAAAACCGGGGGAGGCGCGCTCGCGGGTGCTGGGGATCGGTCCGGAGTAAGCTACTTGATCTCAATGTGAGTATGGAAGCTTCTCGTTTATTAACAAAGAAAGCAGTGGTTATATAGACTATGCATATGTTAATCATGCGCCCCGATCGCACTTGTGATTGGTCCATAGGTTTACATATTCAGAGCCGTGACCGCCCCCCCCCCCTCCCGGATGTAGTTTTGCTTCCCGCAAAGCAGGCACCACGGGGTTCTTTGTTCTGCACCGTGCAAGGGGAGTGCAAGGTCGCTAGCTCTGGGCTTAACCCTTGCTCAAAGCCTGGGTTGCTCAGACTGCTCAGTGACTGACACAGGATCGTGCCCCTTCTCACTCAACCAAACCTCTACAGTATTTAGATGCTGGGCACAAAAGGGGTTTGGGGAAACTTCTAAGAGCCCAGCCCTTAGCACAGAGAGCAAAGTGCAACTGCCCATAGAGTGTTCAAGTGGAGTGCAAAGATACTCCTGACACATAAAACCACATGAATGTCTTTTATGGCGCTTTTGCTTCGTGCTGGCAAACTTACCTTTCCCAAATGTTTTTCAGAGCACGAATTAAAGAAATTGAGAAAGTTACCGATTTTCATTTTTGATACCAAAACAGTGCAAATACTTTGGCTAATACAGGTTTTCCAGTGTTATGGCTTGTCCACTGTGCATTTATTTGACGTACTAAGGGCACCTATCACTTTTGCATAAATACTCAGGTATGTAGAGAATATCCTATTCCTCTCATTTATCGTATCCTCCTGTGGGAAGAGAGATGTCTGTCAGCATCTCTCTGCCATTATGCTTTCTGTATGTGTCTTTTAAGATTAAACTTCTTCAGGGCACTAGTTGAAAATCTGCTTCCTATTGCATTATTCAGTGATTTGATAAAGAGGGAAGTAAATACTAAAGGACAATGCCAGATCTTTTCAATGGCTTGTACTTTTTACAGAGTTACATGTAACCCTTCCTCTCAGAAGCCTGAAAGCAAGTTATTTTCTGCTGATTTTGACAGTAGCTATTTGTCAGGCAGAGTTTATCCTCTTTAGAAGAGGTAAAAATAATGATAGATGAGTAATAAGATGACTATAATCAGGCAGTTATTTGATGTGTACAGTATTTTATTATGACAAAACATTTGTATTTATTTGTTAGCATAATTAATGATGACAGCACACTGCTTGGAAAGTATAAATTGAAAGACAGAGATGACAAAGTATATTTAGTAAGTCTTTCAGTCTGTTAATGCCAGACTCAAACATTGCTATTCAGATCTCAGGTTCGTTACCTGGACATCACAATGAAACCAGCCCTGATACTGCAAGAATATAAAATATAAACGAGATGTAGAAAGAACAATAGTCCAGTTCAGCTTGTAAAATTACATTTCTGAAAGTTTGAGTTCAAAATCTTTAAAGATTGGCACACATTATTGTCCTTTGTAAGTCATTTAAGCCTTCCTTGTTAATTCAGTTTTTTCATAATACCCCATTTCCCCCATTTTTTCTTATTCAGCCATCTTTCTACATACAATTTTACTTTGTGGTTTTTTGAGGATCCCAGCTAAGACGTTACTAGCTGCAGTGATCTTTCAAATTCTTCTTTTCAAAGGTGACCTGGTAGCTCACTGTTCTGTCAGATATCTGCATATTAGACATGTTTGACAAATACTCTTGAGTTATTAGGATACAACATGTATGAACAGCTGGTTTTGGGGCTCATTGACTCTTGCTGTCTTCTAATGATAGGTTTTCCATTCCCGCTGCCTTCCTATATTCCTTCTTGCACTCCCAAAGAGTTGCTTTGTTTTTTTTTAGAGTGAGTGATCAAAGATGGAAAGTTAGAAAATGTCAGATCAAAGTCTGTAAAGGAAATAAAAAAAACCCTGAACTGTGGAAAAGTCAAGTGCAAAACAAAACAGATCATTGTGACACTGTAAAAGGAAATAGTCTGATGTATGTTTTTTGGCTCATTGCTAAAGGGGCAATAGTAATGGTTGTAGTTATTCAATATTCTACCCATAAACCTAAAATATCTACGAGAATTTCTACGGCAATATCTAGCTAGATTTCTAAGATTAACAAAAGACTGAACATGTAAAGAGTCCCTTAATTATAATGATGGGAAAATGAGTTAAGAGAAGACCACAGTCAAGGTTTTGAGTTACTTAAATTAGTCAGCTTTTATGAAGTTATTCAAAAGTAGAGCTGATGCATTTCCAATTTGTGACTTCTTACTTTGAGTTTGAGAATGAATACAATCTTCTTTATACTGCCATGTTTCCCCAGTATCTTGGCAGTGTTTCTTGCCTAATCTAAAACTTCAAACCCAGAGATGCAGGGAAGAACAGCATGATGTTTTTTCTGGCAGTAACGTCAGAGCAGGTGCACATGCTTCTGAAAGGAAAAGCATGCACTGACACATGCATGCAGTGACACAGCCTACATGACTCAGGTGTTTGAATATGTGTGATACTCTGTTGTGGAAAGCTGCTGTAATAGCTTCAGATACAAAGACCCTGATTTCTGAAAAGGCTCTCCTGTTAAGAGAGAATCACATACTATCCTCTCTGCAAGGGTGAGAATAGGTGCTTCATTTGGCTCCAGTGTAATCTTCTTCGCCAAAGTTTCACTGTGTAAGATTCTCTGATTCCTGTTTTCCACTTAAAATAAACACCAGGAAAAATGAACCTCCGTTATAAACAGGTGTGTCAGATGGATACAACATTTGATATACACCGAAGCATAACTATTTAAAGTAATAGAGCCCTATAAGCAATCCTCTGTGGCAGGCAGAGACGTCCTAAATGAATGAATTTATTTGAGTGACAAGGTTATACATTTAGCAGGCTTCTGCTGTAGCACATATGTAAATCTTCAGGTAACGAATAGGAGCCTGGACTGTGCGAGGAGGTAGATTGTCACAGCATTTCATCACAGGCTCTTTTTTTTATTAGACTCTGAGAGGCTCAAGAGTTTTTGAATTTCTATAGAAATAAGCAGACTTCTCCTAAACAGTTTTTTTTTAAAAGCACAGATAGCCTCTGCTCAAATGGTGTAGTAATTTTGCTGTGCTCTACGCAAACTTGCCTTAGGAAGATGTAAATGGATCAGAAATGGAAATCGGCTATCAGAATGTAAATTGTCTCTGAAACTGCCCATTTCTGCCTAGCATGTTATGCTATTTTCTGATTCACGGACAGGATGCAATCGAGGAAAAATCAGCACATCAGCACTGAGAAAGGCCTCAACATGTTTTACAGTGTGCTGGATAAGTTTCTCCTTGAGGATAGCATGTAGAAACAGCCCACTGTCTAAGTCTCTGTGTGCAGGTCCTGAGCACGCTCTGGGCTGAACACGGGGTCAGGTTCCTCCCAACACCCTTCTCCCACAAAGGGGCAGCTCTGGGTAGCATATGCTGAGTTTATCCTTCAAAACATGAGAAAGGCAAGGCCAACAATCTGCCAGCTCCACCAGCTTGTTACAGGCCAGCTCTGAGACCCTTAAATGCTGGATGTCATTACACACACCAACTGCATTCAATTTTTAATGATAAATCATTCTTAGACAGTACTGGGAATGATTCTGCCCTTCCTGGCTGGAATTTGCTTATCTAGTCCCAGTTGGAGTTGTCTCATCACCTGTAATTGAGCGGCTGGTTGCTGTTTTGAGAGTGGCCCTGGTAGACTGCTGATAGAAAGGAATTTTCTCAGTCTTGTTGAATTTGGTGCAGCAGCAGTTTACTAGCATCTGTTGCATCTTTATGTGAAAATGTTTAATTTGTGATGTTTTTAATAGTAGAGAATAATGGTATTGGTACATACATATGAAGAGACAAACTCATTTTAGCCTTTCTGCTGAGGTTAATAAAGTCAATTACTTTAATAACAACAGTCAGCCTAAGCAGGTTCTTTAAGACCAATCACCAGTATACTCTTAAAAGTGCCTTTATACTAGTATAACTTTGACAATGTAATAACTAATGTAGATTTTTTTATTTTGCAATTAGAGCACACAAGATGAGTAGTTGTACTGGTATTCCTCAAGCAATATAATTATTCTATTAAAAATTTTCCAATACATATTCTTACATAAATAACTTCTTGACATTTCTAGGATAATGTATAATGCCACTGTACATGAGAAAATAGGAATTACACAGAGTCATAAATATACTAGAGATTGCTGGAGATGATAACAGCAGAAACAAATCCATATTTATTGAGCCAAAGAGATCCTTTTGATGGTAACACAATGGTCCTAGGAATGGAGGTCATGTGATTTTGGAAGAAAGAGTTTCACAAAATGTAAAAAGAGAGAGTATTTAGAGTACGTAGTGGGCAAATGATCAAGAAGCTTAAATAGTGGAAATAATCATTTTATAATAATTTATATTAGTAGACAAAGTCAACTGAATTATGGTATCAAAATGAAAGAAATACACCAGTGAGTGTATCCCAGAATATCAGTTAGAATATCCCAGAATCCGCAATATCTGTCTGGTGTTAGTGGAGAAAAGTCAGATCCTGAATCTTTGGCAACTGGATTTTGAAGAGCCCTGAGGAGCAGGCATTGTCCAGTCCAACACCCTGTGTGTGATTAATCCTTCCAAGTCAAGGTGTCTACCGATTTCTTGAGAAAACTGTTAATCATCAGCCTGGAAAAAATGTTCAGAGTTGCAATAATTATCACTGTCTTTCTTTTACTGATGCAAAAAAAGCGAGGCATTGGCTAGAATTCCAACAGAAAAATTGGAATCTTTTTTTACTGCAAGCATGAAGTTATCAAAGAAACAGAATAGTGATTGTAAAAAAAATTACACTTTCTCTTTTTATAAAATGTGTGAACTGTGAATTGTGAATGAATACAAATTAACAGATTTTTCCATGAAAAAAGACCTCACTTGTACAGCAGGCATTGCTTTAAAGCAGGGAAAAGCTTTTGATACAGGTAGACGGAAATTTATGCTTAAAAAATGTCAACAAACATAAAACCAAAGCGAAATTTTGCCAGAAAATGATCCTAAATACAGCATGCTACTACTGATGTAGTAAAGTGAAATGTTTGCTTCATTGGTGTTCTCAGCATGACTGGCTAGTATACACAAAAGAAAACAAGTAGGCATTTCTTTAAGGGTAAAGCTGAAAGTGAACAGTTGCTAGCTGGCCTTTATGCCAATGGTGTAAAATTGGTTGCAAAATGTAGTATGAGAAATTTCCAGATGAAATGCTTCCATGCCACATTTGAAGCTGCAAGAAAGGTTTAAGTCTGTGAATTTGAATTTTGTCACGTGAGTTAGCATGATGTTTGCAAAACTGCCATCGGATCATAAAGGGGCAGAACCTATCAGTATTTCAGGAGTAACAGGAGGATCTCAAGAGTTATCTGTATTGGAGGCCGAAGTGAGCCTAACTAAAAATGAATGGAAAAAGCACCCCATTGTGACTGGCCCAGATGCTCCGTGCATCCTTGGCATAGACTACCTCAAGAGAGGGTATTTTAAGGACCTAAAAGGGTATAGAAGGGCCTTTGGTATAGCAGCTGTAGAGACTGAGGACATTAAACAGCTGTCTACCTTGCCTGGCCTCTCAGAAGATCCTTCTGTTGTGGGGTTGCTGAAGGTTGAAGAACAACAGGTGCCAATTGCTACTGCCACGGTGCACCGACGACAATATCGCACCAATCGAGACTCCCTGATCCCCATTCATAAACTGATTAGACAATTAGAAAATCAAGGAGTGATTGGCAAGACTCACTGACCCTTTAATAGTCCTGTATGGCCAGTGTGAAAGTCTGATGGAGAATGGAGATTAACTGTAGACTATCGTGGCCTAAATGAAGTTACGCCACCGCTGAGTGCTGCTGTGCCAGACATGCTAGAACTTCAATACGAACTGGAGTCAAAGGCAGCCAAGTGGTACGCCACCATATACATTGCTAATGCATTTTTCTCTATTCCCTTGGCACCAAAGTGCAGGCCACAGTTTGCTTTTACCTGGAGAGGTATCCAGTATACCTGGAATCGACTGCCCCAGGGGTGGAAACACAGTCCTACTCTTTGCCATGGACTGATCCAGACTGCACTAGAAAAGGGTGGAGCTCCAGAACATTTGCAATACATTGATGACATCATTGTGTGGGGTAATACAGCAGCAGAAGTTTTTGACAAAGGGGAGAAAATCATCCAAATTCTTCTGAAAGCTGGTTTTGCCATAAAAAGAGGCAAGGTCAAGGGACCTGCCCAGGAGATCCAGTTTTTAGGGATTAAATGGCAAGATGGGCGTTGTCAGATCCCGATAGAGGTGATCAACAAAATAACAGCTATGTCCGCACCAACTAACAAAAAGGAAACACAAGCCTTCTTAGGCGTTGTGGGTTTCTGGAGAATGCATATTCCAGATTACAGCCAGATTGTACGCCCTCTTTATCAAGTGACCAGAAAGAAAAATGATTTTCAGTGGGGCCATGAACAACGACAGGCTTTTGAACAGATTAAATAAGAAATTGTGCATGCAGTAGCCCTTGGACCAGTCCGTACGGGACAAGATGTTAAAAATGTGCTCTACACCTCAGCTGGGGACAATGGTCCTACCTGGAGCCTCTGGCAGAAAGTACCAGGAGAGACTCGAGGTCGACCCCTAGGATTTTGGAGTCGAGGATACAAGGGTTCCGAGGCCAATTACACCCCAACAGAAAAAGAGATACTGGCAGCATATGAAGGAGTTAGAGCTGCCTCAGAGGTAATTGGTACTGAAGCACAGCTTCTCCTGGCACCTCCATTACCAGTACTAGGCTGGATGTTCAAGGGTAAGGTTCCCACTACCCATCATGCAACTGATGCTACATGGAGTAAATGGATTGCATTAATTACACAGAGGGCTCGAATAGGAAACCCTAATTGCCCAGGAATCTTAGAAGTGATTATGGACTGGCCAGAAGGCAAAGACTTCGGAATGCCACCAGAAAAGGAGGTGACACGTGCTGAAGAAGCCCCACCATACAATGAACTACCAGAGGATGAAAAGCAGTGTGCCCTGTTCACCGATGGATCCTGCCGTCTTGTAGGAAAGCATCGGAAGTGGAAAACTGCTGTATGGAGTCCCATACGACGAGTCACAGAAACCACAGAAGGACAAGGTGAATCAAGTCAATTCGCAGAGGTAAAAGCCATCCAGCTGGCTTTAGACATTGCTGAATGAGAAAAGTGGCCAAGGCTGTATCTTTATACTGACTCATGGATGGTAGGAAATGCCTTGTGGGGGTGGTTAAAACAGTGGAAGCGAAGCAACTGGCAGCGCAAAGGTAAACCTATTTGGGCTGCTGAATTGTGGCAAGATATTGCTGCTTGGCTAGAGAAACTAGTTGTGAAGGTACATCATGTAGATGCTCACGTACCTAAAAGTCGGGCAACTGAGGAACATCGAAACAACCAACAAGCGGATCAAGCTGCTAAAGTGTTCCAAATAGATTTGGACTGGGAACATAAAGGTGAACTATTTTTAGCTCTGTGGGCTCATGACACTTCAGGTCATCAAGGGAGAGATGCAACATACAGATGGGCTCGTGACCGAGGGGTGGACTTAACCATGGACTCTATTGCACAGGTTATCCATGATTGTGGAACGTGCGCCGCAATTAAGCAAGCCAAACGGTTAAAACCTTTGTGGTATGGGGGGCGGTGGTTGAAATATAAGTATGGGGAGGCCTGGCAAATTGACTATATCACATTCCCTCAAACCCGCCAGGGTAAACGTTATGTGCTTACCATGGTGGAGGCGACCACTGGATGGCTGGAAACATACTCTGTGCCCCATGCCACTGCCCGGAACACTATTCTGGGCCTCGAAAAGCAAATCTTGTGGCGACACGGCACGCCAGAGAGAATTGAGTCGGACAATGGTACTCATTTCAAAAACAGTCTCATAGGCAACTGGGCCAAAGAGCATGGCATCGAATGGATATATCACATCCCCTATCATGCACCAGCCTCTGGGAAAATTGAACGGTATAATGGGCTGTTAAAAACTACCCTGAAAGCAATGGGAGGTGGAACCTTTAAAAACTGGGATAAGCATTTGGCACAAGCTACCTGGTTAGTTAACACCAGGGGATCTATCAATCGAGCTGGCCCTGCTCAGTCAGACCTTCTACATACAGTAGAAGGAGATAAAGTCCCTGTGGTGCATGAAAGGAATCTGTTGGGAAAAACTGTCTGGGTTCTTCCTGCAACGGGCAAAGGTAAACCCATTCATGGGATTGCTTTTGCTCAGGGACCTGAATGTACTTGGTGGGTGATGTTGCAAGATGGTGAAGTCCGATGTGTCCCTGAAGGTGATCTGATTCTGGGTGAGACTACTTAAGTCTGAACTGTATGTTGTTGCTGCATAAGTGTCTTTCAGGTTAAGACAGTGGTGATGAGACCGGAGCTAGCTTCATCAAGTGGCGTCCAGTAACCTCCTCGAGTCTGACATCTTTAACCTGCAACCCGTGGGCACGAACCATGACAAAAGAGAGACCGCTAGCCAGAGAGACTGCTGAGAGACTGCTAGCCAGATGGAAACCCACAATCCTGAACCAAATGAACTTAATGAACTTTTTGTATAGAGGTGAATCATAAACTAGGGATATGTGTATATATATTTGAAAATGAAAAGGTAGTGGTGATCTGAGTATGACGTGAATGGTATGGAATAAGGGGTGGAATGTCCTGGTTTGGCCCAAACCAGGCCAATTAGTCTTAGAGAAACCAAGGTCACTGCTAAATTCCTCACTGCTTACGAGTGAAGAGCTGAAGGGGGGTTGCACCTGCAGGGAGGAGCAGACGGGGCAGGTGGCCCAGAATTGACCAACGAGGTATTCCATCCCATACACGTCATTCTCACTTTCCTATTTATCACTAACCCACTGCGTCCTGGGGGTGGGGCCCAGGAGGGATGGGCCCTCCTGTCTCCCACTGATTGGTACCAGCTTTGCCAATTCTCCAGTTAAAAGCCTGCAGGTGTGATAGCAGGGGGAGCTACTGCATTTTCCCCTCTGCCCGTGCTGGGGGAGCAACTCTGCCTGAGGAGGATTTCCAAGCTCTTGATCTTGGTTTTGTATATATTTGTATATATTTGATTATTTCTATTATTATTATTATACTCTTTCATTATTATAGATTATTAAAACTGTTTTAACTTTCCAACCTGTAAGTCTCTCTCCCTTTTCCCTTCCCCTTAGGGTGGGGGGGGGGAGAGGGTTAACAGAGAGCGTCTGCCACCGGGTTAATAGCTGGCCCAGCTTTAAACCGTGACACTGAGTCAATTCATCATTCTTTGCTTCCTCTTCTTTCTCAAGGAACAGAAAGACTTCAGCCTTTAAACTCAAAAGATTCAACTTCAGACTGTCCTTACCCACATCAGTTCAGAAGTCTTTTGTGTTCTCACTGTGTGACTCATTATCCTCTTTATGCCACAAACAGTGGGAGACATTAGAGTGCCTGATTCCTCTGTTTCAGCAGCAGTAATATTCTTGAACTAAACGGAGCTGACCACTGACAAAAAATTGGTGGAGAAGTCAATAGAGATAGATGAATACCATCAACATACCCTTTCCAAAGGGTAAGTATTGGGGTTGAAGTTTTGCTGCAGAGCAACCTGGTACAACCCTTATGCTCTATCAGTTTTCTGACAGCTTTATTTGCCCTGCTGACTTGTGTCATTTGTGTTTTAATACCTCCAGCTATGGAGATGAGTCATAGTTTTGACTTGGAAGGCTTACCTTACCTGAATTCACAGAATCACAGAATGGTTAGGGTTGAAAGGGACCTCTGGAAGTCCAACCACCTGCTAAAGCAGGTTCACCTAGAGCACATCACACAGGGTTGCATCCAGGTGGGTTTTGAATGTGAATTTTGAATTCACATGGCCCTGGATAATTAATTTTACATGGAGAGGAACTAGAGATGACACTTAAGAAGTTACTGCCTGTGCACCAAAAGACTTGCAAAAAGCAGCCTTCCAGTACCTGAAGGGGGCTCACAGGAAAGTGGGAGAGGGACTTTTTACGAGGACATGTAGTGATAGGATGAGGGGGAATGGTTTTAAACTGAAAGAGGGTAGATTTAGATTAGATATTAGGAAGAAATTCTTTACTGTGAGGTTAGTGAGACAATGACACAGGTTGCCCAGGGAAGTTGAGGATGCCCCCTCCCTGGCAGTGTTTAAGGTCAGATTGGATGAGGCTTTGAGCAACCTGGTCTAGTGGAAAGGTGTCCCTGCCTGTGAGGCGGCTTGGTTCTAGATGATCTTTAAGGTCCCTTCCAACCCAAACCATTCTATGATTCTATGATTCCATTTCTTTATACTGAAATTATTCTGTCAGATGGAAGATGTAAAACTGTCTGACAGATATTGCTGGTTTCTCCTCTAAACATCTGAGCACATTTAGCATCCATGTTTTCTCCAATTTTCATGTGTTATTCTTAATTCTGTCTCTGTTAGTTCTTAGTATAAGTCATTCACAAGTCATAAGTCTGGGTTGCCTCAAAGCAAACAGATGGCTTCATATAGCAGAAGGCAAGCAGAAAGAAATGCTCAGTTCTGTGAATTGAAATTGGGGGAAGTTATGAATTTTAGTTCAAGTCATTAACGTAAAGAGTGAAACCTAGAAGCACCATGTTTATATTCTGAGTAGGCATTAGGTATTTTGAGAATTCAGGCCATGGTGGGAAAGTTTTGCAGAGCAATGCCGTTATCCTTTTACAACTATGAGAAAGAAAACTCAGTCAAATGGGGGCTTTTCTTTTCCTTAGAATGATTAGGAAAATTCACAGCATCCACCAAAGAGATGTCAGAACTTAACACCAAGCATACGTGATAATCATAGCACTTCAAGACTACACTTTTTTGAAGTCTTGCATAAAAACAAGGCTTCATTCCCTTCGTTTGTGAACAGCTTGAAGTGTGGATGTGCACTTAGGGACATGGTTTAGCAGTGAACTTGGCAGTGCTGGGTTAATGGTTGGACTTGATGATCTTCAAGGTCTTTTCCAGTCTAAACAATTCTATGATTCTACAATTCTATACCTGTTTGTGTTCCCCGCCTTTCCTCACCTCCCCATCCCCACAGAGACTTCACTAGCAAAACCAAATGGCTGGTGGAACTCCCGATCTTGGATTCTTGTAATGCTCTGAAATTCACAAGTTGAACCTCATTACACTGGAGGTAGAAAAACCAACCAGATGCCTCATGTCATGAAGACAATGGTAATGAAAAAGAAACAAGTGGATGTGAATTGACATGAAACAGTGTTCTTCTGGTAGAAGTAGGCAGCACACTTTTGTTTTGATGTATCACAAATAACAGGGCTACAGAAGCTCATTCATTTCAGTGACTTTTTTTTCCGCTCCTTCTGAAGAAAAGTATGCCAGACTGCAGAGAGCAGGTCTTATAGTGCTACCTCTCTTAGCGGGTCTTCCTTCCTCTACAGGTGGAAAAACATGGCACAGTTCTAGGGCAAGTCAGGAGGTTGCTGCTTACAGCAGAAGAGGGCTGCTGAAATACGTGATGAGAGCGGAAGAAAGGAATCCTCAGGCAGGCTCACAAACAAATCCTGGGCTGCCATTGATGCATGAACAAAGCAGGTAAAATCTATCTTTTTTCAAGCACTCATGACAACTAGAAATCTGAAAACTCATCTGGTTAAATTTACCTTCTGCATCACTGGGCAGGGTAGAGGCTTACTAAGGCAAAATTTACTTAGATCTTCCCCCCCACATTTGTAGTTTGCTCTAGCTTCTGTCTTTGAAATTGTATTAATTTACATTTATGCTAATGATACTGTGAGAACCTCAAGTAGTTCCTGAAAACATTTGAAGATCATCCTGAAAAATATGCCTTGATGGTCCTGTATCTGTTGGGTACTCATAGGCAATAAATTCAGAAACATATCTTGTCCATAAGCAATTACAGTTAGCAATGCCAAAATGTTCTGTATTATGGTGACACTTGCAGTATGTAGTACTTTGGACTTATGTTAATAATAAAGGAAAACAGTCAGCTCTATTTGTTTACTCAAAGCATAATTCCAAAACTTCTTTTCAGTTTCTGACTTACGCTCTCTGGCCTCTGAGAGGGTAATTTCTCACAGTATGTGTGGACAGCATCTTACGGTTGTAGTGGGCTCATAAACATGCACATAGAAGGTATCCTCCAGTAAAAAAAAAAAAAAAAGTGCTGTCCTGAGTAAGCGCAGACTTAGTAGATCACTCACACTGCTGCTGGATCAGCTAGGACTTGGGAGATATTGGAAGAAATGAAATTGCTCACTGCTTTGCTTTCCTATGTGATTCACAGAAAGAAGATTAATTGCAGTATGTTAGCATTTGAACACAATGTTTAGAACTTACAGGAGAGAACTTTTTCAAATGCTGAACATTCATAAGCATGAAATTGTACTCAGCTTTAGTATTTTGCAAAGTGTACCTCTGAAATAGTCCTCAGTCTTCTCATTGACTTTTTCTGGACACCTTTGCTCAACAGAGTCAATCTTCCCACAAGTGCAGATGAAGCAGCTCCTTTTCCTCATGTTTTACCCACAGATGACCAGATGCTCATTTAGCACCTTCGGAAACCCATTTCAGATGGTCTTCTGCATGGATCTCCATTTGACTCTAATTGCACTGGGGCATAAGGGATCCAGTGTTCTCAGTTCAGTAAGTATTTTACCGGTTGTGAAAGCAAAGATTATTCCTCAGGGTTCAGATGGTCAGTGTCTGAATTTACAAGTGAAGTGGGGGGACATTGGTTACTCTTTTCCACGGATACCATAAAACTCTACAAACCCAGGTTGTATGCAGCATTGAGAATCACGTAGCAGAAGTGTGGGATACGCTTTTTGTGGGGAGAAAGGAGGTTGTACAAGGGCAGTTTGGTAGCAGTGGGTGTCAATGCTGGGGATCTGGCTTTACCTTGTTTCTGACACCATTCAGGGCATGTCTCTGCTGGCAGGACAGCTAAGGTGAGCTGCGCTGCAGTGATAGCATGAGTGGGTTTGGGAAGGTAGCTTGGTATGTGCACCCAGGTTCTCTCAGTCACTGCTCTCTTGCAGAGTTATTCCACAATAAGCAGGGCTGATTCTAGATACAGGCAAAACAGGCAGCTGCCAAACTTGACAAACTGCTGGGGACCATGAGTTACCAATGTTCCATAGCCTACATTGTCTGTGGTGGAGCTGGAAAACCTCATCTTGCAGTTTCTGCAGAATTGCCTCTGGACGTGTGCAATGGATGGTAACTGCTGGGGGGTTCCCTCCCAGAAGGCGGCCTTGTCCTTCTTCTCCTGTCATTTGGCAAGCTTTGTTTTACAGCCCTTCTTTTTGCTTCATGACCCCTCAGGCAGAAAAATCCACTTTTGTGTACATCGTTGTGAATACTAGAATCGGCTGTGAAAATAGCCTGTGTTATGTAGCATACTTTAAGATTCAGTGCTCATTATATAAACTTAAATCAAGCAATACAGTAGAGGGGATCTGATAATTATTATGGCCATTAAAAATAGAGTTGTATTTAACAGGAGGAAAAGATAACTTTGTAGTGTCCTAAATTTATATATAGAATGCCTCCATATAAAGCCTTCTAAATCAAATTAGGAAGATTAATTAAGTTTTCTCATTTAACCGCCCTAATAAATTTAATTATATCGTTAGAAAGAAAAGATTCTTCAATCTTATCTGCAACCTACAAACAATGAGAAAGGGAAAAAAAAGGCCAGGTAGTTTTTTCAATATCCTGTGCATGCTGCAAGTGTATTCCTCTGGTCACAATATTCTTTTTACTTACAACTGTTCTACCCTGTCAAAATTATCATATTGGCCACAAACTGCTAAGTTGCAGGCAAATTGTGCATGAGATGGTATATCAGAGTAGAATATATTTACCACATGTGGTTAGAAATCCAGGTATGCTAGTACCAGTTATCATCAGGAAAAATATTTGGTAGCCAATACTAAAACGACCTAATGCTCTTTTCTCTTGTTCTGTTGCTTCATATGCATTGTTAGCAAATCCCTTTAAAAGTGAATTTTCTTGCTTGGTGTTTTCTATTGGTCAAAAGGGAACTTTGAAGTAGTGGTGCTTTGATAGAGTGGAACCTTTCCATGTCTCTCTTCTTTAGAAGAAGCAGCTTTACACAGTTTGTTTTCTTCTGGATAATACAGCAGGAACCAAGGATTTATCTGTCTAAGACTCTTCTTTCCTTATATAAGCTTTAGGTGAATGACAATATATAGTATTTTTAATGCAAAATTGGTATAGTAGCAAATTCACTCAGTATTGTTCACTAAACATAGAAGTTCATAATACATTTTTTTTCTAAACATAGTAGAAAATACATATTTAGATACTTGTCTATATATGAAAATACATATACCACATAACCATGTAGTAAATATATATTTAGATACTTGTCAAGTAATTCTTTGTTGATTTGACTAACTTACGAAAATATAAACTCCCCCTCATTTGACCATAATTTTCTCCACTGTATTTCCTACGTTGCTAATAAATTAATCTTCTTGGTTATCTTCTAAATTGTCAAAGTAATCCCCTGTCCCTGGACTATCTGCAAATTCTTTTTTATAAGTAGTGTTTGTGTTTTGCTTGTCAGCAAAGTAACATCAAAAGTGTATCAAGTGTTAGTGAAGATAAGCTTATTAGATATAAATTGTCCAAGACCGTCACAAAAATAGTAATAGTTCTGAAAGGAAGTTTAAAACTTCCTTTAGTATAATTTAGTTTAGTTCCTTTCCAAGGTGTGCTTATTTTCTCTCTTATTTATTTTTCGAATGAGGCACAGATTTTAATCACAGAGATAAGGCCTAGAGCAGTCTTCACAAACACCAGCCTTCTGCTGCACTTCTTAGAAATGTCCTGAGTATTGAAAACACTGTTTTTGTTGATGAGAATTGAGCATCAGTCATGCCCACCTCACATCCTCTTGAGTTTCTAGAGTTGGCATAATTATGTTGGCATAATTTTCTGAATATACTTCCTGTTCCTGAGGAGTCATACCACCAGCTACACAGGCTTTGAAGAAAGGTGACAATAGAAGAAACTTCAAGGTAACTGCAAAAAGATAACCAAGCAATAACCTAAAATACTGTTAGGTTATGTGCTGATTCTGTAGTGCTTACATCAGTGAATAATTCCACTGGGAAGGTGAAAGATCAGACTTTGTATTTATATGAAAAATGAATGTGGTTTTATAATAAGCAAAAAGATGTTTTCTATGCCAAATCAGTGTTTTTTAACGTTGTAAGTTTTCTTGGTGAGTATGAGATGATACAGTTGACTGCCTTCAGGAAGAGGGCCGTATTTCTTGTACTAATTGAAATACTCAGCAACATGGAAGAAATAAATACTTTTGATTTCAGATCTTAGCGAGTGAATTAGAATTCAGGTAACTTTGAAGTACTTCTTTTGTACACTGCTTTGTATGTCTCTGTTTTTTCAGTCAGTGAGTTCCAACTCCAGATTTGTACTCTGCAAATACAAATGCTTTATTGTCTGCTGTGAACCTAATGAGACTATTCATAGTTGGTAAGTTTAACATGTAAGTAACCATCTGCAATGTTTTTTTCTCCTTTTGGTTTCTATTTCAAAATTACAGTAGTTCAGATTTAACTAGAAATACACATATGTTTATATACATATGATTACTCCTTGATTATAGTCCATACCTTACTATAACTTCTTTTAATGTCCTTGCTTTTAAGCAAGCAAGCCAGTGGGAGAAAATTTGGGCTGTGTGTGTTTACAGTTAACCAAATTAGTTGCTCTGTGAAGCATCTAACCTTCTTATTTTACCATGAATTTTATCAGCATTGGAGAACAAAAAAATGTTTGGTGTAGGAAGACAGACAGATGTTCTTCTCCAAGGCCTGTTCTGATATAAACTTCACAAGACCTCTGAAGATACCCTTGCAGAGCAGTCCAGAATTTGAAAAGTCAGTATTATGGCTATAATCCTTTAGCCAAGTTTGCATGAAGAATCAGAATTAAAGGTAGATGGTATTTCAAAAGGCCTTTTCCTAGCAAAACTGTTTAGGGAAAAAAGAAATACAAGACAACTAAAATAACTCATATTTGGACTTACAAAATTTTATGGCCATGGCTTTGTGGTTTATTTAATGGGAGAATATTAAATTTCTGCTAATGCTTACTGCTGCATACAGGGATTTTGGATTTCTTGCCATAGTGGGATGCACCTAGCTGGGAAAAGCACTGCAACTGGCTTTAAAAGCAGTGTTTTGTTGCTAATGAACTGTTAAACGTACCAGATAAACACAAAGAGGGACTATTTAAAGGGTGGAGAATGTGTCACTACTGTGAACTTCTGAGGCTTTTAAGAAATAAAGGAGGTACAGGTTTTGATGTGTTAGCTCGGGAGAAAGCGAGCTCCCCTTTGGAGAGAAATATAAGAATGCGTGTAGGATGAAGGTATTTCAGTGTTTTCCATTCTTAAAGGTCTGTGAGTGTTTAATTTATAAAAGTAGTTGAGTCTATTCTTAGCATTGTGTCAGTATGTTTTTGTTTACATTTATTCACCTCTCAACAGGTGTTTCCTTCGTTGTGCTTCATGTATAGTAAATTCCAGGATTTCTGTCTTACTATCTCAGCGTAATGTTTAATGAATTTCTGTCAATTGATTGGATCCCTGGTCTGAAACCCGTTCATTTTGTTGATCATTGATTTGTTTCCCATTTGATTTTTATTCAGTACATTGATAACCTTACTATTCATTCTTGCTGCCTTTAGACTGGAGGTAAACGATATGTTTGCAAATGCTGATAAGAAAAATTAGAGACAAGCAAGAACATCAGCAGTTTCTTGCAATGACAGTCATTAGCAGCCAAGTAACATACTAATGCCTGATAATTTAGGCATTATCAGAGTTGGGAAGGGCTCTTACATCTACTTTAGCAGTAGAAGGGTTTAAAAAAGTATCAGGAAACGGTTTGTAACAATGAGAGTGAAGTTTCAGACTTCAATCAGTCATTTTCCTAATTTTTTTCCCCCAATTTTTTCTTAAGCCGGATGGAGATCTATTATAACCTATTATAACTATCTATCACCTGTTGGAGAGCAGCGTAGGGGAAAGGGACCTGGGGGTCCTAGTGGACAACAGGATGACCATGAGCCAGCAGTGTGCCCTTGTGGCCAAGAAGGCCAATGGCATCCTGGGCTGTATTAGAAGGGGTGTGGTTAGCAGGTCAAGAGAGGTTCTCCTCCCCCTCTACTCTGCCCTGGTGAGGCCGCATCTGGAATATTGTGTCCAGTTCTGGGCACCTCAGTTCAAGAAGGACAGGGAACCGCTAGAGAGAGTCCAGCGCAGAGCCACGAAGATGATTAAGGGAGTGGAACATCTCCTTTATGAGGAGAGGCTGAGGGAGCTGGGTCTCTTTAGCTTAGAGAAGAGGAGGCTGAGGGGTGACCTCATTAATGTTTATAAATATGTAAAGGGCAAGTGTCATGAGGATGGAGCCAGGCTCTTCTCAGTGACATCCCTTGACAGGACAAGGGGCAACTGGTGCAAGCTGGAACACAGGAGGTTCCACATAAATATGAGGAAAAACTTCTTTACGGTGAGGGTGACCAAACACTGGAACAGGCTGCCCAGAGAGGTTGTGGAGTCTCCTTCTCTGGAGACATTCAAAACCCGCCTGGACGTGTTCCTGTGTGATATGGTCTAGGCAATCCTGCTCCGGCAGGGGGATTGGACTAGATGATCTTTCGAGGTCCCCTCCAATCCCTAACATTCTGTGATTCTGTGATTCTGTGATAACTGCTTAGCTGTTTTACAGTGTTCTCTCTTCCTCTCCTTCCCCTAGAAGGCAGAAAGCCCTAGGTATCTCTGAGATTTCAGGCAATAAATTCTGCAGTTTTAACTAGCACATTAAAGGACATTCACATAAATAAGACACTAAATCCATGCAGTAAATATGAAGACAACATCATTGAATGTTAACACAATTCAACACAGGCCATGGTCTTCTTCAAGTGATACTCTTTCAACAGAGTCTTTTATAAGATCATTATTTTGTTTCCCAAAGAGCCAACAATCTCATTGCTGGCATCAAATTGTTCTGACATTCGCTTTTGAGTCTTAGTTCTGCATGTTATGAAGACTTAATTAGATATCGACATTAATAGACTGTGGGGATTATTTCTGCTGCATTTAGTGAAGGGATTTTACATCTGTTTAGAGTCATTAATCTCTTCCTTATTAGTATTACTTGATTATATATATCTGTGAAGGCATGTTCTGTGTACGATCCCATTTGATTGTCTGATCATGTTAATCACGAAGTAGAACTTAGCAAGTCTGTGTTAAAGCACTAGTCAGTGTGATTAATTACTCCGCTTACTGATATGTTGAGGCCAGCTCCTGCTTGTGAGCTTTTTATGAGCTTTGTGAAAAATCTATTCCAACTGCTAAGATTGGAAGGGAAGGTAGCAAGTCTTTCTCTTTTCCATCTGTGCTTGCATCTTGCCGTGACTTGCAAATTTAACTGTTGCTGGATGTGTAACTGCTGTTTCGTATTGATGATAATGCTGCTGGCTTGCTGTCCTAGCCTGGCATCTTCTCCCAATTTAGAGGTTTTTGTATGGTTTATGTGCATGGATTTTACAGCTTTGTCATTGCTTGAATATTTTAAGATGTTATTCTTCACGTACCTGCGAACTTAAGTGAGGATTAGATTCAGCAAAGCTCTGGATACTCTGGCTCTGATTCAGTGAAGAGGTTAATTTAATGTTCTGAATTACTTTAACTCAAATCTCAACAAAACCTGTATGTGAATCTATATAATGCTCAGGGATGGATTTGTGAAGGGAGCAGAGCTAAGGGGCCTTTGCTGCCTTGAACTGTCTTGTGCTTGCTAGGGAGCGAGGGAGAACATAGTGTGAGGTAACTGCACTCCTTTGGAATAAGTAGCACTGCTTTAGTTCTCAGTAGCTTAAGAACCAGCCCAGGTACTAGGGGAGGTTTAAATGGCACTGTTAGCCCTGGTGCAGAGATTGAGTATGGTTCCTCAGGTTAGCTAAAGCTGGAGTGCATTCAAACAAATCCTACTGTGGTGCTGCTGTCCTGCTTCTGTATTTGTCCATATGTCACAGAATCACAGAATCACAGAATCAACCAGGTTGGAAGAGACCTCAGGGATCATCGAGTCCAACCGCTGCCCCTACACCACCCTGTCAACTAGACCATGGCACTAAGTGCCATGTCCAGTCTTTTCTTAAACACATCCAGAGATGGTGACTCCACCACCTCCCTGGGCAGCCCATTCCAATGTCTAATAACCCTTTCTGTAAAGAAATTCTTCCTGATGTCTAACCTGAACCTCCCCTGGCGAAGCTTGAGGCTGTGCCCTCTTGTCCTAGCACTAGTTGCCTGGGAGAAGAGGCCGACTCCCACTTCACTACAACCTCCCTTCAGGTAGGTGTAGACTGCAATAAGGTCACCTCTGCGCCTTCTCTCCTCCAGGCTAAACAACCCCAGCTCCACCAGCCGTTCCTCATAGGTCAGACCCTCCAGACCCTTCACCTGCTTGGTCACCCTCCTCTGGATTCGCTCCAACACCTCAACATCGTTCTTGAAGTGCGGGGCCCAGAACTGAACATAGTACTCAAGATGCGGCCTCACCAGTGCCGAGTACAGAGGGACAATCACTTCCCTAGACCGGCTGGCTACACTGTTCCTAATAGAGGCCAGGATGCCATTGGCCTTCTTGGCCACCTGGGCACACTGCTGGCTCATGTTTAGCCAGCTGTCGATCAGCACCCCCAGGTCTCTTTCCGCTGGGCCGCTTTCTAACCACTCTTCCCCCAGCCTGTAGAGCTGCATGGGGTTGTTGTGGCCGATATGTCTTGGCAGCATACCCTCTAGTCCTCTGAAAGAAGGGTCTGTATGCTCTTTCCCAGGCAATTGGCTAAACTTTCTCTGTCCCTTGGCTTGGACTATGGAAAATGTGTTGGAAAACTACCAGCAGTGGCATGGGCTTGCCAGTG
The DNA here is from genome assembly GCF_013368605.1 of Nyctibius grandis. Classification (NCBI taxonomy): domain Eukaryota; kingdom Metazoa; phylum Chordata; class Aves; order Nyctibiiformes; family Nyctibiidae; genus Nyctibius; species Nyctibius grandis. Next base: position 53,309,595 of record NC_090695.1, on the reverse strand, counting down.
TCTTTCTTGCAAAATGGTTGAATCTGTGGCTAAGCTAAAACATAGCTCTGCTGTCAACTCGCAATAGCAGTCTGCCAGCAAGCAAGTTGTTAGTGCACACCCAGAAGCTTGATATTTTTTCTGTTTTGTTTTTTTTTTTTTAAATACATGTATCTAGACTGGGGATACTGATTGCTGTTTTATCCTCTCATTCGGTTAAAGGATTTTATGATTTTCAGAAATGAATGAATAGCTTATACACCAGTAATATGCAAATGGAAATGTTGAGTCTTACAGAAAATAAGTAATGCTGCGTTTTATTTTATCTACAGAATACAAGAAATGATGCTTTGAATGAACTATACTTCTACATGTTCTCAAATGCTTTGTTTTTATAATGCTGATCTATACTCTAGCTAGTGTATTGTGGGGCAGGAAACATGGGCACAAGCCTGCCCAGTAATGTTCAGGATGTAATGTATTACAGTTGTTGAATTTAGCCAGTGTAACAGCTGAGCCCACTACCGTGTCCTGGTGTTCACATTCTTATAGAAACCTCCTTTGATAATTCGAGGGATTAAATGCCAACAGATGTCAAGGAAGTACTTCCATTTATTATCTGTCTATATGTCTGTCTGTCTATTGAGTTAGCTAGTTTTTCTGATATTAGCATCTTTGCCTTAGAAAATTCTTGACTTTTCTGTAAATATCAGAGAAAAGATTGATATAGCAGAAGTGAGGCTTTTAAAAATGGAAATACCCAGAAAAGTAAGTGGACATTTTTTCATTTGGTTTAGTTCTTGACTGCACTCTTGTGGGGTTTTTTAATTCTATAATTATATGCATGTTATGTGTGAAGCTGGAATCTTCTTGTAAGAGTAGGAGATAACTCTAGGAGATAAGGTAGTGTTGCAGCAGATTTTACTTTTCTGTTTTTTAATCTCTTGACAGTACTTGAGGAAGACCTGAATTTTCTTTCCATCTTCCTGCCTACACCCTTTCATTAATGAAAGATATGCCTTAACTCCTAAACAGAACATGGTGATGAGTACAGCTGATTATACTCTTTGCTGAGGCAAAACTTCTGGAAGTGCTCCTGGGAGGTATGTAAATACATGTGCAACTACATTTTTAATTGTAATTGTGAAGGAACTTAATTGCATGACCAGAACTTGTCCAGGATTACCTTGTCACCCTTAAGTTTTTCAAGTGAATGTGAATCCAGACTTCTATCATAACACTCTCAGCTAGCCTCCTGCTGCTTTCCTAATACATCTGCCTAGTAATGATGATGACAGAGCTTATAACAGAAAGATGATTATATTCCTGGAATTGACAAGGACTGTAATCCTTGCATGCAAGAGGACAACTTGTTGCTAATACCTTTGTTACATCCTCCCCTTTCTGATTGTAATACCAATCAGATGTCTTGCAAGAGCTTAGCTGTATTTGAAAGCATTATGTCAGCAGGAGGCTTCAGCTACAGGAACTTAAACCATTTTTAGGTAGAATATGACCTTGTATTTTCTGAGCTGTTCACACACGTAAGCACTTGTTATGAACTAACCCGTGATCCTGGTCACAAGTGAGTAAGTTTCGTATCAATATTGTCAGTCCTGAATTCTTAAATCGTAGCTTTCTATAATGCATTTTAAACTAACATATCTTTTATCTGTTTTGTCGTTTCTTTAGCTTTATGAAGGAGCTGGCCACTGCAGGTACTGTGCAGGTGAAATTCAGGAAAAGTGACCTAAATGCCCAAATTTATTCTTGACTTTGGCTTCTAAGAGGGATTGTGATTTAGATTTTTCTTGAGGTAGAGAGTTATTGTTCCAGCCTTGTGCTTTAGAGCCAATTAGAAAATGTGTGACAAGGATTTTTCTTTATGGCCAGAAACACACAAGCTGAAAAAAGAGAAAATTTTACGTCAAAACTGTTTTGATGATAAATATTCCTCCAGGCCAGTTCCCTTCCTGTTTCCTTTCATTTGTTTCTTCATTCTTCCTCTTACTCCTCATTCTGGTCAGACTCCTGCAACCATATTCCAGTCAGCTCTGAAGTATCCTTTCTTCCCTCAGGTCTGTTCTCTTTCAGCATCTTGATTTTTTTCCTTATAGTCTTTTAAAGCTTTTAGCTTCCTATCTGTGAAGCTTTCTCCAGCGCACACAAGAAAGCAAATACAGATGCTACCTCTGCAGCATTCTTAAAATCCCCTGGAGTGATGGTGCCTGTGGGCTGTGTGCCAAACAACCCAGAAGAAAAATAAGTTGGTCCTTTAAGACTGAGGCACTGAGAAAACATTTAGAACACAACTTGCCATTTTCTTTTTTTCCCCTGACTTTCTGTATTTTCCTGTATTTTCCAGGTAGGGGTCTATCCTTGTTAAAGGACTAGTTGCACCTTTTCCCTTAGTTTTTCCTGGAGACATGCTTTTGAGTAAATAACTTACCGATTTTTGTTGCCTTTGGGGTGAAATTCCAGGATGCTTCCACTTGCAGACCTGGCATCTTGGTTACAGCCATTCACTTCACCAACCACGATGTTTTGGGCCCACTATGATTTCAAATATGTCAGTTTCTTCTCTGCATCTAGACCTCAGAGCGTTTCTCCATGGCTAGGTCTAGATAAACTTTTGGCTCAGCACCTGATGCGGTCTTGGGTACACATTGACCTATTATCAGCCACTTCTTGCACCTTGGTTTCCGAGAAATTTTACCTGTTTGCAGTAGAGGAAGGGGAACACTGTGATCACTGTGTGAATACAACAGCACTCAAGAGCTTCTTCAAAGCACATATATCCCTAGAATATATACTTTTTTAGCCTTTGTTTCATCTTCTCAGAGGAAAAGCTTATTGCTTCTTTAGGAAGACCCAGGTTTTGGGCTTTGTGGTTCTGTTTCTGCTCTGCTATTGCTATCTCTTTTTATGTCTATTCAAGATTCAGGTTTAGGAAGTTGAGTAGCTTGACAAAGGAGAGTCTTCAAAGGTGTTGATGTGAACATTCTGAGTGAATGTCCACATCTGCTGAGTGAAGCTTGCTGTCCTGGGAGTTCTGGGGAACCAGAGTCCATGGGAAAACAGCAGAATGGAGAGCATTACCACAATAACCATAGAAATAAGACATGTATATACAGATATATAACTCATTCAAAAGGTAAGAAGTAAAGCAACAAACCTTCTTGGAGTTATGGAGATACAGATTCAACTACTTCATTTATAAACCATTTAGAATATTAAAGGTTTCTTTTCACTTTTTACAGCCTTATTACTGAAATGTCTTTCTCCTGTAGGCTTTAATTTAAGCCACTTGTGGAAAGAACTTGAATAAGAAAACTTAAACTTTATTTATTGCATTTTTAAAATTTAACTTACATCTTTCTCAGTAAGAATTCACCTCTTAATAAGTGAAAGTCCCAAAGGTGCCAAGACAGATTAATTTAAATTTTGATAGTTCACTTCATTTTCCTGTAGTGTTTAATGGTGTATATAGCCCCCATTTGCCCTTCCCTTATCTCCTCCTGTCCTACCTGATGCATAAGAAAGGGAAAATTCATCAGCTTCAGGCTGGACCCAACACAGTAGTTGTGAAGAGTGCTGCATGTACAAATAAGAGGTAAAAGGTGGATGTCCTGGATTTGGAATGCAGATATCAGATACTGTCTTGCAAGGAATGCTTGTTAATGACTATCAAACTACTTCTAATTTGTGCCACTCTTTAGTCTTGTTTTCGTTGCAAACATTGGCTCATCAGATATGCTCTTCTATTTTCTATTTTCTTCACTGTAAACCTGATGGAAAGCAATGGTGAAGGCATGGAATGATCTTGAGATTTCATACTTCCATTGCAGGGACCAATGCCCTGGTCCACGAAATACTTAAGCCTCTAACTGTGCAAAAGATGTGGATGACTTTTATGCTTGAGTAAAAACCTAGATCAAACACATGCTTAGATTTGCACTTTGGGTAATTAACTGCTTAGCAAATTGTTCAGCTGCAATAACCTCCTCCCCTCCCCACCCTGTTTCTCTCCAGTCCAGTGTTTGCATTTGTTGGTTTTCCTTTGTTTTACTCCTGGACTGAAAACACTTTGAAGACAAGTCTGTGCAAACACAGGACTAAAACCGCAGAGTACTGTGGGGTTAACAAAGTGGGCTTAAGATGCCTCTAAGCAGTGTAGTAATTTGTATAATGAAGGCTGATTTACTGCTGCATAAAGACACCCTGGAGTAAGACTCTCAAGCTCTGTCTTTATTAGTATTATTGTTTAGTTTTACTCTTTTCTTAATTTTCCATGTCTTCAGTAGGTGAAGTTGTAATCCCATCTCCACGTCAAAGGGCAGTACCTGTTCTTCTGTGTCAGTGGAGAGATGAATGTGTCTTCAAAAATTGTGTGCGTGATTTCTTTTTCTGGAATTGTTCCTGAGTGGTGTGCTAGAACAGACTTAATGTTCCTTGAAAGTCATACTGATGCATTTGCATAGAAGCCAGAACATTTATCTCCTTCCCCTCATCCTCAATCCCTTCACACACAAGAGGAGTCTCCTGAGGTGAATCAGCAAAGACTAACATTTATACCAGCAATTGTTTTGCAAGATTGTGTATGTGATTAAATATAGTAATAATTAAACAGATTAAACAGGTCACTTTTTGCTTGGGACTGTGCAAAACAATAAAAAAATTACAAATTCACTTACTATATAAGTAATTTATGTGTTTTTAACCTAGACTGGATGATGTTTTGTAGCTCCAGTTGATTCCTCACTAAAGCTGCTGTTATTGAGGTCTCTATTTCTCATGCTGTTTTCAGTCTCAGGTTATAATTATTTTTTCTTCAAAAAGTTTCAGCAAATAATAATCTAGTCAGTTTCCAGAGTTAAGTTGGCAGAAAAATATTCTGTAGTGCCCATAGCAACCTTTTGTGTTTTAGCTGCATTCAATTAAAAATTTCTTCTCAAGGTTTGACCAGGGATTGCAAATGAGCGACTGGAGGAGTACTCTGTATCCAGTACTATGATGTTAAAGGAGTGCATCCTGCCTCTTCCCATCAGCATCTCTTATGATGAAGTTGTCCATGAATTTGACCAGTCCATCTTTGAAGCTAATGATATTGTCTGGCTCCATAACTTGCCAGGGTAGTATGCTTTGTGAATAATTTTGTTGTGTTTTAACAATGCTCGAAACAGTCTCTGTTCTCTGGCAGCCTCCAGCCCTTCTCCGTGGTGAGATTCAGTGTTGACTCAGCTGTTCCCTGCGCTTTACCTTTATCCTCCTTATGAGGCCTGCAGCCCCAATTCAGTTCTTGTGCTCACCTATGAGGCTCCTTTTCTGATTTATTGTGCTGAGTCCTCCCACTTTGATAATAATTAGTTCCCTCTCATCATTGTGAGTTGAGGGCTGTCACCATGCCTGTCACTTGGTCTTTCCATGATGTCTAGAATTCTAGCTTTGATGCTTTCTCATCTCCTCTCAGCTCTCTACATGTTGTCTTTTGTTCCTTGAGTATTCTTGCAGTTTCTCTCAATTTCTTGCTCATCTTTATCTTTTGAGGTCTCTGTCGCCATCCCAAAAGTTTCCCTCTGCCAGCTTGTGACCTTGTCTTCTCCTGCAGGGCTCTATTTTTTCTCTGGGTGACCATACCTGTGCTCCTGCTCTGTTGTCAGTCTCGCAGTGTGGTTAGTGTTGCATTAGGCACTTGTTCTGTCAACTCTTGTTCTTTTACCCTCCTTGATAGTTAGCTGTACTCCCTTGCTGCTTTGCCACTATTGACTCACTCCTCAAATTGCCATCTCCTCCTGCACTTTTCACTCTGTACAGTTGTGGCAACAGACAAGTTGCTGTTGTGTGGAAACCACACATCTGCTTGCTATTTGTTCTCATTTCTTAGTATTTTCTTACCTTGTCTCTCAGTTGTCCTTTGCATTCGACTGTGCACTTCTTGAGGCAGGAAGCATCCTGAGTGTGTGTTCAGATGGTGTTGTGAATTCCTCTTCTTTGTTGCTTGTGTTGAGGAACTTGAGCAATTTCAAGCATTTCAAATACTGGAGTGGTAAGTGCCATAGCATGTCGACCAGGAATTTAGTAATTCTGTGTTCAGGGCAGTGTTTGGATGCTCAATGGATTTAATACCAGTTTTCAGTCTCTGGAGTCACAAATGACAATGCACCCATGAACACCAACTTTGCAAATGCACCCAACAGAGACTTAAAAATAGCAATTGTTTACAGTTATTCTTTTTCAGAGTCCTATTATATCATGAAGTTGTTCTGTTATGACTGAAACCCTCATTAATGGCTTGCTCTTTCTGGTAGAAACAGAGAAATAGAAGATCAGACATAAGAATGCATAGTTCTGTTGACAGGACTATTTACGTTAACTGAAAGTATGATTCTATATACTTAATAGGACAGTCTCATTTTCAAAAATTGCCTGTTCACAAATCTGGCTTTTCACTGAGAGACAGCAAATATGCCAGCAATAATTTGGTATGAAAGCAACTTTGTTCCTATTTGAATGCAGAATTGTTGGCCATAAGGGTTAGCACCATTTTCTGGACAGAAATTATAGCTATTCCTGTCTGCTTCAAAGAAAACAAAAGCTCCAAGGACTCATTTTTGGAAGGAAGTGGGGTGAGGAGATATTTTTTATTATTATTTCTTTTCTCTTTATTATGTGCACTAGAAGGAATGAGAGTCATAGTAAGAAAAATTTTCTTTTCTCTATTATGTCATTTCTTCTGCCCCTCCTTGTCTTTGGATAACTACATTGTGACGGTAGCCCAGAGTCCATTGTTGTCTCTCCAGCAAGATTCTGCATACCTCTCAGGAAAAGCCCTTTTGTTATCAGACCAAACCTGACCTGAATTTACTGTGCTTTTTCCCCATGCACAAAAAGTGCTATATATCTTTACATTTTGAATTACTTTAGAGATGAGAAATCATGAAACAAATAAATGAAAATGACAACCACCATCGATCTGTTGTGTGGAATGTAAGATCTTAAGCAATTTTCTCTGTTTTCTTAAAGGAAATAAAGTTCCTATCATCTAATTGTAACCATGTAAAAGTTAGGGACCAAAACTCATTCTGCGATCAGTGGAGTGAAATACGTATTCCTAGATTAGGATTCAGGTTGTGGAACAGGATGGTAGAATGTGTTCCCATTTGAGGATGGCTACTTTACTTGTTATGGAAGGAGCCCACTCAACCAATTTAGATGAGATGCCCAGCTTTCAGGTGCCTGTAATTAGATAAGACCATGAATCTCATCTGTAGCCTCTAACCAGCCACTCGTGTTCTCTAACACCGAATTAAAGAGCAGAGTTGTCTAAACTGCATATACAAATCTGAAGTGAAAAGAGAGACTATTTAGACTTAACAGCTAATCTTCTAGTATGTATCATCAGGCTAAAAGCTGCTTAGTTTGCAGTTTTTCTGAAAAAAGGGAATCATTGTTAACTGAATACTCAAAGTGGTTCTGCTGTTTGTACGAAGTGTAGGTTGCTTCAGGATGAAGGACCTGGCTACTTCAAGCTATTTTTCTTTTATTTGTTTTGATGGCAAGACATGGTCTCAGAATGTTACACAGTAAACAGCAGTTTGCATATTGCTTAAAAAACAGAAGTAGGTGGGGAATCCAGACAAGCTAATTTTTAGAGTTCTTCAGAAAAACTGGTATAAAGCAGATAAATACAGAGGCCTTGTAATTAGGAGAAATTGACTTTTAACAAGATTATTCACCTTGAAGTAGTTGTGGGCAGGAAATGCTTTCCAGCCTGCAAAAACATGAGACTCATACAGTGCTCCTCTTCTACTCTGAACGAAGAAGGGGCAGGGGAGCAAAGGGCCCAGTCTGACATTTTCACTTGGCCAGGAATAACCAGTCATCCAGGAAGAGCCAGACTAAACTCCTCTGCCTGAGGAACTGACATACTTGTTGGAGACACCTGAGAAGATTCCCTTTGCTCCTAGGCTGTGGTGGCTCTGGGATTTATAGAACCATAGAATCATTTAGATTGGAAAAGACCTTTAAGATCACCAAGTTCAACTGTAAACCTAACACTGCCAAGTCCACCACTAAACAATATTCCTAAGTACCACATCTACTCGTCTTCTAAATACCTCCAGGGATGGTGACTCAACCACTTCCCTGGGCAGCCCGTTCCAATGCTTGGCAACCCTTTTGGTGAAGAAATTTTTCCTAGTATCCATTCTAAACCTCCCCTGACTCAGCTTGAGGCAGTTACTTGGGAGAAGAGACTAACACCCTTCTTGCTACAACCTCCTGTCAGGTAGTTATAGAGAGCGATAAGTTCTCCCCTCAGCCTCCTTTTCTCTAAACTAAACAACCTCAGTTCCCTCAGCTGCTGCTCATAAGACTTATTCTCTAGACCCTTCACCAGCTTTGTTGCTCTTTGGACACAGTCCAGCACATCAATGCCTTTCTTGTAGTGAGGGGCCCAAAACTGAACACAGTATTTGAGGTCGGCCTCACCAGTGCCAAGTACAGGGGGACAATCAACTCATGCTCCACAGTTCTAATCAGAAATTCTGTCACACAGCTCTTACATATTTCTTGACAGAGAATTTAACCGATACAAAATGTTGTCCTGAAAACCATTAGGTGTGAAGAGAAATTCCTCCCAGATTCTTCATATCAAATTAGTTGTTGACATATTTTCTAGTTGGTGTCCCAATTATTAGCACTGACTTCTAAAATGTAGCAAGATGCTGGGCAGTCTGTGCCACAGGTCCAAGATTTTTTTGTCTAATTTGATGACTAATATATTTTCCCATTTTAGACTACTTTTAGCATCTTCCCATAATTTATTTTTACTTCAGAATGATGGCAGAGACGTTGGTTCAGTCTTCAGTTCTTTCAACTTACCATGACTTCCTGTGTTGGACAGAGATTAACTGAGTCAGCAGCACTTACATACATATACCTAATTGTGTATATATGTGTACATACATACACACTTATGAACCTATGTGTATATTATATATAAGCTCAGGAAGCTAAAGACTGTTTTTGAGAGAAAGCAACTTTAAAAATCATTTGCATAATGTAATGATACAAAATGTAGTGGACTTGGTAGTGTTAGGTTAATGGCCGGACTGGATGATCTTAAAAGTCCTTTCCAACCAAAACGATTCTATGATTCTATAAACTACCAATATAAAACATCAGAATGTAGTGAATACAGCTTTTTAAAGACAGACTCTGTAAGGCCAGTGATTTTAAAAAATAAAGAATCTATTGCTTTTTGCAATTATTCAGGGTAATGATCTGTGTCATATGAATGGGTTTTAACTTCTGCCAGGGAGAAGTATTTTTCCCAACCAGATTACTAAATAGTGTTGAGCTTTAGCTTCTTATCTTTTAAAGAGGTTCTAAATGACAATGATTTTGCTATTAGTTGAGAGAAGATTTAATGGTTAAGAAAAGTATTAAAACTGAATGTTATTCCTAATTTGAATTATTTCTCTTTTAACTATAACTTCTGAACAATGAAAAAATATTTTTCTAACTGTTAGTCATTTCTAGTAATACTCCCAGTTACAACTTTCTCTTTCAATAAAAAGGAAATTATAAAGAAAAACAAGCAATCCCTGACAAACTAAATTCATAGTTCAGTCTGAGTTGAGATAAAAATTGAAATATTAAGTTTCTCCCTGTTTCTTGCATAAACTTCTCCATGTACAGTGTGTGAACTGCCATTGCTGTGGAATAGGAATATGCATACCTGATATATTTTTGCCCCTTTGAAATAAATCAGCTTCTATTCCCAACACTTGACTAATCTTTTCTTCAGCCTTTTTCTTGGTCTTGAGGAACTGACATCCATAAACCTCCATAACAACTGTAAAATTTCACAAGTAATGGCAGCAGCTGTATAAAAATTGCTTGTGTAGTCTCTTACAACATTACTATTTCCTCTCAAAGCTTTATTGTGTAATTTTCAATTATTCTTTAAAGTCCACTTCGATACACACTGGAGCAGGATTGTGACAGTGTGTATTTAAACACCAGCTAGCATAATATGTCATAATGTTACTTCCTCTTGCACATAAGTGTTAAATAAGAACAAAAATCTGACTTGCTTACTGAATATGTCTCTTGTCAAGCAATCTTAGTCTTTTACTGAAAAGCAACCGTTATCCATCCCTGCATCAAAAAGTTGCCATCTTTTGAAGTTTTCTATTAAAAGAGTCAGATTATTATTATTTCAGTCTAATGGCCTTTTTTTTATAATGCTGTCTTACATAAATGGGAATAATATCTTGAAAAATATAATATGTTTTTTATAAAGTTCATCTTGAGCTTCTTAAGATTTCCATTTTCTGGCATGAAATAACAAATTAAATCCATTCAGACAACCATGGGAACACGTGAAAAGCCAAGAAGTTTAGATCAATTGTGAGTTATGAGAAACTTAAAATGTAAAATACTTGCAGTAGGACTTGCCTTCTGTTTTGTTTTCACACCATGCCTGGCAGGATAGTCTCTCCAAACAGAATTGTCAGCTGCTACTCTAGCCGAAATAACTTGATATTGTAAAAGTAACCATATGCTCAAACACCTCCACACAGAGATTTATAGTATCTTAATCATGAGTGTAAACTGCAGTCCACTTGGCATGCACTAGAGAGGATGAGTGTAAGGGGCATGGACAGTCATGCGAGACCTTTGCCGAGGACAGGGTGGGCTAACCGGGAGCACTATGCTATTTTGTGGGCTGGAAGTGGGAAGAATGGATTTGAAGCCAGTTGTGGCAGACCATGGATTGCCTGCTATGGTGGCTGTCTGTTCAGACAAGAAATATATCGATAACTTGGGGGTGAAATTCAATGTCATTATAAAATTGTTGCTTGCAAGGACTCAATTATGTGAAGGGTTTTAAAGTTATTGAATACTCTGTGTATGTTCATACAAGTACTGTGTATGTAATTGGTTATATAACAGTGGCTGCTGCTACACCTACAACTAAAGATTTTTCAAGCTTACATAACCATAATTGTACTTGAATATATTTAGAGACACAAACCAGATACTTTTAGGAGGAAGCAGTTAGTGTATACTGTGAAAAAGGTTTCTTTTCATTTCTCTTGAGGCCCATTATGCTTAACAGTATGTTCTCACTACTGCTGATTTGGAATACCTCATCACCTTCTTAGAAGTGGTTTTGTGATTCTCACAGCAAGTGTCCAGTGCTACACAGATCTAAGCATTATGAATGGAAAGCAGTTTGTACAGCAGGCAACACCAAATTTCTTTTTGAGTAGGGATGTTAAGCATAATTTTTCTGAAAATCCTTTGGTCTGTTATTTGACTTTCACAAGGTTGTATCCCTCCTCACCTTTTCCCTGGTTTTGAAGGAGCAAATGTCCCTAAAGTAATTCCTTGGAATCAAGCTTGCATTTTTTGAGAAAGCCACTGGTGGTGATGTACAGCTTGCAGATTTATCTGTTCTTGAACTTTGGATGGCTAACATGATACGAACTCTGATTCCATCTAGGAGCTCATCATACACAAGAGCAAATGGGGAATAAATTGAAACAAATTGGGTTGAATCTGGATCTTAAGGTACTCCAGATTAATATAATCCAAATTCTTATTACAGTACCTAGTTCCGCAGCAATATTTCTCCTACAAGTTACAACAAGAACTCAGAACATTTAAGTTTAGGTTTCCTTTCTATTTCCTACATAAAACTGCTCTTTCAAGGTTTGTTTTTGTTTATTTGTTTTTTTTTCATGTGTGTTCTGTAGGTGTTTGACTAGATAGGAATTCTGAGTTCATTAGTTCATTATAGTTTATGTATGTAAGGTGTTCAGAAGTCATGTATGCTTTTGTGAACAGCACGATGGGTGTCTTGAACAGCATGAATAACGGACATATTTTTGATATCCAATATGATATCCATATTTTGATATCCAAGTTCCAAAAGCTTGGGAGAAAAAGAACAAAAATACTTCGGCCTTTTGAAATATTGCATTTTAAAAGTAATATTGAAGTGAATTTGAGAAAGAATTTAATCAATTACTGCTTTGAATTTTAGTTTCCTCAAAGCTGACTAACCTGGTGCAATTCACACAAATGCACTAGGTATTTTATTGAACATGATTCTAATATTTTTGCCACAGATGCTTGGCTGAAAACCCAGCCCTAATTTTGACCTACTTGTGCTGGTAATTACCTGCTGAAAATTGGTAGACCTTCTGGTGGAACAGCAGGAGAGCTTGTTGTGGGTATGTTTAAAGAAGTTGATTAGGTTACCAAAAAGTTAGAAGGTAGCCAGAACACATGTATAATTTGAGAGTTTATCATTACCAGTACTAAAAGCTACAGTTCTGTAAATTAGTTTTAAAGGTTATTGCAGGGATTCTTTGTATATATACACATTACTGGAAGAGAGAGAATTAAGGTGCTGGGAGGCTCAGGTATTATTCAAAACTATATTCCAAGCATTGTGTATTGTTCAGCCATTGCTATTGTTAGTTAGTACGCTATAATGGAAAACTGCTGACATAAAAACTTATTAAAATAATTCCTTGCTGAGAACACCACTTTTGATAGGGTTTACTACATCACAATGTCTATGACAAGGAAGAAATTTCCAGAAGGCAAACATTCAATTCAGAAAAATGTCTGCTCTCAGTGAATGTCTCTTCATCAAAGTCTTTTTATTTTGCTCCTCTGGGAAAGCTGCAACATTTTCTGGACATGGATTATAAAGAAAATGTTTGGACAGTTATGAGGCTTCTCTTTTTAATGATATTCTAAACAGAAGGGATTTGTAAGCTGGAGAAATTCCCAGTAGAAGACTTTACTGGAGGTTATTAGGAAGGCAGCTGCACTCTGTTTGCATTTCCCCCTTTTAAGCCTCGCCTATTTACTTGTGGATCTATTCTAACCTATGAAAAGCAACCTGTATAATACAAAGAGAAATCAAACTTTTCCATCGGCCTGTAGGCATCTGTGAAACAATAAGTGGTTCAAAAACTGCTGATCACTGGAGCAGAAGAGTGGGAATTACGTATTTATGATGGAGGGTCTCAAGCAGAGGCAGTGGAAGCCAGAGGGGTGCATGATGCCCACTCAGGAGCTCCTGTGCCCATCTCCTGAGGATGGATGCTGTGAAGGGTTTCTCTGTGCATCAAGGAGAAACCAAAGAAATACAAAGGTTGTAATATTTTAATTCCACATGAGGGGTAAACATTTGTCTCCAGTGTAACTCTGTCTTAACCACAATGGCTTTTCAAGATATCTTCTCTTGAGGAAAAGAGTGGTACCCGTATTGTAGTGGGAACTGCTGCTTAAGATCTTAGTCATGTTCTGACAAAATTGTCAATGACTTAATTAGTCAGAAATTAGGCCTGTAGGGCAAAGGCTGTCTTCTTGCTGCAAATATCTCACTGTCTGTCTGGTCAGTGACTAGGAGTTCATTGTCATACTGCTAGTATTTGGAGTAAAATTTGCAGAAACTACTGAATTTTAGGTGTTGGTTACATGCTAAAAACCTGGGTGAGTTCACTAATGGTTACTCTGATGTGCAACTGGTTCGTTTAGATTTCTGTTTTTGTCAGTATGGTAAGTATCCCTGGCAGTTATCAAGTAGAATTTTGTAGTTTTGAAATACAGCAACGCTTTTCAAATACGTGGTTTTATTGATGAAACAGTTTCTTGCCTGTGTTACACATCTGCTTTTAATTAATTCTTCCTGGAAGTATAAGTTATGTAAAGAGTTTACCATATACTTCTACTTTTCTTTTATATGGGTGATGGCTGAGGCTGAAGAAATTTACAAATTTTGTAAATTTGTAAAATTTACAAAATAATTCTCTTTCTAATATTGTATTTTGTAACTATAGGAGTTCTTAAATTTATTTAACGGGTGCCCAAATTCTAGGCAAGACCCTAACATTTTTATTAACATAAATGCAAGCATGAATAAATAGTCTGCTTGGGGACCAGATCTTCCTACTTCTAGACACAGTGAATAATATTTTACTTAATAAAAGGTGCACTTACATCATTCAGATAGCATGTTGAGTAGGAAATCATTCAGCTGAGAAAGGTTATGTGAGTTCAGTTCATTAATCTGTGTCTTCATTATGAGTGTGTTTGTCTTGCTTCATGGTACATTTGGCTATGCATTAAACATAAGTTTGATGAATTGCTAAGTTGTTCTTGCTTTGCTGCTGTTTAAAAATGCAGTTAGCTAATTGGAGCACTGAATAAATATTATTTATATTACTACCGTGACAGAGTTCAGGCTTCAGCATGGTTTTCATTCGAGGTGCTATGCAGATTACTATGGTTGTCTGTGTTGTATCTTGCACTTACCACTAACACAAAGGAGTTTGGAAGGGGAAATATGACATGGCAATTGGCAGTAAAAGTTGTACCCTAGTTCAGCTGTGAACTTGAAGCCTGTTGAGGTGTGTGAGACATTCCATGGCTGTTATCAGATCCAGAGTGTTAATATATGTGTGCTAAGTAAATTTACCGCAGCCTGCCACTTAGTGTGTGCAAAATAGCAATTTTCTGTGTGCATTCTGGCCTGTGAGGGAAGCAGAAGAGGGGATTTGGTAGAGTAAGGTGAGGGTTTAGCAATACATATGCTCTCACTTATTAAGTTTGTTCATTGGGTCAACACAGAAGAAAATGTGAAGGTGCTTGCCTGCATATCCCCAGAAATTAGAAGTGTAGTATAATATTCTTGTGAGCCAGTATAGATTGTTCAGATGGGATTTCCTGGGGATGAATATAAATATCACTAATTCTGAACTACAGCATTGATGTGCAATATTTCGAACAAAGATTGGGTCTGTTTTGTTATGAAGTAAAACTCTATTAACTGTGTTGCGTATAGACTTTTTCCAGTTTTGCTAATGTACCCACTCTTCTTTTGATCTCCTAGGGGACACTGCTTTTTCAGGTGCTCCCTAGCCCCAGCTTTGTCCTGAAGTGGTGCTGCCCTCCAGATGTGCACCTCTCACAGGTACGAGACTTGCTGACTGGGGTAAGAGTATGTCTTGTGATCATCTGAACTCCGTTTTATTAACCACCTGATACAGCACGTCTCTGAAAAAAACCTCGCTTCTGGGAGAATATCTTGAGTTCCAGATATCGATACAGAACAGGACACAAATTGAGATAATTACATGTACAAATGATACAGCTTTTTGAATATCTGTTTGCAATGATTTAAGCTTTCATCATTTTTTTGGTAAATACTTCTGTAACTCTCTTAAGAAAAACTTCTGTATTATAGAGGGTTTCACAGGAAACAGGGAAATTCTCTTTCAGCCATTAAGAGAAGTGTTACATTAGACGTAAAGGGAATTAAAATGACCCTAATGTTGTTTATTGGAGTCTAGTTTCTTATTTATATCCAGTCAGTAAAGGAAAACAAATTATTTGCAAACATTTCACTTCAGTGTAGCACTCCTTATATCAGCCACAGAATTGAAAATTTTGTGTCTTCTGTTTGCAAAGGTCTGGTATCTGCTCTGGCACAACTGATATACACTGTTAACCCAAGTATGCATAGATATAAAGCAACTGATCACAAGAATCGCATCTATTGATGGAACAAAATCTGCCCTCCAACAGATTGACATTTGATTGGTAGATTATAAAACTGAAGGCTCTGAAAGAAATTCCTTTCTTTTCGTTCCTTGTACTTTGACATTAATAAGAATTTAATCACAGAATCACAGAATCACAGAATCACAGAATCACAGAATCACAGAATCACAGAATGTTAGGGATTGGAAGGGACCTCGAAAGATCATCTAGTCCAATCCCCCTGCCGGGGCAGGATTGCCTAGACCATATCACACAGGAACGCATCCAGGCGGGTTTTGAATGTCTCCAGAGAAGGAGACTCCACAACCTCTCTGGGCAGCCTGTTCCAGTGTTTGGTCACCCTCACCGTAAAGAAGTTTTTCCTCATATTTATGTGGAACCTCCTGTGTTCCAGCTTGCACCCATTGCCCCTTGTCCTGTCAAGGGATGTCACTGAGAAGAGCCTGGCTCCATCCTCATGACACTTGCCCTTTACATATTTATAAACATTAATGAGGTCACCCCTCAGTCTCCTCTTCTCTAAGCTAAAGAGACCCAGCTCCCTCAGCCTCTCCTCATAAAGGAGATGTTCCACTCCCTTAATCATCTTCGTGGCTCTGCGCTGGACTCTCTCTAGCGGTTCCCTGTCCTTCTTGAACTGAGGGGCCCAGAACTGGACACAATATTCCAGATGCGGCCTCACCAGGGCAGAGTAGAGGGGGAGGAGAACTTCTCTCGACCTGCTAACCACACCCCTTCTAATACAGCCCAGGATGCCATTGGCCTTCTTGGCCACAAGGGCACATTGCTGGCTCATGGTCATCCTGTTGTCCACTAGGACCCCCAGGTCCCTTTCCCCTACGCTGGTCTCCAACAGGTCTGCCCCCAACTTGTACTGGTACATGGGGTTGTTCTTGCCCAGATGCAGGACTCTACACTTGCCCTTGTTATATTTCATTAAATTTCTCCCCGCCCAACTCTCCAGCCTGTCCAGGTCCCTCTGAATGGCTGCGCAGCCTTCCAGCGCATCAGCCACTCCTCCTAGTTTTGTGTCATCAGCGAACTTGCTGACAGCGCACTCTAATCCCTCATCCAAGTCATTAATGAATATATTGAATAGTACTGGTCCCAGTACCGACCCTTGCGGGACTCCACTAGACACAGACCTCCAACTGGACTCAGTCCCATTGACCACCACTCTCTGGCTTCTTTCCTTCAGCCAGTTCACAATCCACCTCACTACCCGATCATCCAGACCACACTTCCTCAGTTTAGCTGCAAGGATGCTGTGGGAGACCGTGTCAAATGCTTTACTGAAATCAAGATAGACCACATCCACAGCTTTACCATCATCTATCCACCGGGTAACATCCTCATAAAAGGCTATCAAGTTGGTTGAGCATGACTTCCCCTTGGTGAAGCCATGCTGAGTGCCCCTAATGATCCCCCTATCCTTGATGTGCCTAGAGACAGCACCAAGGACAAGTTGTTCCATCACCTTTCCAGGGATGGAGGTGAGGCTGACTGGTCTATAGTTACCTGGGTCCTCCTTCTTGCCCTTTTTGAAGACTGGAGTGACATTTGCTTTCCTCCAGTCCTCAGGCACCTCTCCCGTTGCCCACGACTTAGAAAAGATGATGGAGAGTGGCCTAGCAATGACTTCTGCCAGCTCCCTCAGCACCCGCGGGTGCATCCCATCAGGGCCCATGGATTTATGGACGTCCAGGATGCTTAATTGGTCCCTGACCCAGCCGTCATCAACCAAGACAGATTCCTCCTCTATCTTGACTTCTTCTGAGGCCTCAGGGGTCCAGGGCTCCTCAGGACAGCCTCCAACAGTATAGACAGAGGCAAAGAAGGTGTTCAGTAACTCCGCCTTCTTTTTATCCTCTGTCTCCAGGACCCCCACCTCATTCATCAGTGGGCCTACATTGCCTCTAGTGTTGGCTTTACCTGCAATGTATTTGAAGAAGCCCTTTCTGTTGTCCTTGACCTCCCTTGTAAGGTTTAATTCCAAGGAGGCCTTAGCTTTCCTAGTTGCCTCCCTACATCCTCTGACAACAGACTTATATTCCTCCCAAGTGGCCAGACCCTCCTTCCACGATCTGTACACCCTCTTCTTCCACTTGAGTTTGCCCAGCAGTTCCCTGTTCAACCATGCAGGTCTCCTGGTACCCTTCCTTGACTTCCTACTTGTTGGGATGCTCTGATCTTGAGCTCGGAAGAAGCAGTCCTTGAATGCTAACCAACTATCTTGAGCCCCCTTACCTTCTAGTACCCTATCCCATGGGATTTCCCCTAGCAATTGCTTGAAAAGGCCAAAGTTGACCCTCCTGAAGTTCAGGGTTGTGATTCTGCTAGCTATTCTGTTCCTGCCACATGAGATCCTGAACTCTACCATCTCATGGTCACTACAACCAAGGCTGCCCTCAACCTTCACCTCTTCAACCAGACCCTCCTTGTTAGTGAGGATAAGATCCAGCAGCGCTCCTCTCCTAGTTGGCTCATCCACCATTTGCATCAGAAAGTTATCATCAACGCACTGGAGGAACCTCCTGGACTGGGGATGGCTGGCTGAGTAGGCCTCCCAGCAAATATCAGGGTAGTTGAAATCCCCCACGACAACCAGGCCCTGTAATTGAGAGACTGCTCTCAGCTGCCTGTAGAAGGCCTCATCACCGTCCTCATCCTGATCCGGTGGCCTGTAATAGACACCCACAACAGTATCACCCCTGCCAGCCTGCCCCTTAATTCGCACCCACAAACTCTCAACTCGCTCCTGATCCGCCTCTGGACAGAACTCAATACATTCTAGCTGCTCACTCACATAAAGAGCAACTCCACCACCTCTCCTTAGCGGCCTGTCTTTCCTGAACAGGACGTAGCCATCCATGACCACATTCCAGTCATGCGAGGCATCCCACCAAGTCTCTGTAATTGCCACTAGATCATAGCCCCCCGACCGAACACGGATTTCTAACTCCTCCTGTTTATTCCCCATGCTGTGTGCATTGGTGTACAGGTATTTCAGGGAGCGAGCTGAGCACACTGATTTCACCCTAGGGGGATGGGAGGCCTCCTGGTCTACCTCAACACTAGAGCATTGCCCCAGTGGTGCAAGCCCAGCTACTACCCCATCCCCCTTCGAATCTAGTTTAAAGCTCTCCGAATGAGCCCTGCTAATTCCTGTCCCAGAACCCTTTTGCCCCTACGACATAAACCTTTCCCATGTATCACTGTCACGCCTGTTGTCTTATAAAACCAGCCATTATCAAAGAACCCAAAGCCCTGCCTGTAGCACCAGTCTCGTAGCCAGGCGTTAATAGAGAGAATCCTACTATTCCATCCCACGTCATCACCTGAAAATGGAAGGAGGGAGGAGAAAACAACTTGTGCCCCAGACTCTTTCACCAACCGTCCTAGGGCCTTGTAGTCTTTCTTCATCCCCTTCAGACTATGGGATGCAGCTTCTTCCCCACCTGTCTGGAAGATCAGCAGGGGGTAGTAGTCTGCGGCCTTCACCAGGTTGGGGAGTTGCCTGGTGATATCCCTGATTCGGGCTCCAGGCAGACTGCAGACCTCCCTGTGATGGGGGTCAGCTGTGCATATTGGGCCCTCAGATCCCTTTAGGAAGGAGTCTCCAACCACTAAAACTCTTCTCTTCTTCCTTGTGGAGGAGGTAGCTATACGCCCGTCAGGTTTTTCTGACTGTGGTGGGACCTCTGATATAGGTTGCCTCTCCACCACATCCCCATTGGACCGGCTGTATTCCACTAGGGCTTCATATCTATTGCTCAGAGGTACCTGTGGAGGCAAGATAGGCAAGGAGGGCACTCGCCTTTTGCCACGGCCATAGACTTGCCTCCACTCACTCCTCTCCTCTAGGTTATTGTTTTCCACCTGAGAGGGGCAGAGTACAGGGGTCCCTCGATCCTGGGAGCTCTCCGGCAGGTGCTCCCATTTTTGTTGCAGGGAGGGCAGAGCCTGGCTCCATCAGTCTATCTCCATTTCAGCCTCCCGAATGCTCCTAAGCCTTTCTACTTCGGCTTGAAGCCTTTCAACCTGGCTTTGCAGCTGTGCCGCTCGGCCAAGCGGATCATCTACTTGCTCACAGCGCACACAGCCCCCTGTCACCACAGAGACGCTGTAGCATTCCCTGCAGCCCGCAACCTGCACCATTGCCTCCTTCCGTGGGAGCTCTGTCTGGGTTCCCACATCCATTTTGGTCTTCTTCCACCGGGTAGATACCATTGTTCTTCCACTGAACTGGGAAATACCTGTTGGTGCCACCCCTGGTTCAAAGCTCCTTGGCGCCTTCCTCGCCTTGTGCACTGGGAGGGAGTCAGAGCCCTCCCCAACGAGCTGCAAACGACTACAGCCTCTCCTGCCCTGGAGGAGCCTCTCCTGCCCTGGGACACACCCAGTCACTGCTGACTCACAGGCACTGCTGACTCTCCCACTCCCTTCTGGGCAGGGACTAGTCCCTGTCCTCCAGGAGATTTTTTATCACCCGATAACAGGGGGTGGAGCGTTTAAATCGTTTAAATCGCCCGCGGTGCCTCCGCGGTGCCTCCGGCTACGCCCCCTCCTCTCCTGATTCGTTGCCGGGAACCTTCGGGTCCGGGTCCAGGGTCAGGGGGAGCAGCTCAGGGCTGATGCTCGCAGGGGGTTCAGGGGGGGCCCAGAGTACGAAAAACCGCCCGGTTAAGCCCGATGTCGCCCTCGCCCCCGCACTAACCTCAAGTCGCTGCCTCCGCTTTCGCTGCTGCCGCCGCTTTCGCTGCTACCGCCGCTGTCGAAGAAGCGGCATCTTTGAAGACTGTAGAATAAGAACCTTGTTCATTTAGTTTTCCACAAATAAATTTGTATCAAGTAGAACTATACTTCGGTGTCCTGTCAGCATTTGTAATGGTTCCCTGGTGATGAAGATGCTATTTACAGCGAAATATAGGTTCTTGCTTTAGTAAGACTTATCCTGTATTTCCATTTGTAATGAATGTCCTGGCTGCTGAAGCATTTTATGAAAGCTCACATATTTCATAAAAGTAGTTGTATGCTGTAATAAAGAAATCACTCTTCAAACTTGTTGGATGTATAAGGATATGCAACAAATATCAGTCCACAAGAGTATAGTAAATACGTGTTACTGAGTCAACTGCCTGCCTTTGGAAGAGAATCCTTTGGTAAGTAAAAGAAAATCCTCTTCCACTGTTCTGTGTTCTATAGGATGCACGATAGCTTTGTGGAGTATTTTGAAATATTTAATAAAATCTGACTGGTTTCCAGTTTCCCTGAGACACCACTTCTCCATCTTAATAATTGATTAATCTCTAAAACTAGTAAGGGCAGTGGGCAAAATATGTGATGTCTGGGAAAAAAAACCCCTGAAAACCCAAAGGTAATTTTCTTCATGGGGAATGTTCAATTAACAACCGAGCAGTCATCTCCTCCAAGTACCTGAATTCTCTCTCTTCCAGTAATGTGTGGACAAACAGAAAACCCCTACAATAGCCTTTAAAATAATTTACAAAACTGTAGATTTTATCAACTGGTATTGATAAACTCCTAAATTAAGTATAGATTCCCAATACCTTATAACTTTCTGGTAACCTAACTGACTTTTTGAAACAGACCTGCAACATACTCTCCTGCCATTCCACCTACAAATTTTCAACAGAAAACAAGAACAAATCAGAGCAAATTTGATCATGTCTAGTGGCTTTACACATTCTCATCAAATGATGATTTCTTTGTGATTTTTCTTTGACTATACACAGTTGGAAAAACTTGACCTAAGTAAAGATCATGTATACCAAACTACTTGAAAGATAAAGTTCCACAAATTGCTGGTTTGATTCTGTCTCTTGTCTACTAATCCTTGCTAAGGTTATTCAAAAGAATAAGGACTTCTGAAGATACTAGAATAGAACTAGTCTATGTCATAGTTGTCCCCTTCAGCTGCACTGTGGGATGGCAACGCTGGTGCACGGAGGGATGTGAAAAAGGCTGTTAACAACAAATGATACTACTTACCTTCTTACTCACTTTCTTTCCACACAAGGCTTACAAAAGTGTTGTATCTCTACCAAATTAGTTACCAGCTCTCTTATGCTTTCTCTCCGTTAATTGATACTGTTCTGTGGACACCATCCTCTAGAACATATTAATGAAAAATTGCAAGTCTTTGGAGTCATTGTTAATATCTATTATTAGTTCATACACACATTACTAAGAAATAACTCCATTACATGAGTGCAAAATATCACCTAAAACTCCTGTGTGGATAATGCCTAACTTTTTGCCAAGTTTTTAATATCAGTGCAAATACTCATGCAATTACACATTCGTGTATGCAGTTAAGTAAATTCTTGTATGCAGTTAAGTAAATTCTATTTCCCTGGGACAGTTTTCTGAAAGTGAAGTCAATTAGAAATTTTGTTTCTCGTATTAAAGTGGGTTCGTGTTCACCATGTCGGCAGTCAGGCAGAAGCACAATCTGAAGAAATTTGTTTTGTTTGCTCCAGTCATAGATATCCAGAATTAGAATAGTTATTTTGTAAAGCATGTGTGCATTTCAAAAAGAACCTGTAGGTCTCTCATGGTCTAGAAACAACTGTCAGGGCAGAAACTGCAGCAAAAAGATCAGTGGTCACTGGTGCTTCCTATGGGGCAACTAGAAGAAGATGAACACAAGAACAGTCATTGAAATCTTACTGAAGTAAATGCACAGTTTATCTGTAATATATAAAAGACAAAATCACAGCTATCAAAATTTCAGACTTTTCATATGGCAGTGCCAACAAGAAAAAGAACAGGTCCAATGATAGACTGAAATTAAATTAATGTAATTTGATGCAGTGCTGGTAAGTGATGCATTAGGGGAAAATGGTTCACTAAGCACATTAAAAGCTAAGTGATAAAACTACCCTGTTATTCTCTTTTTCTGCACATTTATAAAAACAATGTAAATGAGTGATTCATAAATAATGCTCTATATTCTTTTCACATCATAAGATATCACACAGCACACAAAAAAGTATGCTTAATTAAATTTTGAAAGTTAAAAACTTGCTTCATTTTAGAGTATATGTTTAATGGCAACAAAGTGTGAGAACAAAAGTGTAAAAATACATCCATAATTGCTATAGCAGGGTGCCGAACAGAGCAGAGCTATTGCTGTAAATTAGACATATTTTACAATTGGAGAAAATAATTTTTCATTTCACAAAATACAGTGCAAACAGCAGTTGGTTCAGTTTCTTTTTTGCTCACCAAGACCTTCCACAGATTTGATAACACAGTCACTTGGACGGGAAGTTGGGGAAGGAAGCAGACTGGCTAATTTGCTGATGTTTTCATTACGATTAGTTAAATCTTCTGAGCTTTGTCCATTTTCTAACAATTTTTTTGCATATATGTGTGCATCTGTGCATGCGTCTCTAATATAGCAAACTTGCATGTCAAAATTCCATTTAGTATAGACCAGTTTTTCCCAAATTAACATAGCATTTGGAATGTGAACGGCTGAAGGCTGCACATAGTTTTGTGCAGTCTGACACTGGCTTGCAGTCAGCCTTGTGGTGAGCCACAGAATATAAACTTGTGTTTTATATATATACACATATATATAAACTCATATATATACACACTCATGTTTATATTCTTGAATATAAACTGTGTTCATATTCAAGCCAACTCATCAGAAATATAATTTCAGATTTCTCTACAAATTCAAAGCCAATGACAGTTTTGATATAGGTTTCCTATAATTTAGAAACTCATAGAAATGCAACACAGTTAATTTTTTAGTTACATATGACTAATCTGAGCTCTTGCATGAAAAATCTGAGTAGTTGATGATTCACATTTTCTAGTTTGAGGGAGAGATCTGAGGTTTGATTAGCTTAACTTTTTTTGAGGTATTTCAATAATAGCTAAAATTCAATGGAAAATGCAGCAGTTCGTACACTGGACGCAACACAGAAGAACACTCTTTTTAGCATTACTACTAATTTGCAAAACTTATATGCCCCAGTCCTATCGAATAACAGTACTGTCATGATATTGTACCTTAAATCTCTTTCATCCCTCAGACAGAGCTGGAAATCTAGTGAAGGGCATGTTGAATCCTAAAACTTGTTAATTTCCAGAAGGTTTCCAGAAATATTGAAATGCTAGTCCCATAACTCTTAGTAATTTTTACAATTTTATTAAGGCATTAGGAATAATGTGATAGCAGAAATGAGTTACAGGAAAGATACACAAGAATATGTATCCTACTGTCTTTCATTCAAAATATGCAAGAGTCAAGGGAAGGATACATAGTGCTGCTTGAGTTAAGTTCACAGATGTCCTTTAGATACATGGAAGTTACGTGCAGTGGATAGTATAGGAAGTTTTTTATGATTTGGTTTTAAAAATGACCATATTGCTTTCTTTAGCAGCAACCCTTATTCTGCACTGAAGTTAGAATTCTTCAAAAATCACCTCAAGAGTTCATGTACAGCAATGTGTATACAAACGCCATCTACATATTTCATGAGAGGCTGCAAAATTTCCTTCCTTAAGCTTTCAAAAATGGATGATTTTTCAGCGTTGTTTTTGGGCTCCTATCCAATCAAGACTGAATAGCAGCAGTGAATGAATGACTGCTTGGATTTACAGTCCTGAGACTGTAAATTCACAGTTTGGGGCTGTAGAGGTGACAGTATTAAAACGGAAATGATTATTTTTTATGATTGAGAATGCTTGTAATGAAAATATAACATGGTAACTAACTTGCAGCTGGCCAGATTCTCAGAGAGAACGTATCTGTCAGTAAGGTACTTAGAAACAATATCAGATGGTACATTAATTTATCTCCAGCATTTTCTATTTCTCTTCACAAGTTAAAATTTAAAAGACTTATAAGTGAAAGAAAAAGGAGGAAGAAGAGAGAGTTTTTTGATAGTCTGGAACAAGGCAAATGAAAACAGAAAGCGTAAACAACCTCTTTTAAAGGTTTGTTTGATGTCTTACTAATTATGCCAGGATCTTCTGATCAGAGCTCTTTAATACCCACTGAATTCATTATTACTTAAATTTGAATAGCACAGGAGAAATATAGATGCTGTAGCTTAGGTTCAGGGTGTTCAGGACCCTTTGTGCAGACAAAATATTATTGATGTCAGGAATGTAAGATTTGGCCAACTGTTTTTATTGTGAATTCAATGTACATTTTATTTTAGCAGTGAAAGTAGTAAGCTCAAATGTTCAACTGTGCAAACTGTGCAGACTGTGCATACAGTGATGAGCTACTGAGTTTTTTCTGTTCTATTTTTGTTTTAAGCAGATCAGTACATTCTTATTTATTTCCATTTTAGAAGTCACCAGTTAATTTGAATACCTTTTTTTGGACGATGACCCATTTGGTTGGCTTGCTTGTGAAGCAGGAGTGGAAAATTGCAATTACTTTTATCAGCCAGTTCAGTTCTTCGTCCTTGATTTGCAGCGATAGATGTGAATCAGTCACGCAGCATCTTCTGTAAGGTTATTGACATGCTGCAGCTGCAAAACTCCTTGAGGCAAGTGTATGGAGATGGAGCTCAAAAGACCAAAGGATGAAGCCATCATGAAAGAAGAGAGGTGGGACAGGAATGCTCATCAGAGTGAAAGCCTATATTAAGAAACAGTAGTCCAACAGCAGGACAAAATAAATCTAAGATCCTAAACCCTGTTTGCGGATTAAATATTGGGAACAAAACATTAGAAACATACCTGAGGCTTTGAGTGGTGGTGGTACAGTTGTGTACATGCCTACTTCTGCATGCCTTGACATAAATCTGCCCAGTGCAAAGCCTGGGATAGCCTGTCCCAGAGCTGTCTGAGAGCAGATAGTGTCTGCAAAGACCCCTCTGGTGTGCATCCACCCTGTGCTCCAGGCACACGAGACACACCCTGACACCTTTCACAGGAGATTCCTCTAGACATTTGAGTTGTTCTCAGGGAGTTATGGGAAGAGGTAATTACCTGAGTGTGTTTGTGTATTGTAGGTTGTGCTGCCGTCTGTGGTGGTATGGCAGGTGTCAGGGACCCACCTATACCACTTGCCTGCATGCTGGGCAGTGGGGCCGGGTAGGTGGAGGAGAGCTCTGCCTTTCCTTCCCAATGACGGAGCATGCTACGCATGGTCCTTTTCAGACACAGAAGGAGCAGCGATGCCTAGCACCACTGTTCCAGTTTGTGGCCTAAGGCCCATTTACAACCTGCTCTTTCATTTCATGCCTGTAAGAGATCTTTAAAATATAATCTTATTAATGTATTATGTAAAGTCAATGCATTTGTATATATGTTTCAGTGTTTGCAATATTGGATGCTTGGCTTGTAAACATGCTGGAAGGTGGAAGAACAAATATGATTCATTGTGCAGATAATATAGTTTAATACAACTCTGGATGGAATGTCAAAGCCAAATGGAACTTTGAAGTTCTACTCTGTTGGTCACGTTTTGCGTCTCCTAAAAATAGGCAGCCCTCAAAATCAATTAGCAGAAGCAGAAAGGAAAGTCAATGGCAGTAGAAAGCAAATACAAATTTTAATCTACAAAATGCTGTTATGCCAAATATCTGTCAGTTAAAATGAATGTAGGGACTATACACTTTGTTGAGACAAAGCACAGACAAGGGAATAAGGTCTATTTCTTATTATAAAACTTCCTAAAGAGTGACAAGAAAATTGCTTAAAAAAAAATAGATGCTGGTCATTAATAGTCCATTTCGTATAAACCTCAGGATCTTAAATAAGATGTAAGAGATATTTGATTAGTATAAATACATATTTTAGAGGCTTCCTGAGCTATCAATATAACAATGATGTGATTCTTTATTAAATTTTGTAATGTGATTCAGATTCTTCTACCCTCTATTTAATTGTATATGTACAATGCAATATTTCATGAAGGTTCTAGACAAATGACTGAGAATTACTCTTTAGTTTGTGTTTACAGAATGCCCCAAAGCTTGTAAGGCAGAAATTTTGAGCTTCTGTATTTTGAGTTTAGTCACTGCTTATGTTTCAGCTTCCTAGGAAATGGCTAGTGGGACTAGTTCTGAGTCCCACTGAGAACCAGGGAACCTAAATATCACTGCTAATGTTGTATATTATTGAGATATCTAGCCAAGGTTACTAATGTCAAGAAAATACACTGAGAAGTAATACTGCCTGTGTTATAAAATCAAACCAAGAACTCATATCTAAGTTATACTTGGTTAAAACATCCAGGGACTTTTTAACACCAGGAAACTGACTGATGGGAGTATATCAAATGACTGTGATATTCAGGGTAGTTCCAAACAAGGATATTAATTCCTGGCTATGCATTTTTTCAGTTTTAGTAGGGCTCACATACAGATGTTATGTCTGAATATCATCGTCTCACTAGTTACCTCAGAATGGCTATGTCAATTACTTTTCCTGTGCTGATGAATTCATTAGGGCAATTGACTCTCATAACTGCTTCTAGCTCATAAGAGTGCTAGATCTACCAGCCTGTAAGCCTAAGGCATTACAGCAAAAGAATGTTTGTGTTTTGAGTCCCATTTTCTCACGATAGGCCCTCCGTTGTCTCTTCAAGACCGTATTTCTTCATAAATCTTAACTCTTTAAATCAGCTGTTGTCTTTTCCATGTTTTTCCCCTCAGAGACAATACTAGTGTCAAGGTTTAAAGCTGGGCTGGCTATTAAACAGATGGCAGATGCTCTCTATTAACCCTTTCCTTCTCCCAGAAAGGGAAGGAAATGAGAAAAGGGAGAGCGACTTACAGGTTGGAAAGTTAAAACAGTTTTAATAAACAATAACAATGAAAAAGAGAATAATAATTATAATAATTATAAAATACATACAAATATGTACAAAACCAAGATCAAGCTCCCTGATGACGACCACGTCACCCCTGGCACTGCAGGGCAGGCTCTGGGAAGTCCCGGACTGGACTCAGTGGCAGATGGGAACTGGATTCAGCAACACACAGGTTGGGATTGAAAGCAGGAGAAAAATGGACAGAGTCCTCTTTGGACGCTGGTCATAGAAGAAGAGAGTGCAACATTCATGATCCCTCAGCTTTAAACTGAGAATGACGTCTATGGGATGAAATACTTTTTTTGGGTCACCTGTCTTGTCCGCTCCTCCCCGCAAGTGAGACTCTTTTACAGAGTGGACCACAAGAAACTTAGCAGTGACCTCGGTTTCTATAGGAATAAGTATAAGCAAGAGCCTTTCTGCATATCATTCCTACTGTTACCTTAGTAATAACTATAAACTTCGAGCGTTATCCATGCTAGAAGAGGACACTGTCTGAAAAGCATGTAGTCAACTTCAGAAAATGCAGTTACTTAGAAGAAACTTAACTGAACGGAAAAATCACTGAAAGGAAAATTGGTTCTGTCCCAGTCCAAACCAGGACAACTAGTAACACAAAGACTCTCCAGAGGAGAAAAGCAGGTGAAGAGAAGACATGATCACTTCAGTGAATCTCAAGGATATTTCTCTTAAGAGTATTTTAAGTTGTTGCAGATCTAACTTATCTATCACTTTCAATGGGTTTTTTTGTGCATTCAGAGAAACTTTAAAGAAGTCTGTATGGGAATAACATGGCCATTGAGAAGACCATAAGAAAGAGCAGAGCACTCAGTCCAAAACTCTCCTGAGACTAGCGCTTACCAGTATTCTTCAACTTGCAGGTTGCCAAAATGTTTTCAATGAAACTGCAAATTCTTCATATAGCAAACTCAAGTCTGTGAATAATCATCTTGGTTCTCCTGCCTTTCTTCTATACACCCTCCAAAAGCAGTCCTAGTAGCTTCCTCTCTCTGACTGTAGTGTCAGAACTAAGTGTATCAGCAGCCTCTCCCTGCTACTGGAGGTTCAGCTACCTAGAAAGGGACCCAGCTCTGACAGGGCACTGTGCAGGTGTGAGAAGCCCTGGCCAGGGATCTCACCTTCCCTTCTCTCAGGACCTGCTCTTGAGCTGAGCTCTCACCCTTGGTCTCTACCTGAGTTATGTTACAGGGACACTGTGCCTAGTCCCTTACTGCCTTGACTCCGACTTGCTGACTTGGCTCTTTGTATTGACCTCAGATCTGTTTCATCACTGGGGCTGGTGTGGCAGACACAGGTTCCTTGGCCACCCAGGTCACTATCCTGGCCCCACATTGCTCTCCTCATTCAGAGGTTGTGGACCTGTGCTTTTGTCAGTGGGTCACTGCTTCTGGATCCTTGTGATGCTCGGTCCTGCGTTCACCTTACCTTGCAGATCAACCTGCCCTTGCTGCTTCCTGACACATGCGCAGAAAACTGCCAACAACAGCGAATTAGTCTAAAGTGGTGAACATCACCTAGGAGAAGCAGAAGTGCTTATTAATGCGTTCTGCCCAAGCATGCAGGCAGGAAGAGCAAAAGGGCAGAAGAATGAGATATATTTTATTATTTTTCTGACAGTTCTCTGTTAGCACCTGGCAAGTAAAGCATGTGTATCTTGAAAGATTTTAATTTCATTTCTGATATTTTTGTCATGTAAGATTTTTTTTTGCCTCTGGAAAGATGATTTGGACTTGTAGCTATTATCTAAAACAATAAAGTGAACTTTTTGTTTGGTCTTTTTCTTTAAATATTACATTATTCCTCAGCTGAAGCTTCTAGAAGGTAAAGAAGAACCATTATACATGGAATATGCAGACTGAAATGTCATCCTTCATTTGAATTTAATCTTTGACATTTCCCTTTGAAAGAGACTGTGCTTGGATATTAACACATTGGCAGAGGTCTGCAGTAATTAATATGTGCAAGAGAAGTTGCTAACAAAACAAAAAAGGGAATAGCTTGCAAATATTAAACTCAAAGGGTCTTTGATATAACCGTTGATGACAACACCTGGTTACAGACACGAAAACTGTATAAACACTGTGGAAGGAAAGAGTGGGACTAGATTTGTCTTAATTTCTTAATTCAAATGCTCTTAACATATAAGGAGACTTGAATTTTACCCATGTTAAATTTTGAATTTACTGATCAAAATTGATGCCAATAGATATTAAGTCTGAGGGCAAGGGATACTTACCTTTTTCTAATATTCTAATAATTCCATGTTTTCCAGAGTTTCTGTTGAAGGTTTGTTGAGATCGCATAGAGTAGTAGCTACATGCCCAACATGTGGATGCAGCCTCAGGTTCCCAGGAAGCTGAGATGCCAGGAAGGGCAGTCTGGCACCTCTATTATAATGCACTCCAGCATGGCACTTTGGCAGGGAAAACCTGTTGGAGGGGGAAGGAAGGGCTGCATACATATATGCATGATGGCTACACATACTAGAAATGGTCCTTTCTGAACAGCAATGAAATGGATGTCAGAGTGTTCTCCAGGCCAGGTTTACACAGATACCAAGGGTTTTAAATCCTTCACAAATTCTTTCCGTATTTACCTCTTTTTTTTTTTTTTTCCAACTCAAATCATATGCACACACATGCATATTACTTTGCACATCTGATGGAAATAAGATATTTCTGCATCTGAGTTTGTCAGCAGATCACATGGATAAAATTTCACTTAACCACAATGCAATGTCGTCTTCTGTGTATCCTCCTAAACTCCAGAATGCTAATGGTGGGTAAGAATAATGTGAACAAAATAATGTATGCCATACAGGCACAAAGTCCACTAAACTTGGAGTGTTTCCTTAGTTCTTGGTAGCTCTGGATTTTGATGACTAATTTATATCTACTTTAGATCTAAGAAACAAATCCAGAGACTGAGGCAAAATACTAAGATGGGCACTGGCACTGTGCTGAAAAGAATCACGTGCAGCAGCTCAGGTTGCTGTAGCCAGAGCGGTGAAGTTGTCTACGGTCCACACACATCTTCAGCAGAGCAGTAAGGAAGGATTAACAGCTACACAACTACTGATCCTCCTTCCACTTCCACATCACCTCCTTGGATCCGCTTTACTTAATTCTGTAGTCCCACCATAACCCTCACATCTTCCTTTAGCAGAACTGTGTGAGAGTTACCTAAGATAAGCTGAGATTTACCCTGTGGTTGTTATCCATGTGATACCTGCAGTGAGATGTCTGCTAGTGGAATGACTGGGAAACAAATCCAGAAGGTTTTTTCTCATGTTCTTTGGATAAAATTAGCTATGAAGAGAGCCGTTAGACCTATCTGTGAGTAAAATTGATGTGACTTTTAGATTGAGACTGTAACGATAGTCATGGCAACAATTGTTTGATTGTCTGAATATATTATTAATTTAGAGACAAAGTAACTTTTTGGCAGCCCCCAAATGATCTGAAAACAGATTGCTTTGTGACCTTCAAAAAATTATACAATACTAACAAAACTATTTATAATCTTTAATAAGTGTTCTTGTTATCAGAAATAATTTAAATTTATTTTCTAAGCCCTTTATCCATTTTGAAATTTGTAATTATTATGCATGCTTTAAGTTGATAAGGGATCTCTATTTCTCCGTTTTAGGACTATTTTGTACTTGGCAAATTTCTCTAATGCATACCTCCTTCCCCATGGGAATACAAATATAACTAGCAAATTTAAGTATGGATTAAAGTTCTACTGATCAGCTTAGCAAGTCCAGTGAGAATAAAGTAAACATCATGTGCAGGCTGAGTAAAAAACTCTTAGGTGCCCTGACCTATTCTGAAATGCCTGATGCTGTCGGTGAGACTATTAGAAATATTTAGAAGGTCTGCAATCTACACTAGGTATGGTTGCAAGGAGGAAATATGAGTAGCGATGACCCCATTAAAGACAAGTCTGGATATTTATACATTTAAAACTCCCCACAGCTGAACATAAAAAGTGCACATTCAACCCTGAGCAATGAAGCATGGTTTCATTAAATTAGTTATGTCTATAATCATTTGACTTACAGCTGAACTTTGTTAGCTAAACTGTGTGTTTATATTGACCTGAAGGAAAATGATTTTCAGATTACACTTGTCGTTTTATAGGGTGACCTTGAGATATTGAAAGTGTGTTTATTATTATTTTGTCTTCTGCTATTTCTGTTGAAATCTCACTCAGATTAGGGACACAATTGCATCAAGTGATTTAGACTCCCTCTGTCTTTACAAGCTCGGTAAGAATACCCTGCAGTGCAGGAGTGTAGGCATGGGGATGTGTTATTGTGTGTCCTTCCTCTAGGGAAGCAACTGCTCAGGGGCACAGGAATAGTATCTGCTGTAGAAAACAGAGCCAAACACATTTTGCATATTTTACAAATGGGCTGCAGTAAAATTACCTGCTATTTTTACAGTTGTATTCCTCTTTCCTTTTCCTCTTTTTTGGAGTATGAACCTCAACGTACTTTGTTTTCCAGTTCTGACTCAGCTAACACGGATTATGCAGAGTAAGTAAAACAATGAGAATGCAGAGTGGATCACTGCAAGAATAGTTTTACTTTATAAATACAAAGCAATTTTTAAATTATTCTTATTTTTGGGTCAGAGATGCTTGGAAAGACAAACAAGAACTTTAAGCGAAGAAATTGTAAAAGAGACAGGACTGAGCTGTTCCTGCTTGTTCTGAGCTTCAACACAAACCATAAACCTCTAACATGGGTTATGAGGAAGTGTATTATTTTCCTGGTTGATATTTGTTTGATCAAAAGGAGTATCTAGTAATCTCAAATTTATGGTGGAGTCCTAATGGGAATGTCCTTAATTTTCTGAATGGCATAGAAAAATTACAACTCAGTCAATATATGTAAGTAAGCAGGTTGGCTTAATGGCTTAGATGGATGACATGCTTAGAATCTTTGCTGGATTGGCAATAAATGTCTTACTCAAAGCAAGGAAATTGCTATTAAGAGGTGCTTGTAATTCAGTGAAACCTAACTTGTAACTCTGGGATTCAGAAAAAGAAGGCTGGAAAGTGGTGGTGGAGGAAGTATGCCTGCTCCCAGGTGAAATGACTGATGTAATCTGGATGTTTTCTTGGTTGTTGCTGTTGCAGTGTTCAAGTACCTTTATTGATGATCATTTCCATGGCTTGTAACTACAGCCATATGGAAATATTTCATCAGTTGAAAAGGTGTATTAATGTAATGCCTTAGACCCTCATTGAAAATTCAACATTTGTTTCCTGTTCTCCTACTGAGAAGAAAATAAAGAGGTGGTGTAGGTAAGAAGTGTTTGGTTTCAGTTTCCTTTCTTGGCTTCAAGGTATAACCAAAGGTTTCTATCAGGTGGTAAACATCGGCTGATGCATTCAGAGATACTTTTCTTGCACCACTGTCTGTCTTGAATACAGCCATTGGCTTAAGAGCTGTGGGGATTTCAGTCTGATGTCACAGCATGTACTGGGTACTTATTTTTTCAGTAAAAAGTTATTCATGACCTGCTAAAATTATATTTTTCCTGAAAAAGAATTTATCCATAATGATGTTTCTCCACCAAAGCAATTTAGGATCTACAGTTCAGTTGCCAGAGGTTTTCTTTTGCTTCAATTGTGAACCTTCAGTTGGGAAGAGAAAAGAAATAAGGATATGAGACCTGAAGATGCAGGCGGAAGGGAGGCAGGAGAACGTGATGGAGTGATGCTGATAGCGAGGACTGTCCCTGCTGCCCCAGCTTTTTAACAGCCTTTTGGCCATTGTGATTTTTCTTTCATGCCCCCTTGCCACTGGACCCAGCCTTGCCTCCACATGATATTCTGGGAGTTGTGTTGCCATCTGTCCACCCTTCTTTTCTTCATTAACTTCTGGGCAGCAGACAGTGCAAGTGGCACAGAATGTGTTTGTTAAATGAATGTGAAAAAGTCCTGCCAGGCTGATGGCTTTCTTGGCACAGTGCCTCTTGGTAGCAATACCTCAGCAGGGAGGATGGCTAGGCTTTAAAATGGTTGAGTTTGTGGGTCTGTTCTCTCTACCACTGCTGTGCTGGTGGGATTGAGCTGGGAGTCTGTGTAGGAGTTGGGACATTTCGGAGTCCTACTCTCTCTCATCTCTCGAGACACTCCTATTGTGCCCAGACTGTTGAGTTCAGAATAAGTTCTCCATCACTGCATCTTTCTTGTATGTTTTATTTCCTTCCAGTAAAGTTCAGAGGCGAAGATCTGACTACAAATGTTCCCTCTTTGCTTTTGCCGCCCTCTAGCTGCAGTGCAAAGTGTTATGTCTAGGGAAAGGTCACGCAGATGCTGTAGCACCCTCCTGCCCCATAGGCCTCATAAGGTGATGAACAAGTTGCACTAAGAGGCGCCTGGTACTCTACTGCACTGGCAAGGATTCCCTGCACTGCTTTCTCCAGTTTTAGGTATGGTGCTTAAAGAAAGGCATTGACAGGTTGGTGATGGCACAGAGAGAGAAGATCCAAGCCAGGAGAGAGCATTGGTGATGATCACCTCTCTGGCAAACATGAGCTCTGAGGAACAGTTAAATGAAGTGCAGGAGCTGAGAGCACATGGTCTTTCTGTCTGTACAGGCAGCTGCAAAAACAATGATTCTTACCTGTTCTCCCTGCTGGGACAAGATGGAATGGGGTGAAATATGTGGCAAGGACCATTCAGAGTAGGTGATAAGAAAAATTTTCAGGTGACAAAATGAAGGAGAGCTAGGCAGATTGGCGAGGTTAGCCAGAGCCTCTGGTGTCGGGAACCTATGAGAACAGATGAACAAGTGCCTGTAGAGACAGACACAATGATTGTACCGGAGCAGAGCATCGGAGGGAACCTGAGGAGGTCACCCTATTCTGGCCCATGCTTTTCTGATAAGGCCCAGCAGAAAGCAGCATGATGGGAAAACTGGGACTGTAGCTCCTTTTCACAAAGTACTGTCTAGAAGCAGAGTGGATAAATGGTAGCCACATTTGGTATTAGTCATGGGCTACGAAGGCATACACTCATGTTTTATGTCTGCAGTTGAGCACATAGAAATTACTGATTTTCCATGTATTTTTGAACTTGAAAGAGAGTATCTGAGACCAGCTTTCTTTCTAACCTAGATTAGGGCACATGTTGGGGATACTGAAGACTTCCCATCCTGAGCTGCCTTGCAAATGGGGTATATACTGACACAGAGGAGCAGCTTCAATAGGCAGTATCAGGAGTTACCTATGCCAGAACAAGTCTAGTGGTGACAGTATTCCTTCTCCAGGCACTGGGTGGATGAGAGAGCAGTCAGTTGAATGAACATGAAGAAACATTGTTGGTAAGTGTTGTAACTAACCAGCGATTACTTCTTCTGATCTCATTTATTCTCTTTCGCTGATGTTGTTCTTTGCTTTTTTGCTTCCAGTTTTCTTTTTTTCTCAGAAAAAAACACTGACATCTTGCTGATGCAGAATGGGAAATGTTTTCAGTTTTCTGGGTCCAGGATGTAGCTTTCCTGTTCATCTGCTGCCACAATTTGCAGCCTATACATAAAGTACTTTTTCATTTGTGTCCATGCTTCCATGCTTTTTGTTTGTTTGTTTGTTTGTTTTTTTAATTGCTAACTTTGTTACATTTCAGCTTTGAAGACAGACATGCAGTGGACAGAAATACTGCAACACCTTTGACTTTGCTACATCACTACAAGTTTGTGAGTACTGGTTTTAGAACAGCATATATCAGCTGTCGCTTTTCTTTCAAAATTCCTTAAGATACCAAATCCAATTAAAAATGAAAAGGAGGCAATAGAAAAAACAGCTGAGGGTCGTGAGTTCCAGAAAAACACCAGAGTAGCATGCAACAGCAGGACATAAATAGGGCTACGCTTACAACAGAATACAATTGCCATTCTGGGTTAGATGAATAATTAATCCAATCTAGTATTGTTTTTGATAGCAGCTAGTATCAGTGTTTCAGGGAAAATTACCAGAGTAGCATTGAATGGATAGTTACTGGAATAACCATTTGTCTTGAAAAATAAGGGTTCAAATTTGCTCCAATTTGTTTGCAAACTAACCCTATGGGCGTTCTCATTAGCTACGTTGTAAAGACTTTCTGAGTCTCACCAAGTGTTGGTTTTTGCTGTGTTGTGGCCTGTAGTCCCAAACGTCCACTAAGTTGTAGGAAAATGTTTATTTTTATCTCTTTTGTAATATACTTGACTTTGACTTGTCCCAGTCATTCACTGCTTTTACCCCATTCTTTTTCCTTTCTCTAATTACAGTCCCAATTTATTCCAGTCCATTCTCATGTGTCTTTGCCTTCAATTGGGCAAAGTCTAGTTGTGCCTCCTGTGACCTGTGGCTTAACTGTGCTTTCCTCTCTCTTTATGTCTCCTTTTGGGGGAGGTGTTGCTAGATCTGGACAGTCACATTAAATTGTTTCATATCAGACTTTACTGGGTAATATCCTTAGTATTTTACCTTTCTTTGTTTAATTGAATGTTTTCTTTGTTTTTATTTCTTTTCATCACTGAACAAAGATGTTTTCATTCATTTATCAATAAACCTTC
Organism: Nyctibius grandis; assembly: GCF_013368605.1. NCBI lineage: Eukaryota > Metazoa > Chordata > Aves > Nyctibiiformes > Nyctibiidae > Nyctibius > Nyctibius grandis. The sequence continues at coordinate 53,273,614 of NC_090695.1, read as the reverse complement.
ACTGTTTTCCCTGATAGGTTAATTTAGAACACAGCAATATGTATAGAACTTATTTTTCCTGTGTTATTTTTGTCTGAAATAAATGTTTTTCTGCATTGTGAGATCTACTTTCCTGGATTTATTACATTCATAAGTATTTTCTCAAAATTGTCTCTAATCCTAAATAAGAATTTTAATGGACAAATTTATCCTGTCCCTGGCCATGTCCCACTGTTTCATTCTGTCATTCCCACTTAGGCTAGCAGTACTGGAGGACCATCTTTTGTCAAAAGCTGTGCTGTCACCTCCAGAACACCTCAGCTGCAACCTGGCCTCTGCCAAGAGCATCCCCATTGTTCCTGCCACATGCTCCCCTGTGTTTTCCCTAGCACTGGGGCACATCTACACCCTGTGGCCTCACATAATGCCTGATACTTAGGACTCTCACTGCCTGTCTGCCCACAGTAGATGTGTCACAGGAACATTTTCTGATGAACTTTGTGGTTAGCTAAGATCAATAATATTCTGGGGGTGAAATGGTAGGGATTTCTCCAGTACCAGAAATTTCTTGTGTTGCCTGGCCTCTGACATCTCACCTTTTTTTTTTTTGAGTTGACAAGGGCTGGGTGCTCCTCAGCAAGGTGCTGTTGCTCCCAGGTATGTTGTAGCTACTGCTGATCCTTTCTCAGGAACAGATTGCTACACACTGTGAAGACAGTATGCTCTCCGCTGTATGGGTTAATGCTGGAGGGACCATGGGAGTTGGTGAGGTTTTCTAGTTGAAAATAATCTGTCTCTTGCTCTTCACATGAGCTCTTTAATAATTTTCTAATCTTGCTAAATTTCAGCCTCTGGTGGGTGACTAAGAAATGTTTGCCAACATGCTGTTTGCTGCTGAGGCAGTGCAGGCTTGACTCCTGCAACAGGAGTGACTGTGGAGGCAGGACGCAACTGCCGTCCAGGTCCCTCTCTTCTTTGCTGGGACAGGGATTGGTGGCTAGAGGCAGATGGTTATCAAAATACCCATTGCCAAAAGAAAACTGGCTTTTAGTCTACATGTGTTTCTAACTCATGACGAACACTAAGGAAGAACTATGTGCTTGGATATTTTCCCTCGGTAATGCAAAGTTAATTTCTTTTTCCCAATTAATACACAGCTTTTTGGATTAAAAGCAGTCTACTCTATCTGCTCCTCCTGCCAAGTACTTAAAACCCTAATTAGCGAGGCCTCTTAGGACTTGGTTCTTTTCTACCCGTGCTGCCATTATTCTGCTAAAATCTGTAGTGTGGTGAAGAATAGCCTGTGCCCTCTGCTCAGGACTTCCAAGAACACTTTGTTCATGAAGCCAGATATGTTCTGCCACCTTCACTTTAGGCATTTATTCCTCTTTCTGGAATTCATGATAGCCCTTTCAGTTTATTCACTCTGATTCAGCACTTGTCTGTGATCTAGGTATTCCCTACTTGGTCCAGCCCAACACTGATCTTTGTCTAGACACATTTCAGGTGTTCTTGCCAAAACTGTACCTCTGTGCGTACTCTTACCCATGCAGAGACGAGCATGGTGATGCTTTTTGCACAGCTGTCTACCAGTTACTGGCGTAGTGTGTTCTTCAGTAAGAAAGAGATGCTGACTTGGGGGTAGGGAGGAGAAAGCATTTTGAATGAGACCTCAACGGAACTGAGTGCAATATAGCATGGTGATGACTTGGGCTACGCAGTAGGAAGTTTCGGCTTATTTTCAGGGGGCATTTGGGAATGCAGGTCATGCAGACTACTGGTTTGGAGGGTAACTGGGAGGTAGTGGCAGGATGGGGTGCCTTTGCGAGTTTCATTCCTCAGGGACTGCCATGGTTCACTGGAAGGCAATCTAGTGGTTCGACACTGTGGACAAACAGGGACTTTGGCAAGGAGCAAGACAAATTAGTTGTTTCTCAAAGCACTGGTGTGACAAGACCTTGAACCTATAGCCATAATCCAATCCCTACCATGGTATACCCTCAGTAAATGAATAAATAAATCAGCAAATCAGCACAAACCCCCCCCAAATCCAAATCAATATTCTCCCTTTAGGCAGTAAATTAGCTTCCACATGGGCTATTCTCTACAGAGTATGAGAGGAGGATACATTGTACCATAATTATTTTGTCAGCAAAGGAAGCCTAACTATACTGATGTATGGGTTGAGAAGAACACTACTTTGATTTTCAATGCAGTCAATCATCTACTTCTATCATTAGGCTAATTTAATGCATACTATTTATGAAACCTTTTCAGCTTGTTTCCTTGATAAACATAACTGATAGGCCACAATGAAGTGATATCTTTGTACTAACAGTTTAGTAGAAACATAAGGCATTTCTGCCAACGTGATCTATTTTTATTTACTATTTGTGAAAAACAAAAATTTAACTTTTAAAGACATGGAAGTTTATATTAGAACAATTTGGCAAGGTTTGAGATTACCATCTTTTAATTTCAACTTTATTCAATGAGAACAGATTAGCTGCTGAACATTAAAAGGAAAGAAGTGATCAGCATCATGGATTAACTGTAAAGAATGTTTTGCTACAGCACTACACCACCTCTGAAATTCTCACCTGTGCAACAGGAGAAAAAAAATGGTATTTTCTCATTTCAATTTATTTAGCCAGTTCATGAAAATTTCTGCTAGCTCTTTTGTTACAAAATATAATACCTAAGAGCAACCAGCCTAATTCCTTAACTATAAGTATTATTTCCACTGTTAATCAATGAGTTTCAATACAAAACATATTTTGATAAGCTTCCTTTCACCCTGGCGCACTTTAGAGGGTTTTGCTAGATAACATTTACTTAAAATATAGGTCTTTTTATTTTTAATTAACTTACAGTTTCTATCTGCACATTTTCATAGAAACCACAAGTTAAACAGTTCCTTTGTACACTTTTATTAAGACAAAGATATTCCTGAACTAAGCGAAGGAAAGAAAGCCCTTTGGTAAAAATAGGCTGACAACCAAAATGCAAGACATGAACTAATAGTAAAGTAATTTATTTAGATGTAAAACATAAAAAAGCAAATAAGCCCAAAGCCAAATGCAAAGCAGCAAAAATGAAAAGAAAGTTCTTAAAGAAAATACAGTGCAATGCAGAAGTAAGTGAGAACGAAGACTAAGTGAGATGAAAAAAATAGCACAACATAGTAACAGAGAATGACAAACAAACAGATTAGCCAGACTAAAGTTAGGTTAACTGCAGTTAATGTTAGCAAAGTTTGAGACTCCAGCAATAGAAGAGAAAATATGGCCGTCTGCGAAATTCCCAGAGGTAGAAATTCACACAAGCTGCTGATAAAGTGTTTCACAAGCAGCTTTTCAAAAACTACACTTTTAGAAAGGAAAAGTATCAGCAAAGATTCAAGACAAAGGAGAAAGGGTCAGGTTTTGAGCTACGCTGCTGCTAGCTCACTGTTTCCAGGAGGTTCCTTACCAAAACCCCTAGTATTTAACACACAGACAGCTGTGGTGTTCCCCTTGTCCTTGCTCAGCTGCTGCAGCTGCCAAAGCCAAAGGAAAGCAGAACATCAGCCTCATGGCGTGCCAGGGAGGCAGGTGGTGTGGGAACCCACAGATATGCCAAAGCGGGCTAGCAGCTGGACAACATGGGATTAGGGGAGGCAATATTTCCCTGGCACTCATGGGGAAGGCGTGGAGTTTGTCCATCGAAACTTGCTGCGTAGGAAGTGGAAAACCATAGTTTATCAGCTTGGTGACTTCTGTTTAGCTGTCCTACGTGTGTGTGTGTTCATACATAGATGATGATGATGAGCTTATTTCTTTTTTTCAGGATTTAATATGCTTTTTACTGTTTAATGGCTATGGTAACTCAGATGCATATGCAGTCCATTATTAAATCAGATATCTATATTATGGTTCAACTGTAAAATTCCAACCACCAATGAAAGCTACAGTCCTGCAGCATTTCTTTTTTCTGCCCATTAATGGCAATGGAAGGTATACTCACTAACTGTGGAAGATCTATTCTTCTATTCTTTTCTTTCACTGGTTAGATAACTAGTAATTAGTTACCTAACAAGTTTAATGACAGTGGTGACAACATTTAGTCTTTTAAGGAAAGGCAGCTAGAAAAGTACTGGCTGGTCAATCCGAACGATCTGGCTGGAAAGATCCGATAAAAGAGTTAATGCAATTTGTTAAAACCTGGGGTGTGTATCATGTGATAAATAAATGCAATTAGCCAATTAAAAAGTCAACAACCCAAAAAAGTCAGCATTAATATTTTTCAGATCTGATAGTCAGGTTAATAGGATTTTCTTCTTTATCAAAGCACTGGCTTACTGAGGAAGAAGGTGAAGCAAGATGTGACTTGTCCTGCCTTCATACTGAATCCAAGAGTACTCTGTGAGGAACTCCTTACAGTAATATAATGAATTTTTTTCTAAACATAATGGGTTAGAAATCAGTTATTCTCTGAGTGATTGTCATGGTTCAGTATCAAGCTGAAAAGGTTTGAGGTGCTTTTGGTGATCTCTCCCACGCCTTGTTTAACTGGATATTGCCATTAGTGATTTCAGTCACGGATCACAGAACGCTTGTAAGGCAGACAAGTGTGCAATCAATAACATGATGCCAGCCTTAAAAAGGCAAACACTCTTCTGAGGTACGTCACTGAGGGGTTATAAGGAAAGAGGGGAAATAACAGTGCTGCTCTGTTTGGGGTTACCCAAGTTCAGCTGTAGGATGTGATCCTTTTTGAAGAAACAAAACCACTGCAGAGTCACGAGGAGAGCAGCAGGAAGAATATGTTTGGGCAACGCTGCCTGAGGCACAAAAGCTGTACAGGGAAGGGTGACGTTTCCCCAAGTCCTCTGCAGGGAAGGACAGGAAGAAACTAACATAATCTTCAAGGAAGGACTTAAATTTTATAACAGGGGCTGCTTTCTAACTGTAGGTGTTGTTGACTTTATATAGATGGGCAGGTTAGGCACACTGCTCTCTGAAGCAGTCTGTGTGGATTTTACACAGAAAACCAGGTAGTTCTTCAAGCCCTCTGTTCCTGTCTCTGCCCATTTCTTTCACTCTTTATCAAATTCCCTTTAGTACAGTAGTTACTCCTGTGAACCTACCGCTTTGGTTTCAGTTCTTTTACTTTGCCTTCTGTGCGTCACTCATCATATAAAATGAATAAGCAGAATGGTACTTAACAAATATTTCCAAATAAAGCTCTTTTGCCTAGGAAGAATTGTGAAGTCAAAAGCATTTAAAAGAAATGAAATGCATTATTTGGCAATGTAATTTCAAGGGAGTTAATACATGTATTGCATTCTCTCTAAAATAATTTGTGATTCTTCTTTAGCTGTCTTGTTCATCAGATTGCTTACTTGGGATATCCTCTGACTAATATTTTTATATTATACTGCCTTCAGTCCTGTCAAAACTAGAGGTTCTGGACTAAAATACCAAGCTATTCTTTGTTGCTATTTGTACCTGCAGAATACATATTCCTAATATCTACTCCAAAGTATATTTGCATAGTAATATATAACTCTTTAAGCTGCATGATAAGATATAGAAGCTGTTATTCATTCTTTATTTGCACTTGCAGCTTCCATGCCTACCTGTGATGTCCATCTCCCCTCAAAATTATGTCAAGCTATTAATTCTTTAAAAGCAGCAGGCCATCATCCCACTTGATAATAAAGATGTCTGCTGAGACGTGAAATTGAGCATGTTCTGAATGTCCAGAACTCTTTCAAAGGACAGTAATTGGATGTAATTAAGAAAAAAGCAAAGCTACAAGAAAAGTTAGATGAGACTGATTGTATAACATGAGTGATTGATTCTCATACTGGAAAGACTGTACCCACAGTGATTACACACAATTTGTTGTTCTAGAAATATACAGAAAATTGACTGGAGTCAAGGAGAAATGAATTTATGAATTACTGTGGGAAATAAAATCCATGATCATTAAAAGCAAAAAAAGCCTGTGTAACTTACTGAAATACAGAGTCTTTAAGTAGTATTCTGTTAACAGTTTTTTCCACCAGGAAGTTGACTGTTGTCTTATCTGAAAAGTAATGGCAGTCCACCTTGCACAACACTAATGGGATCTGACTTCATACAAAGCACTTTAAAGTGAATGGGGACATTACAAAATTAAGTGAAATCCAGAACAACCTATATTGTTTACTCGGTGAGGAAGTCAAGAACTAACAGATTTTTTTAGGAAAAAAGGTAATTTATTTTCCTTGTCCATCTGGCCTACTTTTTAGCTATAGCTAGTTAAGGGAAGATTATGTTTCGTGTTGATCAGTTGACAGTGGTATAAATGGCAGACTGGTCTCTGGACCTCAAGCCAACATTTTCCTTTAGCTTTAAATAACTACTTATGGCCAGACTCTGCATAGCTCACACTACGTGTCCACTAAGGATTCCATTGATTAAGCGTCCCCAATACAATCACTGAGGACACTTAACATGAGAAGGGTGACAAAGAATGATAAAAACTGTCCCTTACTAAATAGTATTGATATTCAGGGTCACAGTGCCTTTCTAGTTGACCTTTCTCTGATGAAAGGGACAGGAACACAGGATTACCCAAAAGCAAGTTGAAGTTTTATCCAAACGCAAGAGGAAAAGTTTAATAGTTAAATCATCTGTTCTTTTGAAAAACCAAAATAATTAAAAACTCTGTATGCTTTGTGACATGTAAAATACAAGAGTAATCCTCAAATACAGAAGCAGGGAGCACAGCAAAACTATATGTAGCAATGCCTGTTTGTTGGAGCTGGGTTAAAAGGCAAATAGACATCATCTCTTGAGGGTATGAAGACAACTAGCTGTGCATTATTTATTGTATCCAGGTGTCCCTTTCACTGTGCAGAAGAAAGGAAACGAATCAAAAGGAAAATGGCACTCCAGGCTGTTGGTCATGCAAATGTTTGTGTAGCAAGTCCCCTCCTCTTCAATAAGCTACTTTTCTGTCAGATATATCCCCTGTAAGCACAGAAGTTCCTCTCTGCTTTTTTTCCCAATTCCTCTCAGCAGCTGAAGTTGACTGACTCTGAAAGCAGTTGTTTTGTGTCTCGGAAGACTTTATTAGTAGTTCTTTTTAAACTTTAAGCCTTATGTACAAATGATCATTTTCTTCTTCACCTGCTGCTTTATCCACCTTAAGGGTGTGCAACTTGAAGTGACAGGACAGTGCCTCAGCTGGAAACAAAGGGTGAGTGAAATAAACCTGCAGGTTTTGCCCCTCTTGCACTCCCTTCCACAAGGAACTCTTGTAGTGACACAGGCACAGGCAAGCAAGAAGACTGTGAGTGGTAGAGGAGTTGACAACCTATGGTCCATCACCACATCCTAGGAGCAAGAGCTCATTGGGGACAGTCTCGCTGATCCCAACAGCTGAAAGACAAGGCGTCAGAACAGGACCGCTCTGAGCTGATAGAAAGACACAACAGGTAAGCTGAGAAATTATTTTGTGCTTAGGGAAACACAGAGTTTGCCAGTTAGGTGCTTTTAACAGCTGGAATATTTTTTGAGGCAAAAACTTCAAACATGGGTGAACCAGATTATATAATTCTTACTCATCTCTTTCTTTACTCTTTTTTAGTATCAAGCAATCCATTTTCTTTAAGCTTCTCCAGCTCCTTAGTTAGCTGATGTTAATTTAATTTCAGCATGCTTTACTTGCTAATGCAAGTCTTTTTCCAAATCTGTGTTTCTGCTGCACATTGAGGTGAGCAGGGCTACCTAGATTGTGCAGTGCTATTCAAAAGTAAAAAACTGGTCTGGAATTTTACTGGATCAACAGCACCTCTCAAAACCTCAGAAATTTATTGCTTAACTTTCAAATGGTGAACAAAGTGCATTTATATTATAGCTGTACTTGGGGATAGTGTCACATCAGAATTCACAGTATAATCTGATGAAATACAAGGGGCAGATAGAAAACATTGTCTTTTATTTTGTATTTCCCCATTCTGCTTACGTTTTACTCAAAAGAGCAAAGTCAGGGACATTGAAAGCTTCTCCACCCCCCCACCCCCCTCCAATTTCATTTGTGAAGAGCAAGAATGAAGCATCACCTGGTAGGAACTGTTATGAATAAAATAGAGAGAGTAATACACATTTTCTTGCTAGAGGTGTTTGGGCAATTAATATTGCTTGTTTTAAATTCAAAATCAGATGAGATTGTCATCACTGGATTACTTACAGAGTTCAGTATCTATGCTTTTCCTTCTGCTTTTACTGTAAAAACTTTATCACTATTGATCTTACATATTTTCCAACTCATTAGCATATACTCCAACATTATTCTCCTCTCTAATTCTTGGCTATGCACTCTGTCTTGTAGACTCAGCACAAGCTTATCATGACCAAACTTATTTTGATTCTGTTACTGCTTTTCTATGGCCTGTTCTAATTCACAGCTCTTACACATCAGTATAAAACCAAAGATTTTTCTGTAGCCTGAGGATTCAAACAAGATCAAAGCTTTAAGATTATATTTGTGTTTGTTAGCCTGCTGAGAATGCATCATAAAATATTTAATTTGTGAGAGTGATTACATCCCTGATTTCATGTCACAGTATACATCCACAGAAATATATTAATGTCTTTTAATTTTTGTTGGCGTAGTACAGTGATACAAAGCACAGCATAACTATGATGCTAACCTGATCAAGAATATTGTTGGTAATAAACTTGCATTGCAAGTGATTGTTATATAAATACCTCTGTAAAAAGTTAACTGTCCATTTTTATCTAGGGAAAGAAAAACTTGTGTGAAACTTCTATTCTCAAGTGTTACTACTGTGGCAACACATCTTATTAGTTTTGTAAGGAGTCTTGAAAATGCTGAAATACAGCCAGAGTTGCATGAGGCAAAAGTACTGAAAGAGTTGATCACTTTGGCTTTGTCTCATAAATGTGCAACTTTAGTCCATAAATATACTTTTTTACATTATTGTCTGCCATGGGGTAAGTTGCTACCACTTGTGCACCTGGAAAAAACGTTCAAGCATTTGTGCCCTAATAGTAGAGCACAATACACATGCTAAAACAAACAGATACTGAAATTATGGAACATTTGGAATAAATGCCTGAGAACTTGCTCAGCAAAAGAATTGCCTCTGCTCACAGGGAAATGTAAAAAATGATAAGACAACTGATGCAGTCGTCGACCATTAGCAGCTATGCACCGCAGTACGTTTGTGCTTGTTCTGTCCTAGTGCGTAGCTCATACAGATCAAAAAGCCAAAAAGTGCCTTTAGACTGGAACACCTGTCCATGCCAATGTGATTTTTACTAGTTCTTTTGGAAGCCCTGTGTGTATCCGTATATACAGATGGTGACTGGGGTATTTTGTGGGTTTTTTTGGCTGTTTACTGAACTGGAACAGAGCCAATTAGCATGGCACTAGAGAGGAGATTAAAAAAAAAATCTGTTTTTTTTTTCCAATATAAATGGGACATTTCCCAATATAAATTGGTATTTTTATAAAATCCAGTATAAATATGAGGGTTTCTTCCACAAAATTACTTACCGTAGATATAGTAGTGAAATTCCATTATAGTTACTTTAGATATGCTTTAGGTATACAAATATACATTGGCTGTGATTTATTTTCTGCCTCTTCTGATCCAGATAGAAACTGTTTTTCAACTGAATGTCATAAAAGTTAAAAATTTCTGTATCTCAAGTCAGAGACAATTACATGGGGGTGGTTTAGAAGGTTTGTGAAAATTTCAATAGAAAAAAAATTTAAGGGTTTTTGCTTCTCCCCTACTCTCTTGTGTAAGGTTTGCCTTCTACAACAGCTAGGTCTTTAGTGAACTGCAGATGATAAATCTGAGTGTAAAAATAATGTAACGTTATTCTGACATGACTTCTTGACACTCTGCAGACGTTGTTTGCATGAAACGTTTCTGATGTGGCTAGTACCAAAAGCACTTACTGAAATCAGCTGTAAGGCCTCTTATGCCCCAGCCATACTGTGCCAATGAAATTCTTCCTTTGAAGTTTGTGAGGCTGCCTGGGGTCAGGGACTAGTCACAGCGTCAGGGCTCTTGTTGGCTATTTTCTGTACTTTGTTGATGTTTCCTGTGCAAGTCTGTATGAATTGGGTTGTCCTCCTGCAGCTATATGCAGGGGGAGGTTAGAGAGCTGGCTAACAATAACACGCACTGGACTGGGAAGCCAGAGACCTGGTTTTTGTTCTTGGCTTTGCTACCGTGAATTGCTATGTGACCTTCGGTAAGTTGTTGTGGTGGGTTAGTCTTGGCATGCAGCCATGCTCCCACCCAGCCTCTCTCTCACTACCCCACCACCGCAGGGCAGGGGGAAAAAATAGGATGAGAAAGCTGATGGGTCAAGGTAAATACAGGGAGATTTCTTACCAGTTACTGTCTCAGGCCAAACAGATTTGTCTTGCAGTAAATTAATTTAATTTATTGCCAATTAAAAGTAGAGTAGGATGGTGAGAAGCAAAGACAAAAATTAAAACATCTTCCCTCCAATCCTTTTCCAGGCTCAACTTCACTCCTCTACCTCTTTTTCCCACCAGCCAGTGCAGAGGGATGGGGAATGGGGGTTGTGGTCATTCCACAACAGTTCATATCTGCTGCTCCTTCCTCCTCACACCATTCCCCTGCTCCAGCATGGGTCATTCCCATGCAATATAGTCCTTCATGAACTGCTACAACGTGGGGTCCTCTCCATAGGCTGCAGTGTGGACATCTGGTCTTCCTCCTCCTGCCCCTCCTTCTCAGACCTTCGTGTTCATGCTGCTGTTTTACATGTCTTCTTTTTTTTCCCTCTCCTTCTCTCTCTGTCTGGTGTTTTTGCCCTTTCTTAAATACCGCCACTGCCAACAACTGAACACCTGCACCTGATACAGTCATGTACCTGCTTTTGCTTTGCCTCATTCTTCCTCACCCATTTATGCTTCCATTCCTTTAGAAAATGTTTGAAAAGCAGCTCACAGAAAGCCCTGTGTCAGTCTTGTTTTATTCTATGAGTGTTGTAAACGAAATTGAAAGGTGTTATTTTATTTATTTTATTTTATTTTACTGAGAGCCACAGGTACTTTCATCTCTCTAAAATGAAAATCTTCTAATTTTGGACAGAAGCTGTTGAAAGTCACAAACTCTCCTTTAGTTAGAAATAATTCAGGTCTGTTGATTTTTAAAAACAATGCTGAGTGTGCTGTGCAATGTAATTTGACAGACAAGTACTTGCAGCTACAGCTTGCCTTAACCAGAGCAAATGATAATGGTATTTATGTCCTTTTTTTCCGAATTTTAATAAGTACCTAAAATGCTACGTATTATAAGGTGACGTCCAAGTGGGGTTCAGATCCAGCACCCTGCTCTGCTACACTCTGGCTGAGCAGCCTACAACACACTGCTTGAGGTCATGGCAAATGTCTTCAGGCTTTGGCAGTGCAAAAGGATGTCTGCATGTGGGCATAGTCCTGTTCAGTCTCTTGCATCCCTGTGTTCTGGCTGGGAACAGTGCTGGTCTCTGGGCGCCAGCTCATGTTACCTCCAAAGGAGGGCATTGAACAGGGAGCAAATTGAAGCCTGAATGTCTCAAGCTGCAAAACTAGTTTAGTGTAGGTAATACTAACTTATATATATGTTAGGTAGGTAATACTAACATATATGGCAAAGTGTACAATGCTGTTGGGTCATTCTCTAGACACACTAGATGTGTCTGCAATCAGCCTGTAGGTAACTAAAGCAGGCATCCTGTGTAGCACACTGCTTATCAAAATATAACTTGTTTTTAAATCTTGAAGATTCTAGGAAGAGTTAGGGACATTGAAATCATGTTGCTGCTTGAATGTGAGTCAGTGGTAGGATAGCATTTTTCTTGATAGAAATCCTTAAAACTAAAAAGAGCTGTGACAATAGAAGTCTTTAAATACCAGGAATTTACTCTGCATTGCTAAAATTCATCCAGAATTTGTAAACTAATATTTATTACAGCAACAACTTGGGAGTTTCCTCCAGTGGGGAGATAAGGACTTTTGCTAGTAGAGGTAAGCTGGAAACTAATGGACTTTCTCCTATTGCAACTCTTGGCCATTCTTTAAAGCCTTGAAAATGTGCTAACTGGCACCAAAAATGGTGTGTTGGCTCACTACTGGATGTAAATAACCATTAAGTGCTGCAGCTGATGTAAATTAAAATTATGGTGGATTTTTAAGAGTAAACATCCGCCACCTAAACGTACTTTCAACATTATATTTTTCTGATATACTAATGTAGTGTTTCACTTTCTCCAGAGACATTCTTGCTGCTGCTGGCTCAGAAAAATGCAATAGTCTGATTTTTGCTCTAACAAGGACATTTCATCACTGTAAAAATCGGCACTCTTGAGAGGAATGCCAAGCTTCCAGGCCTGAAACTTCAGATCCTTCTGATCTCAGCGACAAAATTTTCACTGACCTCAGGGAATCCCAGATGCCCTCGCTGGAAGATACTTACTTTACTACAAATCTCTTTTCACAGGAATTATTCCTGGTGCTTCTTGTCCAGTGAGTGATCCTCATGTTCTGTTCATTTCTAGTTTCCTAGCTCTCACATCTGTCCACTGAATTCTGAACCCCTTTCCCTGTACTTCTTTTTTTCTGTCTCACTCAGTTATTTGTTCATTTTCCAGGTCTCCCTCTGCCAAAATGTTCTGCTTCCATTGTAAGCATGATATCCTCTAACATTGTGTTATGCTCAGAAATGGCATGGGTATGCCAAAAGATTTCCCATAGGCTCAGAATGGTATTTTATCTAGCATGTTGGCTGAATGGAGTGCCAGACTTGGCAGAAAAGTTGAAAGATACCTATGATACTTAATGTTGAGGTGTAAGTGAGGTGCAGTTGGAAGGGAAACAATCTGGAGGAGTGCATAAGACACTCAATGTAGGGTAAAGAGTAACAAACTTCACTGAGACACTTGGCAGATCTTTTGACTTTAGATCTTGGCATGTAGGGGGCAGAGGTAAAAACCTCATCTCTGATATAATATTTATATTATTTTATACTACCATTTTTGAAAGAAACCCAAACAAAAATATTTATTGTCACACTGATAGGCATTGCATAAAGCAATCATTATCAGGGCTGACAAGTGCTTTTCAGAGAGCAGTATCACCGCCGTATTTCTGACCTCTCTCTCTCTATGTATAGACTATTTTCAATCTCAGTTTTTAAGCATTCATCAGACCACTCGGCTGTTGGTTTCAGTAAGTCTTCTGAAGCGGCTTCCACAACTCCAGCGCTGTATGCCCAGTATTTCTCACCATACTTAAGCTTCTTTCATAAAAGTATCAGTTGCAGAAAAGGAGGAGGGACAAAAGCTCTTCCTCTGTCCTTAAGCTTGCAAAGTTTCATTTGACGGAAGGCCATTGGAGAGCCAGGTCTCTAAGAAGTAATTTCTGAATAGTTAAGTGAAAAGGAAGTCTGAAATTATTTTTGATAGTCTTAATAATAATGAATCTGAATATAACTGGGAAGATTATCTACTCCCTAGAGCTACGTTCTTCAAACATCTCATGTCAAAAGTGAAATTAAGTGATTATCTACACAATTTTTGTTAATGTGAGTATTCAAGGGCTTTCTCTGGATGGAGAAAGGATTGCCTCTGTGGCAGCCCTAAACAGTGTGAGAAGGGCATAGTAGAATCTGAGGCCATCCTGAAACCAAAACCACTTGATAGTCTTCTGGACTTTTACTGACAGATAATAAGATAAATTTTCCATAGAGTTTTGTTTTGCAGCTTATCTTCCCTGTTTATTTCCAGGTGTAAATGATTAATATGGTGCCAGTCTGTAAGCCAGCTTCAATTAAATGGATGGTGCCATTAGCAGAAGCTAGTGTTGAATAGAATCTCTCTTATTTGTTAAAGTCTGAAGAGAGGTCTTTTTTTTCCCCTTCTCATGCACTTCTCCTTTTCCTTCCTTTTGCAATGGCCAGGTACGCTTGTCAGTAGGAGATTCTCTGTCAAAGTGCCTGGAGTCTAAATATGAAGCATGATAGGTACTTATACAAATGAGTTGGCTTCTTGTCACATTCACATAGTGTTAACACAAACTTTTTTTTTTTTTAATGTTAAAAATACTCTCCTTGAAAAAAGAAAGAGATGTCCTTGAGGCAATTAAAGTAAAAGAAACTGATACTTCAGGTTGAACTCAAGTCATTTTCATGGCTGGAGTTTGCAGAACAAAAAAACCAGAATGGTACAAGACGATCTTACATGTATTTTGTTCAGGAGCCTCTGTTCTGCTGGGTCAGACCTTCTTTTCCCAGTGACCATAAGCCTTCAGCCTTTCATTTTTTGTTACGCTTAGCAATGGTGCAGCTGCACCACGTGTCCTCCTTAACAGCACAGGGAGCTATTTCTTATGGACCACTGGCTGAGCTGAATGCCTGACCTTGCTAAAGAAAAACCTATGATAAGATCCTGGTGGCAAGTAATAAGAGACTTACTAAAAAGGAACCAACTCCAGGGAAGCAAAAAGTGTGTGGAAAGTTGTACTACTTGAGGATGACAGTAAGGTTCCTGACTTCACCAGCTTGCTCTGTGACTTTGGACAGGTCAGTGTTGGGCACCTCTGTAACCCAGAGGAACCATACTGTTATCTGCAGAGTAGAACGCTACTAATTCTGTAATAAGGGTGAAGGAGTATGCTCCTCTCATTACAGCACAGCACAGCAGTATTGCTTTGTTTCTTGCCACATTCACTAGAAGTGTTTTTACCTAAAAGTATCTTATTATATTAGGATTGATAACCATGTAATCTTCTACATATACATGCTGCTAAAATACCATGATTTTGGTTGCAAACCTTCCATAAAAACTACAGAAGCTTTTAACATAGACATCCACTATTGTGTTAGTAATTCTCAGGGAAGGGAGAGAGCAGCATGAGGAACAGTGGTGTCCTATCAGTTTGCTTAGGCTGTCTTATCCTTCTTCTCTTCCAGGCTTCGAAGGAGTGTTTCACGAGAAGGAACTGTGCTGATCCTCACCTACTAAGGCAGAGGTAACACAGGATCTGGGTAGGAACAAGTCCTCATCCCTGCTGAGGGATTCAATCCTGCCCATAGTACATCTCTGTCGGGGGGTGCTTAGGAGAAAATAAGAGTGAAAGAGATTTACTGGGCCACCGAATTTAATTTACTGTATTCACAGCCAGGTTTTTCATATAATTCCTTTAAAAATATGGTCAAGCTCCGTTTTGAACTGGGTAGAAAGAGTAATAACAGCAATCTCTGGGATGCTTTCAACTTTTGACTCCTTTAATGGTTACAAGTCTTTTTCTGATCTCCAGTCTAAATGTATTCATGGTCAATTTATCCCTCTCCCCTTGTTTGGGTAAAAGTCCTCTGAGTTGTTCTAACTACAATGTTAATTTCGTGTGACCTTTCCATCCTACATTGCTATTGCTAACTGGGTAGCTGCAAAGATAACTTTTCTTCCTGCAAGGAAGCTCTGTTAATGAGTCAGTTTTTAAAATTTCTTTCAAGGGGAATAGAAAATTGCTTAAGGTCAAGGAAAAGATTCTCAGTGATGTAGTTACACCATCAGAGCTGCAGTTGTCTCTTGTCATGTTATGCTTCAGCTGTACCTATGCTCATAAGTAGAGTGACCTGTTAGGAGCTGACAAGGTTAGTGTTATGGTACTGATGTTGGCACTCTGAGGTTTTTGGGAGGTAGAGTAGGGTTGTTTCAAAGAAGCGCTAGTCTGGTCGTCTGCTGTGAATGTCCATTAGTGGTGGTGTGCATTAGGCAAGTCCCTAGAGAGCATTTGCGTCCCCAGTGTCATCGACAAGGAGTATAGGTTTTATAGTCTGAGCTTGCTCCATGGCATGAACCAACACATGAGGAGGTAATTGGGAAATTGTCTTTAAAAGCACACTCCCCATCCAGCCTACAATGCTAATGTGTCTATGCCCTTATTCCTTCCTACTGTGGAAGATCAACAGGGATGCAACAGGGATGTTCCTAAGACTGGCACTCCTCTGCTGCAGGCTTGAGGTGATGCCCCCAGAGTACTTGAGATGGACTGCATAGTTCTGCTAGTGAAACCCCCAGGCATACGAGGTTTAAATGTAATCAGTTTAAGGACATGTCAGTTTTCTTTTAGCGTAAATGAAACTGTGAAACTGTGCCTGCTGGTTGCCCCCTCAGCCCAGAGTTTGTACTTGATATTTTCAATGAGACTATTGATAGGTTTGGTTCTCTGTGGATTTTTCCTTTTTTTTTTTTTTTTTTTTTTTTTTTTGTTGTTGTTTTGTTTTGTTTTGTTTTTTCTTTTTTTTCCTCAGGCTGTGCTGTGCTGTGACCTACTGAGTTTATAATTGGAGACAAACTGAAATAGCACCACTGGAGACCGCAGCAATGATCTCATTAAAAAGTCAACGTTTGCTAATAGAGAAAAACTGATGCTGAAAATGCCTTTAGGTGGAAATTCCTAAGAAATCGGGTTCTCTGTAATGATCACTTCCATACCTATTAAGGCTGCATTTCCTTTTGAGAATTCATCAGTTTATTGTAGAAATGCTGAATGAAGATGTCATTTCTTTTCTCATATGTCATTTACAAGTGGACTAAGAGGCCATTATTTGCCATAGAAACAGAAAAATGAAGAGCTTATAAGTCCTGAACTTTTTTTTCATACTGCAATAAGTATTGCTGCAGTTTAACCATCCAATATCTATTTCTTGTTGTTTATTGTGCAGCCTGCTTTGGGTGAATTAAAAAAAAATCATTGAAAACAGAGACAAATAACCACCTGGCATATAAGAAGGTTTAATGAAGACTTATTGTATTTCAAGTATTTGCAAAAAAGGAGGAAAATGTTGGCTTCATGTAGGACTGCAGATTTCAAGGCACCTGAAAGCCTTTAGGTCATGGTCATTAGCTCTAATAACCAGTCTCCTCAGGCAGCTGGTTGAGATAGTTGTTCTTGGCTGCTAGTCTGTAGTGCCAAAAATGGTTAATGAAATAACTTTAAAACCAACTAAAAGTTTCTTATTAAGTTAATTAAAAGTGAAAAAACTCCTCTAAGCTATTTGTGGTTTCCATGAAAATAGGTATAATTCTCCACGGGACAGACTGCGGTTGTCAAACCCAGCAAGGCGTCTCACTTTGAGTGTATAAGCAGTGTATACATTCATATAGGCTGAACCACACTGGATTTCTCATGCCCCAAGCTGGACATGTGAGTTGAGAACTTTGTGGGACAGAGATTTAATGGAGCAGGGGAGAAGTATTGCAAGTGGTCAAGGTTATCAGGAAAAAGCAGTGAACTCAGGACTAGAATGAAAGATGAGTAAAAGGACAGGGTTGCAGAGAAGAAATGACATTTGAGACAGCCTTGGAATAGAAGGTCTTTTGAGATAACACAGAAGGAGTGGAAGTACCAGGTGAGAGGAGATGCGGCATTGGAGAGTGAATGAATGGGGAATGAGATGCACAAACCTGACTCACCTCTTTGACTCCTCGTGTAGACTGGTCTGTGTAGGAAAACAATATTCTGTTGTATGATTTAAATCTATCGGTAAGCAGTCATAGAATCACAGAATCACAGAATGGTTTGGGTTGAAAGGGACCCTTAAAGATCACCTAGTCCAATCCCCCTGCTGTGGGTAGGGACATCTTTCACTAGATCAGGTTGCTCAAGGCCTCGACCAACCTGCCCTTGAACACTTCCAGGGATGGGGCATCCACAGCTTCTCTGGGCAACCTGTTCCAGGGTCTCACCACCCTCATCGTAAAAAATATATCCTTATATCCAATCTAAATCTACCCTTTTTCAGTTTAAAACCATTGCCCTTTGTCCTGTCTCTACAGGCCTCGGTAAAAAGTCTCTCTCCACCTTTGGTTTAAGCCCTTTTTATGTATTGACAGGCCACAATACGGTGTCCCTGGAGCCTTCTCTTCTCCAGGCTGAATAATCCCAACTCTCTCAGCCTTTCTTCATAGGAGAGGTGTTTCAGCCCTCTGATAATTTTTGTGGCCTTCCTCTGGACCTGTGCCAACAGGTCCATGTCCTCCTTATATCGGGGGCTCCAGAGCTGGACGGAGTACTGCAGGTGGGGTCTCATGAGAACAGAGCAGAGGGGCAGAATCACGTCCCTTGTCCTGCTGGCCACGCTGCTTTTGATGAAGCCCAGGATACAGTTGGCTTTTCTGGGCTGCAAGCGCACATTGCCAGCTCATGTCCAATTTTTTGTCTGCCATGATCCCCAAGTCCTTCTCTTCTCTCAATCCATCCATACCCCAGGCTGTATTGTTACTGAAGATTGCCTGGACCCAGGTGCAGGACCTTGCATTTGGCCTAATGAAAGCGCAATGAAGTCATAATGAAAGATTTTGTATTGAATTAATCTTTCTCAGTTTTAATGTGTACTTTCTTGTTATTGCTTCCTTAGCAGAATATAAACAAATAGATTGCAGGAGAGTTCAAGGGGGAGAGGGACCATCCCTGGTGAAGAGAACCTACTTAAGACAGATAAAATGTTTCTGTAGATATATAAATGATTTTCTGAAAATACTTTTCTGAAATAGATTAAAAGAAAATACTGGCTGTGAGGGAAAAAAAAGGCATTCAGCTAGAAATAAACAAGAGAATAACTTCAGAGTTTCCTTTGACTTTCCCCTTCAGAGTGAACCTCTATATTTTGGGTGACACTCATTGCAATTTCACAGGAAGATGAAGCTACTCATCAGCAGCCAGCCTAAATCTCATAAACTGATGTTCTCTAGAGATCAAGGGTGAGGGAAGACTTCCTTGTGGGAAAGAGATGACAAAAAACCTTCAATCACTCTATCATCGCACCTGAGTGAATGGAACAAAGCAAAGCAAACTTATAGAAATAAAAACAAAAAAAACTTCCTGTAAAAGAAATGCTATGAAAGCATCTGTCATACTACAGTAGAAGAAAGGAAGTTAAAAATTCAGGTAAAGCTGTTTGTTTATCCGAAATGGGTTAATTCATTGTATGTGTCAAAGAATAGCCTCTATACTTCATTTAATAGGAATAATAGAAATTCTAGGCTTTTCTTTCTAATTAAGGAAATGTTCATGGTACCACGGTATCGTGCATAAGTGACTCAAATATCAGGGAAGGCAGTCTTAAGCATATGAAGGGAGAGTGTTAGATGACCAAAAAAGTGACATAGTGACATTCAGTCAAACATCTTCTGGTGGCTCATTGAAAGCCTGCTGAAATGAATGCTTTCTGTAGGTTTTTATATTTAGCCTTTCAGAGGTTGAAATATTTTTATCCAAGGAAAAATGACTTTCCAGATTTTAGAGGCCAGCCCTGTATTGTTGTAGATGGCCCCAGTTTCATAAAGTGTATCTGCCTCTTGATATCAGTTAAACTTCTTGTCATCACTATTCCTATTGGAGGGATTGTGTAAAGAATTACTCCTATGGTACTTAAGAAAACACCCCGTTCCCTCCCTGCACCTATTTCCTAACTGGGAATTCTATTTTTATTAAACACAAAAGCAACCAGCTTGTCTAGATATGAAGCAGCTTGAATCCTTCATTTCTGTAATTAATCTAAACTGAAATCACCAGCTGAAACTTTCACAGACTCAGAAGTTCAATCTGGATGCAAGCTGATTACCACTCTGTTTTTCATATACAGAACTGACACTCGGTCACAATTTAGTTTAGAAAAACTAAATGTTTGTTTAAGCTGTTGTTGCACTTTGCACAGACATGTGAGTTATCTGAAGTGTCAGGTATACACAGAACCTATTCAAAAAGTCTGGGTTTTGGTGGGGGTTTTTTTGTTGTTGTTTGGGTTTTTTTTTTTCTGTTTTGTTTCCTTTTATGTTTGATGGGGATGACATATGGGGAATTGGAGAATTTCTGGGCTACTTCTAGCAACTGCTTTGTGTAATCAGTTACTAACAACTAGCACCTTCCTCTGGGTAAGACACAGAAGGGGACCCTCTAACATGCTAAGCAGTGGGTTACACATTCCTTTTGATCAAAAAAACCTTGGGGTGCACACATGATGTGTACCAGAGCTCTCTCACTTTAGGATGACAATGAATCTGTTTCAGCTTCTTCCTACAGATTCGCATTGGGGAGTTTAGCACTGGAAGTACAGAATACAGTAGACAGGGTACAGAGCTAAGGATTTTGTAGGAGGGGACTGGTATAAATGTTCACTGTCTCCGTTGTACTGTTGTGCATATAGACCATGGCAGATTTCACTGAGAAATTTCCTAGTTGTAGAGTTTTGAAACAATATGATTTTAGAGTGGCTGTTTAGCAGATCAGTAGAAATTGGTGAAAAGGTTATTTCTGTGCAATTCCCTGTCACTAAGAACCACGTGTCTTCTTGTGGACCAGACCTGCTCTACTATAAAGGGAAAGGGCTGCTTCCCTCTCTGCCTGCTTTCTTTCCCTCCACAGCCCCCATATCACTCCAACTAACCCCCTCCCCACATCATAGCATCCCCCTGTAAGACTGGGACCCAGCTCTGAGGGAGCTTCACCTTGCAGTGTCAGGGACTGTCATCTGGGAGCCTGGTGTGCAGCTGACCCTGCTGGGACCTTCTCTCCTTTTTTATTGCTGTTACAGCATGCCTTAATCAAATTCTTTCTCTCTGCTATTACTCAGAGCTGAAAAAATGAACTAGCTGGGGTCTGTATATCATATGTATGCTCTTCACTCCCTACTTCTGCAGGTGGTAAGTGTGAAAACTAGTGTCAGTTTCAGCGCCTCTGTGAAGCCCACGCTTGCTGACTTCCAGTATTGCAAACCTTCAGCTTGGTATCCACTGTCCAGGCACATAAAGGGTGCAAACCCAGAAGTAGTGGTAGGAGGATGACTCTGTTAACACTTGGTCCTTATGTTATTAGAAGGATCCCCTCTTCCTGCTGTGTATATATTTTGGAGATAAAACAGCTCTGGAGTAGGCTGCAAGAGATGATGTGGATGAGAGAAAGGGACACCTCGTGTGTCTTGACATGGCTGCAAAGGAGTTGGTGCTCTCCGTCAGAGTCACCGTGAGACACAGAAGGTGTTGGTGACTGCCAGCTGCACAGAGGGCATGTGGCACGGCAGAGCACCTGAGTACCCTGGCTGGGGCGGTGGGATGGCCCCGGGTGGCAATGCAATGCCCAGCTGCACCCCCGGGCAGCCCCTGCTGCTCCCAGCGCCCCTCCAGCCTGTGCTGAGCCCTGACCTTGCTGCTCGTTCTCACCCAGATTTGGTTTTGCTGCAGCGCAATTAGAGAAGTGCACTGGTGTAATTGGAAGAACAAATTAAACTAGTTCAGGCAAACAGCAAAAAGTGCATAATCCCAAAGACAGCACTAACACGCGTGACTGAGCAATGCATACATATACAATTCCAAACACATGAAGAGTTCAATAAACTAGAAATCAATATTGCCTTTTTGTTGCCAGGATTTCTTCTCTTGCTATCATTGGAAGACACTTTAATAACAAAAACAGGTCACACTGGTAACATTTAATATAAAAAGGGATAAGATTGCAAAGTCTGACAGTGATCTGAAATGAAAACAGTTTCTTACAAGCCCTCTCCTCATTCTTCCCCTCATTGAATCCACTTCTCTGCAGTTTGAGATTAATTTGTAGGTATCTGAAACCTTAAAGTCCAAGCATAATCTGGAACCTCCAAAAATGTATAGATACTTCAGAAACCTTGTTTTACTTCTTAAAATTTTTACAAATCAAAGTCCAGAGAACAATAGTAGTAGTTTTTTCTGTTTACTGCAGAAGTCATGCCTACTTCATCATCTACATGTTCTTTCAAAATCATTAATTTTTCGTGAATATACCAGGTAAATTGCCAATTGTAGCATGTGTAGAGGTAAGGGAAGACAAGATCTTTTGGACATGCCATAGCAGTAAAAATCTATTTCAGAGGCTTGTGTGCATCAACATGACAAAAACCATTTCCATGGTGCATTATCACAGTCTACAAATCATCTGTTATCACTGATAATATTTTATTAGGTAATTTCCATTTCAAAGAGTTGGTGTTAATTTCTCAGCTTCCTCTTGTCTCACCCTTATAACCTTCACAGAAAAAAGTTAAAGGACATTTATTTAAAAACAAAAGATAAAGTGACCCAGTGCTACTTTTAATAATGCACTTTGATACACAAGAAGTCAAATGGACAAAAATTCAATCAGCATAATTCTTAAAAGTCATAGCTTCATCTCTTTTAAAAATAACTTTATTTTTATTACTCTTCATGGAAGCAAATGTCCTGGAAGCAAACAAATATTTTGCTGCAACATGTGTTACATAATGCATCGAACAACATCCAGTCTTTACAGTCATCTCTGATTGTGGGGCAGATTTCATTTAACACTTTTTACACTAGTGCGTTCTGCTTTTCTCTGTGGCATCTTCTCTGGCTTAAGTTTTGTACCACATATCAGAAGCAAACCCTAAAACCTCCACAGAACCTCATGACATCCTACAGTGACACTTTTTTTTTTCACAAGGAGGGCTATGTTTAAAAAGGATTTATGTGCTTAGCTTTCTTTAGAAGTGTCTAAGCCCAAAATTTAGATATTCAACTCTCTGCTCAGTTTCCTCTTAGCCTGCAGGCACTGAGGCTTTTAGCATACTTCAGCCACTGAACCTCTGTGCAGACAGTGTTCAACAGTGTGGGTCCCTCCTTTGCTTAAGCCCCTTTGGGTGCTTCTTGCATCAGTCTTTTTAAAAACCACCAGAAAAGAAACTGGTGGCCTTCGCTCCTCTCATCAAGCAGCTCAGCATGAACAGTCTTTCTTTTACCCATGAAGTGATTTCACTCCACGTCTCCTGCCATGTTGCTTTACCTCCTAAGTTACAATATACTCTCTGGTGGAACCGTTCTTGTTCACTCCTGCTGAAGCCGTTCCTTTCAATGCCCAGCCTGCAGCAGGAACTCTGTTTGCTCTAGAGTATCTCTGGCACAGCTGTTGTGATAGCAGTGCTGTGTATGCGACTGCACAAACACAGACCCATTGGGCTTGGACAGGTCTCTGAGGCCCTTCTAAAGGGTGTGTTCAAATTTCATCCTAATCGTTGGTATTCCTGCTTGTACTGTAGTTGATATTCTTTCTGTTTAGATTACTGTCATTTCAGCCTCTCATGCTTGAAGTAGCGTTAGTGACTTACTCTGTATAATCTTCGCTAGCCTTCACCTGGTGGAGTTATTTAGCAATAAATTCTTTGTTACTCTTCTTATTGCTATTAGACATGTCTTTGAGCAACTGAGAGTGAGGCTTTGTTATGCTGTTGCTGAACAATAAGCAGTCTAGACACCCAAATCCCCCAAAAAGTGGGGAAAAGACAGCTCACAAGCAGAGTTTGTCTGTTGGTTGGTGACAGCTTGGGCAGCTTTTGCAGCAGTTTCTCTTGGTTGGATTTGCCACCTGGCATCTCCCTCCATTCCCCCTCCCCTGAGGCACTGTGGGTGCTTGTGCACTTATGTCAGAAAGTACCATCTAATCTTGGCTCTGATTGGGCAGGAGACCCATGCAGACATGTGCTCTGGCTTACAACAGTGACCCTTTTCTTCGATGCTTCCAGGGCAGCTGTTGCTGCTTTATCTGCTTCCATCATTTCTCACCCACCGGACTGTTGTGATGCCACTTCGTAACACAATACACATTTCTTCCTGAACTTGTTCCTTGGTTCCTCTTAAAGTGGCAATATAACAACACACTGCCAGGTTGGATGGGTGGATGGGACAATCTCCAAGCTGCAGTGCCAGAGAACTGAAGTACTTCATAATCTGTTCATGGAGTAGTGATGCCACAGAAAGTACTTAGGCAGACACAGGACAAGTCCACTTATACTTTCAGCTCATTTGATCCAGCAATTTACAAAGAGTTTACATTTTAAATAACAACTCCTTTTATTTATTTAGAATGTACAAATGGGACAGCTGATCCCTACAACAGCGATTGATCGTGATGGTGTGATGTAGTTGTATACACCGACCGTACAGCAGAAAACGAGGACCTACAGACTGAGCTCTCCAGTGGGAGAATATAGTGCAAATGCTTATCAAAGTTGATGTGCTGGGGTTTTTTATTTGTTTCTTTGTTTGTTTTTAAGTAAACGAGTTGCATTAAGACTAATCAAAGGAAGCACCTGCTCTTTGTCTGTGTACTGATTCTTAAACGGTGTTGAAAAGTAAAAGAGAGCTGAATAATAAAACAGGGATATTTTAAAAAGTCATGGTTTGTTTTTTTCAGGAATAATTTGCTTAAGAAAAACTGTTTTAAACAGAAAAGATATACTTGTTTCTACTAGTTGGAAACTGAACTGTGGTGTTTTTACCTAGTACTCACCCCTTGTTTTCTGTGGGCGGACCACTTCAAAATAATCCGTGTGGCCAAAGGTTTGGGTTGCCTCCAGTTAGGTAACTGGGATGAGTTCTGTGGTCATTTGAGCCTACTTTCAGAGCAAGTCATAGCATTTTCACTAAAACAAGTGAGATGAGGGATTAGTGGACCTCTGTTATCTGTTGGCTTACAGAGAATCAAATACTGAAGAGCACGTATACAGTTCCTCAGTATCACTTCTTAATGCTTGTAGCATTGACAGGACTGTCAACAGTTTTCCTTGCTTTACCCACGTCCTTTAACATTTTTTTTCCCTGAGGAAGGCCGAGTGGATCATCATTCAGACTATTTCTTCTGCTTCTTAGACACCTTCTCTGTCCTGAAATCTGCCAAGTGAAGTGTGATTTTCTGTCTGCCAGATCTCTGAATTGGGCGAAAATTACAGTGATGAAAAACTTGAAGTTACACCTCAAGTGACCCAAGATAGCACATGGCACCAAAAGATTGGTTAGTGTCAACTTCTGCCTCCAGAGACCTGCAGGAGGGGCAGAGCCACCCTGTGTTAGGCACTGTCCATGCATAACACAGAAATTACCCTTGCCCAGGAGAATTAGTCAAGTATAACCTGAAGAAATGAGCAGATGCACCAAGCAGGAGAAAGGATATGAAACAACAGTAGAATAAAATTGGCTTGTAAAATAAACAATGGTCAAAGCACACCATCTGGTTTTCTGCAGAGCCTGCAAATCACTGAACAATGGCTGGAGTGAGTTTAAAAGCATCTGAGGAAAAATAATTACTGTTGCTGTGGTTTCTGAGCATTTGGGAAAGAACAGATTCCAATTGTATCTGCATCTTTTTCAATAACTCAGAGGGTATTACAGTCCAAGCCTATTTTATTCAAAAGCGATTACAGTTTTCAACTAAATATCTGATGGCCAAGGCAGCAGCTATGTTTACAATTCAGAGGCACAGCTCTGCTGTCAAAGCTCCAGGAAAAGCAGCTGTGTTGGAAAACTTTCTATGAGCCAATGGCAATTTCTTTTCCGAAGAAGTGTGACTCAAAAC
Source organism: Nyctibius grandis (assembly GCF_013368605.1). Classification (NCBI taxonomy): domain Eukaryota; kingdom Metazoa; phylum Chordata; class Aves; order Nyctibiiformes; family Nyctibiidae; genus Nyctibius; species Nyctibius grandis. The sequence goes on along the minus strand of NC_090695.1, from coordinate 53,248,207 downwards.
TGCTGTGACTTGTGATTTTGCTTTTCTTTCTCAAAACATGGAAAAATTGCTACCTTCAAGCAGCTGGTCATATGTTAAATGGAAATAATGTTCACTGAGAGGCACATCTTTGGAAATTTACCCGCATGAGAATAATGTGCCTCTGCTTCTTCTGGCAGCTTCGGTGGGAGTGGGATTTGGATTGGATAAAGAACCAGTGTTGCCCTTTGCTAATGGAAAATGATTGTTTTTTTCATAGCAAGAGGTATGATGATGTGACAGGTACTATGAAGTACTCCCTTCCTTCACAAATGTGTTAATGGCCCACAACTTCAATGCAAAATAACACTCTCTAATTCCATGTCACATACTTCAATGAAATTGTCACTGTGGTTATCAAGATCTGCCACAACATTATCAACATGTATGTATTTGACGTAATCAGTTCTCTCTGAACTGTGAGTCTAGTGGCAAATACAATCCCCTCCCCCCCCCTGGATTTTTATCCCATGAACATTAGAAAATTGCAGTCCTACCAATTTGTTATTCTCACTAAGGGCAAGGCACTTGTACTGGTCCTATATTCTTAAAATAGGATTGTGTTTGATCCCTAGCAAACTGATTTTGTCACATATGACTCTTAAGTTACAAACAGTAGAAAGTAGAAACTGAAGTAAAAGTCTGATTTCCTGTTGTTTCCCTCCTGACACTCCATGTTCAAGTACTGCTGAGCTTAATTGATTCTGTTCTTTATCTCCATCCCTCCCCTCAAGCCCTCTTGTAGGTGCATTTCTTCAGTTATCTGGAAAAAAACCTTACTTGTTTATTTTCTAGGCTTTTTAAAATGAAAGTTTGTAATAATCAAAATACTTGAAAGCTACTATTTATCCCATGGACAGAATTGTAACAGAGGAAAGCAGGAGTATGCAGAAATTATGAGGATTTAGGCTCTCAGCCCTGGAAGGTAAGTTTTGTTCTCTAACCTTTGTCAAGCTGTAAATCTTCAGACCAGGTTATACTAGATATTGAAGTTAATAATCATCAAGGGACCAGTATAAGTTCTGCCCACCTGCTTTTGCAGTGTATCAGCAATTATTTGGATATTCAGTAATCTTTTTGTGGGTTTTCTTGTCATTAGTTTGGTAGGTTTTACCGTCGAATTAGACTCCAAGGGATCATCTTCTTATCAGTTTCCCAGTAGTTAGCAGGTGTAGTCTGTGGATGATCTGCTGTTATACCATTAGCTCTGTAAGAACCTTGTATTTTGTCACTTCTGATGTAGCCTAATGAGACACAAGACTCTTTTCTGTAACAACAATTTATCACTCTTCAGAGGGTGTGCTGTTAAAACAAATATGTTTTTCTTATGCATATATACCTCCCAAGGGCCAGAGTCCCACCCTTTACTAGCATCTTTTATTGCAGTATACCTCAGATGATGATTTGAGACTTGCAGGTGTAGTTAAAAAAGGTAATTTATATGGAGGATGTTACAGGTATTATGTTTTATTATAATTTCAAAGCAATAAAAGGTGAATAAAATTTCCAGAGCGATTGTTTTCTTCTAGGATGCCTAAAATCTATGACATATGTGAAGTGTAAACATTGTAAGTGTTGATCTTGGTTTTCATACAGGGCATCTGAAACACTGATTTTTATATATATTATATATATGCAATATGTATATTATATATATTATATATATATAATACATATATTTATTTCTTCTAATTGTGAGAGTAAGGGGAAAATGTTTGTGGAGGTGAAAAGGATGGCTTCTGCAAAAATATTGAACACTGTCAATCTCTAAGTGAATTGTAAAAATTAAAAAATGCTGCCTGAGTCCTGGCTCATTTTTTGCCTTGGATCTGCAAATAATTAACACAGTTAGTTATAAAAGAAAAATAAAACAGTGTTCCAAGTGAACAATTTTTTGGTTCTCCAGAAGTGTGTGACAATTTAGTTTCTGAGCTCTCTGGAGAAAAAAATGATTTTGTACATAAAACTGCACTTGGGCTGGGGAGAAATCAAAGCCTTTTAATCACACCCCCCTGCTCCTACCCCAGTTGTGTGGCATAACTCAATAGGGTAGATAACGTGAGAGGAGAACCTATGAGAGAAAAAGAAACTCATAAGACATAAATTTCACCCTGGCTGAAGTGCAGTCTCTACCAACTACTCTTGAGCCTGGATCTTTGTTTTCCATGTTGCAGACAAATGCCAGAACTTCTTCACATGAATGCATATGTGTTCTGACATAAAATTCATCCTGGACCTACAGGAATTTTCATTGCTGTTGTCTGACGTCATTTCTGAAGTGATTTTAATTTATCTTACTACGGAAAGGAAATTGTGAGAGTTCTTTGTCAGTAATAAGAGAAAAACTCTGTCCTTTCTATAGGAAATAACAGCCATTGGGAATCTTCCACACAGGCAGGCTAGTTAGGCACCAGTCTAGGCACTGCCATTTCTGCAGCCTTGCAGGGGCTGTCATGATTTGGAAATTTAATTGCTCTGTCACTCCTTAAGGCTGTTGGAATTACAACATCTAACTTTCATCAGAAGATATGGTAGCCTGGTTTAATTTAATGTGTTACTATAGAAAAAAATATTTTATTTACTGCAGTGGATTCATTTCTAATAAACTGAAAACACTTCTTTCAATGCAATTCAGGTAGCCCTGGAACAAAATCACCCAACAGTTTTCATGTAAGTGCAGAGTGAGATAAAAACATACAATGTGTGACTAACCAAGAAATCAGTTCCCATAGTAACACTAACTGCTTGAGAATCCTTAAACTTAGCATCCTATAAGATCTATACAGAATATCAGCATTTTTTTTTTTTTTTATTGCTGCTGCACTAAATTATCTTAGCCCAAGTTAGGGGCTCTGCTGTGCTGATAATGTAGGAACATATGGGAAAATATATGTAGTTCTTTGGGACACATATAGTTTTCTGAATTGTGGAAAAGATAAAACGAGTATGATGAGCAATAGGAGGACTTCATAGCTAGCAACACACACAGCATGATGAGCATTTATCATAACTCTGAGTTTTTTCCCCTCTCTGTCAAGTTGTAACACCCTGTGCTCTCTTAGCATTTCTTCCAGCTCCCACTGTGGCTGCAAGGGATCTACCTGTGAATTTTGACTCTGTCTTTTCCTCTCATCTGTTTTGCTGCTTAGGTTTGGTGGCTTTTAAAAGACAAACAAAAATCCAGCAACTTGTCTTGCAATTCTCTTGGAAAAACGCTTCTTTCCACAGGGTGCTCAGGTACCTTTGTGTTCGTGGTAGCTGATATGCTGCCTGGCAGGTTGTGTCAGGCTTTGGGCTGCACCACATCTTTACCACTCTGGAAATAAAGCTCTAGTTAATGAAAACATCCTGTACAAAACAAACAAACAAACAAACAAAACACCAGGCATTTTTGCATAGGCTAGGCTTGTGTGTATTTCTTGCTAAAATTCACATGTACATCTCCTGTATACTATTATCCTGGCTGGAGATGTGCAGGTCTTTTTCAGACCCACTTCTTGCTCTTACCTGCAGACTGCTTCCCAATTCCACAAAAAAAAAACATTTGTAAACAAATCTAGAGCCAACTTTAAACAAACCTAGGCCCAGTCTCTAATCAGATCAAGCCACCTGTCAAATCAGCTTGGACTCTTTCTTATTTATAGGGAAAAATCAAATGAAATCCAGCAGAATTTTGCTAGCTAGTGGATATACATATTACCATTATTCTTAATTGACTAGTGATTACTAGAAGGATTTTTTTTAATCACTTAACTCTCGTGTATTACGACCCTCTTGGAATTAATACTCTAATAAAAAAATTAAAATGCCAAAAATGAAGCATGTTAGCCTACTACATGAGAATAGATATATTTTTAAAATGTCTCAAAAGCCATGCAGTTTCCCTCTAATGTTTGAGAATTCTCTTATTTGGGCTTTCAAAAGAAGCTCGAAGGACAGCATAACTTGGAATTTTTGGCTTTGATTAGCTAGTTGATTTTGTTGCCAATATTGCTGCAATAACTTCATATAGACATTTTTGATTTTTTTTTTACATGTATATTTACTTCCGTCGATCTAATTCTGACTGTTAATAAAACATAAACTAATCTTAAAGATTTCACTTGTTCAATTATGTGGCCAGTCCAGTTTTTTCCTCTAGTTTTTCAAAATATAATGTATTTTCTCATCATTAAGAATAACCTGTGTTTTTTCATGCCCTTTCTGCAATGAAATGCCAGCGTATCTCCATTTCCAACAGCACCATTTTTAAACAAACTCGGCATTCAGTGGCCACCATTTAAGTTTAATTTGCCCACAGTTTAGAGTTATGATATGACAATGTCACAGCAGTCAGGTTCCTCCACTTCCAAATGGACATTTAGCTGTAACAACTGCCCAAAAGTGTTTCAGCAGGTGGTCACAGCTCTAGGAGAATATCAATAAATACCTTGTCTGCAGGGCCTGTACACAGTCAGTCATTCTACCACTGCAGTATGTGTACCCAGTAATATCACTCGCTTTTTTCCATTTTTTTTTTTGTCATGTCCTGCCAGGATTTTTATTCATGACCAGTTCAATTATATCTGATACTTAGCAGTAAAAATAAATAAATAAATCTTAGCATTAGTGTCAAATTCTAATCTGAGATTTCGTTTCCTTGTATACAGTGTATTCTCCATAAACCAGGGGTGCTCCCCATGCCAGTGCTCTACAGGCACTGGATGTTTGTTTGCTGTTCCGCTGTATCACCTAAACACCACAAGTAAGGGGGATTAAATCTCCTTGTCCCCATTCTCTGCTACACAGGGGGTGAGCAGCAGCTGGGAGGTTGGTTTTGCTCCCTGATTCTCCCTTTATGTAATGTTGGCTTGAGGCAGTAGCATGAAGCTACTGGTCCTAGCTTAAAGTAAGGCAAAATAATGGGATACAAGCTGTGCAGCTCAATGCCATGTGTCCCTAGCAAACATTAAACATCCTCTTTCTCTTCAGGAAGGGGGAGTGTAATAAGCACAGAAGGTGGTTGTATGGCTTATTAGCTTTAGGCTGGCAAGGACTGCCATTACTTTTTCAATTAATTCTCAATTCCAGACCTTTGGCTAGCTCAAATCCACTGTTTTATGTTCACTAAAGAAAGGAGTTTGTACGCTGGAAAGTTTGGTCCATTAAGTCACATTTCTTATTAATGTAACGTCTTTCAGCATTCGTGTTGAGTTAAGCTTTGGATGGGTTACCAAAGATAAAAGGAGCCCACAACCTTGTGTGCATGTGCATGGCTTCACAACAGTCTGTGGGAAGAAAGAGACAGCTCATGAGAGAAAAAGGAAAAGAAAAAGGATTAGTCTGCAGCATGTTTCATTAGTATGCTGCTAAAAGTTCCTCTAGGTGCTTGTGTTTTTGTGATTAAGATGGTAGAATTAAAACAGTTAAAAATTTATCAAGCCTCACTTAGATGTTCACTTCAGAAATCCAGTGGATTAAAAGCGATTTTGCTAGGATTGTTTGCTGCTGTTTGCCAGAACTTAAAACAAATGGATGGAAAGGATCTTTCCAGTGTTCATCATTACCTCTAGGACAAAGAAAACCATATTAACCTAACTAAGTTGCTGACCTCACTCTGAGAAGGAGGAAGAGCATGATTCATCCCACTGGCTCTGGCTTAGGAATAGAACTCTCACTCTGGGCAATAACATCTCAAAACATTGCAGCAGTTGCTTCAGTGAGCATCTGTCTCTGGTTCCCATCCTGTTTTGACAGAAGTGTATGAGGAAAGGCTGAAAGATGTTTCCAACCTGTTATTCTGATATTGATTTTGATAAATTGGTAAATTGTTTTGAAGTCTACAAGCTTATTTTTCCTTCTATATGCAATAAAAGCAAACAAACAAAAAATTTCCATTTATTTTGCTTGGACTAGGAAGGTGTTAGCAGTCCTTAGCAATTTGCATATTTTGAGTATTTTTCCCTCTGAAATTTTTGTGGTAACTTTTGCCTCTGTGGGAAACATCAGCATTTTGTGATCTGATTTGGGACAGACATTAATTTGGAAATGTCAGTAAAATAGGCTGATTTCCTGCTAGCTCTGCTGAACATGTAGGTTGTATGAAATGTAATATGAATTAATTAATTCAAAACTAAAGTTTTGAACTAAGTCTCAAAATGGTCCAATACAAGATTTCCCACTTTTCTTAGTGGAAGTATGACTAGGCTATTTTCACAAGTCTTGTCCTAATAAAACAGAAACATTTATCTCATGTTTTTAATGTAACAATAGGTACTAAAATTAACACTTCCATTGTCCTGTTGGTAGAGAGGTATTCTGGGTTTGGTTATTTTTGGTCATGCTATTATCTTTCCCCTTATGTTTCCTTCTCCATTCTTTAAACTTGTTTGAATTAGGTGCAGTTGTTTGTCAGGCCAGATTTGGAAGAAAAATAGGTATGATATATAAGCAGATCCTTGCTCATAAGATTCAGATATTTCTATTTGTGTTTGACGCAAAAAGAGATCTTCCCTGTTTTAAAAACTGTAAAAGGGAAAATCCCTAAATACAGAGTCCCTAAATAAATCCTTTTTCTATAGCCCCTAAAAATAAAAACCTGTCCCCTGACCTTATTCCTGCTCCAGTTTCTTTTTCTATGTGCGTCATTTATTCATTGCTGTTACTCTCTTCATTTTGCAGCATGCACTGCCCCTGTTTCAAGTACCTGCAATACACCATGCTTAGATCACCTGGTGACCATGACACTGTATGATCATATTTTATAATAAATTGTAAAGCGATGGGAAGTATCATCTGACTATTTCCAGCAATGAAGATATACTATTTTATACGCATTTGGATGGAAGGCTAACCTGGTCCAACCCCTGAGATGGATCTGCTCAGATCTTCTCCTTATAGTTAACTCCCAATAGAAGATCAAAATACTTTTAAAATCAGAAAATCCTGTTTTGCACTGGAAAATCTAGAAATGCAACTCTTTTGAAATAAACACAAACCAATAAATTATGGCAGAACAGAAGTAAAAAGGGTCTGTAAAAGCCTCATTGTCCACTGCTCTCTTGCCAGCCAAAAGCTGTTGTTGCTTTCCTCCCTGAGATGGTGCTTTGGCTTGAGAAGGGCCAAGTAGAAGGAGAAAGCCCTCTCCTTTGCCCTCCCTCTAGGGAGCTCCACCTGCCTCAGTCTTCTTAAAAGAACATATAGATTCAAGGCAAGAGCACAACAGACACTCCCTGTCATGGGCAAAATGACCACAGAGTTTTCTTAGTGTTCCTTCAACTTCGGGGACGAGAGGGCCTGTGCATGGAGGTGGTTTTTCCACAAGAGTAGTAAAAGAGCAAGAACTTAGCTCTCATGCAGCAAAGATGCAACTGCTAGTTGTTTTTATATGGAATTCCTTTCATCAGATATGAAGATACACTGGCATTTTAATCTCTACTTTGGTTGCTTACTGATGCAGGCAAATAATTAATTAAACTATTCTACTGACTGAAATGATAATTTGGTAAAAAAAAAAAAGAGGAAGAGAGGTATTATGATCCAAAAGCAACAGTGCCTCCTGCTCATTACAAAGAGAAAGGATTTTCAAGGCAGCTAAAATGTCACTCAGGGGTGTCAAAAATGAATGGAAGAAAAGTTTTGGCAGAGAGATTTCAATTCTTACTTTAAACTGCTCAAGTGAGACATCAGTGTACAGAAGACCCAACTGTGAACAAAATTAAGGCTTTGCAACTATGCAAATTTTAAACATACGTAGAACGATAATAATGTGATAACTTAAACTAGTTACCATGCACTGTAATACTGCCAGTGACTGTTGGATCACAGACAACGTAAAAATTTAATGATGTGTATCAAGTTGTGGTAACGAATTAGCACACACTTTTGTGTGCCAACATGTTCATAGATCATGCAGCTCACAGGAGAGTCACAAGAGTTCTGGAACACTAGTGCATGTTCGGGATTTGGTTTTGAATTACTGAATAAGTCGTTGCCCAGAGTGCTAATCTGCATTAGGAAATTGCTAGAACAATCGCCGCCTAAGCAATACCCTAGCAAACTGGATTTGCAGGTCAGGAATGTCTGGTGGATTGCAGGGAGCTTTAGTCTCTTCTTCTGTGCTTGTACGGAAGAAACTACCTGAGGGAGATTGCATAGCACATGCCTTTTTCTTTTCCCCTTCCACGGTTATGGTCAGGACTTCTACAGGAAAAATTCTGCATGTGGCAAAAGTGAACTCTAGAAATTCAATCCGTAAGGGCCTCAAAGAGAAGTATTTTTCTGTCTGCTTCTCACTTGCTTTGTCTGTGGGCTATGCCTTGCCTCAGAAGAATGCAGTGGTCTTAGAGAACTCCTGGAGAGGGATGTGCCCCTAGAGTAACAGTTTTCTCTTTGAAAATCTGCAATGAAAGCAAACTAGAGCCTTGCATGGACAAGCTGAGACAGATTTTGGCATGTCACATGATAACCAAACTATTTCTACATTTTTATTCATTCTTTGATGTGTATGCTTTTCATATATAAGGTTTACCACAGTCCTGGATAAAGAAGATATGTAGCCAGATTGCTGCAACCAGGTTCTCTGCTTTGGGGAGTAGCAGTTTCTAGTGAGCTAGAGATATAAAGGGGCAGTTGTGTCATTAGTACCACCTCATCATCTTGATTTAGTGATCTGTTAAGTTTCATTCCTCTTTGGAAAATAAAGACAATTTGGGATGTGCATGTCAGATCATGTTCCAGTCAGTCTTCTAAGGTAATCTGATAATAGCTATGTCTCCAGACTTGTCTGGCATCTCCATGCTGAAGGCTGACTTCAGACGTCCAAATTTAGTTTTCATTACTTTTGTAATGCTTTTCTGAACGAGTGAGGTTGAAGATTCAGCAGTAACTAGAGAAATTTCTGTATCTAGTCTTGCTGTGAAAATCAGAGAGGATGACAAGCCTGAGATTTGAGAGGTTTGCCAGTAGTGGACACTGTCATTCCCTCAGCGAAAGTAAGGATCACTCTTGCAAATTAGGACCAAAACTTGTTCTCAGCAATGTTATGCAATTTCCTACAGAGAAAAAAAGAAAAACAAGTGTTATTGAAGATAATTCTGTGACGATAGCAGGGAGAGAGGAGAATTTAAGTGTTTTTTCATCAGATAGATTACCTACACCATATTTAAAGTATCTGTGTCTTAAAGCTGTTTTTCTGCAGCAGTAACAGGGAAGAAAGGGTGAACACAGAGCTTTGTTTTCTGTAGGCATCAGTCCAACTCTATTAACAGAACTAACTAGAGTTGAAATAAATAAAAACCATTTGTTACTCTGAATTAGAAACAGCAAAAAAAAGAAATCTATTGTTCTGATACATTGCTGCATTTGGCTCAAGGAGTTATTGCCATCAGCAGACAAAAGCTGACACATGGCATTGTGCTGCACCACATATTGTGCTCCAATAAGCACACGAACACAATGTTGCTCACGTTTGCATCATATGGCATTGGCATAACACCAGAGTCCCAAAATGTTGAGTAAGAAGAACTGTCTTTGTGTGCCAGTAGATGGATCTTTAAATTGTGTCACCACCGCAGAGCTGCTGGTGAAAAAACCCATGGCTGGAGTATTACTGGAAGTTCTTTAAAATAAATCTTGATTAAAAGCCAAACAACTATGGGTTTGGAAAAGGAATCGGCCTTTCAGTAATGTGTCAGGGAGACAAACACAAGGTAGGTCAGGAAACACAAGCTTTCAGTGGTGGTGCTGGAGAGGTCAGTGAGAGACAGCAGTATTGACTGTGGTAAGAATGACATGCATTGTGTAAAAGATGTCTGCAGCAAGAAATTCATGATCTAAGCTGGTGAGCTATTATATACATTGGGCCAAGAATATGTCATGAGCTTTTCTAAAACCAGCTGAGAGCAGGAGCTGGATGCTCAGCTCTTATAGACAGAATAACAAAGTATATGGTTAGAAGGGACCTTTTAAGATTATCTAGTTCATTCCCAACCTCAGGAACTCTGCCTGAAAGTTTCCTAACAGAAGTTTTTTTTTTTCTAGGAGATGCTATAATCTTTCCTAGATAATCCATTCTTGCCCTTAACCATCCACACAATCAAAGGCATCTAATCTATATGCAACTCAGGATTATTGCTTCTCCTCCTACATTCAGGAGACACAGGGACATATTTATTATTTTTCTCTTCGCATTGTAGTCCCTAGACTAAATAAATAGCCCTGTCATCTCTGACTCCCCCACCCACCCTGCCCCTTACTTTTCCAGTTGTTGTTAGTCTCCCTCTGGAAGTTTTCCACTAACAGAACAGTTTTTAAACTGCAGTACTTAGAGCAGAGTATTCCCATTACTAAGGCTTTTACTCACGTGGATTCCTTAGTCAGTCTTGACTACTGATAGTCCTGTTAATATCTCAGATGATGCCATATTGCAAAAATACGAGTTGGTAAAGCCTCTTTGGTCTGTGAGTCATTCCATCCCCAGCTCCTTTCCTGCAAAGTTGCTGCATAGATGTTTTTCAAGCTGAACTTCTGTAGTTGATTATTCCCACAGAAACATAATATTGTGCATAGATTATTTCCTTGACTTGTCAAGATAATTTTAAATGCTCTCTATCTGCCAAAGTGAGTGCAATCTTTTCCACTTCCTACACACACAAACTCCTTAAGCGCACAGTCTACTCAAGGATTCAGATCATTAACGTGAAAACCCATTTGACATGTTTTTACAGTTTGATAGTGAAACATTAAGAACTACTCTGAATATGATTTTTCTAATCACTTTTATATTTGTTTCATAGCGGCTCCCACCTGGACTGTATTTCTGCATTACACTTATGGAAAGGTCACGAGAGACAGTTAATATCCTCCCTAAAGTAAAGAGGTATTGCGTCTACTGCCTTTTGTCTACTACAAAGCTTGCTAAGACTTTTTTAGCCTTTGAGGGAATTGTCCTGGAGGGCAATGTATTTTCCCTCACTTGTGGCTTTTAGGTTAGACAAATTGGTGTGAGGAATGCCAAAAAGGGAATTGGCTAAGGGAATTGACTGGATGACATCTTGAGGTCTATTTCATCCCAGTTTCTGTGACAGAAAGCCAGTGGTGGCTAGATTGTTCTTTGGCACTCTGCTAGCTTTATATAAGCCTGATGAATACAGCCTACAGAGACTTACCACATAAAATTCAATTATATATACTCTAGGAGAGAGCTGGAAAAAAGAGATATACTGGGTTATTAATGAAAAACAATATTTTGGGAATGAAAAGAGGTTATTCAGGAGTACAACTCATCCTTAAGTAATGATTGATCCCATAGTAAAACCTTAGTGGAGTCTCTGCTTTCATATCTTCTTGGTAGTTCTACATTTTATGCTCTGCCAACATAAATAACTTGTTGGTTTGCACTGGACTCCCTCAGTTCCCATCTAATCTGCTGTCATTTTTCTACTTCCAAATCCACCAACGAGTTTCAAGCGCTTTGACACTGAAGTTTTGAAACCAAGACAGTTTAAAGCAGCCTCCATGGAGTTACAGGAGTCACTTGCACATCCTTGGCTCAGGCCCAAGTTTGTGTCCCCATCTCTCTTTGCAGAGCTGAGGTGTCATACAATTCTGCGCATCGTTTCAGAACGAACAACGGGCCGAAAGGGAGAGCTGTGAGCCATGTTTTAAAGAGAAGTGCTTTGAGGTACACTGAAAAGAGATGTAAAACCTGTTTCTGTTCGCGACTGTCAGGGTAAAGAAGTGCTGGGAAAGGAGTATAGAGGGGGTAAACAGGTTTTGTTTTCTGTTTTACCTACATATGATAACTTTCTGTTGCTGTCAGAGCTGTCTCCAGCCTCAGCCATGGTTTGTACCATCTAGCCCTACTGTGATTACTATCCTGTCAGTACAAGAGCTTAATACTACAAAAGCTTAGTAGTACTTAATACACGCAGTTTAGAAACCAGACTTTTGTCTCTACCAAATTTCAGGTTTCATCAAGTAAGAGTTATACACCAATGCATTTTTTTAAATCCAGACGGTACAGGTAGTTATGCCTAACACCTTATTTCCGTGTTTCCCATTGCACAACCACATTAAACAAGTGCATGTAAAAACTACGTGACAGTTATCTTAATATTTCCATGAGGCTTAGACAGCAAGACTGGGTTGCACAGAAGGTGGGCAGAGGCAGAAACTGTCATTCTGGGTATGGCATTTCTGAAAGCTGAGTATTCTCTTAATCATGTAGTTGTCAACCCTGATTTCTTCTTTTAGTGAGAAACATAATTTTTATCTCTCTTTTAGAAGGAAAATGGTAATTCTTACATTTCAGTATATGCGAATTGTAGAATTTGTTATGCTATTTCCTCTTGTAATCAACAAACAAAACAGTAAGCCATTTTGTTTTAACTTAGTGGATATTCTGGAATAATCTTAAGAAGATGGCTTTTTTTGTTGTTTCAAATGTCTCTTTGTTGCCCAAATGGTGTGTTAAGTTTGTTTAACTTCTTCAGTAACTTTGGTCTTAAGAGAAAGGCGTTCTGGATTCTATCTGAATATTAAAATAGTCCGAGATTTGATTTGTAAAGCAATTTGTAAGCTCTCATCCCCTATTCTGTCGATGCTAACACATGTACTGAAAACATTTGGGCTACACATGTGAGCACTCAAATACTTGTGATTAACAACACAAGTACTGGCAAATAAGTAAACTCATTGTGGATAACCTTATACTGATTTTTATAAGAAGTTGCATATTTCTGCCCTTTTCTCCTTTTTCTTCTTCTTTCACCAACTCTTCCCAAATACAAAAATATTTCAAATTCTTGTTGCACTTAAATGAAAATATTTCTTTTATCATGTATGGAATAACATGATCTTATTATTAATTTTTCAATAAATATATTAGGGTTTTCACCAGCAGACAGTCAGTTACCATGCATTTGGCTTGTTTGACTGCTAGGAAGACATCAGGGCAGTTCACCCCAAAAGTGACTGATGCCTTTCTTGCTACTATGGCCAGCTCTAGGCTGCTATGCTTCTAGTCTGACCTGTGGCCACAAGGAATGCAACTTGTGAGAACAGCATGAGATAATTGTACTAGTAAAAATATTTAGGGTTAGACCTTGGCCTGAATCTTTTTCCATCTATGGCCTCAGTCAAATCACAATATAGTAAGAACTGCTTAAACCCAGCTGACTGACACTCCCGCTCACTGAAATATTTCCACTGTGTTCTGCACTTGAGCTAGAGGCTCAGTCTGTTTTCCAGTCTTTTGCTCAGTTTAATTAATATACTGTATCTCTTAGAAGACTGCTGTGAGTTATCACCTCTGGAAAGACTGCTCTATCTGCATAAAACACTACCTTTCTCAATGAACAGAACCTGTTCAGGCCCTTACTTGATGTCTAAAATATTTGGCAGCCACTGCAAAATACTTAAAACTGAATAATCATCTTTATGAATCGTGTGTGAAGTGAGAACCTTTTTCTGTTCTTTAATAGGTATTAAATGAGGTAATTTCATAGAAGATGCAGAAATGTTTGTGAGTAAAAGCATTGTAGTAGTCTCTTTAGCTTATAGTTTTGCGAATGCAAAATTGCTCAAGGACTACATCAGATCCATCCTAGAAAATAATGCAAGTCTAACAGTGTCAGAGCAAGCTTCAGGTGTCAAATCCCTTTCAAGTCTAGTGCCAGCTGGGGTTATCTTGTTTAAAAGGGGCTGGGAAGAAAGGTAAGCATGTGTGCGTGGAGACATGAACATTCAGTCTGACCCAATATTAAAAGCAAACCCCAATCCAGTTCTATAGTCATGCGACAGGAGATGTGACTATTACCTAGAACCTTAGAGTGGCAAGTGTGTAGTGGGTTGTCCTGTCTGGATGCGGGCTTTCCAGTATGATGTATTATGATAAGCGTGACTGACGTGTAACAGTTGTGTTTTGGTTTTTTTTTTAATATTTTTTAAGAAAAAAAATCAAGTGTAGTACCTACATGTTGTATCAGATACCGTTTTAGTGTTCACCTACTTGAGAAATTTCTCAGAATATCATTAAAGGGCAGTGCATGTGTAATGATTTGAATCTTCCTACTAGGAAGGCTACCATGCTGTCATATAAGACGACTGTCGGTTATGTTAATACTTCCATGCTACATTAATACTTATGTCACTTATTTATCAACAGATAATATGAAGATTTCCCTAGCTTCATGTGTGCTTGCCTTTAATGACTTATATGGCTGAATACAAGGTGACAGGGTGCATGATGGTAGAGTAATATATAATGAAATCAGAGACCCATGCTGTACAAATGCAGGAGCTGCAGACATCTGAGAAAACAGAACGCTACCTCTTAAAAATGAAATCTTTAATTGTAAAAAACGCACTTAGCAGCTCAGGGATGTTATGGAAGCTTGGTATGATGCTACCTGCTTGCAGAAGGGAGCTTGCTACGTGAAGAAGTTTTTACGTTTTGCTTCTGATCAGGCACAGCCTGATGTTGAATGACAGTTGTTGAGCCTTGTGTTTGTCTATTTGGAAATATTTATTCTTTTGATTATGTTATCGAATTAAATTCCAAAACATTTTAGTTTCCTTTTCACTTTAGAAGCATGCCAAAAACTAACTTGGGGGAAAAGCATTTCATTTTTAGAACTCCACAATGGTTTAGGGGAATGGTAGAACACAATTACAAATCAGATCTTTAAATATTTATCTTTCTTGGGGCCTACAGCTTGAATGATACTGAGTTTAATCTGTTTACAACTGATTTTATTTTGAGAGGCAAACATTTAGGTTCAAATCCAGCCTTATTCATGAAAGGTACTGAACTCAATAGCTTAAATCAATGAGAACTGTGAATACTGGTCACATCAAAATGTAATGAATTATGCTTTCAAGTGTTTAGCCCTTCTCAAAGTTTAGCTCATAATGTGATTAATCACATAGGTGTGACAGCAGGATTTCAACCATAACATTCCCGCTAACATATCTAATTATGTGCAAATAGTGATGAAAAAAGAAACAGCATCTTTTCAGGCTGAAAAGTGGCTTCCTGACCTTCAATAACTTTGTTACTCTAGTGAGTTTACTGTAGATGGAGAAGAGGGAGTGGACTGTCCACACACTGGTGTAGCCAAGCTCTGCTTTCTGATGTGCTAAGACTGTATGTTGCACCCAAGTCTTGAGACGTGAGAAATGTAACTGCACTGCTTTTGCAGCTTACAGACTGTAAACCATGATGTTACTGGAAGGCAGCATAGGACTGGCCCACATACAGAAAGATGCCTGGCTGTGCTAATGTAGCTAAAGGGAAAATGGAAATTACAACACTCGTACAGCATGATGTAAAAACATTTCTGTTTTCACAAATTGAGGGGGAACACGGCTGAGAAGAAAGGAGTATTTCTGTGTGAATACCAGGTGAAGGTCCACGGTCAGGGCACACACAGCACACATCTCTTGTGCTGGCTGTGTACTGGGGCCAGTGTTTCTCTAAGAGACGGCGCAGAGGAACGCCGAGAAATCACAGGATAAGGAAGCACAGGAAGGCATAATTCTGAATAAATGTCATTCTTCCCTTTGAGCCTGTCTAGGGCATGCCAGAAAAATGTAGAAGATATAAACAGAAAGATAACAAAGTTATCCTTGCTCGAAGATATATACAGAAGACGACAAATTTCACCTCATCTGTGTCTGTCTCAATGTCTAGCAAAATTTCTCTTGCTGAATCACTTCAGTGACATGCAAGTCTCTGCTGTAACAACTGCTACACTACCATCTTCCATACATGGTAGATGCCTGCATTTCTAGCCTCTGTTATGCAGCTCTATTAACCTGTATTGCCAGTGTTTCTCGTAAAGAACTGCACAAATGAAATACCCAGCTGATGCTCCAACTTTTTATATGCTTCTGTCTGTTCATAAAGCTTTATTAGTTAAACATTTTATTTGGCTTCCACATATTTATAGTCACACATATCTGTCTGTGGTAGTGGCACCTCTGTGACTACACAGCAGAAGTCATGATAACTGTACAGAAAAGGAAACAGGAAACACACTTTATCAGTTTGGCGATGATGATAAGGTTCAATTCTTTTACCCACAGGAAAAGAGTGATTTCTACAGCTGATAACATGTGGTATATGTATAGTCAATTTCAGTAATTGGTAATATGTGTACTTGAGCTGGTATTCTTCATTTACTGATTATTTTAAAGGCATTTGCTGCAATTGCTTAGAAAAGAAAAAACAAGGAAATCTTAACTCATTCTGGTCTGGTGAATTTTGCTTTCTTTAGAAATTGTGGCTTAGCATCAGGAGGAAGGCCTGAGGGTGCCATCTGTCCCCAAGCCCAGCCTGAAGCAGAGTGACGTAGGCTCTTCATAAGAACTACACTAAGCAGAGGAGGCATTGAATGCCAAGTTCTTGAAAAAAAACATTCCGAGCTGCAATTTTTGCCTATTCTTGTCAGTTCTTTTTTTTTTTTTCAAAAGAAGAGAGGTTCCATGGTCTGGAGTTGCCTTTCTGAGCGAGTGGAAGAGGATGCTTGATTTAAGACAGAAGCCTTGGAGAGCAGTGAGACTTATGGCATTTTTACACTAATGGGGTCAGACACACTTGGGCTTGCTTCCTTCTACTGCTCACCTTGAGACCATAAGTGCAGGAAACAAGGCTGCGGGATATAACCTGAACTGGCTGGACAAGCAATTTATGCTTCCTAGCTCAAAGTAATGTGCTCTCAACAACTTTGCTTATTCAATTTGTACCTATTGCATTAACAGATCTACAACTCTCATCAGGAAAAAAAAGCAGAAAGAAGGATGAATATAGTTAAATACACATAAATACTTAAAATTCAGCCCTGGGGGTATACACCAACTAAGACGGAATCATTGTTGCTGTTAGCCTTCTCACTTGAGTTCAATAAATACATTTTTACAAAACTCTAAAGTTTTTGCTAATGAATCACAAATAAGAGACCTCAAATGAACCATGGATATTTTATATTTTCTTTCTTATTAGGGATCAGTCACATGGGAAATGTAGGCAGAATATGAATCACTGGAGCAATGTAGGCATGCCAAGAAATGGCAACACAAGGGAGCTCAAGACTGCAGCTGTGCTTTGCTGCTGTGTCAATACATAGATACACAAGATGAGAGAGCTTTTTATATCCTCTCTTCTCCTTGTCCACCCGAAAGCAACCAGCAAAACATGATAAGTATTCACAAAGGCTAACTTTCATCTGGGAGGTCTTCAGGGGTCTGTTCAGCGTTAATCCACATGACCTAATTCACGATCACCTTAGCTTCTGCCTCTAAAGGTTTCCTACACCAAGGCACATTGTCTTATCTTTGCTGAACGTTAACACATAATCTGACCTGGACATAGAAATTAGATGTTACTTTATTAGTTTCTTTGAGACAGTGGTCTGGTAGGCTTCCATACAGCACACATTGTGCAAATTCTAGAGGACTGCATTTTTCATGAGATATAACCACAGACATTGCGTTCTTCAAAACACAGCTGGAAGAGGAGATGGAGGTGATGCTCTGGACTGGTGTAGCACCGATATAAGAGTCTTGGACATCAGGAATCCCTGCCTTACTGAATGTGGGAGCCCTTAGGCTGTAGTCATGCTCTTTTTCCCTTCTTTTTCTTCCTCAAAGACTTTATTCAACACTTCAGCAGGAGAGATACAGACAGTAAAATATTAGTCTGGGAGGGTTTCCAAAAGGTAGGAGATGAGTTTCTAATCCCAGGATTATGATGTAGGAGGGAAAACACTGTTCCTGTTTCTGGCTTGCTTTTATACTGATGGGTGTTTAGGAGAGATTTTAGGCTCTGAATTCGAAGTGGACAGAGGTGCTCACCTCTGATGCTTACTAACTTGGGGAACAGGCCACATATAAAGTACATTTTTCACACTTGTGTTTACCTGTTAGCTATCTCTTGTGGATCCTATTTGGAAACCCTTCCTTCTTCTGCACAGGGAGCCTAGGTGCTTAAGGTGGGGTTCCATAACCTGAAAGTTAGGCTTTTGCAATGCTCAGCACTGTGACACCAGAGTGGCTTCACAGTGTAGTGTGCTAAACGTGACAGATACAGAGGGTAGAGTAGCTGACAGTACTGTACATAGAGGTTTGATCCAGCATCTATTGAAATTAATATCTTTTCATTTACTCTTGTAAGTAAATGAATAAATGTAAGTAAATGCCTACTCTTGTAGGCATTTGATCCTACTGAATATTTGATTCTGAGGTGAGGAATTTGGCTTACATACTTCAGAAAACAGAGGACTAAAAAGTAGGCTCAAACACAATTCTGACAGGGATTTTATACAGGGATCGATATTTCTCCTTGCATCAGCTGCAGTTACATAGGGCAGGTAGTAAGACCAAGACTTTCACAAGCCTGCAATGACATTGGTACCACTGCTTTTGGTGCCCAACCTCATGCATTTGCAAGGCCTGATACTTGAGACTGGATTCTCAGCACTTCTAAAGCCCAGGCCTTTTTAAAGTGGCAAGTGTATCTATCAAGAAATAAGACAAGTCAAATTTTAAAGTCATTTCTGAAAACAAAAAAAGGTTTAAAAGGTACAGAAAGATATGGTTCTTTAGCAAAGCACTTATCGGGAGTCAGACCGATGAATTAAGCAAATGAACATAAGGTGTGGTTATACATATTATGGGATAAAAAAACCCATACTGTGTCATCCAGCTCTTAACTCAATTTCTGAAGAAGAGATCTAGAAAGATTATGAAGTTCTCTGTCACCTCAGTAATTTTCAATTCCTCTCCCCCAAATTAAAATCAAAGCTTTGTAACTCATCTGTGAAGTACAAATATTATGGGAAGCAGTTTTGAAGTAGAAAGCTGACTTTTTTTGCAATACTGAGTGCTGCAAAAGCTGTAACGAAATCTAAAATAGATCCTTGTTTTGTCTTTGGCTTAGCCATGGGAGGGAGTACAATAAAACAACGGGAGTACAATAAAACAGCAGGAGTACAAAACAATGTCCTATATATTTATAGATTGGATATAAATAGTCCAGCTGCAAATGTAGAAGTTCAATTTCTTCATTTCTCCTTTATTTTTCTTTCATTTACAAGGTTACAAGATAAGCATGATCGATTATTTTTGTGTAGATTGCTAATGCTACTCCCACTAGATGAAAGACAGAGAATTCAAAGGAGAAATTAATATACAAAGAGGATTTGGCTTATCATTCATTAACTTAATATCTCCACTACAGCGGTGCTTCTCTTTCGGTAAGAACAGCATTTCTCAACACTGTTCCTCTTTTCCTCTTTCTCTTTCAATAATCCTTCTATATCTTCCCTCTTCATATAATTGAAATCAATATTATCAGCTAAAACTGCTTCCCAAATCCAGTTTACTGAATGAGATAGAGTGCAATGAAAAAGGAATAAAATCCTAAAATCTGAAACTTCTTTTTTCTCCCCATGACAAACAAATGTTAGGCTAAGATTCCTTTTGGGAAGGTGAAGAAAAATATTGCATCAGAAGTATTGACCCGTTGTCAGTTAAAAAGTGACTCAAGGATGCTATTCCATGCGCCCCCCGCTTGTTTTTTTTAATTAAAACAGTTTGAGATTGCATATAGTTATGTATAAAACCCAAGCTATTGCTGCTCCAGGCACACAGGGTGGCAGGAAAAAGGAGAAAAACATACACTGTACAAAAGAGGAGGAGAAACCCTTCTGTGTATCGTCCTTGATGAAACTATCACTTTTGATAAAAGGCTATTTATGTTTCACTGTAAAATCTAATTGCTCTGATAATCCAGCTAACTCAGTCATATGAATACTCTTCCTTTAAAATCAGAGCAAAAAAGCTTTTTCAGGACTTACTTCCCTGAATGGTTTGCTGGAGGAGTCTCTCTCGTTGCCTACTGACTAGTCACCTAGCCATCTTAGCAGGGGTATTCTTGCCACACGACTCACACCCTCACAGCAGGCAAAATAAAGGTATGCTGTATTTTAATGCAAAGTTTGTTCATATTCAGCTGCCATTTTCCCTTGTTTTATTTCTTTAGAGTAGGGCCTTGGTGGAAAAGCAGTAAGATTATCTGGGCTGCTATGCATCTTCTTACAAATATAATCTTCAAGTGTACATGCAGAGAGAAAAAAAACAGAATTAATGGGTTTGAAATGTTTTGATGAAGTGACTTGATATTCTGCCTCAGTAAACAAAATTATTTAGCAAATTTTAGTGCTGTAGCCTTGCTACGTAACAGTTTAATGCTTAAGAAAAATTATACAGTGGGGGGAAAAAGTAATGATTAATTACTTCAAAGATAACTTGACTTCAGGGTCCCACTAAACCGCCTTTCGAAAATCCAAGTGTATTAAATGGTTCTCCCTTGTTAACACAATTGTGTAGATTTCTTGAAGGAAATCCACCGAATTTTTAGATAGGGGCCCTCCTGAAGGGGAAGAAAAAAAATTTGATTCTTTCCCAAAATCATATCACTCCATGTGTGCATTACTTCTATCTTTTATTATAGTTCTTACTCAGTTTTGCAGTCCTGACATCGGGTTTATGGTCTGGAGTGTCAATTTCCTTCCCAGGAACACTGGCACCATATTGGCCATTTGCAGCTGTCTGGTGTTGATGTAGTCTTAAGTAAGAGGTTATATATTCTGCAGTTAGTAATTCTGGTATTTCATCTTGAATCACCAAATGTATAGGTAAGTACTGGCTGATACTCCCCCCTTTATTTGTTTTTCCCATATCTTTTTTTACTGAGAAATCAATATGGGATAGTTATTCAAATTGTCCGTCTGGATCTCTTCTTTATGGGGGACTTGTTGAAAGATGTAAGATCAGGACTCAAGGCTTTGAGGCCTCCATTACATCTGCTACTTGATTATACAGATGCTTTCCCTTCTATTAGTCAAATTCTTGAGTCACTTGGTTTTGGGGATGCCGAGGACTAAAATAAATCTTACTTGTAATGATCAGCTAAGCCCCCAGCTCATGTCTATGGCTGCCCAGAACAAACTGATCTTGAGTATTTCTTCTACCTCTCTCACCATCATGGCCAACTCGAGTAGGCATTTTTCAACTTGCTCTACAGTTTCTCTCCTTCCCTCACTGCCCTTTCCAAAAGAGAGGTGCTGCTACCTGTTCCCACAAATTGACTTATTAAATAATCTTAGGGGCTAGGACTGTCCACTAGCATGTGAGAGACCATGCTGTAGATCTCTTCTGTGTGATAAAACCTTAAATCACTCTGATCCGGATTCTCTAATTGCCAGAATATAGGGTAAGGTTTTCTCAATTACTCTTACTGTTGAACAGAATAATTAAATAGCCATTCCAAAGCTCTACAGACTAATGGCTGAGGAAGTCGTTTGGGACTTGGAAGCCTGGATTCCAGCCCCTGTACTAATGAGTGCTTAAAGTGTATACTATCAAGACTCCCATTTCAGAAAACCCTCTAGGTTAGTGGCTAAAGCATTGAGCTAAGAGATGCACATTAAAGCTCATCAAGCAGAAGAAGATATCGATCCTATTTGTTCTGTATCTTGGGCATGTGCACTGCTGCATCCTCTTCTTCCTTTTTCCACCTCCCCTCCATTT
This sequence comes from Nyctibius grandis, assembly GCF_013368605.1. NCBI lineage: Eukaryota > Metazoa > Chordata > Aves > Nyctibiiformes > Nyctibiidae > Nyctibius > Nyctibius grandis. The sequence goes on along the minus strand of NC_090695.1, from coordinate 53,226,616 downwards.
TGCAGGCAGCGGCAATGAATACTGTGCCCCAGGAAACAGTTTGGATCTGGGAGTCTATCCTGTGTACTGTATGGTAGCATCTTATTTTCATGAAGTGTCATCGTCCCTCAGATGGCAGTTGTCTACTGGCTAGATCAGGTTCATGTGTTACTTCTTAATTTCACAGTTAGATGACTAACTCTTCCAGTGTATTGTGTAAAGTTTCAAGTTGTAATCGGCAAGTAAAGGTTCTGGATTATATTAGTGACTAGATACCCAAGAACTGCTATAGGGCTGAGAAATACAGCATTTATTATTACTGCTGATGTGGCACACAGCTTTTGAACCTCTAGTTCTTGTCACAGAGGTTAAGTGGTGCTCTGTGGAGCTTAGTGGGTATTTAGCAGTGAGGAGTTTCACTGGTTAAATGCTTTAGAGTTATATCGTTTATGTTCTAGTGTAATAGAGTTCATCATTTTACACAATTATTGTAAAGATACATTCAGGTGAGACAGAATTAATGTAAACCATGATTAAGAAATACATCTACTAGGAAATTGTCTGGAATCAGGAACTTACAATATGCAAGGTACTGAGCAGCTATTCAAAACAGGCAAATCTTGAAATGAGAGAGGGTGTTCTAGGATACACAATATGTCTGCCTTACATGAGCACCTTTTCAAATTAATTTCTAAAATTAAGAAAATACAGTTTCAAAGATAAGATTGTGAGCTATTTTTGAGCTCCTAATCTGGATTCTCTTCTAATAGTTTCTTCTTTTGCCAATGGTCTTCCGTGCTTCACTGATCCTTTATCATTTCTCAAGTATCAGGATTATGACACATCATCCCAGTTTGGTCATGTACTTAATGCTCAACTGCATCACTGGAAAAAAACTGACTGGAAATGGGCAATTTAGTGGCCAAAAATTACCTTCTAGAAAGTTCACTCTTAAGATTCTCAGGGAATGCAGGTATTCAGAGAAAATGAAGACAATGCAAAAGGATTTTTTAACAGAAGTTATAAAAATGCTGATATTCCCCTTACCAAAGAAGAATAATTTTACTTAGTTTATTATAAAAAGTGGATGTTTACATCCATGACAGACTAGAAATGGTATTGCAATAAATACTATTCCTACATGCAGGAGTTGTGGGGAAAAAATGCTAGCAGTCAATTCATGTTTATTCAATATTATTAACTATTTATTCAGAGTTAAATGCCTATTGTTAAGCATCTTAAAATTAATCAGTGACTTTATTCTTCCATTTTCCTTCAGTTAGTCAAAATTAGAGGGATTCTCTTTAGTAAAATAGATGTAAAGGGATAACTGTTTAGCACAGGAAATTTCTAGAGTTACACAAATTTGTTATCAGGTAATTCTATTTTTGGAGATTCCTAAGAAACTATATTGTGACAGGCAACTATATAAACCTAAATTAAGCATTTGGTTTTTGTTAGAAGTAGAGATAGTCTGCTGCTTTGAATCTCCTTGCCTGTTTCATTAATTTATATATAAATCAAGAACATATACAAGAACATGTTCATGCAATAAAGATATTTCTGCAGTCTCTTTATACAGAAATACAAGAGTGCTACAGCTACAATAAATAATATTGTTCACAGTTCTTCAAATGTCAGATACAAATTTCTCGTGCTTCTCCTTGAAAGTTCTCCTCATCTAGCGTGTCTTACTTGTGTTCACTGTTGTATTGCTACTGAGGAAGTACTTTCTAGTTTTCCAGTACATCTGATTTCAGTATTTAATGCCTCTTTTCATATATTTCCTTCCTCCCGGAATTAGCATAATTCCAATAACCTACTTTTAATATGATGTCTATGTTTTTTTAATACTCTCTAATGCTACAAGAGAATGAATGCCACCACGAAAAATAGCTGTCCTAAATCAAAGCTACTGATTAGCCTAATACTTTCTTCTCAGATGGTTCACTAAGTACATATTCAGCACCCATTTTTTCCATAACCTTACAAAAGACATCGTCTTGTTTATATTGTTTTAGAAAAAAGTCCTTTCATCCAGGGAAATCACCTGTGTTTGCTTGCACTGGCACTGTGCCACTATTTTCTTTTGGCCTGGAATACTTCCACCCTTCTGCTTAGTATTGAAAAATAAAAGCTAGAATTAAGAAAGAGTACTAAAACTGTTAGTATCATAGTAATTGGCGTAATTTTCAGAATTGCTAAGCACCTGATCTAATTGGCAGTTTGGCAACATACATCAGCTAAGAAGTTCCAAAAGATCTGGCACACCGCCTCCAAGAGTTTGACATAACTTGCTAGGTGCCTGAGCCATACTCTTCACAGGAAAAGCAGAAATGAATCTGTCCCCTTGACTGCACTGCTCTGTTACATGTTCATTTAGAAAAACACGAACTTTTCTAAGTGTCCTGAAAAGTAAACTGGGTTAATCTTTGCACATGCCTTAACAGGATAAAGGATGTTAGAGTGGGCTGGTCATTACTAATTATGAGTTCTTTGCTTGGACTTTGTAGATAAGCTTGGCTTCAATAAATGATATAAAGTTGGGAACCTTAGGAAACTACTGCTGTAATGTAGCAATAAATGATTAATTTTTAACCCTCTATTACAAAGTCACCTGAGTTAGGAATATTACCTGTCACTGCAGGTAGCTCAGTGAACAGATTCAGCATGCAGCCACAGCTAAAGACACGTACATAAGTAATAGGATGAAGAACAACAAGAATAATAACTTTGAAGGCAATGAGGTAGCTGCCTTCTCTGAAGAGCTGCACCCCTTTCAAGAAAGGCACTTCAGTGCTAAAGGGGGCTGAGAAAGGAATAATTTCCATTGGCCAGGCATAGAAAACACTTGTGAAAAAAACATACTACTTGCCCTCCTCCTCACTTCTTAGATTTTTTGAGTGGTCTTCTAAATATCTGTGCTCCACAATGTTATAAGAATACTGTTTTAAATAAATGGGTCTAAAAATAAAATGCATGTTATAGAAAACCAGAACAGCACCTGTGTCTTCTCTCTCTTACCAGTAAAGTTAGCAGCAAGTAAATAAAATATTAGAAATGGGAATATTCAAAATTTATAACAGGATTCTTTTTTTTTATAAAGTGTGAGCCTTTGCAAATTACTGTCTTGGTAAGTCTGAGCTTTAAGGTCAGAGAGATTAGAAGGCAGTCGGCGTATCAATTTAGATTTATATCTAGCATTTTGAATAAGAGACCTTGGAAGAGAGATCCAACCTATTATCTCATAGCCATCACTGCCAAAACCACTACCGGGCAGAGCTGAGACCAGACAGGCCTGCCCGCCCTGATGGCCCGCTGCATGGTGGAGATTCACTGGAAAGGGGCTCCCACCAGCAGCAGAGCTATGCTTGACCTTCCCTCCACACAGACCCATCTTTCCTCACTGGTCACCAGGCTTCAATCACCCACGACATTTAAAGTCAGCCTGAATGCATCCCCTGTTCTCCTGCCCTTGTAAGCACTAGCAAGGGGGATGGATTATCCCTGTATCTACTGCCAAGCCCTTGGCACTCTATGCCTACCGAATCTCTAGCTTCCGTCAGGGACAGCATACTCACCCAAACATGGAGCCTGGGCACTGCCTTCTCCCCACAGATCACAAAGAGCGCTAGTCCTGGTGCTTGCAGGCCTTACCCGCCTTCTAAAGCTGAGCATGAGAGGAGGGACATGTCAGCCATCTCCTCCATATGCTGAGGACCCAGATCAAGTTTGTAAAGATGACAAGGTCTTCTCACTGGTAGAACAGTTCTTAAAAGAGCATGTATCTTACAGGAGCAAGCCAACTTTCTTTGTTCAGGACTCAGGCCAAAAAGATATTTGTATTCTACATGGATAAAATCTGTTCCCAGAATTTATCACTGGCATTTAATTACTGACATTCTTACATTTTTAAGAATTTCAGTGCTAGTAACACATCAAATTTAGACAATTTCTTTTGTACGTATATTGCATTTCTGGCCAAAACATCACCTCTCATTCTTGTAATTGCACTTTTCAATCCCCATGTCTCAGATTTTTTTTTTAACATCTGCTGTCACACCTATTTTGGAATTGCAACTTTTTTTATCCCTCATTACCACTCTTTCCACCTCACATAGTTCTTCTCTATAGTTCCAGTATTCCTTCATAGTGACTGCTGTCTTATTTTCATTTCTAGCTCTGCTGTTATGAGTTACTTTTATATTACAGATCAGAGACCAATAAGCAATACTGACCCACTTGAATGGCTTTTAGCCACTTACTTACAAATAAATTGTTTATGAGCACACTAGAGGGCATTTTCATGCAAGTTTACACTTTGCCTCATAATAGGCAGAAGCGCCACTCTTCCCTCCAGCGTGGGAACTGTGCATCCATTTCCAGTGCTTTAGCACCTAACTTCCCAGTCTGCTTGCAGCCCTGAAGTTACACAGGTACAAGTGTAGATGCAAACATATTGGCAGAGTTTGGGCCTACGATGCAGCAGTCACCTTTCTGCAAATGTAAGCCATTACACTTTATTAGAAAATGACACCTATAATTGTATGGCTTTTTATTAATGCTTCCTATATTTCACTTGCTATAGATTTATCATCCTGACCTAGATTCTGCAATTACATTCTCCACTGTCTTCTAGGACAGTTTTCAAAAGCAAACATTCAGACTATGTCTACAAAATATATGTTCACATCTCCAAAGAGACACTTTTGTAGAAAGACATAGGTAATCATTCGTTGGCACACACATTTGGTCTGTGTAAATACTTGCCTGTAGAAATGAAAGCATTACACTTGAAACAGAGTTGAACAAAGTTAGAAGGAGTAAAACCGTGAATATGTTATTTTTCAGCAGGGTAATTAGGAAGTTTATGTTCACATCAAACCAGATTTAGGAGTTCTTTTTAATCCCTGATGAAACCAGAAACTCTCAACATGTTAATTACAAAAAAAAACCCCACTCCCAAGTGGTTTAGTTGTTTCAATAACAGGAAAATATATGAACATGTAATTTCATAGCAGGTGGCATTATTCTCTCCCTTATTCAGCAGCCCTATTGTTAGACTAAGTCACCCAGGACATTGCAAACTTTAAACCCCCTTCTGGCTTTGCCTGGGGGATCCAGCCCCACAGGACAGCACAAGGTGCTCTGCGCAGAAACATTCTTGTGCCACCCTTTTGGTATTTTTCTGTACTGGATAGATAGATAGATAGATGGATAGATAGATAGATAGATAGATAGATAGATAGATAGATAGATAGATAGATAGATATTCATTGGTGCAGGAGCATAAATGATGGTGTTCACCTTCAAGTCTTAGCTGCCAGTCTTCAAAGGCATGACCGTATTCTGTGACTTTTTTTGTTTAACCTTAAATGTAACAGCCACAGAAGGAGAAATACAAAAACTTATGTTCTAATCCCCTCAGTCACAGAAGGGACCACAAAAAGGGTGTGAACTGGGATCACTGAATAATAGCTGATTATTTGAGAAAGCAGAGATAGGCTTTATTGATTTATTTTTATCAACAAATTTCAGATTATTTACTTCTGTCATATGACAGCTTGGGAACAGGCACCTTTTTTTTTTGTGGAAAATGTTGTATCTGTCAGGGGGGAAAAAAGTCCCAAATGATCATCCTGCTTTGGGGCAAGTGCAGTTTCAACCAGATATGTGAAAAGGACACAGCTCATTCTAACTTGCATTGCAAATCTATTTAGCAGTATGTTATTTTTATTCCTCATCATAACTACTTCTAGCCTTTATGGAATTGTCACAGCACATACTTCTGCAATCTTACCTACTTTTGTTGATATTGCTTTTGTTTGCATGGTAGCGCTGACTAATTTAATAGGCAAATACAACCCGGAGTGTACTTTCTGCAGAGTCATGCCATTTCATAGTACATTAGATATCCTGTCCATGTTCATGGCAGTCAAAAAAATAAAACAAAGTAGAACCAAACTTCTAAATTTTGTAAAACTGGTCACTAGGTATAGAAGATAGGAACATTTCAGAGGGACAGCTGTGGTATTTCCTCTTAGTTACCATTAAATACTGATTTGGTAAGTTTGCTTCAGGAGTTTAAAGAGTAAATTTCTGGTAGATCAGAGTCAAAATAGTCTAGGCAGTTTTTGTGAATAAACATAGCCAAACCTTTTATAATGTGGGGTTTTTTTATTAATGCCACATTTGTGGCATTAATAAAATTGTGGCTATTTTATGTCAAGCATAAAGTCTTTTTTCCTTCTTCAGTTATGTGAAACATGCTCATAAAGTATAAATCATAAAAAAGCTTGGTGAATCACAGAATCACAGAATGTTAGGGATTGGAAGGGACCTCGAAAGATCATCTAGTCCAATCCCCCTGCTGGAGCAGGATTGCCTAGACCATATCACACAGGAACGCGTCCAGGCGGGTTTTGAATGTCTCCAGAGAAGGAGACTCCACAACCTCTCTGGGCAGCCTGTTCCAGTGTTTGGTCACCCTCACCGTAAAGAAGTTTTTCCTCATATTTATGTGGAACCTCCTGTGTTCTAGCTTGCACCCATTGCCCCTTGTCCTGTCAAGGGATGTCACTGAGAAGAGCCTGGCTCCATCCTCATGACACTTGCCCTTTACATATTTATAAACATTAATGAGGTCGCCCCTCAGTCTCCTCTTCTCTAAGCTAAAGAGACCCAGCTCCCTTAGCTTCTCCTCATAAGGGAGATGTTCCACTCCCTTAATCAGCTTCGTGGCTCTGCGCTGGACTCTCTCTAGCAGTTCCCTGTCCTTCTTGAACTGGGGGACCCAGAACTGGACACAATATTCCAGATGTGGCCTCACCAGGGCAGAGTAGAGGGGGAGGAGAACCTCTCTCGACCTGCTAACCACACCCCTTCTAATACACCCCAGGATGCCATTGGTCTTCTTGGCCACAAGGGCACACTGCTGGCTCATGGTCGTCCTGCTGTCCACTAGGACCCCCAGGTCCCTTTCCCCTACGCTGCTCTCCAACAGGTCTGCCCCCAACTTGTACTGGTACATGGGGTTGTTCTTGCCCAGATGCAGGACTCTACACTTGCCCTTGTTATATTTCATTAAATTTCTCCCCGCCCAACTCTCCAGCCTGTCCAGGTCTCTCTGAATGGCTGCGCAGCCTTCCGGCGCATCAGCCACTCCTCCCAGTTTTGTGTCATCAGCGAACTTGCTGACAGTGCACTCTAATCCCTCATCCAAGTCATTAATGAATATATTGAATAGAACTGGTCCCAGTACCGACCCTTGAGGGACTCCGCTGGACACAGGCCTCCAACTGGACTCTGTCCCATTGACCACCACTCTCTGGCTTCTTTCCTTCAGCCAGTTCACAATCCACCTCACTACCCGATCATCCAGACCACACTTCCTCAGTTTAGCTGCGAGGATGCTGTGGGAGACAGTGTCAAACGCTTTACTGAAATCGAGATAGACCACGTCCACAGTTTTACCATCATCTATCCACCAGGTTATGTCCTCATAAAAGGCTATCAAGTTGGTTAAGCATGACTTCCCCTTGGTGAAGCCATGTTGAGTGCCCCTAATGATCCCCCTATCCTTGATGTGCCTAGAGACAGCACCAAGGACAAGTTGTTCCATGACCTTTCCAGGGATGGAGGTGAGGCTGACCAGTCTATAGTTACCCGGGTCCTCCTTCTTGCCCTTTTTGAAGACTGGAGTGACATTCGTTTTCCTCCAGTCCTCAGGCACCTCTCCTGTTGCCCACGACTTTGCAAAGATGATGGAGAGTGGCCTAGCAATGACTTCTGCCAGCTCCCTCAGCACCCGCGGGTGCATCCCATCAGGGCCCATGGATTTATGGACGTCCAGATTGCTTAATTGGTCCCTGACCCAGCCCTCATCTACCAAGACAGATTCCTCCTCTATCCTGACTTCTTCTGGGGCCTCAGGGGTCCAGGGCTCCTCAGTACAGCCTCCAGCAGTATAGACAGAGGCAAAGAAGGTGTTCAGTAACTCCACCTTCTTTTTATCCTCTGTCTCCAGGAACCCCACCTCATTCATCAGTGGGCCTACATTGCCTCTAGTGTTGGCTTTACCTGCAATGTATTTGAAGAAGCCCTTTCTGTTGTCCTTGACCTCCCTTGTAAGGTTTAATTCCAAGGAGGCCTTAGCTTTCCTAGTTGCCTCCCTACATCCTCTGACAACAGACTTATATTCCTCCCAAGTGGCCAGACCCTCCTTCCACGATCTGTACACCCTCTTCTTCCACTTGAGTTTGCCCAGCAGTTCCCTGTTCAACCATGCAGGTCTCCTGGTACCCTTTCTTGACTTCCTACCTGTTGGGATGCTCTGATCTTGAGCTCGGAAGAAGCAGTCCTTGAATGCTAACCAACTATCTTGAGCCCCCTTACCTTCTAGTACTCTGTCCCATGGGATTTCCCCTAGCAATTGCTTGAAAAGGCCAAAGTTGACCCTCCTGAAGTCTAGGGTTGAGATTCTGCTAGCTATTCTGTTCCTGCCACATGAGATCCTGAACTCTACCATCTCATGGTCACTACAACCAAGGCTGCCCTCAACCTTCACCGCTTCAACCAGACCCTCCTTGTTAGTGAGGATAAGATCCAGCAGCGCTCCTCTCCTAGTTAGCTCACCCACCATTTGCATCAGAAAGTTATCATGAAACCCCCCATGACAACCAGGCCCTGTAATTGCGAGACTGCTCTCAGCTGCCTGTAGAAGGCCTCATCACCCTCCTCATCCTGATCCCGTGGCCTGTAATAGACACCCACAACAGTATCACCCCTGCCAGCCTGCCCCTTAATTCGCACCCACAAACTCTCAACTCGCTCCTGATCCGCCCCTGGACAGAACTCAATACATTCTAGCTGCTCACTCACATAAAGAGCAACTCCACCACCTCTCCTAGTGGCCTGTCTTTCCTGAACAGGACATAGCCATCCATGACCACATTCCAGTCACGCGAGGCATCCCACCAAGTCTCTTTAATTGCCACTAGATCATAGCCCCCCGACCGAACACGGATTTCCAACTCCTCCTGTTTATTCCCCATGCTGCGTGCATTGGTGTACAGGCATTTCAGGGAGCGAGCTGAGCACACCGATTTCACCCTAGGGGGATGGGAGGCCTCCTGGTCTACCTCAACACTAGAGCGTTGCCCCAGTGGTGCAAGCCCAGCTACTACCCCATCCCCCTTCGAATCTAGTTTAAAGCTCTCCGAATGAGCCCTGCTAATTCCTGTCCCAGAACCCTTTTGCCCCTGCGACATAAACCTTTCCCATGTATTACCGTCACGCCTGTTGTCTTATAAAACCAGCCATTACCAAAGAACCCAAAGCCCTGCCTGTAGCACCAGTCTCGTAGCCAGGCATTTATAGAGACAATCCTATTATTCCATCCCACGTCATCACCTGAAAATGGAAGGAGGGAGGAGAAAACAACTTGTGCCCCAGACTCTTTCACCAACCGTCCTAGGGCCTTGTAGTCTTTCTTTATCCCCCTCAGACTATGGGATGCAGCTTCTTCCCCACCTGTCTGGAAGATCAGCAGGGGGTAGTAGTCTGTGGCCTTCACCAGGTTGGGGAGTTGCCTGGTGATATCCCTGATTCGGGCTCCAGGCAGACTGCAGACCTCCCTGTGATGGGGGTCAGCTCTGCATATTGGGCCCTCAGATCCCTTTAGGAAGGAGTCTCCAACCACTAAGACTCTTCTCTTCTTCCTTGTGGAGGAGGTAGCTATATGCCCGTCAGGTTTTTCTGACTGTGGTGGGACCTCTGATATAGGTTGCCTCTCCACCACATCCCCATTGGACCGGCTGTATTCCACTAGGGCTTCATATCTATTTCTCAGAGGTACCTGAGGAGGCAAGGTAGGCAAGGAGGGCACTCGCCTTTTGCCACGGCCATAGACTTGCCTCCACTCACTCCTTTCCTCTAGGTTATTGTTTTCCACCTGAGAGGGGCAGAGTACAAGGGTCCCTCGATCCTGGGAGCTCTCCGGCAGGTGCTCCCATTTTTGTTGCAGGGAGGGCAGAGCCTGGCTCCACCAGTCTGTCTCCATTTCAGCCTCCCGAATGCTCCTAAGCCTTTCTACTTCGGCTTGAAGCCTTTCAACCTGGCTTTGCAGCTGTGCTGCTCGGCCGAGCAGATCATCTACTTGCTCACAGCGCACACAGCCCCCTGTCACCACAGAGACGCTGTAGCATTCCCTGCAGCCCGCAACCTGCACCATTGCCTCCTTCCGTGGGAGCTCTGTCTGGGTTCCCACATCCATTTTGGTCTTCTTCCGCAGGGTAGATACCATTGTTCTTTCACTGAGCTGGGAAATACCTGTTGGTGACACCCCTGGTTCACAGCTCCCTGACGCCTTCACAGCTTGGCTGGTTCACAGCTCCTTGGTGCCTTCCTCGCCTTGTGCACTGGGAGGGAGTCAGCGCCCTCCCCAACGAGCTGCAGATGGCTATGGCCTCCCCTGCCGTGAGACACACCCAGTCACTGCTGACTGCCCCTCTCCCCTCTGACTAGTCCCTGCCCTCCAGGAGGCTTTTTATCACCCGATCAACAGGGGGTGGTGCTACGCCCCCCCCTCTCCTGATTCGTTGCCGGGAACTTCCGGGTCCAGGGTGGGGAGGGAAGCAGCTCGGGGCTGCTGCTCAGGGGGGCCCAGAGAATGAAAACCGCCCGGTACAGCCCGATCTCGCCCCCGCACTCACCTCAGTCGCTGCCGCTGCTGCCGCCGCTGTCGCTGCTGCCGCCGTGAAGTTGAAAAAGAAATTGCCAAAGCTGAACTGGCTTTCCAGGATTAGTAAAGATCACATGCAGACACTTAAAATCACTTTAAACTAGCAGTCACGTAGCAGCTTCACCTCTGGGAATGACAGACCTGTCAGTTACATAGCATGTGCTTGGGAGGGGCAGCAGGACAAAAACGTATCCAAATTGACAACTGCATGTTAACTGAATGACAAATGAATATAATGACATTAGCTTGTAGTGAATCCTCCTTTTCCTACATATTTAACAGGAAAGATGAAATACTGAATTTCACACACAAGACAAACAGTGACCACAGTTTGAGGTATTGTAAAGTATAAGCAATTCTTGAACATCAGAATGAACACTTAGAAGTTGTTAGAAATTTCTAGCAAATACCACTTGAGCCTCAAGACTTCAGGCCAATTCTGAAAGTAGTTTTAAGATCTGGGGTTCAAAGTGCTACATGCTCCCTTGAGCATTCAGACACTGTTACTGAGCTGAAGCAGCTGTAGGCGCCTGAACATAAGAAAGTCTGGAGATGGCCAGCCGGCTCCTGTGGCTCCTCCAAAGGGGACAGTGATAAATGTTGCAGGGGTCCAGTGGGTATTTGCGCACTACTTTTGGAGACGGGTCTGTGAAAGGGTCTCTCTTCATCTCCTAGGGGGGTATTCCTGTTCCTACTCTGAAGAGAGTGACCGGTTTTTGGCTAGATCTACGTGTCTTGTGAATTCTCATTCTCTCTGACCCAATGAATCATCTCACGTTTCATGGGTAGGCGACTGTACAGGGAGGGATTGGTTGTTCCTTCCCCAAGCTGCGATAAAGCTTGATTTTTAGGACCTGCTCTCTGAGATGGGAGTATGCACATAAGCCCATCCAGGCTGGCAGAAAGGAAAATCACTTTTTCTTCGCTACTGTGTTTACGTGGAGAAGAAACACCCAGACCAATCGAGCTTATATTTAAGAGGACAACACAGTGGCTGATGGTGTTTAAAATAAAATGCTCAGGCTCCTACCCCATCAGGAGAGGTCCTCCTGAATAGGAGAGTCATTGATTAACTGTTGGTCTTGAGGTCGCATCCCTGTCCTCATTTCACACTCCTGACTAGCTCAGGCTCTGCACACTGGGTTTCTAACCCTTATAATCCATGTGCCTGAGCTTTGCAGTCGGGATCAGATGCCTAGAAATGAGATGCATTGAGGTGCAGGTGGATGTTGCATCTCCGCTCTTCAGAGAACACAGCTGGCTGAATAATGGAATTCTGACCTTAAAAATTGCATTACTGAGTAGTATGTGACAATTTGATGACTTGTTGCTCTCAACATTGTCGGATATCTGTGTTGCTGTTTCCTGAAACGGTACAGGAAGATCTATTACCTACGTGCCTTGTTAGTTCCGCAGTAATCGTTGCAAAGGGAAAAATGGATTCCTATCATGCCCTACAGGTGGCTTTCTTCTCCAGAGGATAGGCTTCTGTAAGACAGAAAAACTAGTTTTATTCAGACCAGTTTGAACACTGATACATTTTTAATATTAGGAAAATTAGTCTGAGAAGGAACTTCTAGGACATACTTTATAATAGTACCAGCAGAGATTTCATAATTAAAGCTAGAAGATCTTTTCCATTTCAAACTTGTTTTTGATCTTCCAAAAAGATAAAGAATCTAAAATGCTGACCAGGAGTGAAGAAACCACACTGTGCATATATTTCCCATTTCTGCATCAGACTACTCTAATGTAGAATATATTTTGAATGTATGAAGTTGTAGATAGACATAAAAAAATATTATAGTTTTTCCTTCGAGAAACAGTCTGGTTATCCTAACTTTCTAAAGCAGTCTACAGTGTTATAGGCATTTTTAAATGTCACTTTGCTAATACAAGCGCTATTAATCTGATATATTGGGTTGCAGAGGTGGCTTTTACTCAGCTGGAAAGAAGGAAGTTTAATTCTATAGAAATGTTTTTAGAATGGAATGCGATTTTATGGGCTATGTGAAAAGTCTTAAGCCCTTTCTCCTTAAACTCAGTTTTGATAATTAAAACTGTCTAGTTCTTTCCTCAAAAACACAATTTTTGGTTGAGTAGTATGGAAATAGAAGGGATAAAGGAGAGAAGTGAGAAGAATTATACTTAAGAGAATGAAAATTTTATAAAACTTCCCAGGACTTTCTGGAATATCACTTCAAATAGTTGCTCAGCTGCTGAGCTTATCAATCCAGAGCCAGCTTGAAGCATAGATTGCTTGAATAACTCCCTACTTTGACAAAAGCTGAGCCACAGAACTCTTCCCTGTCTTCCACCACCCGACCCAGAGATGCTGTCAGGTACCATAAGAGTAAGCGTCCTGTCTCCTCTGCAGTAGGGAAGGGTGAGAAGTAGGGATAATGTCAAGGGGAGGGGAGTGGAGAAAAGAAGGTGCTGCAAACCGACCTAGCTGGGAAGGAAGGAGCGAGATGCTCTTCCCTCAGCAACTGCCCCATTCCTCTCTCACAAACTCGTTTCTCGAGTCAGCCATCACATAAATTAGGAAAACAACCACACAAATACAATTAAGTGTGTACTGAGTAGAAAGTGGGACTGCAGGTAACATAAAACAGGACATTGGCTTTCATCTTTTCCCTGCTTCCATTTGTTCTGCAAGTGTATAAATCTTCCAGACTTGTTAGAGATATGATTTCTGCTAACAGGACAACAACATACATTGACATCTGTGTGTGTTGTGAACGTATCCAAAAGGCTTTAGTTATGATGATGACAGCAACAAACAGACTTTCGTGACATGGGATTTGAATGTGCTGTCGAAGCTGTAGAGTCTTTCAGGGTATCAGGACTGCACAAACAAATAAAAAAGTCCCCAGTAAACACAACCAAAGAAGAAACCTTACATTTTATACATGTTTTGAATAGGGAGGGCTACTGACTGGAAGAACCTATAATGCATTTAAGATTTGAAAGCAATCATACACACCAAATATTTGTCACCTGATAAAAGCAAAGTCCATCTTTCCCATTTTACAGCCTAATAAGGGATCATGTTATTAAGTAACCTAGAATGAATTTTCCAAATACAACAATGCTTGTGCAAATCTATAGTAACTATGTTCTCATGGTAAAATGGAAGCACTGATGGTAAATTACCAATGGAAAAAAATATTTATTTTTCAAACATCGGCAACTGAAATTTAATTATTTAGAATCAATTGCTACATGAATCAGAAATTATATGTTTTATGGAGAGGAAAAGCGGTGGTAACATCTTCAATTTGCACACTACCAACTTTGCAAGGTATGATCTTATATTTAGATGTAAACACTGCCTCACTGGACTCAACGGGTCAAAATTATTCAAATACTGCATACTGCAAAGCTAAAAGTAAGCTCTCACACTTGATAACCCCCCTCCACTCGAATTAAATCTGTGCTTCTGCATAGGCTGAAATAGAAATACTGGATGATGTTATAATTTCAGTAATTGTACTGAGTTAAAGTATGCAGTTACAAAACTGCACCAATTCCTGAGAAGAATAAAAGGTAGTCAGATTAAACATAATGTAATAGTCACCTGCTGAGCACCTGCATCAGCTGGGCAAAACAGTGTTAGTGTTGATGCAATTAGCTGGCTAAGAAATTCCTTGTAGGTGGCAGTATTCCTTGACAATGAGAAAAAAGTAGCAGCAAGAAAGGAAGTCATTAGGGTTTTGTGATCTCCAAGTACTATAAAAATATCCAGAAAGGATGGAAAATGAATTAAGGGAAGAAATACTTTTCCCAGCTGTCTCGTGGACCCCATCCAGTATTTTTAACTTGTTTCATAGTAATAAAAAATGCTTTTGAAAACTTTGATTGCCATTTTAGAGCTGTCAATCCAGTTGATCCAGTCCTGATCTTTTGTATCCTTCATGTCCCAGATAATAGATGAAGGTTTTGAACTGGAGTGAATCTGCATTTTCATTGGTGATATGCTGGATATACCTCCTTTTAATATGTAGCTGTACTATCTGCACAGAGTCATTATTTGGTATTTCTTCTCCTTCCCCCACTATTGTCGAACATTGTCAAAAGGTCTTTGAAGTAAGCACAGGTCCAGCAGGGGAGGGATTCCAGTTAGGGCATACAACTATGCGACAACAGAAGCTGCTGGGGTGAATGTCAGAGACATCTGGTGGGTAAAAGCCCTGCCAGATGGTGTGCAAAAGGTAATTTACACATGTGGCTCATATGATTAGTTTCCATGCCATCTTCTTGGCAGCTGTACTGCAATCATTTGGTGTTGTCTCACAAAGCATTTTTTATTGCTGCATGGATACCCCAGAATGATCTTGTGGTAACCTTATTGCTGTTGGTGTTACCTCTGTTTTTATTAACATGACTCTGCTTTCACTGAATGGCATCCTTCTGTGTGTACACTGAGCTGTGTACCTGCTTGCTTTTTTTGAACTGGACAAGGCTGTTTCCTTTAGTGCTTTCCAGAAACTCCTAGGTCTTGTGCAGAACATGCTGTGAGTTCAAACTACTGGTACAGAATTAAATTTCCTAGGCTTTTTTTTTCTTTCGTTCCTTTTGTTTCCTTTTTGTTGCTGTCTTTCTGGGGTTTTTTGACATTTTTATGAGTGCAGAATTCTCAGTGATTTTAACAGGAGACTGACATGAGTAGGGGCAATAGGATAACAGCCAAAATAGCTTTCTAATACCTTTTATTGTAGTCTGTAGGTGTTGCATCTCCATTGGATGTTATGTGAGCTTTTCAAATGACGAGCCATTAGCTGTCACTTCAAATATTTCATAGAGGTTTTTTCCTCTCAGGAATCAAATTTTTCCTGTGTCTGTTGAGCTTCCTGTCCTGCTGTTGGCACAGTTTTGCTCAGCAGTATTTATCTTGTTCTTGCAATTACTGGGTTTAGAAAAAAGAAAACCTGTTTTCCAAACATCTCTAATAATCATCATTATCAAATGAGATCTGCAGTAATTGTCTCCCTCCTACTTTACACAAAGGTGTGCACACACATGCGTGTACACACACACACACACACACGTAAAAACAGCCTCTTTGGCAAAGCAGCAGCAGGACCTATGACAATCAGTAAGAGCAGTTCCAGCCAGTATATAATGAAAAGGCAGGAAGAAAACAAAGCCCCCAATCCCAACCAGATAATGTTTGTTTCATAAGGGTTCACTGTTACCAGTTTAGTATGATTTAGCAGTTCTGAACTGCCCGTGATAAGTTATTTGTGATACAAAAGAATACAACAATTCAGTTCACACGAAGAATGTATTTTATTTCTGCAAATAAATACACTCATTTTTAAAAGTGAAGTTTAAAATTATTTTACAAGGGAAGATGTTAGACTAAATAGGATCTTTCTATTCCAGCTCCTTAATCAGTGTCATAGAAAGGAAGGTTTACCTTTTTAGCTGTGAAAATGCAAACTCTCAACCATTCTTATTTTAGACCTTGAAACCACGATGAGATATCCCAGGTTGCACAATGGAACTGAAATAAAACCCTACCTGATCAGTTTTATAACATGCTGCGCGATGAGTACGACCTCTTGTGTTAAACACAGGAATATCCATTTGTTTATTCACATAATGAAACAAGCAAGCAAGTAGAGGAAATATCTAAAAGCTAGTAACAGCACTCTCCTTACCACTTCTACAAACAGGATAGCAGCAGTAGAGGTATTAAAATTAAGACTTGTAACTTTTGTATATGAATTAGAAAAATAAATGCAATCATATAGAACACAACTACCATGTATTTTAGTCTACCCAGACTTTAAAAAGATAATTTTTTTCTTCACAATTCTAATAAAAACTTGCATGAGCAGAGTACATGAAATTACAGGACAGAGCCTTAGTGACTTCTAAATAAAACATGAAGTTTTATGAATTTCTTAAACAGCCTTTAATGGTAAACTAGGTCCTGAGGACTTTATCTTCTGTTAAGGAGAACACTTCAAGTGTCTTTAAGCAAACATTAAGGACATGACATGAACAGAAAAGGAAAGACAAAACCTAGGCCTATCTAAATCTTTAACTAGTTCACATAACATATATTTTGACAGCACACTTGTGCAAGACTTTTATTAGAGAGTGACAAAAGCCCAGGTTCCCTAAGATTTTCATTTTCTAAGATCCATGCGATTCATGTGTTTGAAAATACAGGCAAAATAGGACCAGTGAGATGGAGTTATAGCACCATGTTTTTTCAAAGAAACAATGGAAGATCTGAAGCTGTGTTAAACAGCCTGTTCATTCTTAAAAATAAAAGTGTCTTTTTTCTTGGTCTTTGGTGCTCAGGGGAACTGAGTGCAATGGAGAGCATCCAAATTCACTTTAGTGTAATTAAAAACACAGTGTGATGTATTTGGAAAGTGCTTTATCATTCGTGCAAGAATGTGTGTGTATTTTTATTCAAAACTCGGTTGTTAAACAAATTGTGAATTATCACAAGGCATTATGATGCTGTATATCACATACTCCTCTATTTGTGGGTCCTTTTTCCACAATAACCTATGCTATGTAAATATACTCACAGATTTTTAAGTTTTAGTCACTCTCTAAATAATCTGTCTATATTGTACAACCATGATATTTACTACATTAGTGAGGGTTGTTTGATTGTGTGTGTGCAATATGTCTTGCTTTAAATGCTACACCTTGGTTAGAAGTTAAGGAATTTAAATTTTATAGCAGAGTATATTTTAAAACTTTGTTAATGACAGTGCCTCACTCATATTTCTAGAATGCAAGCCATTCAGGGGTGTAGAGTTTCAAAGGAAATTGAATGTCGTGTGAGACACAGACATAGAAATTATAAGGATGCAGGTTTTTATCCTAGAAAGGTGTAGCGAATTTTGTCTTTAACATTACTGAGAAGTTAAAGACGTAAATAATCCTTCTGCGCTATCAAATTTTGCAGTTGAGTTTTCAAGCTGCAAAGACAGTGCTGCCTGGTCTGGAAAAAATAAAGAAAAAAACCCTCTCACAGTCTCACCTAGGTGACACGAATGACACAGCTGTAACAGGGCAAACCACTTACCGTTTTCACGATTTTTCCCTCAAAGAATCTTCCCTTAAATAAATGCAGGATGAGGCTTTACCTGCTGCAGACATTACTCTGCCAAAAGGAGCT
Source organism: Nyctibius grandis (assembly GCF_013368605.1). Taxonomy (NCBI): domain Eukaryota; kingdom Metazoa; phylum Chordata; class Aves; order Nyctibiiformes; family Nyctibiidae; genus Nyctibius; species Nyctibius grandis. The sequence goes on along the minus strand of NC_090695.1, from coordinate 53,208,743 downwards.
GCGGGAATGAATTATTCAGTGCGAGTTTGGGAGGAAAAGGAAAGGGATGAGGCAAAATGGTAGGAGGCGACTAACATAAGGGCCGCACTGGCACTGCATGCCAGGAAACCGGGGCCGGAGGGGAGCGCAGCTCCGCGGTGACACCGATCCCTTTTCACGGTAAAGCTCCTGCCGACCCGCCGGAGCAGCTCTCCAGCCCCTAAACCACCCCCGGCGGTGTCGCGGGCGGTGGCCTCACACACCGGCGGCCGGCGTTCCCTTCTCCAGCTCAGGGAAGGAGCAGCCGACAGACGTCCTCCGTCGTTGCCCCCCTCCATTGTCGTGACAGGCCCGACATGTTCCGGGAAGGGCCCCCGCAATCCGGCCCCACGGCAGCCCGCGGGGGTCGCGGCCTCTGCCCGTCCCCTCCGGCGGCCCGCGGCGGGCACGGCCCGAGGCCGCGGCATGGGTGGCGGGAGGCGCGGGCCCGCCGGGGCGGCGGAAGGGGGCCAGCGCGACGCTATGTTTTACAGGGCGGCGGCGGCGGGCGAAAGACGCCGCTGGACAGCTCCGGTGCGCGGAGCCCATGTTCCGGAGACGGCGCAGATGTGAGCGGCGGCGGGGAGCGGGGAATCCTCGCTGCGCAGGCCCCTTCCTGGCGGGGGCGATCCCGGGAGCGAGCGGGCTCCTCGCCCCCGGGAACCCCGTGTTTCCGTGGCGCGGGGCTCCCCGTGGCGGGCAGGGCGGGCGCGGGGGCGGGGGGCGAGGGGCAGCCCTTACCTGCGGGCGCGGCGCGGGGGGGAGGCGGGATCCCCGCGCGCTGGAGGGCGGGGCGGCGGGGGGACCCTGCGCCGCCCCCGCCGCCTCACGCCGCGGCCGGTCCCCCCCTCCTCAGGTGACGTGATGCCCGTTGTTTTGGTCCGCCCGACCAATCGGACGCGGCAGCTGGATTCTACGGGAGCCGGGATGGGCCCTTCGTGGCGGCAGCAGGACTCTCCCCTGCCGACCATAACGCATTGCGCAGGGTGCACCACCGCCCGGTCCTCCTGCGGCTTTAACGGCCCCGGCATGGACGCGCCGCGGCAGTTTCCCGCGGGCTTCGGCCCCGAGCAGCAGCAGCAGCAGCAGCAGCAGCGCCCGCCGCCGCCGCCGCCGCCGCACTGTCAGCAGCAGCAGCACGGCCAGGACAAGCAGAGCCTCCTCCAGCAGCAGCAGCAGAGCCCATGCCTCCAGTGCAACAACTGCGCCTACTACGGGGCTGCTGCTGTGGCAGCCGCGGGGGATAACCTGCCCCTGCTGCTCCGCGCCTCCTCGCCCCTTTCGGGCGCCTTCCGGACTCACTCCTCGCCGCTCTCCTCCGCCGCCTCCTCCCGGCAGGGCAGCCAGCTGAACGTCAGCGAGCTCACCCCCTCCAGCCATGCCGGCGCGTCCAGGCAGCCTCAGCAGTACTCCCAGTACCACCAGTGCCATAGCCTGCAGCAGCAGCAGGCAGCCAGCCCCAGCAGCAGTGTCAGCAGCGGCAGCACCCATCACCACCACCACCATCACCACCACCACCACCAGCAGCAGCAGCAGCAGCGCCGGGAGAGCAACCCCTTCACCGAAATAGCCATGAGCAGCTGCAGGTACAACGGCGGTGTCATGCGGCCGCTCAGCAACCTGAGTTCGTCCCGCAGGAACCTACACGAGCTGGACTCCGAATCGCAGCCGCTCCAGCCGCCGCTCGCCAGCCCCGCCGCCGCTGCCGGCACCCCCGCCGCCCCGGAGATCGTGGTCTCCAAGCCCGAGCACAACAACTCCAACAACCTGGCTCTCTACGGCCCCGCCGGCCCCGCCGGCCCCGGCCCCGGCCCCGGCCCCGGCCCCGGCCCCGGCGGCGCCAACAACGGCGGGAGCAAGTCCAGCAAGAAGAAGAACCAGAACATCGGCTACAAGCTGGGGCACCGCCGGGCTCTCTTCGAGAAGCGCAAGCGCCTCAGCGACTACGCGCTCATCTTCGGCATGTTCGGCATCGTCGTCATGGTCATCGAGACCGAGCTCTCCTGGGGCGCCTACACCAAGGTACCCGCCGCCACACGCCCGGCCCGGCCCGGCAGCCGGTCCGCCCGTCCCGCGACCCCGCGGAGAGGCGGCCCCGGCCCCTCAGAGAGCCCAGCGCGGCGGGGCTGCTCGTCCCCCCAGCCCGAGGCGCCCGTCCGGCCTGTAGCGGGGTGCCGCCGGCCCCCCTCAGCCCCCGGCACCGTAAGGCGAGGCGGCCCTCCCCGGCGCCGGGGGTGGCGGTGGGGCGGGAGCGGCCCCTGCGTGCGGGTCTCTCAGGGACGGCGGTGCCTTTCTCTTGTAGGAGTCGCTGTATTCCCTCGCTCTGAAATGCCTTATCAGCCTCTCCACGATCATCCTGCTCGGGCTCATCATCGTGTACCACGCAAGGGAAATCCAGGTAACGTTTCCTTGGGTGGGTCAGTGAGCGTTGCTGGTGTAGCTGGGGGTGTGAGGCGGTTTGTCTGAGGGCGCAGTAGTGGTAAGTACTTGGCACTTCCCGCTGGTTCAGAAAGCCAAAGTGATCTCTGTGCGCCTGCCGGAGTTGATGAATGGACCTCAGCCGTGGAGAGAAACACGGTGGGCGTATAAGTGCCAGGAAGCTCTGCCTGTTAGAGACTGTTAACCTGCAGTTATGCTATAGGATCGCTTAGCACTGAGGTTATAACGCGCTTTCTTGGTGACACGCCTGCCGTCTTCTGTAGCAGATGTACAGCAATGGTCTTTTATTTCCCGATGACTAAATTTCATGCTGTGCATTTTCTCTTGACGGCAAGGTTAATCATCTTCACTGTGCAAGGTATGTAATCTTCACTGCGCTGTCTCAGATACGAGCGTACTCTGGGAGAATGTTTAAGAGGAGGGGGAAGACTTATGTTCGACTTGTTTTATTTAATGCCACACAGCCACTAGGAATGTGATAGAGGAAAATTGTCAAGAAAGGCAGGGCTAAAGGTAGGAGGAACATAGGGATTGAAGCTGTAGAATAAGCCTCACAAATACTGTCACAGGTTCTGTCCAAGGGGCTTAGTTCTAATTTCAGTTGTAATTTTTTTGGGCAAGAAATTAAAATTTGGCATTTCAGTTCAACTGAGACATACAACAGATAGATTTCAAAGTTTTGAAGGGAAAAACACCTTACTCATAGATACATCATTGCTTTTGCTTTTTCACATTATTTGGAGATACCTTGAGCTACAAGCTGAAATGACAGCTGCTGAAATGACAGCTTTCAAGGGCAAAGAAGACTTTTCCACTGGTACCAATCAGTAAAAAAAAAAAGAAAAATTAAAAGTTGTATAGCACCCTGCTTCTGTGCAAATGAATGCTGTAGTTTCAGTGTGAAATGGTACCATAGTCTTCTACTTAGGGTAATGTTAGAGAAGTATTATGTTACTGAAGACTCTTTGCCAAATTGGATCCTGTTGTGCAGTCCTTGCACATGCAAAACTTGTATTCCTGGCTCAGAACCCCGTTTCTCTGCATTAATATCAAAGATATTGAATGCTGTTTAATGATATTGTACTCAATAAACAAGTGTTCTGGTGAAAGAGCATCCTCTATAAACTATTGGAGTACTGTTGAAGGGGTTTCTTTATCTGTATAAAAATAAGTGGCGCTGCTGCAATGTGGGAGCCACCTTCTCTGGTATATCTTCCCACAAGTGGTGCTTGAGCAATGAAGAGCAAAGCTGAAAAAAAAATCTCTGTAAACATTTGAATTACTCTATGCATTTTCCAGAAGCTTTAAATGGAAAATTTTATGCAAGATAACCAAGTAGTTGTAGGTCCCTGTATGCATCAGCTTATACTGAGTAGTTACTCCCAAGATCTGGTTGGGATTTTTTTCAGATATATAGTTACAAATTTTCATTCCCTTAGGAATGTGTTATGGATCAGAAAAAAACAATCTTAAAAACCTAAAGTTGTAATTCTGTTTTGTTTGTGTTTTTTTTTTTTTTAAATTGATTGTTTTAAAGAACTTCCTCATGTGTGCGACTACATGGAAGGAGTTATGCAATCATGTGACTTAATCAAGGTTAATGTGGTTTTCAGTGCTGCCTGACAGTACAGAACACAAGTATACCTGCCTATAAAACAGCAATACCCTATGTTTTTTGGTCTGAGAGACACCAAAAACTGCAGTAGTCATGGCAGGGTCTGGAGTGAGCTGCAGCTTCAAGGGGCTCTTTCACTCTTCTTGAAAATTAAAAGAAAGTTCTCTTTTTCAAGGAGATTGTTAGAAGGAAGGGGCATAGTACCACCCTTAGCTATTAGATATCTGACAGCTTTTTAATTTAGGCATAGTCTGTTTTTGTATACAGCCTTGACTTTTAAAAAATAAGATAAAGAGCGTGTAGAGCAAAAATTACGTCCATCTATGCTCGTGAATTTCTGTTACACTTGACATCTGAAAACAAGAAGTACCTTTAAAATACTTTGTTTTAGGAATGTACGGAATCTTCTCCAGGCAAAAGAAAATACTGTGTAACCCTGATAATGTAATGGTTTTAAAATAATCTTTAAAGCTGACTGTTTTCTGAAGGCACATGTGCCTTTAGTTCAAGCAAATATCCTACTACATGCAGTAGAATGTATCACGTCTGTAGAATCCTGCCCACGGATGGTTAATCGTGTCCTGGAGGACTGTTTGCACCCGCTATTTATCAATCCTGTTCAAGTTTGAACATTCCTTTCTAATTCTTGTCTGAAGCGTACGTAGCCTTTACCAGTGGCTATAGTGTAAATAAACAGGAATTCATTGAGAGAAGAAAAATTGTTCTGTAGAACAGAAGGAGGTCGATGTATTCTGCTTGCGATGTAGTGTCTTTCATACTCTGGTGGAAGCAAACCAACCTAAACGTGCAGACAAACAAAGCATGAGACGAAACATGTTGGGAAATAAAAAGCTGTCAGTTTAATAATTATTACTGGTTGCAGATTTAATGTTTAGAAACTCCTAGTGACCTAAAATGCCGGCAAATGGAAATCAGCTTTTTTGTTCCTTTTGGCTGTGACCTTGATTTATTGGTAGGAAGTCCGAACAGCCATGCTGCAAGCAAGTCTACAGGGCAGTGCCTAGCAGCATAGCAGGTGACTCTCGTCTTTCCACTGAAATGACCTTGCCCGTGTGTTTTCCTTTGAAAACAGTCGGTTAAACCAAACTCTAGAGTTTGTCTGTCCCAGACCTGCTGAACGTTTTGAGTTGGAAGGGAAGTTTATGAAGACTTATAGGGATTCTTCCTAAGAGCCGAGAGTAATATATCGGCGTGAGGCAAGTGAGTTTTCTTTTTTGTCTTCTCCCCCAGTTAGACCGTGGTCGACGTGCGGTGGAGGAGCTGGAGCACCTTTAGCCTCTCACAGGTTGGGCGGGGGCGTTTTGCGCCGCCGCGTTTTCAGCACCGCAGACAGCTCCGCACGGTGCATGGGGCCCCGGGCGCCCCGGCGGGGCCCGGCACCGGCACCCGCCCCCGCACCGGCAGTGGCGGCGGCAGGTGAGCTCCCCCGCCCGTCCGGCAGCCCAGGCATCCCTCTGGGCATGTTTGCAGCCTCTCATTCAAAACCTATTAGCAGCAGGGCTTTGTTTTTGAATTCCCTGGAACTTGCCCAGAACTCTGCACCTGACAGACCAAAGTCTCCAGAAGGGTGTAGCTGCAGTTTTTAGACAACAATAACTGTACGGATGCTGCATAGCCTTGTTAAATACTGGAAATGTTAAAACATTTTCATCAAATATGTTTGCAGTGGTCGCACGGTATTAGTTATTCCATGTAACTCTTAAGAATAGAGTGTGAACTCTTATTAAATTTAACAAATGTGAGTTAGTGTTAAGACTGTAACAAAAGTAAAATGAAATCAGCTGGGTTTAAATGATAATTCATAGCTTACATTATCATTTTTAGAAAAGAGGATAAAAATTACAAGCAAGTTTCCTTCGCATCCCTCCCCCTTCTAGAAAAAAAAAAAACCCTAACGAACAACAGTAACGATGTTGGCGTTGCAGATAGTGACAACCCCAAATCTGTGTGTTCTCTTTTTGGTCATTTGTTGTCATGCCTATAACACTGTTAAAACATCACACTTGGGAGATAATGACATATGCATTGTTCTGTCTCCAAGCTTGTATGGCGGTTGATTCAGTTCTTCAGAGCAAGTGCCCAGTGTTTGGAAGATCAATGGGAAAAATGTAACTCATCATTATCCCAGCCTAGAACAGGTATTTCTCTGACTATTAATCCATCTGAGAGTTTGAAGAGATGGAGGAGGGAAGAGCTAAGAAGATAGTGTAATCCAATTATCATCATAATTTTTGATGTGTAAATTATCCACTTCATGCATAAACAGTTTGTTACTTAACACTATTTTACATAATTAAAGCAGCAGCATGGAACATGGTTAAAGTTGTAGTTCCCAGACAACTTACTGTTCCGTTCCACATTTCTCTAGTGGAATTTGCTGTTAGATCAATAAATAAAGTGGAATTTAAGAAAGTTTTGAGTGGCAGTTCTCATGGTAAAGCTTCAGTTTATCTACTTTTATTGAAAAATAGACCTCTCTCTCTCTCTAGTGCTGCTGGAGATAAAAATGCTTTTTAAGTATGCACTCCTGAAGTTTTACTGGTGCTTTCTTGTATTACTTTAGAGCACAGGATTAAAATCAAAATTCTCTGAGGTTGCCAGTAGGAGGTCCTTAATGTCTTTTGTTGGGCATTCCACCATAGCTTGGTATTTCTTGAGAGATGCTGTTCATTGGAGGAACATATCCACTGGAATGCTTTTCCTTTGATGCTGGACTGCTCAGTGTATCCCTTCTGTAAATAAACATTGCCCTTCTATTATCTCTCCTGCATAATAGTAACCTGAGTAATGCTAACCTATGCTCTCATGGGCAGAATCTGAACCCCTTTTCCTTCTCCCTGATACAGATGCTCTCACTCATGCAGAAACATGGAAGTTGTTGGTATTTGGTAGCAGTGAATAGAAATCTTCATTTTTTTTGTATGTCAGTTGAAATTTCTAACCACTTCTAAAATGTATTGCTAGATGGTTCTGAAGTGGTGGGAAAATAATGTGCTACTGATGGATTTGGAGTGAAACAGTTTCAGTCTTTATTAACTTTATGGAAAGTTATCACAGCTGAGAGCCCAAATATCTTGTTGAAGAATCAAGAATCTTTTCTTCTTTTCCTTATTCCTGAAAACTTAAAGAAATCGGACAGGCAGTACCAGGAAACAACAAAGAATAGTAATAAATAAATCTCTTGACCTGTTTATTGTGCAAATAAATTCCATAATGCATGATAGTAATAAACACTGTTTATGGGAGTTTCATTATCTTATTGGCATCAGTAGAAGGTTCTGCAGTAAAAATTTTGCACTCATGAACAAATACAAAGTTAAACTCCCTTGCAGTTTCTTGCCATAAGAAGTAATGGGTATTCTGCAGGCCAAATTATTTATTCTTTTTTATCTATATCATTGTTTTGCCTTCAATGGAGTGGCGCATGTACATCTCATTACCTGTCTTGTTGGCAATCTGTTGACTCTATGCTGAGTCTAGCTTGCCTTTGCTTAGGTATATTGAAACATCAGGGATTGCACACGCAGGCTGTAAAACTGCTGCAGAAACAAATGAGTTAGATTAAAAGCCCAGAGAGCCAGTCTGTTGAATAACTGGTGAAAATCAAGAAATAAACTTGGAGTGATAATTTTATCCTGATCTGAAGCCCGTTGAGAATTAATGATTTTTTTTTCTATTTGTTTTAATAGGCGTTGGATAAGGCAACAACAAAACTCATTGTGTAGCAGTTTTGATCCAGGATACAGTAACTTCATGTACAGACTTGAAAATTCCCTTCTACCAATCAAGTTTAATACACATTCCATATGTGTATTGAACAGCAGAAAATCATGTAGGAATGCAAGGACACCATATCTGTCAAATTAACACCATATCTATCAAATGAATACTTTAGAGTATTTTTGTGAAAATACTTAGTTTTAGTTCCATTCAGTACATTTTTGGTAGATTATATCTGTAGAACCTGTTGACTGAGGAGAAGTTACAGGTGCCCAGTGTCTCTGAAACACAGCACTGTAATGCATATGGTATGGAAGACAGGCTAGAAAATCTTTTAACATTGATCAGCATCCAAAAGGATCTGAGGCCTTTTGCATTAAAGTTATGTGTAGAGGATGCCTCTGTTTCCAACAGGCTCCATTAGCACCAAGGAGGAGGTTGTACCTGATGATCAGGACATTGAATGTTTGGCCTGGCTATACCTAGGATTATCTATTCATATGTGCCATTGTTCTGAGAATTTTTTTAATGAGACTGTTGGACGTTTATCAAGACATAGTAGTGCATAATGAAGTGTGAGAAGGTATGTTCTTGCCGCTGTTGGAGGAAAACATTTGTAACCAGAGATCAGATTCTGGATCTGTATAAATTTTGTGGCTTAGCTGAAATCAGCAGAGACACTGTTGTCTGCAATCTTAGAGGCATTCTGCATGCACATCTTAATGTGAAAGTATTGTACATGTCAGATCCTTCAGCTGCAGGGACTTCAGATCAGAAAATTCTGTCAGGTACTTGACTGAAGCTCTGGTTTGCCTGAATTTAAGTGAAAGTGTGGCAAGTCTGACAAGTGTAGATTAACGCTCTTGTGATTCTGGTTCTGGTTTGTATGTGATCTACTAAATGTAGTATTCTGGGCTTTGGTTTGATTTGAGACATATTTGTGGTCCGTTTTGAGCAAAGATCAGAACAGGAATCGCTGCTGCTTAGGACTTGGGAGAATTAAAAAGCTGTGTGGAAGCTTCTATGCAACTTGAATCGGCTGTTTTCACACTTGATTTTGATCATGAAAATTGTTGTCACACTCCCTTACTAGAGGATGAATTACTGCTCTGAGCCTGTGAAGCTCCTTTTAAGACATAAATTACCCCTAAGAGAAGAGGCTGTAACTGATTTTGTAATTAGCTTTCAAGTAAGCTGGATATATTGGTCATTGTACAAAGTTTCTTTTATTAACTGAAAATAAACTGTAAAGTATGCAGAAAAACAAGTAATTTTGTGAGGAAGTTTCCACAGCTCTGTTCTGTGGAAAAGAGAAAAATTACACATCATGACAACACAAAAAACCCCTAGAATTTAATACCACTTTTTTCATGCTTCTTTTTTTTTTAATAACGTAAACTATATTACATTGAAAAATGTGAATGGAAAAACTTCCATTCAAAAATGTGATATGTGAAATACCTACATATCAGTGTATTTATAATGAAGTTGTGTAAATTGACTTTGTCTCATTATTTTAGTGAAAGCTACATTAATGTCTTCTTATGGCTGTCAGAAGATCAGATGAGATTATAATGAGAATTTGTTTTACAGCTTAGAAAGATTTCTTGTGTAAAGGAATTGGTAAAACAAGAACATTTTGTACTTTAAACTGATGTATCTGAACCCAAGCCTTTGCAATCAAAAACGTTCAGTTAATATATCTAAATATTTTATATAATACTGTTTTAATGTAGTTGCTGGGAATCACACATTTGGACTTCGTGATTCATTCAGCTTTTCCCTCTTGAACAGTCTCTGCAATTGTGCTCCTTCATCTGTGTAAAAGCAGTCTTTAATAAACATAGTTTTATACTGACATTTTAAAACCAAAAGAGTGTGAATGTTAGATACTCCATGAAGGAGTGAAGAGGGATCAGTTCTGAAGATGGATGTGTGCATCTTCTAAGGTGTTTCCTTATCTCATTCATTTTGGTGGGGACTGACAGACCTTTCAGAATTAAATTCCTTTTGAGTAAATACTAAACCTTTTCATGACAGATGGAAATACCCCCGTGAATTCCATATAAAGTAAAACAAAAGGGTAGGCCGTAAATATCTTTATATTTTAAAAATTGATACTCTGAGTTTCTTTAAGAGTATTTTGCTCTGCGTTGTTTTTTTTGGTAAAGAAACATATTTATTCAAAGAAAAACCTGCTCTGTCAAAGTGGCACATTCTAAACTATGCATATTAATACTGTAGAGCTATCCTAATGAATAGGGAAGAGCTGGATTCTGTGTTATGTGATTGACCAACAGAATTGTTTAATGAATTTTAATTGAATGCATACCACAAAGTGACGGAAGACTGCAGGAGCCATGAGGGTCATAAATAGAGAGTTAAAAGGCTGTACAGGTATAACTTTAAGTATGATTTGTCTTGCAAAACCACTGCTGCTGGTGAGGATGCATGTGTGGGAAGGGACCTAGCTTGATACTGAGTGTTGGTATTCAGAAGAAGATAACAGAGGCAAAGTAAGAGTTTTTGCTTGTAAAAGAGCATATTTGAAATAAAACATAATTGAAAAATAAATATATATGGGCTCATATCCATAGATTTTATTGTCACCTGTGGGTAAAGAGCTTCCCAAGCTTTCCTACCTGTAGTCTGCAATAAATATTGTTGCTTGTAATATTTTAGAGTGTAGCTGTGTGTCTTCCATAAACAGTTATACATCAGTTCTGTGGTTTGATCGGTAGGTGTAAGATAGCCTATAAAGAAGGAAACGCATGTATAACAAGCATTTATATTGTAGTTTTCATTGTGAAAGGGAATTACCTGGATGAATCTTCACATTTTTTTCTGTCACTTAAATGATGTTGTTACAAAAGGGAATGCTGAGACCAGGAGTTCAAGTGCTGTGGAAGTAATCTGGGGAAGGCTTAGTAACCGCATTTGAAGCTCAGGCTTGCCTGTCTTGTAGTCTTATTCTCAGATCACTCATTTGTCATGTAAATAAGACACTGTTGTTGCCATCCAGCTATGCCTACAATTTTCAAGAATTTATCCACCTGCTTTAGAGGATGTCCCAAACACTGCAATGTAAAATGGATGCAGTGCTCCACCACATGTCCTAATGAGATTCTTTTGGGAATCTTTATGAAGCATTTTATTCCTATTACAATTGTTTATTCGAGCTTTCATAGCACTGCAACTTCTATAGCGTTACTCCAGGTGTGTGCAGACATTCACAAGTGCCCTACCCCTGACCTCTGACAGTAATGTCTTTCACTAGAATAATTCATTATGCTTCATCTTCAGTCTCTTAACAAAACAAAGATTCGTCCCAGGTGGTGAATGGTATTTCTTGTTTTGTGATGGCTGTTACGGTTTTAAGAATAAGATCTGTTGCAGCCAGGGAATGAGGCATGTCTTTAATTAAAAATAAAAATTGTGTAGTAGCTTTAATTCAGTCTGTACCATTGCATCCATAAAGTCTGCATGCATAGAACTCTGATTTTGGTCTGGGAAACTGTAGAAAGACTGAATGTTCAGGTGTGGCTAGGCAGCACAGAATAAATTGTTACCTACCTGAAACAAATAATAAATACAGCTGGCAATAACGATCACTGAGCATTCACTGATAGCACCTAGGTTTAATGAAGTTTTCGTCAAAAGTATTCTCACTGCATTTCTAATAGAACATTAGTTACCATTTTTACACCAGTCATGCACATTTGAGGTGTGTTTTGACTTCAGAGGAGAATCTGTATTTGTGAGTATCTAAATTAATGGGCTCTTTAGAACCTTTCAGTTTAGAGCACCCTCATTATATGCTAAGGATTTGATCCTTAACACCTTTGTCGTTATTAAATTATCTTTTCAAAAAGACTTGGAAACTCTTGAACAGACATTGATTTATGAATAAGCTAAGGATGCTCGTTACCCACTTTTCCTTTGCCCACGGAACTGCTCTCTGCAGTAGCTGTAAAATTCAGTTTTGCTGTGCAGCTGCTATCCCCTGATTGTAGTGGGTTCCTTTGATTGTAGATTCCTTTGTAGGATACTGCCCAAGAGTTGTTCTTGGACTCTGCATAAGAAATGGGCTGACAGAGGAGAAATTCTCGTCCATCCAAATTCCAGTATAGCTGAAAAGTAGTCCGTGACAGCTACTACTGAATGTGATCCTCATCTGAATAGTGTCATGGGTAAAGTGGCTTCACACTAAGCCCACCTGCTCCTTTTGTTCACATTCAGGTTTGGGCTTCATGGTAAAAGCCAATAACTTGCAATCTGTATGTATAACTGCATTCTGCACTATGATAGTTTAGAATAATTAAATCTTTATGCAGTAGGATAGACCAGTGCTGGGCCTGTTGTATTCCCAGTTCAGCTTACATATAGTTTTAAGACAGTTTAATGGCAGAATGTTTAAAAAAAAAAATTGACAGAAGACTACCCATGGCCAGCCTGCTTTCCAGAATTGGTTGTCAGGAAAATGTTTGGTTCTCCATCTTTATGTGCAGCCGTATATGAATAGACATTTGTCTAACTCCGGGCGACAGAATGGGATGCAGCAGAGCCAGATGAGAAATTAAGCAGTGTGGCTGTAAGCTGGAAGACCATTATTTTACTCTGCCATTTGGCACTTGGAAGGAAAATAAAAAAGATGAACAGGTTTTTTATATCCAGCCTGTGATCAGAGATGTCAGCTCATCCGAAATTAATAATTCTTGCATTTCACATACGTATGTTGTGGCTGGTATCATCCTCTGCTAACTGCTGGACATAAGACTTTTTGCTGCCATGGACTGCCCTGTTGAGCGTAATGGTTGTGAAAATAAAGCTTTCTAAGACATTTTGAATAGCAATTTTATGTTTAAACCATGGAAGATAAGGGCATTGGCAGCAGTCATGCTTGTTTATTGTATTTGGTTTGCAGACTTCTTAAAAAACCCAGTAGGTTTGAGGACAGAGCATCTTCAATCATAGAGTTATAGAATACCGGGTTGGAAGGGGGACTGCTCTAAACTAAATGGATTTGATGAAGCTGTAACATTCAAATAATTAATGGGGCAACAACAAGAACTGTGTATGCTAAGAGGTGTTTGACAGAATATGCTGGGATTTGGGTTTTTGGGGAGTTTTTTTGTTTGTTTTTTTTTTCTGAGGAAGCAGCTGCAGTCGTAATTAGTAGTGATTGAGTAAACCAGTATTTTACCTGTAAAGAAATACAGGTAAATACCTGTAAAGAAACTCATGTCTATGTTTATTTAACCTGCTATTGAACGTTGCCCTTCTTAAAGATATTTTAATTTAATCTTTGAAGCAGTTTGAAGGCTTTTCCTGCTATATGATTTAGCCAGAAACCCACTTTAGGCCTTCAGAAGTAATGGGTACTAACTAAATAGCTGCTTATTGCTGCTTCCTCCCAGTTTTACTTGCCAGGGTGAATTACAGAGGCAGTTCTTACAGTAATGCCTCTATACACTTAGGATTAGTGTGTGACTATGTTTATTAGGATATTTAAATACGCAAGTACATCTGAGTCTGCTCTGCTTCTTCTGCTCCCCAGTTCTTAGTTTCCCTTATTTAAGTGGTCATGCTTTTAGGACAATGCTTAAATACTTAGATTTTGCATTTCTGTGTTTGGAGTTATTTTAAACATATCCTTAAATGAAGTTCCCAGTTTAACTGTGTTCCTGAAACAGTGAAAACACTACAGGGACTTTATAAATCCTGTGGTGCTGATGTGTATTCATCCATTGTCAGTTAAATAAAAACCTACTCAGTTTAAAAACAAACACACAAACTTTCCCAAATACCTGAAATATTTATGTCATAAGCAAACACTAAAGCAGGACCTGAGAAGACAGATTCTTGTGTATATGATGTGTTGGTACCAGTCATTCCTTAAAAACAAGTTCCTAAGTTTAGAGTCACTGGTGTACTCCTTTCACAGAATGAATGAGTTAGCTCATTTTATCTAGCTTCAGATTCGGTGTTTCTTCCTTTAACTTGTTTCCCCTGTTCACTTGCAAAAATATTGCCAGTTTCTTCAGAAAATACATCCTTTCTTTAAATTGGTTCCAGTTTTCCTAGGAGTAATGAAGCTGATCATCCCTGAAGAGGGTGAGGCTTCTCTCGCATTGGGAACAGCAGCAGATGGAAGCCGTTTTGGGAGATGGCATTTCTTCGTGCACTGATCTGTAGAACAAATTATTTTTAGTACTGAATGAAGAAAAACAAATCCTAAATGAAGAGTTGTAAAATAATAATTTAAAATTAACAAGGTAAAATATTGAAATGTAGATAGTTCTCCCCAGTGAATTTTGCTTCTGCAAGAAGATTATGGAATCAGAGTTACTTTCTTTCTGAGGTACTCAAAATGGGGAAAAACATAACACAGATCACTAGGTTTCTTAAAAAATGCATTCTAGAAATGAGTTCTGTAAAGTAGCAGTTATTTTGGGGGAAGATGTGCTGTGTTCTTCATATATGAAGTTTTGAAACTGCTGCTTCAGTGCAAAACTAAATTCATCCCTAACTTTGAAATCAGTGTTTCCAACCCCATACTGCCAAGATCAGTGTAATAGTTATAGCAGACCTAAAAGACCAGAAGGCTTTTAAGAGATTTTTTTGTTTTTGTTTTGGGATTTTATTAGCGTGGTAATTTGTTCAGTGTGGTCTTTTTTTTTATATTTGTGAAAGTGCAAAGGGAACCTACGCAATCCATTCACTATTTCTTTGCAGCTTTCCCTTTTAGATGTAATAAAGCTGGCATAGGTCATGTCCAGGTGCACTGTCTTAGCAGGGAGAGTGAGCCAGAGCAGGCAGCGAAAGCAGGGTGTAGTGTGGAGTGGTGGCTGATGGAAGCTGAGTTCTGAACAAGTTGTGGTGTGGTTAGGTTAGATTACGTTAGGTGGGGTGCTGAAATGTTTCCTAAGATCTGGCTGCTCACGTTCCTGGGGGAAAAAAGCTGTGGTTGAAAATGGTGTATCTTTTTCATTCCATCTCTGTCAATTATATGAAGCTGCTATTCTGATTGCTCTGGTTCATGCAGGGTGTTCTCCGGTAAATATATCTGTTATGTAGTAACATACATGTTCTTTTTATTTTCTTTGTTATTTCTTCTCTGCTTTTTAAGTAACAGAATAATAAATAGTATAAAATAAGATTAATGATGTTTTAGTGAACTGGTCTTGTTTTCCCATTTTGAATGTTTATGCAGGATACCTATCTCAACTGTTCCTTCTCTGTTATTATTCTTGCACGTAAGCAATATTCGGAGCTTTATTAAGTCATGCTCCTTCTGTATCTGCTTGGAGAACATTTTTGACTGCCAACCCCAGTCACAAGAGCTTTTGAGATGGTGCTGGATGGAAGCCTTCTACATGTGGTAACTTAGAGAACTTATTGTGTTTTAAGCAGCTGGAGAGGGTGGAATCTGAAACTCTGGTAAAATGAAATAGCTGTTACATTAAGAATATTGTTAAAGTGAAGAAATACCTGTCATGGACATTGAGTTTGTAGAAACTTCTGATTCAGTCAGTTTAATTCAGTCACTTACTGGTAGGCCTACTGAGTATCTCAAATGAATATAGTAACCCTGAGTGGTGAACTTTTATTTCTAGACCTCTGATTTAGTTCAAAAGGTAGTAAAAATTCGTATGACTAAATAACTCCCTGTTGATTACAGATCTGAGGAAGCTCAGCTGTGATTGTTCCAGCAAGTGTCCAAACTAAATTAAGTTAGGAGATTGTCTTGTGAAATATCTTTTCAATAATGAAACTGAAAAAATCTTTTGTTTTGATATTAATTTTTTTTTAATCAGCCCTTTCTATTAATAATAATAAGTTCATTATCTAATTCTTTTGGTTTTGTTATATATTTGTAAGCTTGTTATGATTTCTTAGTTCAATGCATAATTACGCTTTTTTCAGGGGGTTCTTCTTCTCCATAGCATTGGGAAAGAAATCTTGATGTCTTGAAATGTCCTTTTTTTTTTTTCCTTGTAGTCCTTGGATTTAAATTCATACACTGTTACCTGTGTAGAAAGTTACTGGGTAGAAAGAATGGCATTGTTAGGAGCATCTCACCTCCTTTGGGTCCCTGGAGCACATACATATATCTGGAGAGACCTGTATGAAAAGAAATTACGTATGCCCTGCAATCGCTGAGTGCTATAATGGTCTTTTGGCATTGTAGGCTGTTGGGTGTTTAAGTTATTTCACAGTTGTTTGAGATGAACGATAGAGCAGAAAGTCTGGCCAGTACCATTTAAAAATGTTGAGCAATGCCTCTGAATATCTTTGGAGAGAGAAAGCTAAAAAGAATACTGTCAGTATGTGATTTAAAACAGGAGGGAAATATGGGTAGGTGGAATTTAACTTTATGGGCTTAGGCAGAATTTAACCCTGTTAGTTTATGTGATCATAAATGTCCTTTCTTTGTAAAAAATCTCATAGAGTATTTGGGGTAGGTTTTTTATAACAATCTAAGGGACAGAGGTTAAAAAAAAGACAGACAAACCTGATAAGAGCGTTGTTTATCACATACCTATTTTTTGAAATGGTTGTGGTTATGTGTGGCCTGTCAGAGTAATTAAGATGTATTATACAGATGTATTTTAATGTGAACTTTTTGATGCTGCACTTCTGAAAATATGGTTCACAAAGACCATAAATGATCTGAGCCTTTTATGCATCCCTTCCTGAGATGGTAAGGTTTAAATGAAGTCTTTGAGAGAAGTATTTTGAGCCTGCTTAGCCATCAGCACGTATTAACATGACGTTTTCTTTACGTGCATTGACGTACACAGCTTTTATAGCAAAATATCAATAACTATGAAAAACTCATTTTGCACCGAGATGCCAAATTTAAATAAATATACTATGCAAATAATCATTTTTGTGCTGAAGCTAAGTACCAGACTTTAACAATCCTCTGTTTAAATTGGCATTTTTATAACTGGCGGGGGGGGACAGTGTATGCACGTATATGTGTATAAGCCATAGTGCAGTCTAGCATGCTCATTTGAATTAACTAAGCACATTTCATTCGGTAGATAGCTATATCCACAAGACCTTGTGGATCAGTTTCTAGTGACCTACTAGCAAGTTTGGTTTTTACTCTGGATGTGGCAAACATTCTGGAAAATACAAGATAGCCAAGCACTCAAGTAATTTTGTGAAAAACATTTTTGCCTTCTGTGCTTTGCGTGCAGAAGGTGTTTGATGCCTCATGACTTTAAGTACAACTTAAACCCATTAACATCTCTGCTCTGTGGCATTGTATTTAGGATGAAGAGTACAGCAGCCCTCAGGAGCTCCTGCAGGCTCTCCAAGGTCAAGGACAGGCATTTAGATAACTTACAGACCATTTGATTATGTGCCTTCTGATGGTGGAAAAAGGTCTTTTTCATCCGTTAGTTAAGGGGAACTGTGTTAAAGGCTTGAGATGTCTGTCTCCCACCACCATATGGTTTTAAATCATTTGCACTTAATGGGGTGCTGTGGGACAATAACTTGGCTGTTTGGAATAGTGAGACAAAAGCAATATTTTCTTCCTCTCTGAGTAGCATAACGGTCTTTTTGGTTGTGTAAATGATATTTTGGGGACTACAGACTATACAAAAATGTCTGGTCAAAAATTTTGGTAAATCAGCAGCCCCAGAGGCTATATTTTGCTACTCTAAATCATAGGCTCATCAGTTCTTTTATAAGGTTTAAGTAACTCCAGTATTTAACCATTTTAAATTCGGATTTTTAAATTAAACAATTGCAACACTATATTTGTGAGGACAGTTGATTCCCCTTCTGCAAGGAATGCTTCCAGGGATGGTAGTTTATCACTGTTTATTGCTTCCTTTTTACTCCTGTGTTAATGTATCTCCCCAGTATTACAGCAAGGTAGTGATACAGTTTTCAGATTTGTTCTTTTATCTGGATTGTAAAAGCATTTTTAGAAAATGGCTAGTTTCATTGTTCTTTGCATTCACCAACATCCTCTGATAGCCTGCTATGAATCTGTTTTGATATACTAATGGTTTACAAAATTAACTTCTCTCCTTTTGTTTTAAGTAGCTTCAGAGAGTCTCTGATCTAAGTTGTCATTGTGTGCAATCTGTCTACTTTGAATGTTTCTTTTTCTCATGTGGTGTAATATGAATTTAACAAAGTGTTATGTAAATATACACATACCCATATAAATATCTGTGATGTGATATTTATGTTTTTACTGTGTGGCATTACAAATATCAAGTTTATTTGAAGTTAAAGACTGATTTATATCTTACATTTACATACAACATGCTGACAATACATTACATAATTTTAGGTGAAAATAACTTTAAAATTTTTCTTATAGAGTGCACACTTCCTAAAGGTATATGAGAGTTCTGTATTTGAAGAACCTTGCAGAACACTGATGAAGTAGTTGCATTAGATTTCAACACTGAATGATTATAAGAAATTTGAAAGCTATGAACAGGCATAACATCTTTGACCTTGACTGGAGTTTGGCTTTCTCTGTGGAGCACAGGACTCAATTCTACATGAAGAGTTTACTCACTCTTTTATTATGTTCTCTTTTTATTGCTAGCATTGTTCTCTGTTCAAATGGGAAATAGTATCTTTAAATTAATGTATGGTTATTATAACAGAATTGACTGAGAGCAGCTGAGGGGGTGTATATGTACCCATTAGTACATATACCCATTTGTACATGTGCTGTTCAGCTGTTCTTTCTCTTCCTCGTTCCCTTACCTTCCTCCTATTTCCGAATAGGAGATGTACTTAGCCAAGCACGCAGGCACGCACAAATAACCCCTATCCTCCAAATTAAAAGGGAAACTTGCATTTAGTAGGTTGCGTAATTGCAATATATAAAATGTACATGAAATCCTGTACTAATTTCTGTGTCATTTCAGTATGTCCCAATTTAATTGTTATTCACATCCTGTTTTAGAGGCCTGTATTTGTTCCAGAGTGTTTGATATCTGTCATAGTTTGGATTTAGAGACACAGAATAGTAAGGAAATCTTCCTCATGTATATGATTTTGAAATGTTATTATTTTTATGAAATAGAAATGTTTGTACTGCATCTGTGGTGCTTTGTGGCTTCTGGTGTTTTTTGCCTTCCATGTTTTCATCTCCTAAATCTCGTTATATAACAGCTGAGTATATTATCACTTTAAAATACTATTTTCTGTAGAAGAAATTAGCACAGCTGAGGTCAAGGGAAGTTGATAGGGATCTTTGGTGTCTGCAAATGTAACCTGTTCCAGTGAGCATTACTGAGAAACTTCTTTCTTTGTAGCATGCTAGGATTTTTTCTGCTGACAGGTGAATATGTTATCAAGTATGTATTCCATAGTGACATCTCAAAGTTTTTAAAAAACTCAGTGATTAAATAACATTTTCTTCTATGAAAAATGAAGATCAAATTTTAATGCCTTAGTTTAACTCAACATTCTTCTATTCTCATCTTTTAAACTGAATCAGTACTTAAGATATCATTTTTCTTGAATTGCCTTTCTGCATATAGAATTCTTTTTGAAATCTCTGAAGATGATAGGTGAAAAGGGAGGACAAAAGACCACTGCTTTTTTCAGCAGATTTTGAAACTTTAAAAGAAATTTTGAAACACTGCCATTTTGACATGTATTTGATATGTATCTGAGAATTGAAATATTTAATTCTGTTGTTAATTTATTCTTTTCTTCAGAAACCCACACAGCATTTGAGAGATTTGATATTACCTATCTCTTTTTCCGTCAAGCTGATTACTATTCATGGATGTTTTAAATACCTGGACCTCCTCATAACTGACGTAGCACTTTTGTGATCTGACTGACAGCATTTACAGGTTAATCACAAGAATTAAATGCAGTTGAGCTTTACTGTACTTTGAAAGTTTGGCCTACTTTGAAAGTAACTAAGAAAGTTACTGTCAGATAGTACATTTGCTACATGCAAACCAGCACTCTTTTGGTAATACATACACACATACATGCATATATTGGCCTTCCAGTATCAATTCGCGTATCTAGTGTGTGAAGTTTGCAGAATGACCACAGGTAAAAGAAAGTGTGAGTGCTCATGTTGCATAGATTGAATACACTGAGTGTTTCTTCAGCTTAATTCAACACTGTATTTCTTTGTATTGCAGTGGAGGTAAGAACTATACGTAATTGTGGTGGCTTGACCTTGGCCAGCTGCCAGACCTCCATCCAGCCGCTCTCTCACTCTTCCTCCTCAACAGGACCAAGTGAGAAAATAAGAAGAAAAAGTTCGTGAGTTGAGATAAAGATGGGGAGATCCCTTACCAGTTACTGGCACTGGCAAAACCGGGTCAACTTGGGAAAAATTAGTTTAATTTGTTGCCAGTTGAGAGTAGGATGGTGAGAAACAAAGACAAAAACTAAAACACCTTGCTCCACTCCCCTCTTCCCAAGCTCAACATCTGTCGTTCATTCCCAGCTCCTCTGTGTGTCTCCCATGAGTGGCGCAGGGGAGTGGGATTCTGTCCATGATGGTTCCTCTCTACTGCTCCTTCCTCATCCCGCTTTTCTTCTGCTTCACTGTGGGTCCTCTCCATGGTCTGCAGCCCTTCAGACTAAACCTGCACCAGCATGAGTCTTCCATGGACATTAGTTCTTGTAAGGAGAATCTGCTCCAGTGTGGGCTCTCTGCAGGTGGCAGTTGCTTCAGGAAAAACCCACCTTGCTCTGGCACAGGGTCCTCCATGGGCTGCAGCGTAGGTATTTGCTCCAGCGTGGTCCTCTCCACAGGCTTCAGAGAAATACCTCCTTCACCATGGTCCTCTCCACGGGCTGCAGAGAAATCTCTGTTTCAGTGCCTGGAGCACCTCCTCCTCCT
The DNA here is from genome assembly GCF_013368605.1 of Nyctibius grandis. NCBI lineage: Eukaryota > Metazoa > Chordata > Aves > Nyctibiiformes > Nyctibiidae > Nyctibius > Nyctibius grandis. The sequence continues at coordinate 53,188,065 of NC_090695.1, read as the reverse complement.
TCTTCTTCTCTGACCTTAGCATTTCCAGGGTTGTTTCTCACACTTTTTCCCCTCACTCCTCACTGCCTGGGCAGTGTTTTGCCCTTTCTTAAATATGCTTTCACAGAAGCACCACCAGCTTCACTGATGTGCTCAGCTATGTCCTGCAATGGCTCCCTTGCAGAGCAGACCTTGACCTCTTCTCGCAGACACCACCCCTGCAGCGCCCCCGCACCCAGTACCAAAACCTTGCCACCTACACCCAATGCAGTAAGATGGAGGGAAATAACGTAAAGGGATGAAAAACAGGTCCACAAATACAGAGATTCTTTTTGTTTTGTTTCTTACTGTGGTTAACTTCTTTATTTCTTTTAGCATCAGTTCAACTACAATAAAGTTAATTTGTGGTTATCACTTTTCTAAACAAAAGACTGGATCAATTCTCTGAAAAACAAACTGAATGTATTGGGAGGAGGATGTAGAGTGTGTTTTCGATCTCTAAAAAACATGTACAGAGAGATTAGGCTTGTATTTTTAAACTCTTGAAAGATGGAAAGGAGCAAAGAGCAGTGCAGATGAGTAATTGTTTTTTTTGGCTGTGTATATGGTGTGTAGCATGCTGAAAATACTTCTCTTACATTAAAGAGACCATTCTTTGTGTACTTTTCCTTCTCATGTGTTATTTTTTGAATAATTTTAAAAATCCTGCAAAAGTGTTTTTATTTCCTCTTACCTCTTTACTGAACAGCCTTGTTTAGGTTCAGACTATGGTTGAAGTGATGAGGTCTTCCTCTGTCACTGAGATTGTATCTTCTTTGTCATTACAGGTTATGTTCCTTTTAGAAAAGTTGCCTACTTGCAATTTGTTGCATACTGCTACTCTCTACTGTTTAAGTATTTATTTAGTTAAACATCAGGAACATCATTTACTACACAGTGTGAAATGTTTCAGTACCTTTGTTCCTGAGTGGCAAACTGAAGACCTTGATTGTGCAAGAACCAACATGTGCATTTGTTTTTCAGCTGCCAAGACATCACCTGACTGCCTGGGCTACTCTGATATTTGCCAGCCTTTGCTTTTCAGATTTTCACCATGAGATATGTTTTTGAGTCTTTGTGCAGTTTCTCGTGTAGTTTGGATAGTTCTACAGAAAGTATAATATCACCCTGGCTGAAGCACAGATACGCTCTAGGGCATGCTTAGCATTGCATCTTAGAAAGTATTTTCAATTTGTAATTTAGATATCCATTCTGAAAACACTTTCTTAAGTTTTTCTCAATTTTATGAACTTAGAGTAAGCAATTTGATTTTGAAGAGACAAGTCTTAGTTGATCTGGAGATTTGTTTTATCAGAAATGACAATTAAAGAAAATATGACAAATTCTTAGTAAATAATATGTGAAGATTCAGTTTCATGTACAGTTTTAAAAATAGTGCATGAAAATATTCTTTTTGTTGTAACTAGAGTTATGTTTCACTTCCTAGTGATCTAGTAATGTCATTTTCTGAAATGGCATATTTATTTTCTTTTTAGTGGTCATTGGCAGCTCTGAAAACTATGGTATTTTAAAATAGAATTATAACAAGGTTTGTTAATGATGTACTAAAGTTAACCATATATTTTATTATTTCAGTTGTTCATGGTGGACAATGGAGCAGATGACTGGAGAATAGCCATGACTTATGAGCGTATTTTCTTTATCTGCTTGGAAATACTGGTGTGTGCTATACATCCCATACCTGGGAACTATACATTCACATGGACAGCCCGGCTCGCCTTTTCTTACGCTCCATCCACAACAACAGCTGATGTGGATATTATTTTATCTATACCAATGTTCTTAAGACTATATCTTATTGCCAGAGTTATGCTTTTGCATAGCAAACTTTTCACTGATGCCTCATCTAGAAGCATTGGAGCATTAAATAAGATAAACTTCAATACCCGTTTTGTTATGAAGACTCTAATGACAATATGTCCAGGAACTGTACTGTTGGTTTTTAGTATCTCATTATGGATAATTGCTGCATGGACTGTCCGAGCTTGTGAAAGGTAAGGTTGTTCTGTTTGTTTAGTTCTTTCTGTCTGTCTTTCTATTTTTGTCTCTTGTTTTGCCTCTTCAGTTTTGGATTCAGGGGACCTAAATATTTAATGGAATGGAGCTTCCATCTCCTTGATAATTTGAGTGTTGGTTGGGTTGTATTCTGTGTCACATATTGTCAGGAATGCTTTGCCTTTTAATCTGAAGGATTTCTGCAGAGAAGTTTGTGCCACACTGTTTACTGTAACATTGGGATTTTATTTCAGTGTTTTGATATAACTTTAGGTATGTTTCCTGAAACACAGTGGACAGATACCATAAAATGTCTTTAAGAGCAGTTGTTGTTATTCTGCATTGATATCAGCTTTCATTTATTTTGTTTGTAAGTTAAATTTATTGAGTATAAGGTAGATAAAATAGCCATGTAAAATTCCAATTGAAAATGTTTGGTTTTTTTTAAATTTGAGTTTTATTGTGCTGTAAAAAAAAAAGCAAAATATTGTTGGGGAGTTGGCAAGATCAAAAAAAGGGGAACAGGCAGAACAATTACAGTAATATAACTCTTTTTTCTTCGTCTAAAATTCAGAAAAAGTGCATTTGAGACGCAGACTTTCATTCATTTCAGCTGGTTTTCCAGCCTCCCACAGACTTCAGTGTAGGTGCAGAATAAATGGCTATCAGTGCTGACAGCTTGAAATTGAATTTCTCAAACATAGCTTTAATAAAAAAAAATTAGCTTCTGATTGGATAGGATTGCTTAGGAATATGAGATAGGTTAACTCTAAGGAGACAATTAGGATGTTTCTCTATGAAAGATTTAATGCCTGGAACAGCTCTTAGATCTGGAATTAATTTCTCCTTATGTAAGCTGAGAGATCTTCAACATATTTAAGGCATTTCTGCTGCTGGTTGTTGACCAATTTGTTTTTCCTCTTCCTTTCCATGTCTGCCCATTTTAGAAGCAGATTAGGGGTTATTTGTGACAGCTAGGTGATTTAAATCAGCAGTTAAACTGCACACCAACTGTTATAGTTCTGTCACTTTTGGAAGTTACTCCTTGCGTTACTTCTCAATTAGTTACAAAGAAAAATAGCTGATCTTATAAACTGAGTGTAGAGATCATGTTGACGCTGTAGTTTTTGTTGTTAAAATTACCATAATTGTGGAATGTAGTTTGTTACAGTAGATGCTTTGTGTCAATGTTGTTTCCTCATGTTATGGCCAGACTAATCATTTAAGAATGTTCTGAAAATGCCAAGTTAACAGTGACATATTATAGTTTGAAAATATTCCTCATCGTGGGAATAGATGCAGCACCCTAGATATCGACTCAGTCTATAATAGTTGCATTTTGATAAGCATATTCTCATTTCAGATCTAACTGACTTCTGCAAAGCCTCTCCTCTTTGTCTCACATTCTTCACTTCTGTTCCCACCAGTTTTCTATCACCAGAATTACTGCTCAGGAATTCCTGAGTGTCTACCCAGACATTTCCCAAATTGTCACTTGTGGAGTGGTTCTGAATAACTTCAGCATCTATTGTTGTCACTGTTTTACATATCACTGGTTTATAATCTGTATCATTATTATTATTATTAAAAAGTGGCATTAAATAGTGTTATTAACTTTTTAATAGCTGGATATTCAAAATAAGTTTATAAAACTTGTGCCTCTCAGTGAAAATTACTGAAAAATATTAACTACTGTCTGATACATGTTTGTAAAACATATTTGTTTGTTAGTATGAAGATGGCAGGACAAGAATGTATAGTGTATAAGTAATACTGAAAGTAAAAGAAACAATGACTACCTTACCCATTTTCCACTCAGGGAGCGTGAAGACAACACTATAACAAAGTTTTTGATTTTGTGAATTTGTTTATTTCTATTTAGAAATTGAGGCACTTCTGCATCACTGTGATCCTGGGAAGCAGCTTATTTGTTTGATCAGGCACTCTGAACTCAGGGTTGCAAACAAGGTTGCATTTTCTTCAACTCTGCTAAACTAGTAATGGATTTTCCACATTTTAATTTGCAGTTGCTCTCCTTGAAGTGACTGTAATGGTTTGGACAGTAAGCTGGATAGACACTGACTCCTCTAAAACTGTAACAAAACACAACTAAAAGGAAGTTAAATATAGAAGTATTAGATTAATATATCTCTAGCATCATTACCTTCTGTCAGTGGAGTCCAGTCCAAGATTATGTTCCTTCACATTTAGCAAAATTGTTAATTTTATGTTTCAATAACACTAAAAGAGATATATTTTGGCTTTGGATATTAGATACTTATGTCATTGATCCTAATTGTACAGCCAGTTTTGCGTGTTTTGCCTCATATTTTCCCTTCAGGGAACGTGTAGGTATTTTGTTAAATGGATGATACTGTCTCTGGATTCTGGTTACTAGGTAGTCTACCAAAAACCTGTAGATCCGTAGCCCATTTTTTAAAGTAGCTCTCAGAAGAAAACGCCAAAACCCCACACATCGGAATGCTCTTAACGCTCTGCCGTCTGAAGCTAAACATGCCTTTTTGTATAGCTGGAGACAGATACAATAGCCATTTGTCATGGGAAAGGACAAATGGGGCCACTGAATCCATTCTCTGCTGTGTAGAGGTCATAGTCCTCAGAAGATGTCTCCCAAGATCTTAATGGCTTTGTTTTGCTCAGTAGTTAAACGTTTGGTTTACACAAATAAAACACATTTATTTCATCTGCTCTTAAGTTGATTTTTTTTTTTCTGTTTTAACTAGAGGGAATCTTTATTTGTTGGAATAAACTATTTTATGTCTACAAAATGATCCTGAAAAGAAATGTTATCATTAGAAGGAGTATTTGCTATTCTCCTTGACAGTATGAAACCCTAATGAATTTTGATGCATTTAGCAGAAGTTAAGAATTAGGCAGCAGTCTGGTGGCTTTGTTTTGATGAAGGGGGATTTACATGAATGAAGTTTGATGGTGTTAAAAGGTTCTCAGCATCACTCTAACACTAAGCTCTTTAATTTATATTATGTAGTAGTTTTACATAAAGCTTTGCACTAGTGGTTTTAGTATTTCTTCAGTATATTAAATCAATTAGCTGGCCATCCAAATTAGAACAAGATGATGGTGATAAGATTTGATAGATTAAAATATTAAAATTTTGCAATGGAGGTGAAACATTCTCATGCTATTCCACGTCCTTGGTGAGGGGGGGAAGTCGCATCAGGCAGTGTCCTTACTGTGAAGCTGTGTGTGCTCAGCAAAAGCTGTTGCTACTGAATGACACCCTGATTTTGAGACTGTTCTATTCAAAGTCAGATTTTTCTCATTGCAGGCTGTCCTGGGAATAGGAAGGGAGATTTGGAAGCACTGCATTTCATAGTGAGGGAGGTAACATGAAAGAGCATCATTATCCATCTCTCTAAGGAAAACCCTGTGGCAACAAGTTATGGGTTGAGGCAGGCGAGTTGACCATCTGAATAAAGACTTCACTGCTTTAGTGGTCATCCTGCTGATCACTTGATAGACACTGAACTAAGACAGGACATGTGTCTTTCTCTGTGCCTTGATGGCTGTATTGTTAGCTCCCAGAATGCTAATTATAGCAAGTGACACTTTGGGTTGGTGAGCAAGGTATTTTCCAGGATTGCAGTTTAAGGTCATCCATGAGGGCAGAATGTGCTACAGATAATGGTGGTGGACAGCCAGCTGAGTATAAATGAGTTGCTAGGGCTGCAGAGTAATCTGGCTGAGGGAGTTTGGGAGGAAAATGTTGGGAAGGCACAGAAGTGTTGCTGTGTAGACAATGCCAGAAACTCTTGCTTTTTTATTGCTCAGGTTTTTATGTCTGTTTTGAGGGCAAGATTACATTACATAGGTTTTAATATCTCCCTTTTCATTACCAGCATCAGTATATTGCTGTCTGTCATACATGGGCTTCATAATGAAAATCTAAATTTTTTATTAGGTCTGACTCAATAGTTGTTTGTGTTTATAGCATCTCTGAGGCACATAATCTAGAATACTTATGAATATGTTACTTTTGTATATGAATTATGAGCCCTGTAAGCAGGCTACTTTTTGCAGTCTCCCATACTGATCTTGCTACTGAAATAGCTCTGTACATGGTCATCAGTTGTTTAGAGCAGTTAAAATAGAGATATTTGGTTTCTCAAAAAAAAAAAAGTTAATATGTCTTGCATTATGTCATTGAAAAGTCTGATGACTTTGCTTTCCTCTTCTGGAGAAGACCTGTCTCTGTGAGGAGTGTGCTGCTTTTCTAGTTTATGTAGAAGGTAATCTCTTAAAGTCTTAAAAATCTTTAATTTTTTCTGTGCAAAGGAAGAAAGAACCTTGCCTACTGAATGCACACATGGCTATAACATGCCCATGTATCAGGGCAACGTGAGCCACATGTGCCCATGTTATGCTGTTGTACGTCCAGAACAGCTCATCTCACATGTCTGGAGTTACTGTGGATTTACAGCAGCAGAACTGAGAACAGAAGTGGATTTTCTGCTTCCCCAGAGAGCACATTTTTGGCACCATTTTTGGTTCTGTTTACCTCTCTCTAACTTCTGGCAATGGAGTCAGTTCAGATTGAGTGGTTTGTTTAGTCAGCATTTCTTCCTCCCATCAGATTCTGCTCTGTATTCTTTCCTTGCTTTAACAAAAACAAAACAAGCAAACAAAAACACACACAAAAAAATCCATCTGTGTGTGAAGGTGAAATCCTTTTCTGCTCTCTGCTCATTCTTGTTTTCTACAAGTAGATAAATATCTGTCTTAATTCTTGGAAATACGATGCCATCACAAAGCTTCCAGTAAGCAGCTCATACATGACAACTGCTAGGCAAATGTTAAGGATTCATTTGATACAAGCAGGTGGATGCACCAAGATGTAATTCATCCAGGAAAAAATGTTTCTTAGCTATCTAATTTCCTTGCAGTGTGTGTGTGACTTCTTTGGTTGGCCTGTACACTGGACGTATAATACCAAGGCCACACTCCCCTGGCAATTTCCTTTAGCAGTCTTTGCAGTGCAGTGTGAAGATTCTTGCTAGTAGTTTAAAAAACAAACAAACAAAACAAGCTTGGGTATTTAGTTTTAAACGTATTTTTTGCCCCAAAAGCTCAGAAGCAATGATGTATCGTTTTTATTTTTTCTAGCTAATATGTCTGATTAATGTCAACAGATCAAATAATGTTTGTGTATGGACAATTCTGGCTGTTTATCACAGTTCTTTACCTTCTCTTGACTCACTGAAACTAAAAGGTGCTACCTGAAGTCAGGTTTCTCCAGTGGTGGCAAAAGTTAACTGTTAAATATTCAATACAACAGTGATCAAAGATGACCCTCATCATCTTGACCTGAATCTGTGCTGTGAATGAATGATTCTCTGCCTTCTAGACTTAATTCCTGGTTTTGCAGACTGAGTGTAGATTAACTGTAATGTTAGGTTACTCTTTTATAATACTTACATTTCAAAGCACTCATAACTAAAACCAGATATAATTGGTTGCATTTTCATTGCAAATATTACCAATAGAGATCAGACATATTGTTTTATCAAACAATGAGGGCAACAAGGGAGCCTGTCACAGAAGCACATCAGTGAATGCCTGATATACATAACCCAGATCCAAAAAAGAACAATTGATCCAAATAAAAAATTGGTTTGCTAGGTGTATCCAGAAGCATTAATATCTAAATGATGTGTTCTTCAGCTGCTTGAAGACAAAACATTTTATGAACATTTAATGAAGGAAGCAGAGGCACCTATTCTAATGCATGTAGAGTTTGATTGCTATTCTTTTAAATATGTATTTTCCTTCCCTTTGGAACAATGCTGTTTGTGTATTCTCAGCAAAAGAATTTTGGGAATACAAGTAAGAATATATTCTTCAGTTTATTTGAGGAGTTAGCCTTATAGCTATGGAAAGTAATAATAACTGGTGCAGTAACTCCGTGCATGTAGTCATCCCTTCACAAATATTTATGAAGCCAAGGTAGATCTGTGTTTCTTTAGTCCAAAAACATCAGGGCCAACTTGGGGGAAGCGAGTGCAAAAGACAAAAAGTTAAAAAACAAGCACAAAAATATCTCCTCACTTATGTAAAAAAGATCTTATAACTTTTTCAGGGTCGTCTAACTGGAGCAGGAAAACTTTTTTCTTTGTTAAATTCCCTTTTATTTACAAGGGCTTTATATGTACAACAGTTGACTGAGAACACCATGAAGTGGAAAAGCTCGTGTGTAGTTACAAGGTCTCCTAAGAATGGTGAGCAAAGTGAACACTGTTTCTCTAAACGCAAAAGTCTGAAGAGAATGAGAATACCTACAAAGGAGTACTTACCTGCTTTCAAGGACAAAATGCCTTTTTTTTTTCATTAATCTTGAATCTGTAAAACATAATTCAGGGAACAATCCTTCTGTTCAGCAAGAATGGTTATATATACTCCAAATTCTTTCATAAGATGAGAGCAATTTATGGAATTTTTTTAATCGTTATTTCATTACTGGATTCGAAGATACATCCTCTGTGCCTTGTATTTTTAAATGCAGTAGTTAGTTAATTTTTTTCCTCCCCATTTTAATCTTAAAAAGTGTAACTATTCAGAATATTTTGTTTCAACAGGAGTCAAAACTATTTGCCATAATACTTTAAAGCAGTCCTTTGAAAATATGATCATACTGAAGCATAAATCAATTTCTTATCACTTAAAAATATAATTTGTTGCTCCAGTAGCTTAATATATTAGAAAAATGCACTCTGAAATGGGGATTTAGGCTCTAGTAATGGTTTTCTTTTGCTTTTTGATCTGGATATCAGGCCACAGTGAGGAGTTTGGATCATGGTTGTCACTTCAGTGCTAATAAATGGGCAATGTGCTGACTGAACTCTGGCCTTAGACATTAAAGAATTCCTTTTATTGGGAATTTACAATTCAGTCCTAAAAGTTCAAGTCTATAAGGTCAATTACAGGAGATAGTTAGCATGAGGAGAATCGCACAGTTTAAAGAAATTAATGGTTATATGGAGGGAAACATCAGAAGGTGCTTTTTAAATATTTTATATGTTCTTTATTTTCCTTTTCAGTGCTTCTCCCCCTTTTAATTTGTTGTCTTAATACATTCAGATTTTTTTTTTGCTTGGGTAGTTTTTTACCTTGAAAAGTTCAAAATCAGCTGTAGTTTTTGTTACAGCTGTTCTTGAGAGGGTAAGTGATATGCAGCAAATCGGTAATAAGTATTGCAGAGACATGAGACTAGTGGCCAGCCTATGCTTAGAACTTCTGCTTAGGGATATAGCTGTGCTATATCCCCATACAGTTAACATATATGGGGAGTAAAGCTCACCAGACAAATCTTTACTACCAGTAGGTCCCATAGCTTTACATATTTACAGGTTACTTCAGTTTTTGCCAGGTAATTTGATACTGGTTTTTTTATGCAGATCTGAAAAAGCCTTAAATTAAAACTGCTTATTCAGAGGATCCCCAACAGTGTGCCCTTCAGTACAGCTCAGTTGTTGTGTATAGAAGCCCATAATCCCCATTGAAACATATGATATTTAAACCTGCAACAAAGTTTAACAGCAATTACAAACAGCCCTAATTTTGTGTCATGCTGCAGACCAGTGCCCACTGAGTGGAAAGGTCCCATCACCAGCCCTTCCAGAATATTATTGAGATATTGTATCAGTGTCGAGTTTAGAAATGGCAGCTTCCTTCTCTTAGTGGGAGTGGAAAAGGGCACGGCTCTGCCTGCACGACTTGGTCTGTATTGCTGACTGTAAGAAATTAATGCTGCAGGAAATAGGCGCTACCAAACTGGAGTGATATCTACAGCAGGGATCAGGAAAACCTACCTTGACGTGACACCCCCGGGGTCAGTCTGTGAGATGGGCACACTGGTCGCATGCAACACGGTCTCCCACAGCATCCTCGCAGCTAAACTGAGGAAGTGTGGTCTGGATGATCGGGTAGTGAGGTGGATTGTGAACTGGCTGAAGGAAAGAAGCCAGAGAGTGGTGGTCAATGGGACAGAGTCCAGTTGGAGGCCTGTGTCTAGCGGAGTTCCGCAAGGGTCGGTTCTGGGACCAGTTCTATTCAATATATTCATTAATGACTTGGATGAGGGATTAGAGTGCGCTGTCAGCAAGTTTGCTGATGACACAAAACTGGGAGGAGTGGCTGATGTGCCGGAAGGCTGCGCAGCCATTCAGAGAGACCTGGACAGGCTGGAGAGTTGGGCGGGGAGAAATTTAATGAAATATAACAAGGGCAAGTGTAGAGTCCTGCATCTGGGCAAGAACAACCCCATGTACCAGTACAAGTTGGGGACAGAGCTGTTGGAGACCAGCGTAGGGGAAAGGGACCTGGGGGTCCTAGTGGACAACAGGATGACCATGAGCCAGCAGTGTGCCCTTGTGGCCAAGAAGGCCAATGGCATCCTGGGCTGTATTAGAAGGGGTGTGGTCAGCAGGTCGAGAGAGGTTCTCCTCCCCCTCTACTCTGCCCTGGTGAGGCCGCATCTGGAGTATTGTGTCCAGTTCTGGGCCCCTCAGTTCAAGAAGGACAGGGAACTGCTAGAGAGAGTCCAGCGCAGAGCCACGAAGATGATTAAGGGAGTGGAACATCTCCCTTATGAGGAGAGGCTGAGGGAGCTGGGTCTCTTTAGCTTAGAGAAGAGGAGACTGAGGGGTGACCTCATTAATGTTTATAAATATGTAAAGGGCAAGTGTCAAGAGGATGGAGCCAGGCTCTTCTCAGTGACATCCCTTGACAGGACAAGGGGCAACGGGTGCAAGCTGGAACACAGGAGGTTCCACATAAATTTGAGGAAAAACTTCTTTACGGTGAGGGTGACTGAACACTGGAACAGGCTGCCCAGAGAGGTTGTGGAGTCTCCTTCTCTGGAGACATTCAAAACCCGCCTGGACGCGTTCCTGTGTGATACGATCTAGGTAACCCTGCTTCGGCAGGGGGATTGGACTAGATGATCTTTTGAGGTCCCTTCCAATCCCTAACATTCTGTGATTCTGTGTAATTCCTGAGGAGTCAGGCACAAGGTTGCAGCTGTTCATGTGCCTTCTGTTCCAAGAAACTCACCCTTAGTGTTTCTTTTTTAAATGGTTTTATAGAAAAGAAAAAGATTGTTAGTCAAAGGAAAAGTGACGAAGTGATAGAGGGAAGGACATTTTGCCTTCTAAATTCATTGAAGTGACAAGGCTGTTCCCCATTTTGTCCCAAAACACAGGAATTCTCGTATCCTGATACTAGTATTTCTATAAAGCTTCAATGGTATTTCTGGATTGAAATCCAGACACCTTTTTCCACTTTTATTTATACTGATTTATTTTAAATGTTTTTATAAAAATACCCTACATTCTAACATTTGTAGTATGTTTTAAACATTTGAATTTGGATAACTGAATCAGAAGGAATGCATTATGATTTGTTTTTTAAAAGAAGTTTGTTCTCCTTTTCCTCCATCATTATCAGTGGGGCATGTATGTGTTCCTGGGATCCCAGCGTTCTCAGACGCGCAGCGCTCACTAACAATGAATTTGGAGTTAGGGCCATGATATGTGACTTTCTTTCTCAATCTTTTAACTGTGCAAGTGTTGGTGTGTGTTATCACCTACACGCATGCTTCCAAAAACAGTGATGTTATACTAGTTCAGAGCTTGTAGGCCAATCAATCAAGAACATTCCTGAATTAGTAAATAGAGCATGAATCTACTTGCAGTTATTTTTCTCTAAAACAGAGTGATATCCTATATTTCTGTTTAAGCCTTTTTCTGCATTGAACAAAATCCATTGGCAAAATTCTGATGGGTATCCACAAGAGTGGTTCAATGAATTAAAGTATGTTGATGGAAAACTGAAGCTATCAGTGCAATGTGAATTGGATAAGTATATTGGATTATTTAAGTTGCAAGCTTCTGGGTCAGAGGCTGTCTTTGTTCCATGTTTGCACACTGCTTAGCACAATGGTATCCGAGAATAACATATATGTATATATCTATAATATTGTAGTACTAATAAATGTAGTAATTCCTAGAGAGGCAAAAAGGGAGCTAAACACTTCTGAAAACTGGTGGTGTTCAGATCAAGATGAATGCCTTCATGTGTTGGTATAGTAGTTTAAGATGAACACTTCAGTTTTGATCAGTGCTGACCATGCTGACAGCTTGAGCTGACAACACTGCCCAGGCAGGAGTTAACGGCCTGCTAGCTGGCTCGTTTTCCCTGCAGAGGCTCACTGCCCGAAGTGGAGAAGGCTGAGGTGAGGGGCTCTGTAGTTGCACTTGCAGAGGGGAAGTTCTGTTCATGTCAGTCTGGCAGTGGGACCTTAAAATCCACTGTCTAGTAAGGTCAATCAACTGTACTCCTGTTAGGTGCATGCAAGCACCGTGCACAGCGCTGTGCTGCAAACATGCATCAGGTTGAGTTGGAATGGCCTGGCACTAAAGTGGGATCTCTGTGCTATACTTTTATTTATGGCATCTGTGACACAGTGCTTAAATGTATCTTCTGATGCCAAGCTTGACAGCAAAAGAGACCAGTCCCTGATCACTGGGAAGGTGCAATGAAGGTAAAAAACATTCCAAATGTCCCAAAGTAGCAGCTACCTGAATAGGCTAAGGGCAGAAACAGTAATATATGGCGTCACTGTCATGGGGCTACAGCCTGGTTTGGAACCTGGTGCAAAATCTGTGGAAGCCAGTGGACTTGCATTGACTTCAAGGCCTTTGATGATGGAGCTAAAATGATTGCATTCTGACTGTGTGATCATGCAAATCATGCTGAGTTGTTGGGATAAGCCTTGGGTACAAACTTAAGTAACAGTTGTAAAGAGTTGTGTACAGGTCTGAAAATAGGTTTTGCAATGCTGGGTAATAGGGATGCATGGCAAAAAAAAATCTGCAACCATTTTAACTGGCATCAGTATGCATGAAAAGCAATGTTATCATCACCTTGGAATATCTATCATCTCAGTGCGCGTTTGTGGGAGAGAGAAACAGAAAGGGAGAATGATGTCTGGCAATAACTACGAATAAAACATCTATTTTGGTTTTTTTTGTTGTTTTTAAAAGATTTATTTATTCCATTAATTCACTAAATAGTTACAAACAACTTTGATTCAAAAAAGACTATTTACAAGGTGAAAATAGCAGTAAAAAACAGTGTATGCTGTCTTTGAAACAATAAAACGTTGTAATTCATAAACAAGAAATAACAGAATGTTTAAAGATGTAACTGTAGGACAGAAGATTTTTATTAACATTAATGTTAATGTAGTGATAATCCTTATCACCTGGAAGTGTGAACAAATGAGTCACTTAATATAAACTGAATGGGATTCATATTGTGGGTACACCAGGACTGCAAGATTGTGTCCCGGTCTTTGGAGTGCAATGATGTATTGCTCACCAGTGCTTATTTTGTTAAGATGTCATAATAAAGCAGGCCATGATCGTGTTGAAGAGTATTCATAATAACTGTAAACTTGAGTAGATACAAATGTCGTTACATAGCATTTGTTTAGTCTCATTGGACAGGCCGCGTTAAAAATATTTTCAGTGGTAGGCAACTTTAGAGTACAAAGCAGAAAGGTTTTAAAAACATAGGAACTGAGAGTTGTGTGGGCTTAACAAATGAGCATGTTCTTTCAAAGATCAGGATTTTGTATAAGAAGATTAGGATACTAAAAAGTAGCTTTTCCAGAGCCATCTCTGCAATCCAGGGGTTTTCACTTACTACAGCTATGCTTTAATTTCCTTGCCTATAATGCTGTGACCCCTCTTTTGGGGCAGATTATTGGGGCATTTCAGCAGGTGCAAAGAGACTTTGCAACCAGGGTATGCACAGCTTGAAAGTGCAAAGCAGTTATTACTTACTAATGCACCTGAAAGCTTGCTGCAGTTTAGTGAATTACTAGACTAAACATTAGGACACTCACTACACCAGTAAGATACCAGAAGAGCCTTTGCTGGCCAGGCAGGCGTGAGCTAGGTGGTGAAGGTCTGGCCTCCACAGCTCCCAGGGACAGACCTTTGCGTTGCCACCTCTTGCCGTGCTGCTGGCATTGATGGATGGATGATCCTCCCTGGCCCCAGCCAGACCAACCAACCTGACTGGCCTTCTGTTTTTTTCCTTTAGGACTTTATACCTTTCCACATTGGGGTTTTACCTCTTGAATTCTTGAGCTACTAACTGTGCCTCTCAATCAGAGGAGGTGTAGTTCCTTCTAGTTAGAGTAAAATTTAGTGATCATGACCTAAGGCACTGCTAGCTTGTGCATATCCATTTTGGAACATGTTCTACATTTGTAGAAAATTAGACATTTGCATCTTGCTGCTTGAGCAGAGTAGCTGAACTTCCATTTTATTTCATCCTTGTATCTTTGGTTGGGTATTTCTTTCTTAGGATCAATAGCAAACCAACAAAGATCTACAGGACTGTTTCAAAGTAATATGCTTCTGGTCATTGCACAGTACAGCAGACAGTTAAGTAGAGATGTGACTGAAAATCTTTAAAAATTTGGGGGTCAGCTGTCAAAACCTATGCAAGTTCAAGCTGTGACCCGGTGATCTCATGCTCTCATAAGTCAGCTTGAGCCATGAAATTCTACGTTCAGGAATGGGTACTGACTGAATAACTGATACTAAACTATCTAGAAGTTAACAGTTCTGTGATATGGAAGTGTCATTTTTTATAAGACTGAAACCAGTGCCCGATTGTTATCTTTAAAGTCTATGATCTTTTTCACGAACACGAGAGATAATAATATAAAAAAAACCTAGCTGAAGTGCCTTGTCTTTGTTTGCAAAAAGAACTACAAGCTCGTAATGCTTTTTTGCCCTTAGTTTGCTGCATATTAGCTGTCTCATGCTGTCTGGATGTTCTTGAAATTAAATGAAACAATAGGGAGTCAAAAGACATTGTTGGCCTAGCTGACTCTGTTAAACATAAGAATTTGATGTAACACCAAGAAAAAATATTTCAGTCCTGTTGCAGCTTGATGTTGATTGAAGGGAGAGGAGGATTTTGGCTGAGTGCATTTTCCTTTTTTGGTTTGTTTTCTACTGTTGCCATCTCTCTAGTAGGTATAGGATGGATATAGGACATGAGATCTAAAAGAGAGAAGCTGCTCCCTCAGTCCAGCTCTGGAGAAGAGTATGGAAGAGCATGGCGGGTATTTAGGTTAATAGCCATGTCAGAAGGGTTGATGGTTGTTTTGAACTCAGTATTTGACTATGGTACATCTGAGGGGGAAACCTAAACATGGGTTTATAAAACATTGCACACCAACTGCTGGGTTTGCAGTGGGGTGGTGGTAGGAGAACGTGGAGTTTACCTCACAGATGGTGCAGGTGCTCTTTGGAAAGCGCACCATCAATTCACTGCTTCAGGCTTGCTTTTGGTAGTTACAGAGGGATGACGTTAATCTTTGTCCCGTCTCCTTCAGCCACTGCATTCTTTGTTGTTACGGAATAACCTAAATTCATCAGTTGTGTAGAAGCGTAGTTTAATTGGCTTGACCTGAGAATTGTCCAGAATGTTTTCCTTTCTGACCTTACTGTCAGTCCAGGGGTGGGACTGCATAGTTCTGGGCATGCAATAGCATATGTGGGAAACAACCTTGCAAATTATTTACATTAAGTAATAGTCTTCTAATAAATAAAAATGTATCTCTTCACTGAGTTTCAGAAAGAATGTACTTGATGTTCTAATTCCTTGAGTTAAAGGTGAGCTCTTATGTTATTTTATACTTTAAAGAATGCAGTAGATGTAACCTGAAAAGCTTCCCACAATCTGAAATCATAGAGATGCAACATTGCCTGAAATTGAACAGTGAGATTTCAGATCAAGTATTCATGCCTAAATGTCTTTTCCTTATGACTTTGTTTTTAATCATTCATCTTTTCAGAAAATCATCATACACCTTCAGACTAATGAGCTTCTAAAATTGTAACCTCAACTGTTTAAACTTTGCTGTTAAATTGCAGTCTTTCACAGTAGATTCCTTCCAAGATATTCAGAAGCAAATTATGTGAACATTTAGTTAATTTAACACCAAAAATGCTTGTCAGCTCTCAGTAATACTTGCAGCATTAATTTTCGTCCTTTTTCAAGCCTGCCAGCATTTAACATAAGTTGTGCATGATAATTCTTGATAATACTGCTTGTAGAGTGGTATTTGCGCAAACAGTTTAATCTCCTTGCAAGCAGATCACATCGGTTGCCTTACTTGTTCTTTGTGTGCTGGGAGGCAGAAGACCTGCTGACGCAATCAGAGTACCGCAGCAGGACACTGTTGTCCTTCAATGATTGTATTTCTGGTGGCAAGGAGTATGATTTCTCTTGATTTTTGGAAAATGAGATCTAGCACAGATAATCGGTGAAGAAGCAGATGCCGTGGCCTAATGTTCTCATGTCTGCTGGAGATGCAACAATCTGCACGAGGAACTACACTTTCTATCAGTTCATTTTCACTTTCTTTCAAAAGAAAATAAAAATATAGACTAAAATAATGTTAGCATGGTTTTAATAGGATGAACCCTAATGCTCGGCTGTTATTCAGGTAACCAGCAGTAGTGTTCTTGCTAGTATAGAACATTGAAGTGAAGGTTTTAGTGTACCAACAAAAGTATAGTAAATGTATACAAATAATTTATAAATTTACAAAAGTATTAAAAAGTGGAAATTTTTAGTGGAAAATGCCATTATTTAATGATCTAGAAGATGAAATAGAGATGAAATAGAGAAACCATCCTACAGTTCTCTTGTGACCTTGAGCAAAGTCACTTAAGCTCTTTGTGTCTCTTCCATGCAGAGAATTGTATTTACTGTTATTGTTTGGTGTGGTGTCCTTATATTGAATAACAAAAGTCATTTGAACTTAGTCAACAAAAAGTCCTATTAAACTGTGATCGCAGTGCTAATGCTTTTATATTGTTTGAAATTATTGTACAGGTAGAGATGAAATCTCTAGGGCAGGGGTGTGAAAATGCAGGAAATGCTGTTAATTAGGTATGCTTACATTTTGTTTTCTCACACTTTGGGGAAAGATACTCAGAAAATGCAGGCCATCCTCTGGAGAAGGCTGTCTGACTGTACTACAGCTCTGTACCTACTTCTCTTCAGTCACAACTCCTGAACCTAAAGAAGAAATTGACTGAAGCTGGGTGGCATGGAAAAGTAAGACTGTAGATCTCATGTATCTTCCAGGGATTTTTAATCTATATAGTGGGAAGTCTTTGTCCTCTTCCCCTTTGGGGGATTTGTGAGTAAATTTCTTGACCTCAAAAGTTGCAAGCCCAAGATTTTTTTCTTTTAAAGATGAAAGATGATTTTACTTTTAGTCACATCTTTTCTTAAGTTCTATAGAAGGTGACACTCAAATGTAGTTGAACTGTTATAGGAAAAATTTTCAGTCTGTGTTAAATATACCTTGTTTATAAATTTTTATAATTAATGTTTTGTAGCTGGAGACATACAACTTAGGTATAAAGTGGTCCCAACTCTACTAGAATGAGACACACATCTTCAATTCAGTGCCTAGTCCTCTTCTTCCTCTCCCGGACCAAATATCTTCTGCTGAGTATCTCTGACTTGTTTATTCTTTAATGTCGTGGACCTTTGCTAATGGAGTAAGGTGTCTTTGGCCTGTAAGCTGGTGGTCATTACGCATTTAAAATGAGGGGCAAAATCCAAAAAAACCCAAGTCTTTTTTTGTTGTCCTTTATGATGCTTTCAAATTATAATCTCAGATACTTTTTATGAAGCAGGACAGCTGAAACAGTTAAGATACCAGAAAAGCTGGAGCTCTACAGTCACAGTTGGACCTGTACAAATGTCTGTGTTTTTTTTTTTTCTTTTCAATTGGATTCAGTTTCTGTCCTTTATGTGAAGTCTTACAGAAGGCCAGTTCTGCCACGCAAGTGAAGGAGCGGGCTTAGTAGCTCCCTAAGGGCAGCATTCTTCTTGCTAGAACTAGACCTGCTTGTGCATATACACTTCCCCGTGTTTGTCCCATCAGTGAACTCATTTCGTTTCTAGGGCCAAGAGAGCATTGTAAATTAGATTTCGAGTTTAACATTTCATCTTTCTACTCGTACTCTTTGTTGCAATTTAATACTAATTATGTTGACAGCCTTTATGAACCATTCCACAGTCTGTAAAAGGAATAATTAGTAACAGTTGAAATTAAATCTAGTTTTCATATCAAGCCAGTGTAGTCACAGACAGCATGCCCAAATTCACATGTTCCCATCCTGTACATCCTTACTTAAGCATGACCCGTGATTATGTGGTTGCCTGCCTGAATCATGGCCAAAGAGTTGAGTTTAAGTGTGAAAGTCACAGAGATACCTCATGCATCTACTGTGTGATTTGCACAGGAATTACCAATAGAGCAATCAACAGGCATTAGATAATTTCTGTTCTATTAAAGGATTTTTCCAACACGTTCAACATGTAGACTGCAAGACAGATGCTAT
Organism: Nyctibius grandis; assembly: GCF_013368605.1. NCBI lineage: Eukaryota > Metazoa > Chordata > Aves > Nyctibiiformes > Nyctibiidae > Nyctibius > Nyctibius grandis. The sequence continues at coordinate 53,169,541 of NC_090695.1, read as the reverse complement.
AAGTATAGATACTGCAAAAGGTAAGTTCAGTTGCTGCTGCATCTGGACTTCTCCCCTCCAGTATAACACAGAGTGACAAAAAGTAACTGCTCTTTCTTGCTGAAAATGTCACCTGCTCGAATTCCCTCAGAGCATAGGATTTCATTCCTTTCTTCAGTGCTTCACTGAAATTAATAGAAATGAAAAGTCAAAGTCTTGAATGAAGGCCAAGATATCAGGCAACAAAATGGTCTTGGTAAAAAGAAATTGGCAGTAGAAAGAGCTCTCTCATGTGCATGGTCTTTAGAGAAAATACTGCAAGATCTTTTCTTCTTTTTTCTTCTTTTCTTTTTTGCTAAATGTTTGTCATTAAAATGAGGATGATCCCTCCACAAGTTATTCTATTCTGAAAGCAAACAACAAGCAAATTTGAAAATGAAAAATTATCAAAACCAAAAAGCCTGGTTTTAATCTCCGTTTTAATGCCAAAGTAAGGAAGAAAGTAGAAGAGTCAGACTTCATATAATCTCACACTCCCAGTATTACAGAATTTGATGACAATATGCCAAGGCCTAAAACAGAGTAAAGAAAACCGTAACTGCATCTGGCATTTTTGAACATATTACAGTGAAGATCTCTTAAGTATTTTCTTTTTGCGTGCATTTAGCTGGGCAACACTGCTGTCTTCAAATCTGGCACTGCAGAGGTCTGTGTAAGCAAACGAGGATGATATTCCTTTATTAAATCACCAGAGTTCATCACTACATACTGCTGTATTACATTTCTGATAGCCTGACTGAAACTATGGTATTCTCTCAACTTGCATTTGCCTTGAGAGACTTGTGACAGATGTCCGTCCTGTAGTTCATCCATGTATGCACTCACTCCGCTGAGAGGCATATGGCACCAGAGAGACACAAAAATCTGTCTTCTGTGTAGATAATCTTTCTCGATCCCTAGTAAATGAACGTCTCTGGATTAATCACGAAAATTCACCCTGAAGTATTTTCCTAGCCTTCTGATTGTTTTGATGAAAAGACCACAATTAAAAAAGAGAGAGCACGACTCTCTTTTTTTTTTTTTTTTTGGAGATTTTAATCTCGTGCTGAAGTTTCAGACATAAAAGTATAAGTGGAAAATATTTATGTTACAAGTGCTTTCCTTGTTTCATTTGCTATATAGCAATATGTAGTTATGTTTTTATACTTTATGTTTCATAACATTAAATATACTAACTGTGCCAATACATCAGTAACAAACTTAGTGAAATCTGGCACAACTTTCAGCTAACTCTCAAAAGTACACAAACTTTGGGTTTGAAATTGTCTTTATAAATACTCAGTAAAATCTGTCTAGTTTCAAGCAATGTGACTTACAGAGACTAAACTCAATACAGCCTTTATTTTCTTAAAGGAAATTAAAATATATTCAAGGAATAAGTATACTTTATCTTGATTTAGGTTAAGTGTATGGCTCCAGCAGTGTCCATGGTACACGATGTGAGCCTAGTCTCAAATCTGAGGCAGTCAGTGAAATTTTTTCCACTGACTGCAGGCTTCTGCTCTGATCCAAAGTTAGTTTAATAAAAATTCTGCCTAGATTTTGTAAAATGGTTACTTGTAAGGTGCTGTGCTATATAAGACAGTTTTATTCTCCAGTTTATCCAGAACATATATTTTGATCAATCTGTAGGGTATTTTGGTTTTCATTTGTAAGGAAAATGGAATTGGCTTGGACTTTTTTTTGGGGGGGGCTTTTTTTTTTTTTGGTCATCCATTTCCAATGTTCATTGCATTAGAGAACATGTGTAGGTTGGTAAAATTGTTGATATTCTCATGAAGTTTGGACCAAAGAAAAAAAAGCAGGCTTTATGGCTTCTTCATTCCTTTTTATGGAAGGCAATATATCAGCTTCTGCTATAGAAAACCAAGATATTAAAAAATAGTAATTTGCATGATGATAAATGAAATCAGTTCCATGAGATAAAAATACCTTCAGAGTGCTCAGTTTGTCAGAAAGTCTTCTCTGAGAATTCAGCATCATCTTTGTTGTATATTTTCCCCTCCTCCTCTTTTCTTCCCCCTTTTCCCACATACAGGAGAAAATAAAGGCTAACTTTTACCTAGTTCTGCCATTTTATGTCAGAAAAAAAAGGATGGGCTTAAATTTAAGTGCATAATGATTCATTCTGATTTCTGAGACTTCTATTTCTGAAGTTTTTCTTACAGACTTTGGAAGATTAAAGGAAACCTTAAAAATAAGGTTCATTCTTACTATATTGACAAATTTCAAAGATTATACTATGTAAAATAAAATATGGCTGCAGAAAGGAAATTTACATGCATATATATATCTTTTAAAATGAGATTACACAGTGCAGTGCTGAAAAATAAAAGTTTTCACTCCAGTTTGGTTTTGTCACTTCAGTTTAGTGCTTTTATATTAATTCATTATATATTCTTTTGACTGTGTTTATAGTGGCTTCTTTTACTGAACCTTATTTGATAGAGATGATATACTGAACTACAGAGAGAGCAGTCCTTGAATATTTTGGGTTTTATTTCTATTAGTCAATGCATTTGTGGTCTGAGTACTTTCTGGATTACTTGTTGAATTTTGCTTTGAAAGCAGAGATGCTGTTTACTCAAGAGAGTGGTTTGTCAGGGATTGGAATGGACATGTTCCCTTCTTCAGCTCCTGTCCTAAACCTTTAAGGAAATATCTCTTTCCACTAGATTAGAGTCATGCTCTCTCCATTTTGAATTCAATTTAAAGTTGAAATAGCTTCAAAAATGTATTCTGTGATACTTTCACAATGTGTATCCTAACAGGTAGGGCAGTGAGATGAAGATGTTGATGTGAATCAGCTTTGTGCTTGAGAATGGCCTTAAAGCAAGTTTGCTCCCCATGGTGACTACTCTTGTCATTAAGCTGCTAAAGTAAAAAGAGGGTATCAGCAACTCTTTTTCCTGTGCCTTGTGGGAAGCCTGATCGATTACTTGTGCCCTAAGAATTTTTCCATCCATGTTGCTTCATGTATGGATACTGAGGCATTTAAAGGGCTATTTTGCTGCTTTGGGATATGCTGCTATTTTTGGCAAAGTGAAGAATTTCGATCTTATGCAACTTTTGGATGTCTAATTTAAGATATTTATTTTTAAACATACGTTTTGTTATAGAGGACTTTGAGTTCCTTGGTTTTTAGTCGGAGCTTTGAGCATCGAGGCTAATGAAACTGTGAAGTACGGAGCTGAAAGGTGAGAAGGTGAAGACCACCAAAATAATGATAAGCTGTAATAAAGGTGGTTAACTTCATGCAGGGAGTCTGTCAGAGAGCTATGAAAAATTAAAACGTGATTTTTCATTTCCAAAAAATGAGGCAGAAAATTGTATGACAATAAAGTATTTTGTGCTATGGTGGTCCATCCCTGGAGCAGAGCTGTACTTTGCACTGAAAAAGGTACTAGTATGTTTTTGTGAAGACTAAAAAACAGCATATGATCATGGAATTATGGAGCAAATTGTAATACGCGTGCCAAAGTTCATGAATAAAGATTGTTCCAGACCTTACTGTTCAGTGCCAATTGCTACTCTTGATCCAGCAGCTAACAATAACCATTAGAGTCTGAGTTTGCCTCTTAACATTTGAGCGATATAAAGCATGCTTAGTTTTTCTGCACAGTCTGGGCATGTATATAGGAGTTGGGAAAGGCTAGAGAGTTCGGTTTTTAAAATCTGAAAGCACCCCTGCGAAACATGAAAACTGTTTTTGCTGGAGACAGAATACCATCAAATGTAAATAAATTTCAGCAGAGCTGGGAGAAGCTGAATACCTGAGCCTGCTCCATAGTGTAAGGAAGCTAGATCTATCCGAAAGAAGTTTGTCTGAATATAATAAAATGTATTAGTCCAAATACTTAACACTGGGCAAAATTTTACACAAAGGATAATTAATATAAGTTTTCTGAAATGGGAAGAATCAGTCATGTAACCTTCATGACAGCTGCTACTGTTAGTCCCAGCTTTCATCTCTGAGAGCCAGAAAGGTATTCCTACTGACCTTACTTTCTTTTCTGTTTCTCTTTTGCATATTTTATTAAAATGGGTGATGTTTAGACACAGTGAACCTGATTGTTTTTCAAAGCAGTTAGGATATATGTTTAAAAAACCCTGCTGTAGGCAGAACTCATTCAGGCTGGTAGGAGTTAAGGGTTGGTTTAAGACTCTGACTACAGCTCTCCAAGATCTTTCATGTTATTCATTATTCTACTGAGTCACAACAAGCATGTTGGAAGTAAATATATGTTATAGCTAAGTTTAAATCCCCAAACAATCATTTCATTTCCTTATTATGCTTCTAAATGTTGAAGACGGGATGCATAAATTTTTACATTTTCTTTTTAGTTTAATTAGCTTAACAATTTTATTAGGATGTTTCTTGATATACATAATGATACTCATAACAGCAAAGCTTTATTGGCATCCAAAATGTGAGATGAAGACAAAGGCAGAGTAAGAATTCTGAGATAGATAAGCATGGGAACACTAAATGGAACCATTTTAAGGGATGATCAGCAGAAACTCTGGCAAAAAAAAAAAAAAATGGAATAGAAATCCTAGTCCCACTGAAATCAATGGGAACTTTGCTGTTGACTTCAGTGGAGATAAGATTTTACTTCAGTTATATCGCTGCAGGAACAAAATAGATTGAAATACTGAAAAGAACACAGTGGGAGTAAGAATATTATTATACTGGGGGATAAGCCCCAAAGGTGAGGTTTGGGGGGTGGTGGGTGTGTTTCTTAATCGAGGCAAGAAAAAATTCTCCTTGAACAAACTCTCTAAAAACTTTCATAAGACATATTAGTGTTTTGATATAGCCTAAGACCTTCTGAAGCAGTAGTGATCACTCTATTCACAGCAGTACTTTTTTTGTACACTGATACGGAGCACTCCTACCTTTGCTGCTGTTCCTCTTAGTGGATTGCCGTCTGTCACAAATTTAAAGGTTTCCCAATTTCCCAGTACTTGTAGAAGTTATTTAACAGATTGTCCTTAACAGTCTTATACACTTGTTGAATGCAGGTTAAAAAAAAAAAAAAAAAGGCTGGTAATACTTTTAAGGAGCTTCAGCAACTTTGATATCTTCAGATTATGCTTGTAGCTGAATGACTTCTCTTGGAAAGATGGAAAATCTTTCCATCCCCCATGGCTGCAGACAGGTATACCGATTTAGCAGAACGTGAGCTTTTTACAGCACCAGGAAAACGAGGCAAGGCCTTTACCAGTGGAGGTCAAATAAAAGTTTGGTACCCTTTGGAAAAATGGCAATTAGTCCTTATTTCTCTACTGGTAAGTTACCCATTGCCTAGGCATTGAGAGGTAGATATCTAACAGCAGCTAGGGGTTTAAATAGTTTCATGTCTTCACACTTACGTTTAAACTGCAATTTATATTCAAGAATAATGACAAAATTTCTTAAAACATGCCATCTCACCCGTGTATTTTTATGTTGATTTATCTCTCTCCTCTGTCCTCTTGTTTTCTTTTAGATTATTTTTTCTATCCATCTTAGGTAACATATGCTACTTACATAATGATACTTAAAATTTCTCTGTTGGATTTAATAGTTTCCCATAAATAGTCCACAAATACGCTTAATAGAAAATCATGAACATTTTGACCCTGTGGAAGCAATCCAGACAGCTTACTCGCACACGTTATTTTTGGTTGGGTTAGAACTCCTACTGATGTGGGTCTGTCTGTATGACACCCAGACATTTGCCATGATGTTTTGCACTTTCATGAACTGTTTTTTGTGACAAGAACGTTTTTGCTGCCGTTCATAAATACTTGGGGGATGTCAACGGACATGTTAGAAAAAAGACAGGGAGTGACATGCGCTTTTCAAGCTGCCTTTTTGATCTTAAACCCGTCAAGGCAGGCAAAATTTCTTCCATTGACTTCATTAGACTGAGATTCAGCCCCGCTGTTCCTTCCAAGTGCCGTTGTGGTTTTCTTTTTTCCCTTTCTTTTAAGCAGGAGGAAGTGAGAAGGAATAAAAAGACCTGTCTATTATCGTCACTGTATTAACAGATAAAAAGCTGCCAGTATCTACCATCTAACTAAGACTAAAAAGGCACTTAGTAACAGAATGGCCTGATACTGTGGGAGAGCTCTAATAGCTGGTTAGATCAATCAGTGTCTCAGCAGAGTCTTGACAACTTTCTGATTTAATGGGCTGAGTCTGTTCCAGCTGTAATTAGTCTAAAAGTTTTCCAGGTTTGACAAGACTAAACTCAGCCTGCATTGCCGTTGTAGTGCAGGTCAGGAATTTCTTCATGATTGTGGTAAAAGCAGGCAGTTTTCTTCCCTACAGAAAGGGTCATCTTTTCAACAGTTTTTTAGTTCTTTCCTTGACTTGTTCAAGAATGCAAAACCAAAGATGGCAGAGTTATCAGAGGCTGTCCATGGAGGCAAGATAAACTGAAATGAAGCTGCTAAGTGTGAATTAATGTGCCAGTGGTCAAGCTTAATGTTATACTTCATTTCTTATTACTTGTTAAGATGAATGTGTCTTAAATGTCAATATGTCAATGTGTGATAACTGTGTGCGGATGATTTACCAGTTAAAGGAAACTTCATCAAATGTGAACATAGTTCTGAAGGAAAGTAGTGCTGAAAATCACAATACCAATTGTGAAACCAGAAGAAAAAGACTGCTGTTTGATAAAGAATCTGAAGTATTGCTTTGACAACCCAAGCCACTGCAGTACTGTCAACTGAGAAAATATATTTATGTCTTCCTGAGATGAATGGTAAACCTCCCACTCAATTTGGCATGAGGAGGAATCAAGCCATGCTATTTTTGCATAAATCTAATCGTTCATCTATTTTTGCATTAAATTAGAGTAGTCACAGGACTTACATATGCTGGTTGGTGAGAACTGGATAGTGGTGTTTCACAGGATGAGGATTGCCTGGTGAGTAGCATGTTCCAGCTGCAGCACTGCCTGCCTGCTGGCATATTCCTTATTAGAGAAGGAGAGAAAAAGTGATAAATAATACTTATGCCTGTGTGACTTCAGCCAAGGATTTTCCTACCTCGGGGGAATGCCCAGCTTTTCTAAATGACCCTTTATTCTGCTGCCATGTGAGGCTGGATGTGATCCAGAAAATCAACCTGTTTATAGCTGCAGTTTTAACACAATTAAATACTAGCTCTTATCTTCAAGTGGCTCACTGTGTTCCTAGTGCAAGTTTTTATTGACCAAGAATAGTGGGCTTTAAATATTTAAATAAATATTTTTGTAGTAATTAGAACTTTAAAAATCAAAATCTTCTTAAAAAAAAAGTTTCATCAAACTGAAGATTAATGACAAAAAGCTTACATTTTGGAATTTAGTTGGTAATGACTGGATTTTTCTTTGTGTGGAACTTGTCACTGAAAGAAAATCTTTGTTTCTTTTTCTTTACTTCCTGAACTTTTAGGTTTCCAAGCTGTTCATGGTACAGTACTTTCCTGTCGGATTTCAGAGCTCTCAGATACAGAGTAAATAGATAGTTTAGGAAAACTGCAGTTGAATTCTGGAGTGTGTTACATCCAAACTGTCTTTCACAGTCCAGCTGGAAGGAGGAGATGTTTGTAGTGGCTGATGACAACTGACAGTGAGCGAGACAGCTCTCCTCCATCTCTTCATGTGGATGGCTTTTCTCCTCACTACAATGTCCATTGCAATTGGCTCTGCTTGGGGTAATCTCAATAGAGAAGTGAAAAATATAGTGAGGGGAATGACTTTTCTCAGGCCTTCTGGTGACTTGAGTGCAACACATTAGAGATGCACTGATGGAAAAACATGGGAAAGTTTGACTTCTGCTGTGTTCGTTTTACCGTTCCCTGCATAAATTGATAAGTTCAGTCTTTAGGGCTGTGGTAACTTTGAAAGCAAGTCAAAACCACGATGAGTAGATTCTTTTCCCCTCCTCAAAACAAAACAATTTAAATGCCTCCGGTGCTCATTTTCAGGCATTCCCATGGCTGTACAAATAAGACATTGCAATTCCTACTTCTTTAAGAAATGGCTTTTCCTGTTTTGATATAGATGTAATAATTTGCTGACTGATGGTGGATGCAGGGTAGCCAAAGAGTCCCCTGACTTTGCACATTCAGGCTTGAATCCCAAGTGATGGTGGTGCCTAATAACATAGCAGAGCACTTGGAAGTGTATGCCGGCACAACTGTAATCTTATAAAAATCAGCAGGATGTAGGCAGGTACCAGAATTACTAACCACAGAGATTCAAAAATCATGAGTGAGGCTGCAAAAAAACAAGACAAAACCAATCCACCTTTCTATAAATTTGGCACAGAAATGATGGGATTATCAGGACAGTGACACCCTCCTTTTAGATTGTCTCTATTTTACTTACAGATTTTAGCATGAGAAGTCATTCCTTCAACTTTCTGTGTACAGTGAGAGAAAACGAGGTTTTTGGTTTTGTGGAAAGATGAAATTGCGTTGTAATTTGCATGCATTGCCATGCTTGAGCAGTTGAGCCCATAGAGAGGGTACGAAGTATACTTTGTTTCGTAGTCACAGTAAGGTCGTAAGTATTGAAGGTGATTTTTAAATTAAGTATGCACCGTTTGATTGCTGAACTATAACCTTAAAATTACAAGCAGGTGAAATATTCAGAGTAGGAAATCCAAGAGGTCTGAGCTAACAAGATAAAAACATTTGAACAGGTCCTTGAAGTGTGCTACTAAATATGGATGCAGATGGCTTTAATGAATATTTCATCTAGGGGACCTTACTAATTAAGATCCATGTCTCCAATGCAACTTGAAAAACTACTGTTGTGCTTTGTAAAATTTAACCCTATGTCACCTTTGTTAAATGATCTATGTGTAGACTGGCTTCTGTGTTTTCTGGCATGGGTGAAGGAGGATAAATGGATAAAGACTCCATTATCTTTTCCCTTTATTGTTCAAGGCTTAAGAGAGAGGTTTTGATGTTCTTTATGTGAAATTGGTGTTTACTTCAGGAACTTACTGAGTTGTATGTTTGAATGTTCTGTTCCCAGTCATAGCAAGATTGCTATAATTATCACCATGTAGGGCTGAAATTTTCTGAGGGTGTAACTATTTGGACAACATGTAGGAAAAATCAAAAGCATTGCATTGCATTTTCATCTTCATAAGCAAACTGTTTTCTATCTGAAGTACAGAAATGTCAAGGTTCAAAACGCAAAGAGGAGCATTAAAGAAATGTATTCTAAATATTTATGTAAGCATTTATTGGTATTTAACTGAGTTGCTGGCCTTAGAATACGTGTTGTGGCTTTAGCTCCCTTCTGTGAAGTTCAACCAAGCCTATGGTTCATATCACTTATGATACCCTGTAGGGACTTGCATGATGCATAGGCTTTCTTCTTGCCTTCTGGATGGGATGAATATTTCTCTCTCCCTGCATCCATATATTTCACAAGTTTGCTGTTGTTCTTTTTTACTACTCTTGTTGCGGTTGTGGTTGTCATTATTTGTGTTGCTGTCATCCTTAGGAGCTCCAAATGTGGCCTGTTAACTGGATTGTTCTAGGTGCAGAACAAAAAACCTTCAAAGGGTTGTATGAAGTATGTGAGAAAGACAACACTGACACCAGGAGAGAGAAGAGTATAGGCAAAATGTGGAACAGACTTGTTTGGAGTGATTGCTGTAGTTTCTGGCAGTCAAAGAGTTTTTAAGTTGTTGTAACCATCAGGGCACAGGTGGGACTTTGAAGAAGGCATTTTGCAGATATTTATAGTGAATAACTTGCAAGTGAGAGAATAGGGAATTTTCCTGAGAGTGCCTCTGTGCTCACTCTGCATTCCTGCTCTGTCATGGAGACGGCAGTCCAGAAAGGAAGAAAACTGAAGCAATTATTTCAGTTGTGGAAAGCAGGTTGCTTAAGGATTCGTGAATTAATTCCCTCATGGCCCTCTGTGACCTCTGTGACCCACTGTGAGACACGGATTTAGGAACTGGCTAAAATAATACCCTTGAGGATCCAACAGCATAGATAGCTAACCTGAGGCTTCACAGCAGCTGCAGAGGTTATTGCAGCCTTGAGGCTGCTGTGGCTGCCACAGGTAGTCTCTGTCGCAGAGCTACTCTGTCTGGGGAGCAAAATTCCACCTACATTAGGCTATTAGGCATTTTTCCCCCACAGAGTGAGTGGTGACAACAGGTTTTAGCCCTAAAATGTGTTCTTATGGCTTCCCAGTGATTATGTATACGTGTCGTGTGAAGACAAGATTATTCATCTAAACTTGTTTTCTTTGAAGGAGAAAATGAACATATTCCACTACAGTGTTAAAACCAAGACAACAAATGGCCCATCAAGAAATTACACTTAATAGGTGACTTAACACAAAAGGGAGGTTTTGCTATGTTTAAGGTAAAGATCTTTTGATGACAAGAAATGTAATGGCCTACTTTTCTATTTATCTTGAACATGTTGAAGGAGAGGGAAGATCTTGGGTTGTCTAAGACAGCATTTACATGATAGTTCATGATTAGATTTCCAATCAGGGATGTGCATTTAGGCCAAGGAGATGGAGATGTGCTCTGCTGTCTGCTTGCCCACACATCCTTTTCTGACTTTCATATTAGCCTCAGACTGCAGCAATTATAGTAGACCGGTGTCTTATGCTGCTGCAGAGGATTAGCAGGACTTGTACCCCAATAAAGAGATTCTATTAAAAAACAAGAGGTTTCTGCTATTTTAATAATAATAACAGAATACTGAATTATAAACCATCCTGAGTATCTCTACTACTAGTGCTATTGTTGTACTTTCTGTTTATTTACTGCTGATGTAATTGTATTTGTTTTATTCAGTTTCTTATAGCTGCTTTTAAAAAGGAACTAACTGTAGAATACAAGAATGGTTGTATGACCAGTTAATGCAATTTCTTTCTGACAGCACAAAAGTTTAACAAAAGTTTTCATGATAAAGAAATTGTTTTCTTTTTTTTTTCAGGTACCACGATCAACAGGATGTTACTAGCAACTTCCTTGGAGCAATGTGGTTGATTTCAATAACTTTTCTATCCATTGGATATGGTGACATGGTACCTAATACATACTGTGGGAAAGGAGTCTGTTTACTCACTGGAATCATGGTGAGAGTTTCTGAATTTATTCATTGGGTATGAGATTAAATTTGCTGCAATTAATCCCAAAATTTGTGGTAGTCATGAAGAAATATTTATTTGCTGGCTTGTAGAATATATATCCTTACTCACACCAGTCCCATGGTCTTTCATTCCTGGTAGTGGAATGGAGGACTTTCTTCCTCTTTACATAAAATTTAGCAGCTGTGTTATGAAATACAGAGAAACAAATTCCACCCTGACATAATTCGCAGCTTCAAAATCTCAACAGAGTCTTTCATTAAATGTTAAGGTATCATATAATCTCAATTATCTTTGGACATGTGTAGTTGGACCAGTACTAATAATGAACCTACAGTTCTGACTTTTGTTTCTTAAAATTAAGTTACTCACAAACAAAGAAATATGATGGTGGCTAATCTCCTAAAGCATTTTGCTTGAGCGTAGTTTTCTACATTATTTCTTAGAAGTCTAATAACATACTATCCATAGCATTCCATTGCTTTAGGTGGATTTATGTAGTTCAACTTTCACTGTAAGAGTTCTTGTTACCATTGATACGATTCAGCAACTGTTAGTCCATGCTTATTCAGTATATATTTATAAACTGTACTTAATGTCTGGTTTTAATTTTTCTGTATTGCAACATTTGGTCAAAGTTAGGCAGGAGTAAAATGATGTATTATAAAGTCTGGGAAATTTATGCATATCTACAGTAAATTAGAAGTAAAAATCTCCGGACTCTGACGCTTTCATTTGTATCAGCTCCTGTGTAAACGTCCCTGTGAACGAGAAGGGCAGAATGAGCATCATATATACTGTATATAGCAGTAAGATACATATTTGTTTCTGAATTTTTGCTGTTGATCATAAGTAATGCAGCTCCAATATCTACTTTCTGTTAAAACAGGTATATTGGGACTACGGCTGAAAACAAATGGTATCAAATAGTTGCCCCTTTTGAACAGACGTTTTGGTAAAATTTTTGTTTTTAAGACTATATTTTGTGTCCAAAGAGTAAAATAGTTCAATGCATTTTTGCAATGTTTAAGTATTTTTTCAAAATGCCTTTCTTTTTTTAAACATCTGATGGGTTTCAGATCATTGACCTTTATTGAGAAAGACTTCCAGTATATTTTGCAGGTGGTCACAAATGCATATCTCTTCAAATACAGAGTTTGCAATTTAGTTGGAAAGTACAGGCTGAAAAAAGAGGAATGACTCAGAAGGCTTTTTTAAAGGTTTCTGGCTAAGCTCAAATCTGCCATCTTCTGGGGTATTTGCCCTTGCCTCTCTTTCTGAGCTGGATTTTAATGCCAGAGAGAATAAAACATGGTCATAAGTTCATTAGGAAAAAAGGAGGACAAGCAGTATATATTGCCACAGGGATGTGTAGCGTGGGGACAGAACCCTGTTATAAAGCTTTCCTTCTTCCCGTGCACTGTTTAGAAATAAGAAGCAAATACTTGAAGATGCAGATATCAGATCATTTTGTTCACTCAAATTGTTCAGCACTTTTTGGCATTTCATTATGAAAAAACTTACAGGAACAGAAATCTAGGACCTTCAAAGCCCTGCAGAAGTGCAATGAGAATAGTAGTATTGATAATAATCATCTATGGGTTTCACACTGCTATTGCATTTATGCTAGTGCAAATGACAGCAGCATCTGGACTGTTATTTTGAATAGCTGTGGGTAGGCTTATGATTAATTACAGTGAAAAAAAGGTAAAAATAAAATCAGAAATACAGACTCCATATTATTGCAAATGTTATTCTATACACCTGTGAATGAACCACACAGCAGCTGAAATTATAAGATATATTTGTCATTTTGCTTATGCCAGCACCATTCAGATTCATATGTAAAATTATCTGTGGCAGTTGCTTCCATTGCTTTGGTGAAAAACTAAAGTACTGAATAACGTGTACTCTTTCCACACATGGCATTTCTTTTTCACAACTGAAACAAGATTCTGTTGAAAATTAGATTTGTGAAATGTATGGATGATACTCACGTTCATATCTTTGATTGATTGGTTTTGATGATTAAAAATTCTGCAGCTGCTTTGGAAGCATGAAGGCTCCAATCAGAGTCTCATGGTAATGATTTTGGGATAAATACCTCAGAGACAGAAAGCATTCTCAACCAAAAATAAGCAAGCCAGGTAGCTAGTGCGATGACAGGTAAAACAGTACTGAAAGCCTGACCCCTAATTACGTTTTTAAGGACATCTGCAATATGGCCTTCCCAAACGTCATTTTTGTGAAAAAAAATATGAAGCAATGGGAGAAAGTCAGATGTTGAAATTACTCTTTTATTTCTTTTTTATTTTTTAATAAAGGATCTGAAAGATATAAAGTATGAACAGGGAACATAACGAGCTATTTTCCACCCTAACCTGCAATACCAAAAAGCTTATAGGTCTTGAATATAATTCTTTAAAACCAGCTACTCTTCTGAAACTTGTACAGTAACTAATCAATGTTTGTTGTGGAAAAGATAAGATCCTAAAAGAACGGACTTACCGATTTTTATTTCAATAGGAGTGGTTGATGGTGTAATTAAAAGATACACCAGCATAATTGTTGAGTGAATGTAACAAAATCAAACTGTGTGATTTTAAGAGGAAAAATGCAATTCCCTAGCATCTGAAGTAGCAAATATGTTGTTGGATTAGTGTGATCAATACCAAATACCACTGAGTTTTTGCTTTTGGATAAGGTCCCTGTTAAAAAGGGTGGAAAGGAGGATCAATAGAAATACTTGTGAATACAAGAGTAGTTACACAGACTACTGAAGAGTTAATATTGGCTCTGCAAAACTGGTGGCCCACGGAGGGCTCCTTCAGTGTCTTGACCGAAATGAAGGAAGAGCCCAGGTGCCCTGGTTCTCCTCCCACTTCTGCCTCAGGAAGTACTTTCTGTGCAATGGAAATTGGACTGCTCAGGCTGAACCCTGCATTGTGCTTCAGCCTGGGAAGTAGGTTTTATGCAGTCTGCTGATGGCATCAAGTTGTGCTGGCTATTGAAACTGCAGCTACTGCTATCTCGAGGCACTGGTTCAAGTGGCATCTTTTAAACTCTGCAAATGCACACTGCTGGAAAATAGGAAAATTTTTACACATATTCAGATTATTATATAAGGAAAAAAGCCTTGAGAATCATTAAGAGTAAGCCAGCAAAGAAGTCTGATTAATATATTAGTAAAATTTAAAAAAAAAACCCAGCCTGTGAACAAAGAAGGCAAATACTGAAAAAATAGGTAGTTATACTGAACAATTTACTTTTTGATCTTGCAAAGCACTTAAATATGTGACATTTTAATGAAAATACTGACACAGCATGATACACAGTAGGTGGCATGGGTTAAGGCAGAGATGCTTTACAGACAGGCACGTGAAACTGAACTGGGTACCTCAAATCGATTACCTGTTGGTGTTTTTCCAATGAGATTTCACTAGATAGCAGTAGTAGACTATGGGCCAGGTGGACTATAAATCGGATAGCAAATGTGTCCTCTGCCCTCTGTATACATTAGGTAGATCTGCAAGAGCGTGATGGGTGCATACAAATGTGAGTGGTGTCACTGTTATCAGAATAGGATATAGAGGAGATGTGGAGACCTATGGCATCTTCACCATGCCATGCAGCTCATCGGAGTTTTGTCTGCCCACTGAAGATGCCATCCATGGTTGTCAATGCACACCCAAGCAGACCTCTCGTATCCTAGTCAGCAGGCTGAGCTTAGCTATAGGTGGAGCACTTTGTGCTGGTGCTAAGAGGAACTGCTTATACAGGCAGCACTTCCATCTCCTTAATGGCTTTTTGAAGTTAGGGCCTTGAAGTCGTTTGCCAAATTTTCCTTGCTTTATGAGGAGTATAACGAAGTTAGCAAAAATTTAAAGAAGGGAAGTAGAAATTGGTATAAGTAAAAGGAGGGGGCAAGTGTGAAAATATATGGGAAGATTCATAATTATTGACTGTGAGATGGATAATTTTTACAGATCTCTGTAAGCTTTTGTACCTACACAAGATAAAACTATGGCAATCCATTCTTGCAACTCCAAATACAAGGTTCTGTTGCAAGGTTTGAGAAGGACCCTTTCCTTTTACATCCAGCATTATATGGTGAGATAGTGCATTTATTGTATGACGCAAATGCAGAATCTTCCTGCAGAGACAACCACCAACAGTTAGAAGCAGACATGCAGAACTAGTAGGTCAAACCTATGCTGCTACAATAAAATGGAGGAGTTGCAATTGTCCTGTCACAAGATGCACAAGGTGGTTGGCTATAGCTTGGGTGTGAAGATTGCTTTAAATGAAATAGCCTTTTTTTCAGTGTCTGCCTCACTAATACTGGAAATGCAGCATAAATGCTTCTGCTATTGAAATGAACTCCAAAGAGATTGTTAAGCCTATGAAAGAACGAAGTAAATTAGGAAAGTTTTCTTAAATTTACATTTAAAGATGTTTCTTTTGGAAAAATTTGAACATCTTTTAACTACAGGATTTGAACACCACTCATGTAAGTGCAGAATTCTTATTATAGTAGTCGCAATGCAGTCAATGTATATAATCTGGCCTTAGGGATACTAGTTTTTATCAGTTTTAAATTGTGAATCAAAAATGAATCAGACCTGATGATAAAGCTTCTCACGCTGTAGCTTTTAATGTCCTTGTGGAAGTCTGCGTTTAGTTCAAAAGAGTCACGATTCCTTTCCTATGCATCACGAAAAAAGTGACGAGGATGAGGTGTTTCTGAGAATAGGGGACTCTTCATCTAGGCTTAAGTTGTGGTGTTTGTGCATACAGTTTTATCTCAGACTCAGACTGATCTTACCAACAAGTACAGGGAACTATCTACAAGAGGAACGTGGCACCTAGAGTAGTATAGTTTTTAACCATATTATTTTTTTCTATTAGCAAAATCTGAACTGTAACATCTTTGAAATTTAGTATTTACTAGATTGTAAGAAAAGGAGAAAAAAAAGTAGACTCTAACTGCATAGTTGACATTGGCTGCAGATCTTCTGGGATGATTTCTGAAAAAGAGAAAAAGAAGGGAAACGGATTTGAGCAATGAAATATGAAAATTATTTAATAGAACTTTCTATGGATAATGTCCAAAAAGGTCATAAATTATTTTGCATAACAATGACTAAAACATGGGATTTTAAATGAAAACTTTTGTTTACATTGTTCAATTCTGTAACAAGTTGCAGAAACACAATTGTTTATTAAGCACAGAAGTGTATTTTGAATCACACTTGAAGAGCTGAAAAGGTATGATTAAGACTAATACACTGCTTTGTGAGCAGATAGGTCTGGTTGAACTGATCAAAGCAACTCCATTTTCTGTGATAATGGTAAAAGAATAATAGATTGTATTGCTATTTAAAGGTTTATCTAGAACATTTTGCACATTGATCAAGAATCTGTAATATTTTTATCATTTCTAGTATCTGTTGGTAAAAAGTCAGAGCAATGTGGTGAATAGTTTTGTGGACGAGAAGCCTACTAGAGGAATTTCAAAAATCTAGAACACAGCTCAGTTTTTACATCCCTGAGAGTACAGGAAAATATGAAAAGCTTTTCATGCAAATCAGTAGCATCTCAGGTCCATGTCTCAGATATATGGTAGAATTTAATTAAGTTGGTTCTGAGAGTTCAATAATAAATATAAGTGATGTCAGGATTCAGAACAGATTATGTTTATTCCTTCTAACATAATACAACTTAACTGGACAGTGTGTCAAGCAAAAATGTAATACGGAGAAGACAGTTAATCATACTTGAATTATTAGGATTGAAGCTATTAAAAGTTGGGCTGCTGAGAAATTCTTCAGCTCCTTTATTATTGTTGTTCCAGAACAAAATGGAAACTTTTGTAAGGAACAATTATAGTTTGAGATTATTTTATGTCTGTGGCTTGTTGGGATGAAATTTCTAACTGAAGTAAAGAAAAATAAATTATCAAAATTGAGTTGAGAAGCTCCAGAGGGTGATCCCTGAAGCAGTGGTGTTTAGGCCAGTAATCTGAAATGTGAGAGGATGGCAGAGGCTCTACCTCCAATTGTCAGATTTAATACAGCAATTTTAATATATTTTTACATGTATTCTCATGCAACTTTTGTATTTACAACACAAGTGTAAAGAACATCATCGGTACCTGTTGTATTGAAGTGTAATGTTTCCCATCAGCATTGTAGGCTGTTGAGCCTGCTTGTTTAGTGAAGAGATTTCACCGTCTTGCTCAGCAAAAAGGTTTTTGCACATCGGCGGAAGCTGTCTTGATCTCCAGGGGTTTTTAGCTGTATGACCACTGAAGGTTTCCCAGGAGCCCAGCCACCAGAATGCATTCACTTCTTGGCCTTCTCTGAGTTAACACTATTATCATTTATAGGTTCCCCTGTAGAAGAGAGATTGTGTTCATTTTATTAATCATCATTTTCTGTGCTCTCTCAGAAGCCTTTCCCAGTACCCAGAATTACTCAGGGAAAGACATTTACTCCCACTACCACTACCCATTACTGTGTCTGACAGTATTTAATCAATTTCATATTTGTATACGACATTTAATACTCTTTATAATTCTTATTTTTGCAACATTGCTGAAAACCTTACAGACTAATTAGAAGTAAAGGAATCTGCTCATCAGCTGTTGTACAGATTAGAAGTTTAAATGTTGCAATAAATTTGTACCTATGGTGCAGAAAAATTCTGCTGAAGACAGTAGTAGCCAGGCAAATATTGAATATATGAAAGTATAAATAATGCAAAACTTTTTTAGTTCACCTTTTTGGCTGAGATGGCTTAGTTGTTGTACTATTACTCATCCTATTTTGTTTCAGTGTTGCAAGGTTACACATCTCTCCCAGTAAACAATGACAAATGCAAAACCACATTTATACAACTCCATTTCCCTGGCCTCTGTCTTGTGGATGGATTCCTCCCTCAACTTCTTCATTGCTTGTTTTGGTGAGGTTTTTTTTTACTTCAAGTAAGATTTCCATCTCCCCCCAGCCCTCTTCCCTGGTGATCCTGTAAGTCCAACTTCCAGAGAGCCAGATGGACAGAGTACCTTTTAAATTCTTACAGGATTTTCATTTTATGCAGAGCAGCAGGAGGAATGTTGTGCCCTTTCTGGCGCAGAGCTAAATTTCACACCAGAATCGTATGTCTGCAAAGCGGGCCTTCTCTCTCCCCCAGTGGATCCCAAGGGAAATGAGCAAGAAATGTGGCAACTGCCTTCTTTCAGCTACAGGCAAGTATAGCAGGACATTTCTGTGACAACTACAGCACTAAAGACTGCACTTCGCTTCCAGTCCAGTATACCAAAGCTGCCAGGAGAGTTTCAGCTGAGACACTGATACACAGTGTTGCTTCCTTTCTCCCCAATAGCACCCTCCAGGCATATATATGACCTCCAGGCAGTTGCAGAAATGGCTCAATTAATTGTTGTCTTGTAGAGGTATTTTGGAACCTTACCAAAGAAAGAACCAAGTGGAAATGCCAGAGGCATTTACTTAGACGAGTAGAGGGTTTCTCTGCTGACCAAATGCTGTTTTCAGTGCGGCTTATCAACCAGTGCTGACCATTCTTTGCCTTAGATAACCCTTTAGTTGAAGAGCTGCAAGCACGTCTCTTTGGTTATCACTGAAGCTGGGCCTTTGACAGAATGTTAGATGCAAATGCTAGACTTCATTGAAGGCTGAACCCTGCAGTTATGCAATCACTGTGTATTGCACCAGTGTGAACCCTCAGTCTCAGCATGTGTGAGCAGTCAGATAGGCATGGTCTTGATCCAAACTTCATAGCCCCACCCTCATTGGATACTTCGGTTGCAGAATCACAGAATCACAGAATGGCAGGGGTTGGAAGGGACCTCTGGAGATCGTCTAGTCCAACCCCCTGCCAAAGCAGGTTCACCTAGAGCATGTTGCACAGGGTCGTGTCCAGGTGGATTTTGAATATCTCCAGAAAAGGAGACTTTGGGCAACACCAGCTTTTTTCTTCTAGCTGCCATGTCTGTGTCTGCTGTGGTTTACCATAATGCAAAATTCTCTCTGGTAACTTTTAAGTCAGTCAGCTTTGGTCTGTTGGTTCTGGTGATAAGAGCAGAAAGCTCAGAGTGGGCTGCATCAGTGAAGAGGACAAAGGACTGTGGTTAGACTGCTAAAGGCATCTTAGCTTGTATAGTATGTAGTAAGTATATTGATACATAATCTCAGTAAACCACAGCAGGATCTGAAGGAGAAAAAAGGCAAAGTCAGGTCTAGTATTATGTTGTGTACAGTATAATTGGTTAATACAGACCTACCATCTTTATTTATTGTTATTTACACTCCTGTAGCACTTCAGGACTTTAACCCTTGATCCTCTTGATACCAGTGCTGTATAAAGACAGTAGAAATATATAGTCCAAATTCCTCAACAGTTTACCATCTCCATATAGCAAAGAGAGTGGGAAACAACAAGGCATTATGTAGGATCAAGACAAGTGATCTTGGCACACCAGAATCTTAAATACTTTCACTGGTTTTGCTAGGCTTCATAGTAAGTAATATCCTAAAAAAGAAGGGGAGGAATTTGAAAGAAAACTACATATGAGAGTTGTACGTGTTTCCAGGGAGCTTTTCCTAATCAAGACATAATGCAAAGGATTTTATCTGAAAGGGCTTATTAGAGCTCAGATTCATTGCTTCCATACTGATGAGATGGAAGAGCCTGGAGTCATAAAACATTGCAACTGAGGGCAAATGTTCTGTCTGGGTGGGGAGAAATTTAATGAAATATAACAAGGGCAAGTGTAGAGTCCTGCATCTGGGCAAGAACAACCCCACATATGAGTACAAGTTGGGGACAGACCTGTTGGAGAGCAGCGTAGGGGAAAGGGACCTGGGGGTCCTAGTGGACAGCAGGATGACCATGAGCCAGCAATGTGCCCTTGTGGCCAAGAAGACCAATGGCATCCTGGGGTGTATTAGAAGGGGTGTGGTTAGCAGGTCAAGAGAGGTTCTCCTCCCCCTCTACTCTGCCCTGCTGAGGCCACATCTGGAATATTGTGTCCAGTTCTGGGCCCCTCAGTTCAAGAAGGACAGGGAACTGCTAGAGAGAGTCCAGCGCAGAGCCACGAAGATGATTAAGGGAGTGGAACATCTCGCTTATGAGGAGAGGCTGAGGGAGCTGGGTCTCTAGCTTAGAGGAGACTGAGGGGTGACCTCATTAATGTTTATAAATATGTAAAGGGCAAGTGTCATGAGGATGGAGCCAGGCTGTTCTCAGTGACATCCATTGACAGGACAAGGGGCAATGGGTGCAAGCTGGAACACAGGAGGTTCCACATAAATATGAGGAAAAACGTCTTTACGGTGAGGGTAACCGAACACTGGAACAGGCTGCCCAGAGAGGTTGTGGAGTCTCCTTCTCTGGAGACATTCAAAACCCGCCTGGACGCGTTCCTGTGTGATACGATCTAGGTAACCCTGCTTCGGCAGGGGGATTGGACTAGATGATCTTTTGAGGTCCCTTCCAATCCCTAACATTCTGTCTGTGATGCCATAGAGAAGGGAATAGATGGACACAGAGCAGAGTAACATAGTAAAAATGACAGGCAAAGAAAATAACCATTACAGCAATCTCTGATATGGCTAAGAAAGAGATAATTTGCTTTGTTAAAGCAGATGGAAGGAAGCTTGCAATTATTGAGAGCTAAGTGCCAAGAGGAGAGACTGTGTGGACAGACAGGGAAAGTTGCAGTTTATGACGCCTAAGATCACACTGAAAGGTAATACCAAGTAATAGTTATTTTCTTCTGAAGGGTGTGTTTAAGCATTTTCTTCAGATGCTAAATTTAAAGTATAGCTTAAAATACAATGAATTTCACCCCTTTCTTCTCTTGCTGTTTTCAAACAGCGTGAGCTTGATGTCAAAAAGCCAATACCTGTAGACATTTTGTTTTTTCCCTCAACTTAGTCCATTCCTCCATTCATTTTTCTAAGGAGCATCAGGCATCATTTAGGCTGTGTAACTGAGAAAATAATTAGCCTACTAGTGTTTAACAAGTACCTAAGTGTATATGTGAATCAAATGTGCACATACACTTATTTCTATCAGGGCAACTTACTTTGGATTCTAGACATCAAAGAGGGTACCAAAGAAGGGCTTTAATGGACTATCTTTTACCTGCATGAGCATTTGAACTTAAGGGATTGTTCTTTGCCCTGAACAGGAGCAGCATGTTTAGAATTAAAAAGATGAAGAATGTCCTGAAGTTGTTTGCAGTTACATCAAAATGTTTTCATATAGGAGAGCAGGTAAAGAGATGGACAGTCAAGGCGAGTTCTGTCCAGTGTAAATGGCTGTAAACCTTATGCTTCAAGATTGTACTGCTTACAAATGCAAGTTTTACACCACCATCAGAGATCTGACACCACTGTGCAGTCCAATGTTTGTTGCTTTACCCAACTGAAAGACTGAGGACATGTCATGTTTGTTTTCAGACTTGCTGCTTTTACCAAAGACTAACATGCACCATTTCATATCAAGCAAGAAATACTGTGCATTCAGGATGAGATTCATGTGCTTCATCTTCAGATCCTTGCAAATAGAAAATAAGCATTGCTCAGCTCATCAGCAGATTCCTGGTCTTGCCATTTTAGAGAAGCACATTTTAAAATCTGTGATCTGTAAGGGCTTCTCCCGGTTTAGCAGATAAGTTTGTTCAGCCTGTACATGCTTTCTGGGAAACAGAAAAATTCAGGTAGATCAGCTTTTAAAACTGGTGGTTGTTGGCAAACCCTTGATCATAGAGTACTTGAAAGAAATCAAATTAATGGATTTTTAATTCTGTTATTACCTGTTTCCATTACATGGAGCAAATGAGCAATACAGTCAAACTTTAACTTTGGCTTACCCAAGTTGCTTACACTGTATGTGCTGTAATAATTTGTGTCCAGGTTGTTTAAAAGCTATGTCTAAATTGTCAACACAGCTTATAACTGTTTAATGCTTCATTTCATGTGAACGCATACAAAACTTTTCTGCATAGAAAAAGAATTCTGCAATCTTGAGAAACTGAAAGCTGCATTGTCTGTTTTTCTAATTTGCCTGAAATCACTGAAAATTTGAATAGTCAGCATGAATTAATTAGAGGTTTTGGCCATTTTTTCCTTTTCTTGTGAAAAAGTCTTAAGTCAGACCTTTTAGTTCTGATGTACATAGTTATGAACATTTACTAACTAGCACAAACTGATGCTTTTTAATTCTTTGAAATATGACACTTGCTTTTTCATCTTTTAGTTTAGCCACACCTTGAATGGACTGTTCAATGTGGTAGAAGTTGGTGGCTTTCAGATATATATCTCTCTAGCTAAAGCTGCAGTGGACTGATGAGGGAACAGTATGATTATTCATTCTTTGATTCTCTTTTTCCTCAAATTTTGACATACTGGAAGTCCTAAGTGCCCTTAAAGGCAGGCTGCTTACCAAGCCCAAATACACTACAGTAACTCTGTAATGCAAGAGGCAGACAGGGGGCTGACTGAGGAGTGCAAATTCCAAACAGAATTAATTATTGCCTTGATACTTGAAAATATATACATTCCTGCCTTTTTCATTTCCTTTGTATGTTATATAATTCCCCTGAAAGTTAAGCAAGAGCTTGAAGCAGTGATATGGTTTATTATTTACTTCAAAACAGGGTAAAAAGAATGATGTTGAAAATTATAAAATGCATTAATCAAATATAAGACTTTTTGGGATTTTATTCTCAAAAGAGCTCTTTTTGCAGTTGAAAAAATTGTCTAAGTAATTTTAATACAAAAGTAGCTGCTGCATTATGTAGTATTGATATAAGAAAAAAGCATGTGAGCATATGAGCATGAATTCATGTTCCTGATTTTCCTGTGAATTGGGATATTCAAAAACATGGTTAGCATGATGCTTATGACGCTACTATTTTAAAGTAACTGTATTGGCTCTATTTCATTTCTGCAATTTGGAATAATTCTCACTTTATTGGTATTTTTAAGGATGCTGAGCCATATAATTTTCAGGGGAGCCATATAATAGTGCAGAGCACTGTAACATAAAATATTAATTAGCATCATGCCTTTAAGTGGAATTTCAATCTTATTTCTGTAAGCTGTTAGTTGTTTAAAGAATGAGCATAATTTGTGTTCCTTCAAAGTACTGTAAAACATAAACGTGCAGATACTATAATACTTCCTTCTTTTGCAGAAAAGAGCTCATTTTGATATCCTGAGATCCCATCATATCCCACAAAGCCTGAAGGGGTAACCTGAATCTAGAACACTTTGCCATTGCAGTAAGCCATTCTGGAGATAAGGAAGATAGCAGCGCACATACTCCATAGAGGTGGTTGTCATAGCTTGCCCGTGACAATGTTCTGCTGCTGCAGGCAATGTCTTTCACGTGAGATATAAAGCTACTGGTTTTAACAGCGTTTGGCCCTTACAACGGCTGTGCCACTCTGAAAAGTCATGAGAGTTAATTGCAAAGGCTGGAATAATTTAAACTCAAACCAAATTCCTTTTGTCTGTCAGCATTCTTCTAGTCTTTTTTTGGGGGGGGGGCGCTGGGAGAGGGGATCTAGTATTTCTTTCCCCCGTAACTTGGCATAAACAGCTGTTTTGTGCCACTTTGCCAGTGGTGTCTGTATTAATAATCTCATTCTGTTTTAGCATTCTTGCTGTAATCAGGCTCAAGTTATGTCATTAAATCAACATCTGGCCTCGGTTATCCTGACATCCTGGACCAAAAGATGTCTGCTTTTCTCTTTATGTTCTTGCCAGTGTATGGGGTAATTTATTTATTTATTTGCCCACAGAGAAGTCTTCTGCATATTAGAAGTTCCCTCCTGCTGTCCTTCACAGGAAGGAGACCAGAGGAGAGCTGTCTGTTTTTTGGGGAATATGGCATATGGCAGAGCATCTACTGCCTAGTCCTCTTCTCAGAAGGCTTGATGCATGTCTGAAGTGCTCAGCCTTGAGCTGCATTGGCTGTCTTCTTCCTTTTTAACTCTTAGTGGGATCTGGAGAAGCAAAAGAACTTAGAGCCCCATTTTGTCTCATCTCGTGGAGAGCAAGACTTCGTGTAAATTTTCACGGACTTCTATGGACATACGGCTGGAGAACAGAGAGGGAACAGCAAAGCTAGGAAGCTTAGTATCAAGGACAGGAGAGAAGCAGGAAATGCAGCAAAATTACAAGGGACTCATTCAAGGGAATATTGAGAGCTGTTGGGGATAGCAGCTTTGATAGGTGAGAACTAATTGCAGATAATTAGGTGTTTCTGAGGGAGCAGATGGATTTCTTGGAACAATTTAGCGGGGCAATGAAGAATTAATTAATTGGAGACTTTCACAGAATTCATTGGATGCCTTACTAAGTAAGCAGAGAGAGCAGATTCATTTTTTTGAGGACACTGAGTGAATAAGGGTTTCCAATGAGTTAATTTATTTTACAATCTCTATGTGTTTATTAACGGAATTTGTGTTTTGGAAGCTAGATTCAGAGATGTCACGGTTTAAAGCTGGGCTGGCTATTAAACCTGCGGCAGATGCCCTCTGTTATCCGCCCACCTCCCCCCAGAGGGAAAGGGAAAGGGAAAAGGGAGAGAGACTTACGGGTTGGAAAATTAAAACAGTTTTAATAAACTATAATAATGAAAAAAAAGTATAATAACAATAATAGAAATAATCAAATATATACAAATATATATATAAAACCAAGATTGAGCTCCCCTGAAGTCAGCCACGTCACCACCGGCACTGCAGGGCAGGCTCCGGGAAGGCCCAGGCTGGGCCCAGCGATGGTCGAGAGCTGGATTCAGGGATGCACGGATCGGGATTGGGGGCAGCAGGAAAACAGACGGAGTCCTCCCTGGACACCGGCCATAGCAGAAAAAGAGCGAGACCCTCGTGATCCCCCCGCTTTATACTGAGAATGACGTGTATGGGATGGAATACCATACCCTCGTTGGTCAATTTTGGGTCACCTGCCCTGTCCGCTTCCCCCTGCAGCTGCGACCCCCCTTCGGCTCTTCACTCGTAAGCAGTGAGGAATTCAGCAGTGACCTTGGTTTCTTTCAAGAATAAGTACAGCAAGAGCCTTTCTGCACAACATCCCTACCGGTGCCTCAGTGATAACTACAAACTTCGAGCGTTATCAGTCCTAGAAGCAGACACTGTCTGCAAAAACATGCAGTTAGTTTCAGAAAGTGCAGTTACTTAGAGGAGACTTAGCTGAAAGTAAAAATCACTGAAAGGAAAATCGGCCTGGTTTAGGCCAAACCAGGACAAGAGATTTCTTCTGGATTTTCTGGAGAGAGTAAGGCAGTTATAGAGGTAGGAAATCGAGAGAGAGTAAATTCATGGCAGAAAGAGTGGAAAAAAGCTCTGCAAATGAAAATGTGGTAAGCTTCAATGTGGAACAAGAGATTCCTTTCCACTGGAGAGTAACTGACTCAGGTGCAATAACAACTACATTGGGGTGGACCTGCAATTTAAACACAGCCTCGTATATTTAATGTGATTTTTGTACTTTTAAAAAGAACCTGTAAAGATTGGGTTTTTTTTTGTAAAAAAAGACTAAGGCAGCAGAATTTATTAATAGCATAAAGTAAATGATACCTCTAGATATTTATAATAGATGCTGCTTCTCATGACCTGGCACATTTTAGCCTCCTTTCCTTTCTTCTCCTCCAAAAAAACCATTTAAATTTATGATGCTGATAAAGGCACTGGCATTTCAAAGGGATAGGCACCTACTGGCTTTGGCCTGTTGTGGATATGCATGTCCCTGTATATACATGCGTATGCATACATGTACACAGCACAAATTAGAAAATTGATATTTTCTCCATCCAAGTTTTGAAGAAATATTCTTGTGTATATGTGCTATTTTAAATGGTAATAAGATAAGCAGAAATACTATAGGAAAAGATTGTTGAAGGACTCAGAGAACAACAGGGAAGTATACTAAAGTGATTAAATACTAAATTTATTATTATTTTTAGGCCCTACAGAAAATCCTAAGAAACTTCTCTGTTTTTTTTTTTTGTATACTAAATACTAATCTAATCTTATTTCCTCTTTAGCAATTGCTGTAACCTTGAGACAATTGTTAAGGGCAGGGTATTCTGCATTAATGTAGTAATATTCTAGGTTTCAAAAGTTGTTTTGATCACGCCCTTTGTTTATGCGCTAGAAGTGGGATGTGTTCAAATTTTCAACCAGGAAAAAAAGCTGAACTTTTACATGATGCTGCTCACTAATTATTTTGATGCCTTGACAGTTTATCGGCCTGTAATTACTGACTTTTCCTATTACTCTGGACTGAAATAGCTGTAGTGTGTTTGCGATATTTACCAGGGATGAATCACCTGATGCCTGACATACTTTTACAGCAAAGGAGGAACTTCCACTGGAAACACTGCAAAATGCAGCAGTAACATCTTGGGGGTTTGTTTTATTGTTTTCAGGGCGCTGGGTGCACTGCACTGGTGGTAGCTGTGGTGGCAAGGAAGTTAGAACTTACCAAAGCTGAAAAACATGTGCATAATTTCATGATGGACACCCAGCTAACTAAACGAGTAAGTCATACTTTATATTCACAACTGAAAAGGAAATGTGTATTAATTTATTTCTGCATTTGTTTTAAATACTTTCCTGCCTTTCTCCTATTGAACTTTTTCACAGGCGTGATTTTGAAAGGAGAAGGAATCGAATGCCTTGAGCTTTTCTTTGAATTGAGGGCAACTGTGAGCTCTCAGCAGATTTAGAGGATTTGAGTATTATTCTATAGAGTGTCCTTGCAGCTGGAAGATAATTGTTATAACCAACAGTTAAATGCTGTGAAACTAAAGACTATTATATTAAACTAAAAAACTTTCATGCAGCATATGGGAAGAATATATAAATTTTTTGTAGCCAAAATAGGTGAGATGACTGACAGAAACAAGAATTTCAAGCTATGAAGGACGTTCTTAACAAAGACATATAGTTTGTGAGTGAGACAGTCTTTGTGATTGCTTTGTGTACTCTGCAGGGTTCACTTAGTGACACACAGTACTGCAGTGCTTTGAAAGATGGTTGTAGATAACTATTTTTAGAAGAGTGTATTTAAAAAAAACCTCTAGAAATCATTAGAACTCATTAAAAATATTTTTAAATTTTCCTTATGAAATATAATTTAAACTACAGTAACATCTTGGAAAATGAAAGAATGCAGCAAACAAGGCAATAGAAACCCTTTATTGAAATAAAACAGGTCAGTGTTGAGGGAACAAGAAAATGAGTAGGAGCTACAGAGTCCTCTCAACTTGTTTAATGACTGTTATTGAGAAGAGCCAATACAGAGAGGAAGGTGTTCATTTGTGCCCTTTAAAGTTTATTTTATTCAGCTATCCTTCACGTAAGTCTAAATATCAGTCTAATAGTGTGTCCAAGTTGGTAGCTTCAAACTCATGGAACTCAGAGCACATGAAAAGCAAACCAAGCAAACAAATCTGAGATGCACATCAGGTCAGAAATTGGTTATGCAAATGATAGAGAGGTTTCCTCACAGCCTGGAGATAGCTGTACCTTGTGGGAATGAGAGGACTAGATAGAGAGTGTGAAGAGGTGTCTAAAATGTGATTGTGCTTCCACTGAAGTTAGAACCAAGGTTCTTCAACAGTTCTATAGGTACAAGGTGGTGACCTCTTGCTAGGAAGAGCTACTGCTCCTGCAATGCCTTTACCGAGACATTGACTTAGCTCTGACGCTGTAGTGACTGGCATGATATAAAGTTGGAGGGAGAGAAAATAGAGATGAATAATAAGGACAGTTTTCCTTTGCAAGTAATCTAGTCATTCTGTCATTGATCGACATTGCATTGGAATTCTTTGTTGTTTTAAAACATTCTTGAAAATTTTGGAGGGCCTAAGAAGGAACTGTAGGTACTCTTACCTTTAACATTTTTTGGAAAGCCTAATTTAAAAAAAAAAATTCAAAGCACTTATGAAATAGAACACTGGCCACATTAATTGACAATATATTTTTTCATCTCCTTGGAGAATGGTAAAAAAGAAACAAGAATAAAAATGTAAAGAAAAAAAGAAACAAAGTGTGTTCAACAGCTCTGGAAATTTAAAAGACTCTTAAATTGCTAAAAGAATTGAAAAGAACCATAGAACAAGAAAGAGAGAAATTTTATTATCCTATTAAATACATTTAGTTAATTATCATACAGATAATGCATTGGAATTCCCTCACTGTATTTATATTGCATAAACACCAAACAGTGCTAACTCTTTAAAGAGGAACAAATTATTCCCCGATGCAAAGAGAGCTGGTCCCAGCTCTGTCTTGTCACATTTATAAGTAACACGGAAATTGCTCAGCAGTCCCCTTGGTCCAGTTATTCCTTTCTGCCCTCAGTGCTCCAGCTTCTTGATGCACCCGCTTCCCACAGTTAGGCAGGATCTTAAGTGCTTTAGAAAGAGTTTATACCAGAAAAGAGAAGACATGACGTAATACCACTTTTGTCAGCCTGGTCTTTTTCTTTTATTAAACAGGTGAAAAATGCAGCGGCCAATGTACTCAGGGAAACATGGTTAATTTATAAAAACACAAAGCTGGTTAAAAAGATAGACCATGCGAAAGTAAGGAAACATCAACGCAAATTCTTGCAAGCTATTCATCAGTAAGTACTATTTTGCTTTGGTTTTACTCTCCAGGTGTTTTCTCTCTTAGTTTCTTTCTCTTTCATAGTCACTTTTGGTCCCCATGTCCTGTCCTGCCCCCTTCCTTCTTTCCCCCTCCACCCCCCCGCCTCTTTCTCTGCCTTCATAGAACGTGGCTCTTGGGGTTGATTCTTCTCTAAGAGTAAGACAAAGATAAGGTTTCACTGTATACTTGTTTAGAAAAAAAAAATTTGCCGGCTGGGTATGTCCAATATGGGGGAAATCCAACTTGTTTATATTTTTTTATAAGTTTCCCATGCTTCTTGAGTTATATAAGACTTTTTTTGTCTTTTGCCACTGAGACTATCGTTAGTTGTTATGTGTTTGCTTACAGGTAGTAAGATACAAGCTACAACAGACAGAAGAAAATGGGAAAAGTTTCATTTGTAGTAGATGTTTTAATAATTTAAGATCAGAATGATGTGATAGAAGAGAGCCTATGAGTATGTATGTAGTGTTTAATGAAAAGAATATGCATCAAGCGTTATTGTAAAGCCCAACAGCAATTAGTTGCCTCTCTCCACCATCTATTCTCAGTGCATAAAATCAAATCTTGGTATGTCAGCTATGACCCCTGACATCCGTTCTAGAAAATGGGAGCATACGCCAACAGTTGTGTGACCTTTAAGCACCTCTGGCATGATTCAGATGAGTTCTGCCCCTATACTGAAATATTAAGGAGTTGACAAGCCTGAGAACTGTAACCAGTAGTAGGATTAAGCTGAATTATGGTATTGCCAGACTATAAGTACTTATCTAAAATTCATAACCATATTTGTCATAAAGCACATGAAAACCAGCAGAACTGCACAATGGTTCAGTTACTCTTCCTTGGACTACATGGGAGAAAAAAAGAGACTTTTGTTTCTGTTTCATAGCAATGTTTTAAAGCAATGGGTAGCTAATCTTAAGTATTCTAGAAGCCTTGTTTACTATATTATATTTAGCAAACTTGCAGGATTAATTGTTATTGTGCTATTGCAGAAATATTTGAAGGAATAAAAAGATGACAAAAGTTGAAGCATTTTTACGTGCATATAAAAAGTATATTTTCCCAGTTTGGTCATCCTGCTTAGCTTAAAGGACGGGGAGGCGGAGAGGAGTGGCAGGGCTTCTGGGATAGAGTATGGCATATCCTGTGCATCCTTTGCTGGACTTGAATCCTAGATTGCAAAGGTTATTCCTTAACATTTTAACTTTGGTATTTATCCTCTGTGTGTGTGTGTGTGTGTTTGTCTGTGTGTGTGTCTGTGTGTGTGTGCACACACATGTTCAGAGAAGACTCTAAAAAGCACAGCAGGCTCGATCTGCCACTTTATTTATCATTCAAGCCCAGAAGAGCTTCACAGGATGAAAAGTGTTGTCCTGCACCTGCCTTAAAAGTTCATTAATCAGGTGGGGTGAAGAAGGTGGCAGCAGTATTTTTTTCCTAGCTGTGCCAGCCAGACTTTGAGTAGTTATGTTAATAATGCATCTCCCTCTGTCCTTTAGCGCTTTGCATCCCATTCCCAAAACTTTTGTATTTAAGCAAAAAAGAAAACAGATAATTTTCTCAATATTCTGAAGAACGTGCCATGGATGAAAACATTGCTCTAGCAGTTTGCTTTCTTCCAACTGTAGCAGAGTAGATGGGTGTGAATTATTTTTTCTGCTTTTGCATCTTTGAACTTTTCTCAAGTGACTCATGGTCATATATGGCTCTTTTGCATCTTTCTGGATTCTTAGGCTTTTATTGGTCCTCCTCCATTTCCAACCATTTCACTGGAGACAGAAATAAAAGGAGTGAAGTTTCAGGGCCGGTTTTATATAAGTAACCAGAGCAGATCATGATAACAGTCTCAAAATCATGGGCACAGCTCTAAAACTGCCTTCAGCTGATCTGGGTCTTTTTTGATTCTCATGCACACTAAATAAGATGAAGGTGAAATCATGGCTCTAAATGATACTATTCAAAGGCATTTTATGTATTGTATGAATAAGAAAATCTACAGATGATAGTTAATGGGGAGGTTTGAAGCTATTGTAAGTTCCTTCATCATGAATGCAAGTGATTTTAGACTCCACCTCGGTCAGTTAGATTGAAAGAATTAGCAACTCCCTAGGACTTCTCACCTGCTGAATCGAGCCCACTGTGCTCCTTTGGTTGTTTTAGTATATTTTACAGTTTGTTTTCTTTTGTTTTGTCTTTTTATTTCAACAAAATGAAAATAGAGCTCGGAAGTAAGTTGTATGAGCTGTTCCTTTCTAAATTTGCAGAATTTACCACTGTCTGCATGCAAAAAATAGAGTCTTTATTTGTGAACTTCAGTGGTCTGATTGCTGCCATGGAAACGCGATCCAGAATCATGATCTTTTGCTGTGATAAGTGAAGTTATAAAATCAAGATCTTTCCTATTTTCTTCTAATGCATTTAAGAACGAAAGTCTGACAGTTTTCTTCAAATCCGGCTGCTGCAGCTAAAGACTTGCCATTACCTCGAGATACATTTTTGTAGTCTGTGACAGATATTGGGTTGGTTGCCATGAAGAACTATCATGTTGGTGTCAGCTGGTACTTATATTGCAACAACAACAATGGATTTCTTGGAATTTTAAAATTAAAATACTAACTGGCAAACAGATGAATCAATGAGTCTTAAGAAAAGCAGAAAACACATATTCTGCAAATCATTTGAGAGATGCTCACCAAAACACTAGGGTCTCCAGTCAAATCATTACATGCTTACCTCTGATTAATTATTCTGTTCTGAGACTGTAATGATATGACTCTGTGCCTTGGAGACTCCTCCATATTTTTTGCTTGAGAATAGCTCTAGCTTATAGACTCTGAAAGCACCATTCCTACAGTCTGCATTTATGTTGTGCTCTGAAGGAAGCCTCCAGGGGAAGAAGAGCATGTGATATTCCAGTAACGAGCCACTGGAATATCAATTTTATGTGAACAATTGATTTCTACTTTAACAGAGTTATTTCCATGTGTTTTAAAAGATATTTCACTCTTCCCAACCTATTTTCTCATGGCGGTTAGCCTATATATGAAAGGAAAAAGGTATGAACAGAAACTTCCTGATTTTGGAATATCTCCAAGACGACTTCTTTAAACTAGCTTTCTAAGTAACACTATCACTGAGAAGCAGCCAGAGCATGCATTAGCAACCCACATGTCACAAAATGCTGCCAAACTTATTTTCATTCAACAGCTAACCAAATGGTTAGCTTGGCTGGCCCTTGACATACTAGTAGACTTCATGGTGTCTTATCACACATTGTTTAGAAATTGATATTTTGTTTTTGAAAAATGCTATTTCCTGCTTAGATCAGCCATCAGAAAAGTCATTGAAAGTCCAAATAATTCTCTTTTGGGAGGTGTTGAACAATGACTCATACTTAAAGGAGAAATTGCTTGTTTGTGAAAATCGCATCTACAAACCACTCCTCTAGTAGTAAATCTGAAAAACATGGACCTTGTTTCAGGGAGCACATCAGAAAGGTCGTGTATATATCTTTCAAAGAATGTGCATAACTAATAATAATGCAGATAGGTAGGCATCAAAGAGAAAAATATACTCTTGCTGCTTCTTTCACAGTTTTTCAATGCTGTGGTTTAAATAGCAATTGAAAAGGAATGTCTAATGTAAGTTTAAAATGTAATCATATTTAGATTCACAAATTATGTAAGAAAATTAAATGTATTGGCAAGTATGTTAGTTATTTAGCTGCTGGTCAGATGGAAGTTCTGTTTAAAGTAATGAGAAACTCACTTATCACTGTATTTCCATCAGGTTCAAACACCTGCTAACCCAATCCATTTCCGACAGAACAGGGCTAATACCTGTATCTAGTCATGTAGGCATGGGAAGATTCTTGATTGCTACAACAGTAATGACAAAAACCAGTTGTTCTATGTTTCTTCCTATATCTACTTGTTACGATACTGAGGCTTTGAGGAATGTTTTGGCTTTCTTTCATGTAGTCTGGATAAACTGTTATCTCCCTTTTTAAATTCAACTTTGACCATGGCAAACGGTATTCTCAAGGACATCACATTTCCTTGCTCTTTCGTTTTTTGCGGTGTTGAAGAAGCATGCTTCTCATTGTAGCAGGCACATGACCAATTCTGACTTTACACAAAGTACTCAAGGCATTGTCCATGCAGTTATTTCCTCTTGTAAGTTTTGTGCATGCTTTTTAGAAATCCTAATATGACCACAGACACAAAAAAATCTGACTTAAAATTCCGCTTTTTAGATTAAGAAGTGTAAAAATGGAACAAAGGAAACTGAATGATCAAGCCAACACTTTGGTGGACCTGGCAAAGGTTAGTAGGCAATTACTGTTGTTTTAACATTCATCTTTTTGAAATGAAGATTTTGTAAGTGCAAATGTTATGCATTATACATGCAGATATTGCTAGCAAGTTTGTTATTTGTAGAAAATGAAAATTTGTGTCTGTTTTGTGGTAATACCTACTCAATGAAACATCTTTTTTATGGCTCTGTCCAAAGTTTGAATGCACTACTTTTTTTTTGTACATTTGAGAAAGATTTCACAATTCAGAGGCTGATTCTGGGAGCTCCTGAAGTGACTGCAGTGATCATGGTAAATGCTGAACTGTGAGTGGGCTGTAGTAGTGTAGTGCTGCGTAGTAAAGAGATTTCCCATCCGGTGATAGTGACTGTGCCATGAGGGACCACAGTACACAGGCTCTCTCCCAGACTGGGATTAGAGGTTCTGGTTTTCTATTCCTATTGTTTTATGCAGCAGTGACTTTGGACAAGTAAATTTAGGTCTGCATTTGTTTAAGTTTTTATAATTAATAATAGCTGCCTACTTTGCCAATAGATCATAAGAATTTATTAATCTTTTTAAACCCATTTGAGGTGAGGTGAAAGAGGCTATTCAGTTCAAACTGCTTTTCTGTTGTTGCCAGGATTTTTCATTAATATAAAATAATAACTAGAGAGTTAGAGGGCTGATAGCATTCCAGGTTTCACATTAGACCTCAGTATTTAATAGTTTGATCTTAATTTGAGGCTACATTAGAGGCATTAATACCCATTTCTTAAGGGTTTCTTGTACACCTCTTAATGTACCTCAAAACCCTCCTCAATTTAGAGTGCATCAAAGCAAAGATTAAACTCTTCAGTGTTGATTCCCCTTTTGCTTTAGAAAACCCCTTGACAACTTCAGTTGCTGAAAATATATTTCAGTCTAATGCTTCTGGCAACTGATAAGGACTTTTCAGGTACTATTTAATGTAGACTAATTTGCTTTCAAGGGTTATGCTTGCATCTTGAAACAGGGGGCAGAGAAATGGGTTATGGACAGTCATCTGATACTGAAGTGCTTTTCACTTCAGGCAGTCAGTCATTCAATTAATTTTAATTCCCTTTGGACGGTTTATAAACTTCAACCAGTTTGTCTGCTGAGTTACATTCAGTTTTGACTCTAGTTTAAGTCTGATCTGAAGTCTCAGTCTATCAGAGGGAGAAGAAATTCAGTCATTATTTTTAACCAATTACAGGTATCTATGAAATAACACATTTCAGATTACATTTTTACTGACTGCTATAGCATTTTAAAGTATACCCTATGTACTTGCTGTTACCAAACACTGTTTTGTAGAGGGCAGATAGATTGAGGAACGCAGAAGTAGAGAAGTATACAACTGAGTTTTTACTCCTTGCCCTACATTTCAAAAACAATCCACCCAACTACTCTTACTACAGCCGGTTCAAGATAACCTAGTCAGTTTAAGGAGGGAGCAAATGAACATCATCTGTGTTCTACTTAGAAGAATGAAGGTATTTAAAACCAGAGGAAATATGGAAGAGTCAAGGATGGAGCATGGCTTTGGAGCTTTCGTTCTCCTGGTGGCTTACAAAACTGACTGTTCACAGAGCTTAGCATGGTGCATTTCTAAGCACCTGCACTTTCAAAAAAAGGTCTGTTTTTTTGTCTAATTCATTTAGACCTTGTCATCTAAAGTGCTACTCAAAATGTATTACATTTCTGCTCAACAAATTTAGTAGAAATTTTATTCTGAAACTACAAGGAAGATTTTTCTAGCTATTTCACAAGACTAGCTATTGTTATAATATTGATATCCTTTTTTTCGTGAAGTGCAAAAGGGTTTACAAACCCTAGTAGAGTTGTGCTGCTTGTTACAATATTTGTAAGATCTCTCTAAACCTTTGTTAACGTCCTTCTACTTTCAGACTCAAAACATCATGTATGACATGATTTCTGACTTAAATGAAAGAAGCGAAGATTTTGAGAAGAGACTTGTTGCTCTGGAAACTAAACTGGAAACTTTAATTGGTAGCATTCAAGCTCTCCCTGGACTGATTAGCCAGACAATCAGCCAGCAACAGAGGGATTTCCTCGAGGCTCAGATACAAAATTATGATAAGCATGTTGCCTATAGTGCTGAACGATCACGATCTTTGTCAAGGAGAAGGAGATCATCCTCCACAGCACCACCAACTTCATCAGAGAGTAGCTAGACGAGAATAAGTTAACCACAAAATAAAGACTTTTTGCCATCATATGGTCAATATTTTAGCTTTTATTGTAAAGCCCTATGGTTCTAACCAGTGTTATCTGGGTTCTGATATCAGAATCCTGGAAACCTGAACACGTTTTAGGCCAAAATGAGTGAAAACTCTTCTTTTTTCCCCCCTCCTCCTCTCAGATGCACAGTGAATGCACCTATTATTGCTATATTAGATCGTTCCTCCTGTAAATTCACTAACTTTTTATTCATGCACTTCAAAAAAACTTTACTACTGCAGTATATAATATAATAAAAAGGTTAATTTCTGCACATAGTTACTTGGTTACTTGGACTTAACAACTAAGAAAAAGTTCACAATCAAATGGCCTAATTACAAACTTTTAAGAAACAAAATTGAAACTTAATCATTATCTCTCAATATAAAAACTAATTATCTAAACTTTGCTTGCAGTGGAGGGGGAAAAAAAAATCAATTTTCATCTAACAGTGTGCTGTATATGTATAGTCATTTTAAAAGGTCACTGACAGGTTTGATTTCTGAAGTGATTAATTAAAAATGTAGTTTATCCTAGAAAATAAGTTATGAAGTACGCTATGGGTTTCTAAAATCTTCTTAGGGCTTTTGTTTAACTTGCATTTGTACACACACACATAGATAATATATATACATATATACTTATGTATATAAAATTATTTATGCAACGCCCATGGCAAAGATCTTTTAAACTGACTATTTGTAAAGCTACTGGCATGCAAAAAGCACTGTTCATTTATTCAGAGTCTCATATGCCAGGTAGGTATGTCCAGACAGAAGCGTCACTTTCAAGCTGAAAGTCTCCCATTAATGCTATTTGAGTTTTGAAAGTGTTAGGTTGCTACTTTCTCTGCTCCCTTTTTTTGTGTTCCAAGTTTCTGGAGTGACTGACTGACACAGAGTTGTATCCAGAATTGTGTGAAGGCAACACAATGTTCTGTGTACATTATGTTTGGGTAATCCCCATGATTTCTGCTCTGCAGTCAAGCTTAGCAAGAAAATTTTAGCAATATTTCCAAAAACTTGTTAAAATAACCTGCTGTAGACTGGAGTTGCAGCAGTGGGGTATCTGTGGTACTTTACTTTCATGCACAAATAATGTCTCCTGCTTTCTTAAAAAAAACCCGCACAGCATAGTGTACACATTTATGAAAAAGTTCTGTCTGACTTTTCTCCTGGTTTGTATTCCAGATCAGCAAACCTAGGTAAGCTTAAGTGCTCAGCACGTGCAACTTGCATTCACAATTCCTAATGATAAACAGGAACTTATTTGATTTTATGAAATATTTTATAGTACTTGTTATTTATGAAATATACTAGTCCCATCCACTCCTTCTAATTTACAGACAATAGCAACACTATAGCTAAGTATAACAAGTAGGTATGGCTGTCTGTTTCTGAGGATTATTGCATCTGCATAGAAGTAACCAACATGCATGTTGAAGGAAATGCTGATTGCTCCATGCGATGTTGTGAGTTTTGGTCAGTAGCAACAGGCAGGGAATACATTAATGCAGAAAGTCAGGGCAGAAGCGTGCTGGACAAGACAGAATCACAGAATCAACTAGGTTGGAAGAGACCTCTAGGATCATCGAGTCCAAACTTTGACCTAACACCACTGTGTCAACTAGACCATGGCACTAAGTGCCACATCCAGTCTTTTCTTAAACACCTCCAGGGATGGTGACTCCACCACCTCTCTGGGTAGCCCATTCCAATGCCTAATAACCCTTTCTGTGAAGAAATTTTTCCTAATGTCTAAGCTGAACCTCCCCTGGCGCAGCTTGCGGCTATGTCCTCTAGTCCTGTTGCTAGCTGCCTGGGAGAAGAGGCTGACCCCCACCCCACTACAACCTCCTTTCAGGTAGTTGTAGAGAGCAATAAGGTCTCCCCTGAGCCTCCTTTTCTCCAGGCTGAACAACCCCAGTTCCCCCAGCCGCTCCTCATAGGACATACCCTCTAGACCCTTCACCAGCTTTGTTGCCCTCCTCTGGACTCGCTCCAGCACCTCAACGTCTTCTTGAGGTGAGGGGAAAGAAGAGCTGTTCTCTTCAACACCCAGAAGTGCACAAACTAGATGCACAATCTGAAAAACAGCAGACACTTCAGGCCTATTTGAAATAAAGGGTCTGCCTTTTTTGGGGATACAAAATATATAACTGATGAATGTAAATTACATCCAGAGGCATTGCTTGTTTATGAAAAGGTCAAGAATTTCTGCAACACTTTTTATGTCCTTGAAAAAGATGATGAAAGTATTTTTTCCTTCTAGATGAGCAGGACAATTGCATGCCTTTGGAGTGCCTTCTTTACAGACTGTGGTATTTTGTGACTGGAAATAATAAGCAGTATGCACATTATTTGCATTTCTGCTTTTGTTTTTATAAAGTTCATTTCTAAAGGAAATTATGGATATTATATAGCGCTAATACTATGCTAGTCCAGTCCTAAAATAGATGAGATTTTGAGTGGTCATGAGGCCACTCACTTTACACTGTCGGCAGGATTAGAAGTAGTGATTAATAATATTGGAATTTAGTAGTCAAGTTTCAGAATTCTTTCTTGAAGATTTTTGTTTGTCCATTCTCCCATTTTTTGTGTTTAGTTTAGAATATTTTTCCTGTCATTGAATGTGAAATAAACTTGCTGCGGCTTGAATACATTCCTTTTTGTCCTGTCAGCTTGAACTAGCCCTTTCCTTGTTTACAACTTTTTTTATATTTGTAAGACATGTTTTTTTTTCTCCTCTGGATTGTATAGCTGGGTTTTTAAAGAAGTGTAGCTCCACATTGAAAATTCTTGCCAATCTATCAGAGTTAAGTTTGAATTAAGATCTGGCTATGAGTATTGAGCTAGTTTATTCTGATGTGAAACAGCAACTGTCATCTTTGTCCTCTCAATTTATTTTACACAGTAGGACTCAGGAGCCTGAACCTACTAACTTTTTGCAGCAGGAGAGCACAAAGCAGTATGGGTTTGTTTTTCTTACTCCTGATACAAAACTCCTTTTAATCTTTCCTTGCTTGAGTTTTGTAGTACCACAAATTCCATTACTGATTTTTTATTTCCAAATCTTAAGCTCCTTCACCATCTTCAGTGTATGAGCTCACTAAAAGGAAAAAGTATCATTATGACAGATCTCTGAAACTGCTTGTGTAGTTGAATGTAGATTTTTCTTTGAAAGATTATTTACAAACAACAAGGAATCTTTCTCAGAGCATATGGCGTATTTACCGTGTTACAGTTGAAAAGCCTCATGCACCTCTTGCTTTAGTCTCATTGATAGGAAAATTCAGCTTTCAGTTGCTGATGAATGTCTCCTTTTCACTGCATTCCACACACTGATTGCATTTATCAGTTACTTTGGCATTTTGTTGCTAATAACCTGCATTTTTAATGATACTTAGCAAAGATATCTTGCCTGTAAGGACTGAAATGTAAGAACACAAATGGGCTTATTCACCATGCTTAAAACTAAGTACATTGATTTAAATAGTATTTTTTGTTATGTTTAAGTTTTTACAGGATCAGAATAATACATTCATAGATAATATACTTGCAAATGCTCTGCAGTTCTTAATTATGCAAGTCATTATCTATTGTAAGCCTGCAGATCTTCCCAGACAGACTTGTGCGTGCGACAGCCTGTCTTTACCTCCTGCTGCTCCATGAAGGTGGAGCTGATATGGAAAGAGCTTCACTATGTAAAAGTTAAGCATCCAGCTTAGGAGCTCTGAATGCATTCTGGAAGACCATACCTTTCCTTGTGAGCTTTTTAAAAATCGTGGCTCCCCAGACTGAGTCTGAATCCCTGTCGTCATTAGAAGTCAAAGATAGGTGATAGGCATATTGTTTTACTGCTGCTCAGTTTGTAGGACTCTTTCCATGTCAGATCCTACGTGGACATTCAAATTGATACACTGCACACTAGAAGTTTATCTAAGCATAAAAGAATAAATGGTTTAAATATGAATGTCTAATATTCAGAATAAAACGTATTATCCATAACAGTACCACAAATGGAAATTGTCTGAAAGATCTTTTCCCCTAACTAAAAGTTATGAAAAATTCTTAGTAAGTTTTATCTACAAAAGAAAGATTTTCTGATCAGTAAGTCTGTTCTCTCCATCTGCCAAATTTTTTTGTTGCTCATATTGTTTCTTTTTTTAAAGGAAAGTCCTTTTGCCTTTTTAGTCCATCCCTCTCAAAATAATAATTAAGTGGTGAGAAGCAGCCAAATAAAGAAGGGAAGGGGGGAAAGAGCTAACACTGATGTGTCTCACCTTCAGAAACCTACCCCCACATCAGAATATCTACATCCTCAGGTAGAAACAGTCACAAATTTCCTCCACCAGCACTCCTGGCTACCAAGATACAAGCCAGCTGTAGCCTAAAAAGAGCACTGCCATATCAGTACAGTCCTGAGGTGGAGCTTACACACATTCAGAGCCAACCATCTATGTATGTAGAACTTTATGTATGCAGAACTTTATGTATGCATAATAATAAAATTAACCTACATCTGTCAATCAGGGCTTATGAATCTGATCCTATACCTGTTAGCACAAGTGCAGAGAAGACTGAGTGGTCATGTCTGTTTCTGTTAGCCTTTTTCCTCCAGACCTTGTAAGGGGTATCTGTAAGGATCTTTGCCCTCTCCATGAGTGAGAGAATAAAGAAAAAGAGATGCTTAGGAGACACTTTGCAGTCAGGTGTGCACAGGTGTGGCTCTGATCCGCCTGAGTGCCTCACCATCTACCTATCAACTCTGGTCCAGAAACCACAGGGTTTCGCTCACTCCAGAAGCCACAGGTTTCACTCGCTATAGAGGGAGTTAGCACAGCACTGAGCAAGTAA
The DNA here is from genome assembly GCF_013368605.1 of Nyctibius grandis. Lineage (NCBI taxonomy): Eukaryota > Metazoa > Chordata > Aves > Nyctibiiformes > Nyctibiidae > Nyctibius > Nyctibius grandis. The sequence goes on along the minus strand of NC_090695.1, from coordinate 53,129,245 downwards.
GCCCCGTCTCTCAAGAACAGCCTGGTGCGCAAGATGATCGCAATGAACAGGAGAGGAGAGTTGTGTTAATTTATGCAATTCTTAGTCAAGATTTGTGGCGTAGCATAGCACCAAGCCTAATGCGGACACTTGACTGCCAAGAATTGCTTGCAGCTGGGCAGAGCAGCACATGGATGAAGCAGGTGCAGCATAGTCTGGGCTAGGGTGTGTAGACTTGCTCTGAGAAAGCTAAAATGGAGGCAGTTGCTGGAATTAGCATGACCATACTGCTTTATATTAGACTTTATTACAGTGATACAGTTGAAGCTCCATTAGGTCAATAATTTTCAGGCTTTTATATGAAGAAGAGTCTCCTGCAGAGGACTGCAAGTGTTTCTGCATAATAGAAGATATGCAACACAGCTGCAGTGCAAGAAAAACCATAAGCCACAAAACATGAGCCTGTTGCAATATAGCATGGCAAGTAACCAAATCAGATGGAGAAATGAAGAGTAAAATGCTTTATGCTGACTTCCCTTGCATTCAGATTCATTTAAACCCATTAGTATCTTTAAATATTTAGGAGAATCTAGTACGTTTTCAGTTACACATGAAGCAAGCAACAAGCTTATAGTTAGAGGTTCTACTTTAAAGTTATGCCTTTTCTGACCTTTTGTTGCCTTCCAAACCTACATTTCCGAATATCTTCATCTAAAGAGGAGCTGCATGTTCTGCTATGTGGTTTCAGCAAAGCAGGCCTCTGAGCGAAAGAGCATCTCCAGTCCAGATAAACGATCAAACATCATGTGGCACCAGGAATAATAATGAAGTTAAAACATTCAAGTAGGTGAACTGACCAGCTAAGAAGAGGTTTAAGTGAAGCCTTACTCCAGGTCTGAAAGTCATGGGTATCAATGAAATGGAAGAGACTGTGCAATTAGATTTCCTGACAATCAACAATAGAGACACACTGTTTGTGTTTAATACTATCCATCACCTTATGTGGAGAAGTTGTCAAACTATTGCAGAAGTATGAGGGCTGTTCATCACACAGAAATAAAGCAAGATTTTTTTTAACAAAGAGCTCCAAACTCTGTAATAGAAATGAGGAGAAAACCTGAAAGAGCTTGTGCTAAGCTATTGTCTCAAAAGACAGGCACCTTGCCTCCAGAAAAATTGCAAGATCTGAGGCTTCAAGTGGTCTCAAGCAAAAATCAAACAAAAAAATAACCCTCAGGAGCAGTTTTGCACACTCAGAATTGCCCTTTAAAAAAAATAAACCTGTACAATGTGCTGAGTAGCACAACTCTGTGCAAAATGAAGTGTGGCACTGCTCTGCCTCTCCAAAGTGACTGAGTCCAGATTACTGCTGGAGAAGTTAGAAGTGTCCAATGGGCAGCACATGAACCTGACATGCGTGTAGGAGAACAAAAAAATCTGTCTTAAGAATCACTCCTAAACTTAACCTCCAGTTTCAAATACTTGTGGCGCACTGGGTAACATTGCAGTAACGATCAGAGCCCCAAGACTTTATTTTTGCAAACATCACTTAGCACACACACACACACATGCATATGTGCTTTGGTTAAAAGGTCTCTCAACAGTGCATGCCACCCACACTCCCTCCATCGCTCCTGCCCACCCTCAACCCTTTGCTCTATGCGTTTTCCTCCAGCAGCTGCTGAGCACTGGGGCCCGTGTCTGCCTCTCTCAGTGTCCCTGGTTCAGAGACGCCAGTACTGATCTGAAAGGTGAGGTGGCCCTGGGGCACTTGAGAGGCCACTGGCCCAGTGCATGTAACTGGAGAGAGGAGATAGCAAGACCCAGCCTGAAGGTGGTCATGGCCCCCTTGGCAGGGCAGCAGTGTGCAAACTGGGGCTCACAATGAGTCCATCCATTCTTCCTCCCACATGATTCTATCACTACATTCTTGTATTTCTCAAATGGTCTCAAGAACTGAAAAATGCTTTTCCTATCACATCTCAAGCATAAGACCTCACTTGTTTTGACAGGCTGTGCGACTGCAGTGAGGAAAGCACGGGGTCTGCTGCTCCACTGCGAGCACAGCGCAATGCTGTGCCACTCAGCAGGACCCTTTCAGACAGCTGCCTGCTTTCAAGATCAAAACCGACAGCACTCCACCAGTGCCAGTTACCGAGATTCAAGGGGAATAAACCTTAGGAAGGTGTTCTGGTTGGGCAATGAGATTTAGGAGCTTAGCTTCTAAGTGGTTAAACATTAAAGTCTACTTCCAAAAAAGTGAGAAGGGGGTGGAAATGGTGCAAGGAGAGGCATCAGCCCTTTTTGATACCTGTATTGGCTAGAGTTCAGTCTCACTTGAGGTGCATGACAGTGAGACAGAAGACTTGCAGATTCACTCCTGAGCATGCAAGTTCAGAAGACAGTCCCAAGTCTGAAATGTGCTAGCAAGCCACCTAGCTTCACTAGCTTCTTTTGAAACAGAACTTTCAGTCAGTTTGGCTCATAACGGAGAATCAAATGCGTTGCGTTATCTGTGGCTTCAACATGCTTTGAAAGCACCTCCTGCTGCTGGGCTCAGGACCCTCTGAGGAGCGTATTGACTTCATGCAGCTCAGGTGGCACCACTGCCAGGCCATTTCTATACACATGCCAGAAAATGTCTATGCCCATTGAATTCACCTGATCAGCAGGTGCTGTAACACCTTTTACTGGCTGCTCAGCACATCATCCCTGATCAGGTCTGCAGAGAAGCAGCTTTCCCATGATTTCCCATGCTACTTTGGAAGATAATGCAGGAATAGCTGGAAGGGTTTCTGTTGTTTCAGATGTTTTAGTTATAATCTACACACAGAGGAAGCTAATCAGGTATCGAAAGTGCAGTGGTAGGAAATTAGGCCATACTTATTTCATTTATCAAGTGCATGAAAAGAAACATTAAAATTGTACATAAGAAATGGACTGCTTTTCCAGAACTCCCATATTTAGTGTTATATTTGTTGCCTTGCTATCCTGTTTTCTCCAGCCTATAAAACATATTTAGTGATTCAGCTGTATTTATTTTCAATTTAAAGCAATTGCTGTAATACAGCAGCATGAAATATGTGCATTACCAGAATTGCAGATATTCTTTTCATCAGAAGGGAAACAGAAAAGATGGGCAAGTAGCGGGTAGGCTTTCCAAATAAGTTTTGTAACAAATTTCAGAGAGGTAGAAATAGGACAGAGAGACGGTTTGATCCTCAGCTGGCACAGCCTGCGGCCTCTCTATTAGCGGTCAATGGATTAGGTCTGAACTGTCCTTTGGAGGCCATGCCCACATCTGCCATGGAGAAGACATGGGCCGTCTCTACAGACAATGTAGACATGGTCTGGTGTCTGCTGGCAGCATGAGGGCATCTGTCTGTAGCCCACACTTCGCCTGCATGAACATCTACTTCCCCAGCCAGCTCGCTGTGGCGTACAACATTCAAAGAGGACTAGAAAAAAAAAAACCACCACAGACACTAGATTGCTGCCATAGAAAATATTTGCTTTTAACTGTTTAACATTTTCCTTCTTTTTCCTCTGCATTAAAAAGATTAAGAAGGAAGAAATATGACGAACAGTGTTGGTTTTATTCAGTAGGAACAGCTTGTTTCCATGACATTTATACATTAAGCTTTTTCTAAATGACAAGCAGATTGGCAAAGTCTCTCCCTTTTTTTAAAAGCTGTCTTCACCCTCCCCCCACTTTGACCTGTGCTTAGTGGATGTAAAAAAGACATTGTCAGATGCCTTTTGTAACCTTCTAAGTTGGTGGAGAGAACACCTCTTACGTGTGTATGAAACGGCCAGATACTAGCTGGTGGCATTTGAATGCATGATTCAGGATATGAAGTTCCACCTGCCTTGACTCACACTATTTGCCCTGCAAGGAGCTACAGAACAGCACACCTCACACTGCTTCACAAGTTGTTTCACAGTTGTTTGAGCAGTTCTGGCTCAGTTCAGCTGAGTGCATGATAAACAGGCTGAGCACCAAGGCTAGGTATAAGGCAACTGCACAAAGGAGCCCAGCAAAGCATGTGGTGATTTCGGTCTTGTGAATGAAGTGGCCCTATCCCACTGCTCTCTTTAATTCACTTAAACAGCCAGAAGCTTCCCTGAAGCTGCATGTGTATTATTGCTCAGAGTAATTTGCAAGATGACTGTCAGAAAATCTTGATAGCAAATAAATTCATTTCTATTGTAGGCCCTGGCATTTCTGCTAGATAACCCTCCCAAGGAAGGGAAGTCACTGAGGACAAAGTCATCTATAGGAAATACCACTCCTTTCCTTGAGATTTGATTTCTAACCCCTCAGGGATGGACGTACATCACACACACCTGCAAGTATACTTTGTTAATTTAGGTCAGTGCTTCTGCCAAAAAAGACATTTCCTTTCCTTTTTTTTTGAGGAAAAACATTTAAATTAACCCCAAATCAGGGTAGCAATGACACTTGTAGGAAAAAAAGATTTTTCATTTCTGCAAGGTGGTTTGGTTCAGCTGTCTAATTTTCTGTAGGTACTCGATGACTCAAATATAAAGAACTTATTAGAGCAAGAACTGGCACACAGATTTCTTCTCCTGCTTCTCTCCAGGTGCATGCTGTAACAACTACCCATCCATCAGCTTCATTCTCCCTGTGACAGGATGAGCTCCCCTAGAAAGCATGAAGGCAGGGCTCGCATCCCCATAGAAAGCACTAAGTACATATTACCCTACAGCCTTTTTCTTGTTTTATCAGCTGGGAGGAAGCCCTGGCAACTTTGTGCTTTGCTCCTTCCTCTTTGGAGTCAGAGACAGTTTTGAACTGCTAGATCAGGCAACAACGTGCAAGTGTAATATTAAAAAAGATGAAGCTGTTTCTGGTTGGATTTGGAAGCAAACCAGACAGAGAGCAGCTCAGTGATGCAAATGCCAGAAACGCTTTGAGAACTAATGTCACTGTTAAATGCCTCTTGTGAAGTTAGTCCTAGGCTTTTTCTGTTACCCCCCTGGTTTTGTGGGAAAGAAAGGAAAAAAAAAAAAGAAAAGGCCTGTTTAAAAGAGGAGGCAAAAAGATAATTGCATTAAAAGTTCTATAACAGAAAGAATGAACGAATAATATATTTTTTTTCCAGAAATAATGGAATGATTCTGCACTTTGGAGACTAATCCCATAGGGAGCCAGCAGTGAAGATGGGCAGTTTCACAGGTTGCCCTACTAAGTTCAGTGCTTTTGCTTTCCGACAGCTGCATTGCCTTGTTGGCATTCAGAAACACAGCGTCTCCAGCACAACAGGTTACCAATACTTTTGGCTTTATGAGGAAAATAAACACTGATCTGTGCCAACACCCAGTTAGATTGCTGTTTACCTGTCCAAGCACTATATTTGAGCACAGTAATATCTTACAAATGAACACTACCCATTTATATCCCATCAGCCAGCAGATCATTGGAGCAGAAACTTGTGCCTGGCAGGTGTTTGTATGGTGCCTGGACACGCGATGCTGCTCCCTGACTGTAGCTGGCAGTACCTGGCCAGCCTGCTGGCCTGCTGGTTTGTGCTTTATTGCAGCCCTGAGAGGCACCAGGCATGTCCCGTCTTAGAATCAGGCCCATCAGATTATTTTGGCCACTTTTCCATTATAGTCTTAGATACTGAGTGAAGATTATGTTAACACAAGCTGATGCCTGAACTCCGGATTTCAGTACTGTAATTAGAAACTTTTATATGAAACACTCCCACAGTAAAGAAATACAGCTATTTACATGAATCAGCGAAGAGAATGTGCCATACTGTATATTTTGTTGCTTTAGGAAAACAGATTGGCTTAAAAGGTCACAGAGATGACTGCTTAAAATTCTAATAAAGAGTGCGGACTTCAATAATAAAGGATGTGTTTATAATTGAATGTTATGCTCCATATATTGCAATAAGCAAACAGGAAGACAATGTTAAAGTTTTTTTTTACTATACTATTGTGTCCTGGTTTGGCCTAAACCAGGCCAATTTTCCTTTCAGTAATTTTTACTTTCAGCTAAGTCTCTTCTAAGTAACTGCACTTTCTGAAAGTAACTGCATGTTTTGCAGACAGTGTCTGCTTCTAGGACTGATAACACTCGAAGTTTGTAGTTATCACTGAGGCATTGGCAGGGATGTTATGCAGAAAGGCTCTTGCTGTACTTAGTCTTAAAGAAACCAAGGTCACTGGTAAATTCCTCACTGCTTACAAGTGAAGAGCCGAAGGGGGGTCGCACCTGCAGGGAGGAGCAGACAGGGCAGGTGACCCAAAATTGACCAACAAAGGTATTCCATCCCATACACGTCATTCTCAGTATAAAGCGGGGGGATCACGAGGGTCTCGCCCCTTTTCGCCTTCCTGCCTTCCCTTTCCCTTGCTGCTTCTGCTGTGTTTGGGTGCTGCTGCTGCTTCGGGCTGCTTCTGCGGCTTGAGCCTTTGGCCAGTGTCCAAGGAGGACTCTGTCCGTTTTCCTGCTGCCCCCAATCCCGAACCGAGCATCCCTGAATCCAGCTCTCGACCATCACTGGGCCCAGCCTGGGCCTTCCCGGAGCCTGCCCTGCAGTGCCCGTGGTGACGTGGCCGACATCGGGGGAGCTCGATCTCGGTTTTGTATATATTTGTATATATTTGATTATTCCAATATTATTATTATACTCTTTTTCATTATTATAGTTTATTAAAACTGTTTTAACTTTCCAACCCATAAGTCTCTCTCCCTTTTCCCTTTCCCTTTCCCTTCGGGGCGGGGGGGGAGGGTTAACAGAGAACGTCTGCCACAGGTTTAATAGCCGGCCCAGCTTTAAACCGTGACATATTGATGCAACATGGGCCAAACCTAGCAAGCTGGTTAAAGTTAGACCATATGCTATTTGAGTGATGGTATAGGAAAGCTTAGTCTGATCAAGGTTAAAATAGTTTAAACATGAAAATGTATAGAACAGTTACAACAACTGAGTTGCTAACTCAGAGGTTAAGGGCATTAACTACCATTTTAGTGCTGATTTCTCATAGAAGGATTTGAGTAGCTGTAGTCCTGTTAGTGATGAACTAGGAGATAGTTTCCTCTTCAGCTGTGATTTAAAAGGCAGTCGAATGTAAGAAGAAAAAGCTTAACTCCAAGAGGAGTGACGCACCCAATTAGGGAGAAGTACTTCTTGTTAAATGCCTAAATCCTTTCCCCCAACCCCAATTTACCTACTCATCTTTGTGTATCTATCTGGACATTTTTCTTCTAACCATCCTTCCTAGCTGGCCCACTATGTCATCTTTTTATGATGAGTTAGTTCTCCTTGTTATTTTCCAAGATGCTTTGGATGCCAAATCCAGGTCTGAGTATTCCACTAGATGGTTTGATTGTCTTGGGAGGAGGTATGAAAAATACTAGTTGAGTGGCACCAAAACTCTTTTGAGAGCCCTGGTTCTAAAATATCATTAAAATTATTTTTAAAATCTCATTTGCCCTCAGTTAAATGGAGTCTCTCTAAAATCCCAGAGCATAACATAGGGGCATAATATAGGATTTTTTGTAGTAGACAGACAAACAAAACTGCTAGAAGAGCACTTGGTTATACATTAAAATGAAGGGGGACAGCTAAACCAGCAGTGTTATTGCCATTTACTTTTCACTTAAAACTGCAAGAATTTAGTGTTATGTAAAATGCTGTAAGTGATTTCTTTTAGAAGAGGTTCAATAATTTCAGAGGTAATTTGTAACATACAGAATCACAGAATCAACTAGGTTGGAAGAGACCTCTAGGATCATTGAGTCCAACCTTTGACCTAACACCACTGTGTCAACTAGACCATGGCACTAAGTGCCACATCCAGTCTTTTCTTAAACACCTCCAGGGATGGTGACTCCACCACCTCTCTGGGTAGCCCATTCCAATGCCTAATAACCCTTTCTGTGAAGAAATTTTTCCTAATGTCTAACCCGAACCTCCCCTGGCGCAGCTTGCGGCTATGTCCTCTAGTCCTGTTGCTAGTTGCCCGGGAGAAGAGGCCGACCCCCACCCCACTACAACCTCCTTTCAGGTAGTTGTAGAGAGCAATAAGGTCACCTCTGAGCTTCCTTTTCTCCAGGCTGAACAGCCCCAGCTCCCTCAGCCGCTCCTCATAGGTCATACCCTCCAGACCCTTCACCAGCTTTGTTGCCCTCCTCTGGACTCGCTCCAGCTCCTCAACATCTTTCTTGAAGTGAGGGGAAAGAAGAACTAGACACAGTACTTGAGGTGTGGCCTCACCAGTGCCGAGTACAGGGGAACAATTAATTCCCTAGTCCTGCTGGCCACACTATTCCTGAGACAAACCAGCATGCTGTTGGCCTTCTTGGCCACCTGGGCACACTGCTGGCTCATGTTCAGCTGCCTGTCCACTGATACCCCCAGGTCCTTTTCCACCGGGCCGCTTTCCAACCACTCTTCCCTCATCCTGTAGTGCTGTATGGGGTTGTTGTGTCCAAAGTGTAGGACCCGGCACCTGGCCTTGTTGAACTTCATACTGTTGGTCTTGGCCCATCTACCTAACCTGTCCAGATCCCTCTGCAGAGCCTTCCTACCCTCAGGCAGATCAACACTCCCACCCAACTTAGTGTCATCTGCGAATTTACTGAGGGTGCCCTCGATACCCTCATCCAGGTCATCAATAAAGATATTAAACAGGACTGGGCCTAGTACTGAGCCCTGGGGGACACCACTAGTGACCGGATGGAAACTGGATGCAGTACCATTCACCACCACTCCCTGGGCCCGGCCATCCAGCCAGTTCTTAACCCGGCGAAGAGTGCACCTGTCCAAGCCGTGGGCTGCCAATTTATCCAGGCGAATACTGTGGGAGATAATATCAAAGGCTTTGCTGAAGTCCAAGTATACTACATCCACAGCCTTTCCCTCATCCACTAGGTGGGTCACCTGGATAAAAAGAGATCAGGTTGGTCAGGCAGGATCTGCCTTTCCTAAACCCATGCTGATTAGGCATTACAACTGTTTGGGTGTTAACTGGTCACTTAAAGATAATCACATGGGGATTTGCTGCAACATCACTATTTTCAACTATAGTAGACTCTAAAAGAAGTACATGGGATAAGTTGTCCTGTTATGCTTCTCCCTTCTTTCAGATTTGCATTATTTCAATCTTCCTTGAATTACTGGTAAGAGATGAGTGCTGTAATTTGAAGAGAAAAGTCTATGCAGAGTTTTAAGATTTATTTTAAAATATGGATGCTTCTTTCAAACCTTATGCAAAAAATGGCTCCTGCTTCACTGTTGATGACCTGCTTTCTTTTGGACTTCCACACACTTGTCATTTCTATTTTCTTTAAGTAGTGACAAACACAGAGAAGTCTATCATGGGTACCAGTGGCACATCAACTGATCTGGAGTCATGTTTTTGTTACTCAACACCTCACTCTTCCTCCTAGCCAAGAAAGTTCAAAATTCATTGGACTATGAATTTACATTCATCTAACTTCAGCCAGTTCCTATCAGTTCTGTAACAAAGACAATCAATCAGAGGAAAAATATCCAGTATGCCAATAACAGGGGATGGATAAGGCATAGAATTATTGAAAGATTAAAAAGGTTATTATTGAAAATCAAAACCACAAAAAGCCCCACAGAAGTATTTTGGAAGCAAAGTCAGTCTAGATTAATGATCGCCTTTAAAACAGATTTTAACAGGCTTTAGGCAAAGCTCTTAGTCGTTTAACAGGATCAGAAAGAGTAAATACTACATCTCACCTTTTGGTCAGATGCTGAGACCCAGTGCTGTTTTACCTGTAGCAGCTACAGCCTTTCAACTCTGAATATATTTACTGGTTTCTGTGAAATAATCTGTTCAGTTCTTAATGAACAAGAGCATCCACTCTCAGCTCTGCTGGAAGTTTAGTCAACACAACTACTGTCAGCGCTCTATAGCTGAACTCCTCCTTCACTCCTCTCTCAAAGGGACTCTCTTGTTTCCACAAGTTGTAAAGGGTTAACTTTAGCAACAACTGCCCGCTTGCTAACTAGAAATCCTCCTGGTGGATTTTCAACCAGTTGTTACTAACTTCTGAGAAAGTCAGATAATGCCAGGAGGAGAATGTTAGAACATCAAATAGCTGGCACCCTGTGTAAGTGTGGTTAATTGTGGGCTTTATCGTATTATAAGTAAAGAGAATGCAGCCATTGAGAGAAAATAAGTAAAAATTAATGGAAAATGGTGCACCCAAACTTCAATTTTTATATATATGTATTTATAGACACACATACACACATATATATACACACACAGATACATAAATCAGTCAAGAATTAGTACTTAAAGGAATAAATAATTTTAATCTAATGTTTAACTTTCTAAAGCACCTGTTGTTGTTGTAAGATTAAGACACCTCCATTACTATGTAAACTCATCTTCTCAGCTAGCATTAGCACTCTCTTAAACCTGTAAAAATTTTACGTACTTGCACACTAGATCTTCATGACCTGTTACATCTTCCAAAGGAGAGAAGGTATTTTGCTGCATGTTTGTTCCGCAGGAGGACAGAATGGAAGTCCACTGCTATTGCAGCTTCTAGCAAATAACAGCCATCAAAGAAAAGCAAACCAGAGCAGTGGCTGTTGTGTGGCTCCCCAGCACTGGGGCACAGCACAGAGGCCCTGCCACCTTGCTGCTCCAGTCCCCAGGAACTGCAAAGCCATCTAACCACAGAGGTCTTGAGGACAGGGGTAAATACTTCAGCACTACATCAGCTTTTAACACTTGTTTTTGTTCTGTATGGGAACAAAGATGAAACAGAAAATAAATTAAGCCTTTCAAATGTATTCATGGTAAACAAAGTGGTTCTACCTGGTAAGGGCACAGTAGTGGGGTGTTCCTGGAGATGCTGTCTTAATCCCTGCTTTGCAGTACACATAAGACTAACATTTTCCCCCAAATCAAATAATGGTAGCTTATATCTGCATTGGATACATTTCAGCCCCATACTCATTTGCAATTCAGCAGGTCTCCCTCACTTTTTCTAAGTAAGTCATGAAAGAGAACAACACTTCTTCATTAAAAGATCTGCCCTCAAAGAAAAAAAATAATTTCCCTGAAAACACATTTGGCCAACTTCCCTGTGCAGTGGGTGTGCCCCTTCCCACGCCACAGTTTAGTCAACAGACACAGCATGGAGCAGTATTTACTTCTAGGTAGACTAAGTTAGAAAGGCAAGGATTTATAGACTCTTAGCATCTGTAGATAAAGTCAGACCCATAGCACAAACTTGCCATTATAATTCATTTGCTCTTAGCTATAGATCAGTTGTGACACCCATTAAACTCCTTTTCTGAGAAGGGAAGTAAATGGCAGTGCTACTCACACCAGCAGAATTTGTTAGTGAGGAGATGGGAACATAGCTCACAAGGCACAAAGATGCTCATCATTATTTTCCTCACACCTTAGAGAAGTTATCACTTTACTCTGTTAGTTCTGTTGTTATTTAAAAGCCCAGAGCCTTTCAATTGTATAATACATCTTTTTACAGTTCAGTACAGCTTAGAGTATTTTTTTCCCTTAAGGTACAGTTTTTTTCACTAAATGGATGTGCTTGTACGTTATTCATTTGTTTTCCTTCACTTCAGTAACAGTAGAATACTTCCCTGGCTTTTATTTGAGGTGCAGAAAATCTTATTTGTTTACACAAATCTGTTCATCTTCACGGTTTCCTTATTCACTCTGCTTCAAGCTATTGGACATCTACCAGAGCACTGAACAGAAAGCAGCATACCAAAGCAACAGGCTCCCAAAATGAATAGGTGTGATCATCAGACACAATCCATCCTCACATCACTGAAAGTATGCTCTACCTTCTCTGTTTTATTTTCTTTATTACTAGTATTTTGGATGATCCAAATTGACAATAGGGCAAAATAAGTTTATTCTGGTTAGCAAAGGTTGGGGTTGTCTTGTGCTTTGGGTGTTACTGCACACAGTGAGACTATCCCTGCCCTCTCCCAAAGGCATCTAAGTCTATACATGTCTAAAAGCATAGGGGAAACTCATCCACCAATTTCACCACATGAAACAACAACAGAATTTGCAGATCTCAGTCAAGACTGAACCCCTAAGCTCATAGGCTAGCTGCGGCACAGGAGGATATTTCTACCAGCAAGCTTTTGGCAGCTCCCTGCTAAGCGCGTGGAATTTGCATATCATATTTCAAAAAGACATAACCTTTCAGATACATTGCCTGCAAATCCTTGACACCTAACTTTGGCAGTCAGGGTCACACAGGATAAAGACGGAAATGTGCAACTCTCACATGACCAAAGCTTTCATTATGCCAGATCCTGCTTTTTTTTTACTTTTTTTTTTTTATTTTTGTTCTTCCTTTTTTTTTTAAAAAAAGGGCCAATATGTCAGTGTATCAATTTTATTAGTACCACCTTTACCCTGTACTGAGATAGCACCTTTGGCCCAAGATATCTTTCATCCAAGGGAACCTTTTTGACCCTAGCAAGTGATAGTGCAAAAAATCTAAACCCTTTAACTAAGACTTTGGTTTTTTGTGCTGCTGTTTATGGAGTTTCCCTTTCACTTTTAGTTTTATGTTGTTTTCAGGGTTTGAGGTCTGCCTAGAAATCCACTGCGACTTCCTTGGCCATGTCAACTAGCTTGGAAGGGTACCAAATACCATAAGCATTTGAAGACTGCTGTCTATCTAAAATAAAGCAAGCTAAATAAAAAGCTAAGATTGTAGACAACCCATTTGAAAGAATAAAGATTTAAAAATGTCTTTCTAAAATGAATTTACCTGCATATTTAATCTTTGGTATTTTCTTTCTGTTCCTTAATTCCTGTCAATTTGTGCAATTTCTCTCTTTGCTTTGAAACTCTTGTCCAAGAACTTCAGGCCTTACAGTCTTGCACAGTTGCTTCGCCCTGAGACGTCAGAGACCAAACAAGCTTCAAGCTTCCCTTCTACAGAGACGAAACCAAAAATTCTTCTCGCAACAAATGAAGCTGGAGAGTGAAACAAGGGAGTCCATGCTAATTAAAAGCAGCGTTGATAGCTGGACAAGAATAATATTGGGAAACCCTTTCATGATCTCTGAACTTTCATTACAAATACTTGCAAATTTTAATACAGCTGTTAGAGCAGAAAGAGGGGGAAAGTGGTCCCTGAGTATATTTGAGTCTTTCAGATGACCAGCTGCAATCATATGACAGAAGACAGTGGACTGCTGAATGTCAGCTTAATCAAACCAGTGCTGTCATGGATGCTTGTGAACCTCAGCACCCTTTCTGCTCCTGTGTAGCTAAATCTGCACAGCTATTACCTTGTTACCAAACTTCAGAGAGGTGGTTTTAGCTGGTCTAGAAGAGATGACCGAAATGTGTCTGCTGTTGCAAGAAAGATGGTGTAGCCAGACCAGTCAGGCTCATATCATCATTTGCTTTAAAAAAAAACAAACCAGGACCAACAAAAAACCTCTTCACCTTTCTCTAAACACATCACTCAACACCCTGTCCGTGAGCCACAAAAACTCATAGATAAGCAGGCCCATGAGTGGAGGGACCGCAAAACTGGTTGCCCAACAGACACTGTCTGAGGATCCAGCTCTTGCATGGATGCTGACATGCCACAGCCCTTCCACCAGCAGTACAGTAATAGATCCTCTCTTCCCACAGCCTGCTAAGGTCCTAAAAGTTTTGTAAAAATGTTTGGTTTTACTCTGCTACTCCATTATTAAATTTTTCTGAAATTAGCCAACTCTTCCAAGAAGCAAGAAGGGACTGATTGATTGCATATCCTGCATGCCTCACTGCTTTAGGAAGCCAGGTCAAAGCACTTTGTATACGTCCACAGAGGTACTAATCTCTGCCAAAACTAGCTAGGTAGCTAGCTATAGCACCGTTATTGGTAAATATGGGGAGGCCTGGCAAATTGACTACATCACACTCCCTCAAACCCGCCAGGGTAAACGTTATGTGCTTACCATGGTGGAGGCGACCACCGGATGGCTGGAAACATACTCTGTGCCCCATGCCACTGCCCGGAACACTATTCTGGGCCTTGAAAAGCAAATCTTGTGGCGACATGGCACACCAGAGAGAACTGAGTCGGACAATGGTACTCATTTCAAAAACAGTCTCATAGATAACTGGGCCAAAGAGCATGGCATCGAATGGGTATATCACATCCCCTATCATGCACCAGCATCTGGGAAAGTTGAACGGTATAATGGGCTGTTAAAAACTACCCTAAAAGCAATGGGGGGTGGAACCTTTAAAAACTGGGATAAGCATTTGGCACAAGCTACCTGGCTAGTTAACACCAGAGGATCTATCAACCGAGCTGGCCCTGCTCAGTCAGACCTTTTACATACAGTAGAAGGGGATAAAGTCCCTGTGGTGCATGAAAGGAATCTGTTGGGAAAAACTGTCTGGGTTCTTCCTGCTACGGGCAAAGGTAAACCCATTCATGGGATTGCTTTTGCTCAAGGACCTGGGTGCACTTGGTGGGTGATGCTGCAGGATGGTGGAGTCCGATGTGTCCCTGAAGGTGATCTGATCTTGGGTGAGAATACTTAATTCTGAACTGCATGCTGTTAATTGCTGCGTAATACTAACAGTGTTCATAAGTGTCTTTCAGGTTGAAGCAGTGGTGATGAGACCGGAGCTAGCTGCAAGTGGCGTCCAGTAACCTGCTCGAGACTGACATCTTTAACCTGCAACCCGTGGGCACGAACTGTGACAAAGCTCATACCATCTCTCCTACCCTGGGAGACTCCTAGCCAGATGGAAACCCACAATCCTGAACTAAATGAACTTGATGAACTTTTTTTTTCTGTATAGAAATGAATCATAAACTAATGTTATCTGTATATATTTTAAAATGAAAAGTTAGTGGTGATCTGAGTATGACGTGAATGGTATGGAATAAGGGGTGGAATGTCCTGGTTTGGCCTAAACCAGGCCGATTTTCCTTTCAGTGATTTTTACTTTCAGCTAACTCTCCTCTAAGTAACTGCACTTTCTGAAACTAACTGCATGTTTGCAGACAGTGTCTGCTTCCAGGACTGATAACGCTCGAAGTTTGTAGTTATCACTGAGGCACCGGTAGGGATGTTGTGCAGAAAGGCTCTTGCTGTACTTTTTCTTGAGAGAAACCAAGGTCACTGCTGAATTCCTCACTGCTTACGAGTGAAGAGCCGAAGGGGGGTCGCAGCTGCAGGGGGAAGCGGACAGGGCAGGTGACCCAAAATTGACCAACGAGGGTATGGTATTCCATCCCATACACGTCATTCTCAGTATAAAGCAGGGGGATCACGAGGGTCTCGCTCTCTTTCTGCTATGGCCGGTGTCCAGGGAGGACTCCGTCTGTTTTCCTGCTGCCCCCGATCCCGATCCGTGCATCCCTGAATCCAGCTCTTGACCATCGCTAGGCCCAGGCTGGGCCTTCCCGGAGCCTGCCCTGCAGTGCCGGTGGTGACGTGGCTGACTTCAGGGGAGCTCAATCTTGGTTTTATATATGTATTTGTATATATTTGATTATTTCTATTATTATTATTATACTCTTTTTCATTATTATAGTTTATTAAAACTGTTTTAATTTTCCAACCCGTAAGTCTCTCTCCCTTTTCCCTTTCCCTTTCCCTCTGGGGAGGGGGGGGGTAACAGAGAGCATCTGCCACAGGTTTAATAGCCAGCCCAGCTTTAAACCGTGACACTGGGAATCACCGTCCAAGTCACAAAATATGGTTCACCTACAATTTCAGAGAATCCTAAAATGGGCGTCTCCACAAGGCTCCTTTTATACACAGGTAGTTGTTAATTAAATCTCCTGGCTGACCTGTGGTGATGATGCACATGCCACCTTTCAGAAACAGCTAGGGGGTGGAGGTGTAGAAGAAAAGAAGAAATTTTTGCCTACAGATTCTTATCATATGGTTCATGCAGGAACTACAGGACTACTCAGAAAACATTGTCAGTTCCTTAGGATTTGGTGTCCACAGCATCAGCAATACCTCATAACACAACTTTTCAGGCCAGAGCAACCAAGGCATGTAAATATTAAAGCACACCTACACTTGTCAATGAACACATAAAGCATTCTACCTTCTGCTCTCAGCCCACATTTACCACTAATGTTTTTATTTCTCCTCAATATAATGTTATATTAGCTATCAATTCTATTTTACAATGTTTGTATGTTCACTGTCATGGTAGGACACCTCAACCCACCCCCCCACTAAAGATCTTAAGACATGAAGGCTAGGCAGTGAAAGGGAAATAAGTTGTGCAGTTGTCTTCAGCCTGACAACAAAGCTGATATTCATTCCCTCCTCCCTCATCTCCACTTTACCAAATACCCCAAACTTGTGCTTTCATGGGGCAAGAAAGCCTACCACCACAGTAGTGCCCTCCTAAATGCTTACATCGAATAAACGTGTCTTCATCTCTGGGATGAATTCCACTACACATGCAAAATTTGCAAAAATTTACAGGTATTCCTACCAATTCTCAACTTTTTGTGACATCTTGGCAGTCATGTCCAAGACCAACTCCTTTACAGTGTAGGTCTACAGTTCTGAAGACACTAATCATGTGTTACTCTGATGCATGGGATGTACATTGCATTCATGCACGCAAGAACTAAACCAGACCAAAATTCTTCTCCCAAAAAACAGTTAGCATTAGCTCTTTAGTGGGAATAAAAATCTTGCAAATATTACTTTGGCACATCAGTTATGAAGTTTCCTTTTTAGGACATTTTATCCTCAAGAGTTTTCACTAAGGAGCCCAGTTCATTAAATCTGAACATCTGTCTAGCTTCTATTTGCCACATATGGAAAAAAAATTAAATTGACAGGATGATGCTATGTGAAAAATAATTGTAGAGAAAACAGATGTCAATAAATAAACCAAATGGTTGGTGCAGTACAAGGTACACCTTGATTTTTCCAAACACTGTAAATAAACTTCGAAGTTTTGATGCTGTTAGCAGAACTTAGTATTAGACTTTGTACGCAGTTACATGGTCACACATTTCTGGGTGAGCAAGTTTGTGGAGAAATATTGATTTCTTCAAGTCAGCCTTAAAAGTGTCCACATATAGTGTGTAAATCCATATGCCAGTACATAAATAACCAGCTTAATTTTAGAGCTTGGAGAATGCATTAGCTTCTATCGAATTTCCTGATGCTTCACATATTGTAACACTTGGATGGTAGTTTGCATCCCTAAACAACAGCATACCCTCCTAAATTTTGAAAATCCTGTCTGTTTAAACCAGTTATTTGTTCTGTGAATAAGTGAAACTGCTGCCTGTAATGTAAACAAAAAAAGCAGTCTAATTTGATCAGCCATCTACCACCTCTTTGGCTGCACCCTCCAAACAACTGAATTTGAACTGTATTTGAATCATCTGCTGCTGTCATTGCAGACACTAAGTCCCCATTCTCTTAAACAGGTTGAATTTTAATTGATATCCTGTATCCATCTTGATGAGTTCTTCTGAGTCTTTCAAATTTCATTAGAGATTTAGTAAAGAAAACAGGAAGGGCTAGGGAGGATAGTGCATTTTTTTCTTCTCCAAAGCAAATCCAGGACAACCAGCAATGCAAGAGGAAGGGTTGCTTAGCACTAGAGCACATAAAGAAGACAGATGTCCTCCTGCAAGATATCTTGAAACGGAAGGTTTCTGTTGTCTGCTAACAAAATTAGTTGCAGAAAGAACAAAGATCAGCTGTCCTTCCAGTCTCTTCAATGATTCCTGGAGGTAAATGGCTGACAGGAGAGTAACAGAAAATTAAAAGAAAAAACAAGGCCTTACCAACAAGATTAAATTGGACATGAAAATAAATAGTTCTGCCTTAATTACTGTATTCTCTGACAGAGAAATAGAGTCTCTCTCAAACATGTGTTTGAAAGCCAAGATGGTATAATCGAATGTACTTGAGTTGCTGCAGAACTGCTTTTCTTGAAAGAAGTTAATGCTAGAAGGCAAATACGAAGTTCATATTAAGTACATATTAAGAATGTTAAGCATCATATTTCAAAATATGTTTAAGTATCATACTGCAAAATAAATCTTAACTGCACTCTCGCTTGTAGGCAGCAGCCCTCTACTTCTTCTAATGTGAAGCATTACCTTGGCAGCTGGAGAGCAAGATACAACGCTGGCTACAACCAAGAATTAACATGAAGATCCAATGATGGCAAACACAACAGGGAACAACTGCACTTGTTTCTCATGTGGCCTTTTGTCACCTAATACATTAATGTCAAAGGCAGCCTCAACCAGGATCGCATACATCCAAAGAAACTCAGACTGCACTCTTTAGCGTCTGACACCAGTACAGAATACGGTATCCCAGACAGATTTATTTCAAAATTTTATTAATTCAACCAAAAACTTCTTTTACTTTTAGGGAGATCCCATTTAAGATGAAAAGCAGTGTATTTTGAGTTCCTAAACAGTCTACTCCAGAAGAGACATGGAACAAAAGCTTTGCACAGGTCTTCCTTTTCCTTTGTGCTTCTTATGTGCGATGATGAATGAAAAGGTAATAGAGTGCTTTCAGGTGTGCAACCTTTGTGAGGGGGAGGGAGGGAAGAGGGCAAAACCAAAGCAGGTTTATCTTAGCACTGCACTTCTGAAATTGCACCTCGAGAAGCGTAGCTCAGAGATACTCCATTTCTTAAGAAGGTGCTAAAATCGCAGTTTTAAAAGATACAATTATTACTGAATGCTGTTCTATCTTTCTAAACAAATAACTACCTAAGTCTAAACTTGTCTAGGCAATGATATTTCTGGCCATGATTACACTGGAGTAATAATTCATTTCTGGCTACGACAGCAGTAAGTTCCTTTGTGGACTGTCTTCTAGTATAAACTAGACTTTTTTTTTCCAGGACCGCTAAACAGTGGAGGGTTCCTGTGCAGAGGTAAGCCTTACATACCTTCACAGCGTGCAACTAGAGTAGGAAACACACACAGGGTCTGTTTGTCCTTAGCACAAAGAAGTAATAAAGAAAGAGGGTGCCAGCCTTATGCAGTCTTACCTTGCTGCTTGACAGTGCTGATCAGAGTCTGATGCAACTAAGGGCTTTGGTTTAGGCTTATTGCAGCCACAAAAAAAGACAAGGTTCAAGACTCTGCAGGAATAATGTGTGTGCCACGTACAGCCGTGCCTGCCCAACAAAACTGGAAGTGCGGTAGGGACAAATGAAGCATACAACTAGATTTGGTTAGTCTGGATGATAGCAGTGTCTCTGTCCCGAACTGCACCTTCATAGGAAGGCATGGCATTTCTCCACAGATGCGGGACTTCAGCGGCTACCCCTGCCGAGCACCATGGCTGCTGGTCCTGGTGTTACTCAACAAACACGGTGTCCACACGGGTAAGCCACCTTGCACTGATGTAAGCTGTAGTGTCCTCATGAACAACAAGGAAAGCATCTAAACAATGGAGCTCATGAGTGAGTCATAAATCTTGATCCTTTACCTCTGGTCATGGTGTGAATCCTAGCCAAAACCCAGAAGTTTTGTTTCAGCTACAGCACTCAGCATCATTTCTCTCAAAAGCTACAGAACCAGAATTAAGGACCACTTGCTGGATAGTTAGAGGAAGATTTCTAGAGTATCAACAGTTTTGTGACTACCGTTAAACCATTGACAATGGCCACTTCACTCTCCTTTGTGAATGTGGAAGCACTCAAGAAAATAGAACAAAACAGCATGACTGCTGCTCTAGGACAGATAACATTGAAGAGTTGCAAAGATTTTTTTTAAATAAAAATCTGTCTCTTTGCACCCAAAACACTAAACAAGCTGGAATTATTTTGTTTTCTCACCTCAAAAGTTCTTTTATAAGTTGTGAAGAGTTTGCAAAAGTGTCCTGTTTTATGATTGAGATCATCAAATGTCAACAGGACTTATTTTTCTGAAACTGTGTTTGCAGCTGTAAGGTAACCAGTTGTTGAAAAGGCAAGGTGTGACATAAGGGAGGTGCAAAGACTCATTAACAAAATGCAGGTGATGTGACCAACTCTCAACTGTCTTCAATCTGTGACGGAATCCTGTTGACCAAGTATTACGTTAGCTTTTCTTTTACCTACGGGCAAGTGTTGAGTACAATTAAAAACATGAGAACACAAACATGGTATCTCAAATCAGCACCTATATCAAAGAAGCTTAACTCATTTTTAAAGAGGTTTAGGGAGGGGGGAGGTGGAGATGGATAGTGAGAGGATGCTCATAATCATGAGGTGCAAAAACTTCCCCTGCTACTCACAGCACGCCAAAGAGAAGTAACCTGTCATTTGAATGTTATAGCACCTAAAAATTGTTTTTTAGCTTCACAAATCCATAGCCCTATAGGACCCATTCATTTCTGCCAATAGGCTGAAATTACAGAGCAGTTTAACACGAGCAAATTGATTAAGAAAGGAGAAAAGCAAACACTACTGTCAGTTCACTAACTGAACTGTTGAGAGCACAAGGCTGTCTTCCAGCAGCTGGCTAAATACCACTTACAATAGCCTTCTAGACCAGAAAACTGAGCCTGCTGGGAGATCCAAGTACTTATTGAAACTTAGTGTTAACAGCATATTCGTTTGGGGAAGTGAAAACTTAAATTAGGTTGCTATAAATACCGTCAATCCCAGTGTCATAAGAGGGAAGTTCAATTAGCCCAAGACTGGTCCCAAAAATAATATTCTGAAAATGAGATAATGACGAAACACCATGTTTTTTTTTTAAATTAGCCATTCTGTCAGTAGCTCAGAGGGAAAGCTCAGCAGTGTCAGAATCCAGGAGTCTTTTCTGTCAAAATGCAGCAGCTGTTTGTAAGGGCTTGTGGAAATCACCATGAAACCTGAACCACGCTGGAGGGAAGACGATGAAACAAAATAGCCTGGAAAGAGCAGCTGTGTCTGAGGAGTTCAGCTTCAGTGCTTTTAGACTGCAAGCTCCTTGCAGAGAGTTTTTTCCAGCCTCAGGAAAGAATTCTCTGGATACAAGGGTCACAGAAATTTTTAAAACCTCCCTAGGTCAGAAAACTCATTTATCTGTGTGGATTTCTTGCTAAAACTAACCCACTGGACTTTCAAGAACTGATAGCGATCCTCTCACTTGTAAGTGACTGAAGCACCCAACTAACTACCAAGAAGACAACACTTGACCTTGTATATTTTAAAAAAAAAAAAAAATCTAGGATTACTTACAATGCAAGATAAACCACCTTATATTCCATCTGCTCTGCTGCAGAGGACAGAGTGCAGGAGTCTCCTAAATGTTACTTTTCCTTAATGAGGTAGAAAATAGACAATTACAAGCATTGTAAAAGGACTGCAAAATTCTGAGCTGTTTTTCTGGGTGTTGCCACTACATATTTATGCAGAATAGCAGCACACATATCTTTACAGAAGTTTCCAGATATTCAAATAATACAAATAAGAGGCTTTGTTATGCATAGACCATAATATTGGCTTTGTAGTACTGGCAAGCAATTCACTTCTTTAAAAACTTGTGCAAAATCACCAAGCCAGGGGGAATGAGGAAAGGAGGTGAGAACTTGTTGATGAGATATCTGCAGAGGCACAACACACCCAAATCCCAGGAAGAGCCGCCCGAGAGCAGCAGTTGCACTCGGCACGGTATCTAGCTCACCTGCCACAGCTTCTCTCTTCTGTAACGCTGGTACATACAGGGCAAGAGGGGGTGCATACCCAGTTTAAAAAAAAAAACAGAGACTATAAAGCCATTTAAGAGTCCAAACAACAATTATTTGCACAGATATTAGAAACCACAAGGGTATACAAGGGCTGCACAAATTTTGCAATATTTGCAATAAGTGAGGTCAGCTATGCATGGGTAGGGCAAATTGGCAGTCTGGAGCCCAATCCTGATTCAGGGTGTTTGAGAGGTGTAGCACTTGAAACGGATTTGAGCAAACCGCAGCAGTTCTGCACAGTGACAGCCTCCAGGACTCTAGAATTAGTCCTCCCTCTACACTTTTCCAGCTCTGAACTCAAAACAGCATCTTGAGGATGGTGTAAGGGAGCAAAGAAACACAGTGAGGCTGCTCAACTCTCTCCCTGCATTAGTCCCAAGCTCCCCAGCCCTCTCATCCCATCAGCCAGAAAGGGCACACTCAACTGGATCTGCAGTGCTCCTCAGAGAAGAGGTTGGCTTGCTGTCTGCAGCCCCTCTTCGCAGTCTCACGCCTGTCAATTGCAACAAGATGAGTGAAGACAAGGGTTAACTCACCAACATGAGGGCTGCATCTGCTCCTGGGTGAATTTACAGGAAGATGGCATTTAGACAGGTCTGTCAGAACCCAGCCTTGGTTCGTCATAGCACCCAAAGCTAAAAAAAATTCAACATCAAATAATAATAGGTGGCACATTTACAAAGTAAAATGAGAGATTTTTTCCTGACCAATTCAAACCAAATCTTATTTTATCTTCACAAATACAGAGCTGTTGGTGTAGTGTGCTCCCAAATCTGACCTGTCTACTTCCTTGGTCATCTCAGTACTATATCAGGTCAAAAGGAGAGAGGACGAGAGGGGAAACGGAAAGATGGGAGTTCATCCTTGGGAACTGTGAAGCTCATTTAAGTATAAGTAGTCCTTGCCCCCCATAACTTAAGTGATGATTTCCCCATTTATAACATGTTCCATTTGAACACTTCGCAGCATTTCACGCTCAGTTCTCAAAACATTGCACGTATCTGCCAACGTGGGCATCTCAAGCTCACATGGTGACAAACAGAGTTAACACGATAACACAGCATTAGGATCAAGGCTGAGCAAAGCCTTGCCTCCTTCACATGCCTGCAGAAGGCCTCCATCCCCATCACTGTGGCTGCTCTGTCATATCCCTTTCTGCCACTTGGTTTGCTAGAAGAAGTAGTGCCAGAAGGAGGTTTGGAAGGGAAAAGTTCAGAGGAGGCTGCCATGTGTGGAGGCTTGGTTAAGTGAGAGGGGGCATGATTACATGCTTCTGAGCAGTCTGAGCAATCCAGGCTCTGAGCAAGAGTTAGGCCCAGAGCGAGTCACCTTGGACTCTCCTTGAACGCTGCAAAAGAGGAACAGAAACAAGAACGTGGCAGCTGTTGTAAACAGATAAGAGGAACAGAAACAGGGGAGGGGGTGCTCATCGCTCCGTGTATCTAAAATTATAGACCAATCGTGTATGCTACTAGTACGCGTGGACAGCAAGGCTTTACCAATGGAAACGCGGGCTTTGGTGCGTGATCAGCATGCTCTCTGCTTAGAGTGTATATATATCCTGTACGTATAATCAGTAAACGGAGAACTTCCATACTCATATTGGGATTGTGTCGTTACTCTGGGACCGTCGCCCAGCACCCAAGAGCCGCGCGCTCGACTCCCCCTTTTCTTCAGCCATGTTCAGTCTTGACACTGGAGAGCAGACTCAGCAGGAGTGGGAGCAGGGAATCACAGATCTCCATTGGCAGCACATTGTGCTGAAGGTAAGGCAGTCAGACAAGACATGGCTAAGAATTTTCCATTTCTAATAATTTCTGCAGTTGCAATTCCCTATTGAGAGGAGCAAGTCAGAAGAATCTAACTTCATAATGCATGTTTATTCTGCTTATTGGCAACTGAGCATTTGGAGGAAATCAACTTTATTAGCATGCCTGTTATGTTGCTATTTGCAGCATGTTTTCCAAGTTCATAATCTGTAGTGCAATGGATTGAAAGGTGAGTATAACAGAGAACCCATGAAATATCATATTACCATGAGGCTGGAGGTGTTTAAATTTAAAAATTAAGTGAGAAGAAGGTCTTAAAAATGATGCAGGTTGTCAAGGCCCTGTGTGAGGAGGGGAGACTGCATATTTCCACTCTGCTCCTCAGGGTTTAGCTGCCTTTGTTCAAGCTTGGCTTTGCTGTGGTGCATCCATGCAGCCTTGAATGAAACTCCTGTGAAAATAGATATGTTGTGAGAAAGAGCTGTGATATGCCTCGTGGAGCACCTCTTCCTCCTTGGCTCAGTAATTGCATTTAATCTCAGGCTCCTTGATCCTTGCCTGAGCCATCTTGCAGATATGCGCATCTTGGCATTGCACCTTGCTGACCCTGGTCCGCTGACTTGGCTTCCTGGCTTGACCTCCTACTAGCCTCATTGGTGGGGCTGGTATGGTGGCCACAGGTCCCCTGGCTGTCCCTCCTCACTGTCCCAGCCCTGTGCAGCTCTCCTTGTTGGGGTGCTGTGGTCCTGTGTCCTTTTCAGCGAAGGCATGGCTCGGCCTGCCTCTCCGTCACCCTTGGCTCCCAGCACTTGTGGAGCATCTGGTCCCTGACAAAGGGTATCTTAAAAACAAAAACAACTTTTGAACCAGAGACAGACATATCATGTATCAGCATCACAAGCTTATCTGGAGGATGCACCAGGCTACCACTTCCACAGTGGCTTTTGCACCTTCTTTCAGGGATGCCCTCCCTGAAATGTTCTGAGCAGCTGCTGTCCTGCCCTCCCCTGCCTACATTCTTTCGCAAGGCTACAAGCAGCCAGCCTGCCAGGGGCAGAAAGCAGGACAGCCTGGTGGATTCCTTCACAATTTGTTCATGTTTAAGTGGGGGGCGACAGGTGGGGAAACCCATGAAGAGCAGATCTTTCTTCTCACCCTCCCCGTAAAACCACATGCCAATCACCCTGTGCAGCCTGTGTGGGATCCCAGGAGTTTTCAAAAACAGAAATCAGGATGAATTCTCAAATTATATCTGCTTCAGGGACAGGATATTCCCTCTCACATATTGAGCTCTACTGCACTGCAGCCCCTAGGCATCAAATCAACTAGTAATTTTGGTTCTGTTCTCAGAATGTGTCAGAAATCTCTGAAGACACTCGCTGACAACTGGTTGCAATCATTCCAGTGAATTAAGTGCCCATTAGGGGACTTTCATTTCTTTAACTTGTGAGGATTTTCTATGCAGAAGAGTTAGTTTTATCTAGAGCACTTTCAAAGTGCTGTTGGTTTTGATCAACTCCAGTAGAGCAGGCACTTACTACTTTGCTATTCACTTTCATACAGCACAACAGAAATATCAAATGCTATCCAGGTCACCAAATCTTTGCATTTTTTGTCATCCTAAGAAACAATTTTTTGCTGAACAGAAAGGATAGAAAACACTCTCCTTCGTCTTCTCTCACCTAGCAGCTGTATTTAGATTCTGGGAATTGTTTCTTTAAAAAAGTTCCACAAAATCTTTACAAAAATGTAATGTCACATTGCCAAGGCATGTGTGGGAGTTTCTTGCACAAGTTGCCATGTATTTTTTTAGTATGTGAACTCTGTAGCAAAAAGGTTGCTATGGTACGCATGCAGTTTTTTGCTTTTTAAAAATGCAGCACCCTATTCCATAATCACAGAAACTTCTGCAAATTGCTGACATATAAATACTTCTACTCTGAGCTATCTCATCTCTCAAATTCAACCTTATTGTTTAATCAAATTTCATTCAGGAACAGAAATATTTACCATGCAACACTGAATTTTAAAACAATAAAAAGTTGTTTATGTATAAGCATTGAGTTGCCCACACTCCACTCACACTTGCTTTCCAAATGAAAACAGTTTAAGATGATTTAGCCATCCAACTGGTAGGATTATACTAGTTTAATAGCACACACATTACAGTCCTCTTCTGTCATATATATAAACTTTTTCACATGTTTTGGGCAAGATTCTGTTTTCAGCAACAACTGCTGTACATTTACAGGAGCCCACCTGGCAGCAGCACTGGACCCTAAGGCCTGTTGCTACTGCTCCTTATCTAGAAGTCACTTGGTGTTACTAAATGGAGTTCTTAGTCTGGTGGTCTCTTTACTCTTCCCCACCCCATCACATCAATTTTCATTAACAAAATCACCTCGTCTGCTCTTGTACTCTGTCCCAGCTGACCTTCATTCTCAGCAAATTACTTTAGAAAGTACCCACCAGATGGTGCAGAAGGGAGGGGAATATACTTCCAGAGCTTTTCAACATCTTCCAAATATTGTTTTCTACACCTGAGAACAGCTGTGCTTCCGTAGAAGTCTCTGCCTTATTGCAGTTATTCCATTGCATCTCTTGACTTCCTTTGCATACTTATGACATCAACTACACTGCAAAAAAGCCATTGCTCTGTACTTATTGACATCTCTCTACACACACCACATACTGTGGCCTGTAACTGCCAGAGGAATACTCTCTGTGTTCGGAAAGGATCACAGTAAACCACAGAAGCATGTCATTTTTTTTCCCTGTTTTAAGAAAGACTTCCCACCTTTTTTTCCAGTAGAACACAAGTTTTCTATTATCAGGACTTGTCTATGCTCATTTGGTGAAAGTCCGTTACATTTGACACAGTGCAGCACAGGCTCTAGACATTACTATAAGGCATTAAGGACTTCAGAAGGTAATGCAACACTCGTATGAAGTACACGGAAGTGGCTTGTGCTTTGTATGTCTTGACATACGTGACCAGACATTGTTCCCCATATGCTTGGCTTGCTTCCTAGGTGAAAGAGTGGTCCCTTGCTGCTTTTGGAAGAGCAGACAGAGGATGACCCTTCTCAAGTTCATTTATGTACTTCATATTTATTGCTTACCTGATTCTATTTTGTGTGATCTTTCTCACATAAAGAGAGTTTCTGATAATGTTTGCAGTTTGCTGATCTGGAGAGCTCGAATCTATCTTTCTCCTGGAACAGAGGTGCAACCTATGAATATATATGAACAATTGCAGCTTTGAGCATGACTGAGAAAAATTAAGCCCGGAAAAGCTGCAGAAAACACACAAAAGTGACTTTCCTCACCACTGCCATCAACTTTTCCACATGCTGTATTGACCACAGACTGGATACTAGTTATGTTTTTCTTTGTCAGGTTACCTAGCAGGCTAAGCAGGAGTTATTCTCCAGGTTTTTTGAAATCACCACAGTGATTACAGAGCATTGGTCCTGCCCCAAACCTTTGTAGATAAAAAATTATCTTCCTGAATGAGCGTCCAAGTCACTGTGAGGACTTTGCAGGACTGCATAGTTCAGCCTCATACAAATTCGTATAGATAAGATCAGATCTAACAGCCCTCCTTCCTGAAAATCCAAGACAACAACGCCAGCAAATTCTCATGTTCGTTAATATTGCTGAGCACTGTTATTACATAGTCTTCTCAAACCCATTCTGAAAATCTTTATTGCAATCTAAGGTCAACTGAGTGCCTGCAGAACTCAACCATATATTATCCCTTTATTACATTGAGGCATGCCTTTTCTCACTTTAATTAGCCCAAAAGCTTTCATAGTAAGGCAAAATAAATAACATAAGTGGAATTAAAACTGCTGAAAAAGTTTATTCAACACACAAATAAAGCAGAGTTGAATACAGCATGAAAGGTCTGAAGGAAATAAACAAGCATTTAAGACTCTTCTCTCCCATGCCTCACCCTATGCTTAAAAAAAAAAAAAAAAAAGGAGGCAAATCAGAGCCAAGGAATTTTTTTTTTTGGTCAAGTACTGCATGCAGAATGTGGTTGCAGAGAGCAAACTACTGCTCGGGGCAGCAGTGGGGCATTTTTTTCAGAAGTTTCATGAGTTACTCTGGATTATGCAGAGCCTCAGAACCACTGAGAGTCTGCTTTCCTAGTCAGACGCCCTGTGGGATACATGCCAGAAAAAGTCAGGCACCTGGAAGCTTAGAGTCAGGAATGGATTTCTGCCTGCAAATTAGGAGGACATCTATTCTTTAGCAAAACTGTTTCTTTAAGACATATCCTTTAACTTTGAGATCTGTCACCATCAAACTTCTTCCCCAACAGAAAAACAAACAAAACAAAAAACTCAGGAGCACTTTTCTCCAGAGCTATATAGTTTCTACTAGTTGTTTGAGATATTCGCTACTCTTCTCTTCTGTACTCATACTGTACTATCAGAAATTTCCATCAGAAGCTACTATTGCCTCTTGAGAACAGAATTCCCAAGGAGACAGGGAATGAGAAAATGGAAGAGCAATTATCTGATATGGTCACAAACTTTAACGCTAACAATGGAAGGTTGGTTTTATTTTTCAGGAGATGAAAATACCTGCAACAGTAACTTACTCAGGCACTACTTGTCTCCATTCTCTCTCTAATTCCAACAGATAATAAATACATTTTTTCTGCCCTTAACATTTATTGTTGGAGAAGGGAACATTTGATTATAAAAGCTGTGAGTTGAAATGAATAAAGATAACGCAATTCTGAAGGTGCCAGAAGTCTGAGGCACATCAGTAGGACTCCACATTCATTTCCTGATTTGGTTAAGCTACTAGGGTGTTTCATCTCCTTTCAGCATTACCAAAATGAAAAGAGAGACAGATATAAGAAGGGAGACTGGGAGAGGCTCAGACAATAACTGAGGGAAAGTAACAATTAGCTGATGATTTTCGCCTGACATTTTTTGTGATCCATATGTCTGCAGTCCTCCATGGAAGTTACAAGCAAGGCACCCAACAGAGTGGGAAGGTACAGGCAACCCCCTTTATCCCATTGTACAAGGAAAGCATGCAATGATTTGATATTGTTTAAGCAACTTCCTTACTCTACCTCTGAGAAATTTCAACCAAGGCAGTTTTCTTTGGAACTTTGATAGTAAGGACCTACTTACTTTCTTCCTACTCACTAGCACGTAAGACTGATTTAATTTCTGTTTGTGTTCACTTCCAATTACCTTGCTGTGCAACAACAAATCTGCCTCTGTACTTCAACACCTGACACCAGTAAAAGATAAAAGTAGCATATGTACGCTGAATTTGATACAATAGCAAACCAGTGATGGAAAGCCAGCACAGAAGCCCAAAGACTAAGTCTGTGTATGCATGTAGAGTTCTTTTCAGTTTTCTGCTTTTTGCAGAGATGCACAGGCTTATGCCTCAAGGAGGCAATTCTTCCTTAACACTTGGTAATAGCAACCCCTGTGCTGAGTTTCATCAACTCAGCAGGAAACAACCCCAGGTCTTGGGTTATTATCATCCACCTCTATATAAACAGCTTCTTGGAATGCACTGTCTTGTATGAATTCACTCTTTGCAGAGATTAGCACAGATCTTTTCCCAGTTCAGTTTCTAGTCTGTGCTGAAAAATTGTTTAGAATTGCTTATAGCCCTCCCAGATGTTAAAACTGAGGTGCCTTGAACTTGAAACCTTTGTATTTTCCCATACTAGCCTGCATACCTCCAGAACTAAGGTCTGAAATATAAATGCCAATATAGGAGAACTCAGCATTTCAGGATATTTCCTGCTCCACGCCTTCAGAAGTATGAACATTAACAGGCCTTTTCTGGGCCTGGACTTCTGCTGTGCTTGAAGGCTACTTATTTTATGAGTACAGCTTTCCACCACACTCTGAACAATGTCTTCACTATAGCATACTACATAGCTTGCAGCCTACATAAAATGTAAGAATAGTTCAAATAGAAGGTGTTTTTTACACTGGGATGCATTCATCATTCTGGAGACCACACATGATATGTTAGGTTCAAGGTTTCCAGCATGAAATCATCCTCCATCATCCTTTTAGATTAATGGTTCACAAAAAGTTGGAAATCTTACACTTAACTCAGAGAAAATTAAAAAAAAAAAAACAAACCGAAAAAGATATGAATGAAAGGAACACATTCTTTAAAAAACATATTCACACTAATGAACTAGAGGCAGTTCACTTTCTAACCCCATGAAAGAACAAACTTTGACCACTGTTCTAAATACATTTCACATTCGCACAAGAGTAACTGCTTTATCTCTTTCAAGGCAGAGTAAAGTATGTGGGTAAACGTCAGGCTTGACTGAGAAGATCTAGATGTGATTCTAGTGGCATCAAATCCATTGTTAACAAAGGGGTTAATGCTGCACTGCTAGGAGCACAGTGTCTTGAGTTCTTGGAGTTCCAGTGGTGGATCAGAAGATGCTGCAGCCATGTAGTGCACAGCCCTGCTGTGGTATAAACCAACTTGGGTTGGTTTTATCAATTTTGCATAAGCAGGCTTCAGGCTAGTTTTGTGCTGGCTAATGAAAGACAGACAAGATTTTGTCGTATCTGTTTTCTTTACCACATCCTTTGGCAAGTTCTACAGAAGTGTCATCATATGCCGTGCCTCCTTCAGCTCAGATTTTTATCACTGAGTGACTTGGTACTGTGTTGATCCAGTTTTGTGATTGTGGAAGCAGCAGCCAAAAACAGTAAAGAGGTTTAGAAGACAACAAACCTTACACTTCTGAATAAATGCTGTTCCATGTGTAGCAAGTTAAAAGGTACTGAGACATGAACAATTTCATCATCTTCATTAAGTATCTCTATGGGGTTTTTTCTTTGTAACTCTACGGTTCTTTTCTCTTGGGTCTTCTGCATTAACGTTAGCTAACACAAGACTGTATTATTTATACTTACAGGAAACTGACAACAGCTCCATTCCCTGACATTTTCAAAGTCAGTATCTGTCAGGCATTCAGTGCACCAACAGGCTCAAATGGCTTCCCCCTGTGCCACAAGTGTCCAGCTGCCTGCGTTCAAGGTCAGCTCTGCCAAGGTACAGCTTTGGATGAAACTGCTGCGAAAGCCGCTGTGTTGTGAGAAGAAGCTGTGAGATGACTCACTGAGTGCCTCTTGCTCCCTGGCTTGGAAGCTGCATGGCAACTCAGACCCTTGCCCCTTGCTGTCTCTGACCTGCTGACTTGGCTTTCTGGCTGACCCTGGACCTGCCTCGTCAGTGGGGCTGGTGTGGTGGCTGCAGATCCCTTGGCCGCTCCTGGTCACTGTCCCAGCCCTGCACTGCTCTCCTTGTTGGGGTGCAGTGCGACCATATCCGAGCAGATGCAGGCATAGTCCTGCCAGCCTCCCTACCACCCTCAGGTCTTGCTCCCAGCTCTTGCAGTGTGTTTGCTCCCTGACAATATCTTAGACTTGTCAATCTCCTTTTCTACCCCAGAGTTAACCAGTGCTTCTGGTTTTATTTTAGCTATTTTCAGCTTTTAGATTGTGTTCTTCTGTTGCCCTTTCTAATCTACTTTCCAGGAGTCTTAGGGGAGGTTGTCTTTTTTTATTTGTAGTTCTCAGTAAATTAGCATTTTGCACTACTTAAAACAGTAGTAGTAGACTTTGTCAAGTTAGGTTTTTCTAGTTAGGGACATAAAGTAACAAAATACATTTGCACGAAAACTTTTCCCCGTCTAACTGAACACTGACAGTCATCCAGAGACAAGCAAAACCAGGTGCCTCCCAGTCAATTTTGTTCATATTGGACACTGGGTTCCTGGATTTTTTCTGCACCACACAGAATGATTTATGACAGTTTTTAGCTTCACTGATGACAATTTGCCTTTGGATGTTATGACTCTTAGCATATCTTAAATTCAGATATCATGAAGACAAATATTAATCTCAAGAATCTGAAATGTCTCTGTTTTTCCAATGTTACAGCCTGGCAACAAGCACCATTCAAATCCCACAGCATATTTTGAGCATTAGGTAGGTCTCTTCGGTTATAAGTTTTACTTAGTGCTTCTAGTAATTTTCTCACAACGCTTAAATATTTTTTCATTGTTTTCTAATGTTTCATCATCATCTGTTACAGGGTTACTGCTCATTCCATGGCAACCAATTCACCACTACCATTGGTCTTGTCCTCTAGAGTATCACAGAATCACAGAATAACAGAATCAACCAGGTTGGAAGAGACCTCAGGGATCATCGAGTCCAACCGTTGCCCTGACACCACCCTGTCAACTAGACCACGGCACTAAGTGCCATGTCCAGTCTTTTCTTAAACACATCCAGAGATGGTGACTCCACCACCTCCCTGGGCAGCCCATTCCAATGTCTAATGACCCTTTCTGTAAAGAAATTCTTCCTAATGTCTAACCTGAACTTCCCCTGGCGAAGCTTGAGGCTATGTCCTCTTGTCCTATCACTAGTTGCCTGGGAGAAGAGGCCAACTCCCACTTCACTACAACCTCCCTTCAGGTAGGTGTAGACTGCAATAAGGTCACCTCGGAGCCTCCTCTTCTCCAGGCTAAACAACCCCAGCTCCCTCAGCTGTTCCTCGTAGGTCAGACCCTCCAGACCCTTCACCAGCTTGGTCACCCTCCTCTGGACTCGCTCCAACACCTCAACATCTTTCTTGAAGTGTGGGGTCCAGAACTGAACACAGTACTCAAGATGCGGCCTCACCAGTGCCAAGTACAGAGGGACGATCACTTCCCTAGACCGGCTGGCTACACTATTCCTAAGAGAGGCCAGGATGCCGCTGGCCTTCTTGGCCACCTGGGCACACTGCTCGCTCATGTTTAGCCAGCTGTCGATCAGCACCCCCAGGTCTCTTTCCACCAGGCCGCTTTCTAACCACTCTTCCCCCAGCCTGTAGAGCTGCATGGGGTTGTTGTGGCCGAAGTGTAAGACCCAGCACTTGTTCTTGTTGAACCTCATGCCATTGGTCTCGGCTCATCTATCTAACCTGTCCAGATCCCTCTGTAGGGCCTTCCTACCCTCCAGCAGATCGACACTGCCACCCAGCTTGGTGTCATCTGCAAATTTGCTGAGGGTGCACTCAATCCTTACGTCTAGATAATCTACAAAGATATTGAACAGCACCGGCCCCAGAACTGAGCCCTGGGGAACACCGCTAGTGACCGGCCGCCAGTTGGACTTTGCGTACTCAGTAGCCACAGTACTAGTCAGTACTTAAAGAAAGAGCTAAGAGCTGCAGACCATTATACTGACCAGCTTTTCCAAAAGAATTCAGCATAGAATTGATTACAGCTCTATGACTTCTATCCTGCTTTACATCACAGTGAACAAGTCAATTATGTAAATTCTTCTCTTGAACTCTGCTATGAGCCAGCTTTTACTTTTTGTTTATTCATTAAGTTATTAAAATTATTGTGTATCTATACAGTGCATTATTTTGTGAGAAATGGCTATGATACAGTAGCATTTTGATACTGTAATGGACATGGAGTGAAGAGAATTATCTTTGCTTGCTGCCTGGGGCTTGGATGGGTGGACTCTTCAATGGGTTAAAAACTGGCTGGATGGCCAAGACCAGAGAGTGGTGGTGAATGGGGCAAAGTCCAACTGGCGGCCGGTCACTAGCGGTGTTCCCCAGGGCTCAGTTCTGGGGCCGGTGCTGTTCAATATCTTTATAGATGATCTAGACGTAGGGATTGAGTGCACCCGCAGTAAATTTGCAGATGACACCAAGCTGGGTAGGAGTGTCGATCTGCTGGAAGGTAGGAAGGCCCTACAGAGGGATCTGGACAGGTTAGACAGATGGGCCGAGACCAATGGCATGAGGTTCAACAAGAACAACTGCCGGGTCTTACACTTCGGCCACAACAACCTCAGGCAGCGCTACAGGCTGGGGGAAGAGTGGTTAGAAAGCGGCCCGGTGGAAAGAGACCTGAGGGTGCTGATCAACAGCCAGCTAAACATGAGCCAGCAGTGTGCCCAGGTGGCCAAGAAGGCCAGCGGCATCCTGGCCTCTCTTAGGAATAGTGTAGCCAGCCGGTCTAGGGAAGTGATCGTCCCTCTGTACTTGGCACTGGTGAGGCCGCACCTTGAATCCTGTGTCCAGTTGTGGGCCCCACACTTCAAGAAAGATGTTGAGGTGTTGGAGCGAGTCCAGAGGAGGGTGACCAAGCTGGTGAAGGGTCTGGAGGGTCTGACCTACGAGGAACAGCTGAGGGAGCTGGGGTTGTTTAGCCTGGAGAAGAGGAGGCTCCGAGGTGACCTTATTGCAGTCTACAACTACCTGAAGGGAGGTTGTAGTGAAGTGGGAGTTGGCCTCTTCTCCCAGGCAACTAGTGATAGGACAAGAGGACATAGCCTCAAGCTTCGCCAGGGAAGGTTCAGGTTAGACATTAGGAAGAATTTCTTTTCAGAAAGGGTCATTAGACATTGGAATGGGCTGCCCAGGGAGGTGGTGGAGTCACCATCTCTGGATGTGTTTAAGAAAAGACTGGACATGGCACTTAGTGCCGTGGTCTAGTTGACATGGTGGTGTCAGGGCAACGGTTGGACTTGATGATCCCAGAGGTCTCTTCCAACCTGATTGATTCTGTGATTCTGTGATTCTCTTCTAGAGGGAGGCTAGATGGATGATGCAGGAGAACTCTCCAGAGCAAAAGACATTCTTCCTTTTTCTTTTATTTGGCTTGTACCACAATATTATTTTAATCCACATGGGAGATGAAGTTCTTTTAAGTTCACCATAGAGATACAGAAGAGATAAGAAACCGCAACACTGAAATTTAAGGCCCAGCACTTAAGTGCTACAATTGCATAGTTCATCCTCACTTTATGGCTCAACAGTCATACAAGGATTGTAGGAAGATCTGAGAAACGGCGTCGTGACATTTGCCAGTAACAATAAAACAAATATATCAGAAATATGCCAGCACCCAAGACCAAAATAAAATCCTTTTTACATTTACATCTTCAAAGGTACAAGGGAAGTACAAAAGGAGCTACATTATCCCATAGACCAGGTCATTTATTCAATAGTTATACTGGTGCCTTCTGAACACCTACTCTCGTAAGCTTCAGGGTCTTCATCTCTCATTCAGATCTTCCCTTGTGCAAGCTGACTCTCCATCCATGAGTTAAGGTCTTGAAAACTACTCCCATGTGTTCCTTCTGGGCCTTGGCCGTCCTTTTGAATTGGACACTTGCCTGATGGGACTCATATTGGCCACAAGCTGCAGCCAGCTGGAGATGACAGTTCCTCAAGCTGCAGCTGATTGTAAGTAACTTTTTTCTTTGCTGACCTTCTCTTCTGCCCCATGCACCAACAAACTCCTATCCCTGACATTGTCTAGCTGAATAACAGAGTAACTTAAATTTTACTTCACTTTAAAGTTGCTGTTTCAGAAGGGCACGTGTGATGAAAAATGTTTTTTCCCTGATCCGATACGTCATCTCGTTGAAGTGATTACATTAAGGCCATACTTCCATATCTGCACCTACTTTTATTCATACATGATTCTTCCCACCCCATTCATGCCACAGCTCTGCAGCATGGATTTCACAAATCTGAGGAAAAAGTTATCTTGCAATTCAAAATTGCAAGACCTAGATTCTAGCAGGACTGGGGGCTATCACAGCTCTTGTAGTATTTTTCCTCAGGTGTAAAGATTTCAACCTTTCTCAGTAATATGATTCAGAATTTCACTTTGAGGGCTGTAAATAGGCTGAACTGGTGACCTCAGTCATGGTGCATAGTTCCCCTAGTAAGCCAGTATTTCCTTTGCTCATTCATCTTGCTATGAACATGATTCCAGACCCCAAAACCATCACAAGGTCCCATTGCAGAACTCTGTAACACTTACCTTGTCCCTTTAGACATCAGCTCAAATCCTGATCTTATTCCTAATCATATCTCATAGTTTTGCTATAAATAACTTGTGTTATTTTCTTTCTACCTGGAACTGTGGAGCTGGATTGATAAAGACTCTGTGTCTTTTCTTGAGCGATGTGTCGGACAACACTGTAGAGAAACAGATCACAGATGCAACAAAAAATTCAAATTTTTGGTGTTACTGTGGGAGGAGATTTCTTTGAGGCTTTTCTTAAATCCATAAGCAATAGGAAATGCTCGTGAGTATCCCTGAAGATCTTCAGTATACTTGCCTTTGGTTACACAAAAAGCAGATGAAACTCTAAGAGCATACAAACATCTAAGAAAAGGGAAACGCACAAAAATTACTGAGCTAGGAGGTCTTCACCATATAGAAACCATGAGTACAAAGGCAGGTGTGACATCACAAAGCTGCTTTTTTTTTTTTTAAACAATAGGGTGTTCATCCTCACATAAAGACTACTGGAAGTTCTAGAGACAGGTGATCAATGAAGAAAATGTTTAGATGATTATCTGAATTTTTTAAAATTTATTGGTCAAATCACATACCCGTAGAAGCTGGGAAGGCAGAAAATTATGCATTTTAAAATAGTAATGCTACTTGGCTATTTCTGGAAGACTTAACAAGCTGAAGCCAATGTAAGAAAAGAAGGAATGCTGTAAATTGAAAAGAGTACAGGCATGAAATTGTTTTTCTTGCTACCCATAACAAGAATTCTTTTCTCAACAAGGCTCAAGGAAGATGATGTTGAAAAAGTGAGGCAGTAAAGCAGCTGTAAGATTTATTGTGGCAGCAATGGTGAATTGCAAATGTATGCGTGTGTAAGGCCGCAGGGTATTATAAAAGGAGTTGCACAGTTTTGGTTTCATACAGAGGAAACAGCTAAGCAGCTTTGCTGTGGTTGTATGTGAAATAAAGCATTTATCTCTAGAATGTTCCCTTATAGGAAAATAGAGGCAAACTGGAGCAATTAAGAAAGAAAACTACACTGCCTATGCAGAAACAAAATCAGTGACTTAAAAGCACAGGTTTAACAAGAACTTTAAGGAAAATTGGTCTAACAGAAATATAAGAAAGAATTGCTAGTCCAGAAATATGTATGTCTGATAACATAGATATAAAGGGAGGGCCAGGGCCGGGGCAGGGGGGGAGTGCGGAATCAGGCATACTACTGAAAAAGCACATTCCTCTAACACTTTCTTTCCACTCTCCTCTAAGAAGTCTTATTGCAACAAAACTGAGAAACACCCCAGGTTTCAGTTCTCCGCTATCATTTCCATGGCAGGTGCTGTGGTGAAGAGCACAGCACTCAGACAGGGAGGCAGAAAGGAGGAAACACACAAGGTTTGTCTCTGTTGTCCTTCAGGTTAAGTCACATGTCCAGGCCTGAGTCATCTGTTCCTCTGTGCTCTCCTCCTCCATATCCTCTCTTATTTGTGCAGACTGCTTCTTCTCTTAAATCTAGTTGCTATCAGCATCTTCCTCAGCATTTCGATTTTCTTCCCACTTCGTCTCACATTGCAGGTAGAGTGCTATGTATCAAACATCCATACTTGGCTAACACCTTCCATCTCCTTCTCATGCTCCCCTTGTTTGCTACAAATGCTCAAACTGTCCACAGAACAGCCTGCTTCTCCCTGTCCCTTCATGCCAGTTGTGTGCAAGGTGACACAGCTAACAGACCGAGCCCCTCCAGTGGCAGCAGCCAGGTAGAGCTCAGGTCTGGGATGAACTAGGATGGAGCTGAGGAGCAAGATGAGCATCCATCTGCTTGGAGTAGGGAACCTGTGGAAATGCACATACAGATACCTCAAGGGAGGTCTGAAAGCTGCAGAGAGGCTCCAAGATTCAGGATGGAGCCAGGTTCTGTGCTGCTGCAAAGTTCAGCGTCTCTGAAAGGATGGCCTAAACCACAGCCCACAACACCCACTACTGTGGCTCTTCCTCAGGACACACCTTGTTACTCTTACTAATTTTGAGAAGCTGATTAGACCAAAGCTGACTTCTAGCATAATGTGTTCTATGTAAAAATTAGCATGATTCCAGGCGTCTTTGGGAGAGAAAAAAGTTTCTCTTGTTTATTATTATTCTTTGTACAATGAAGCATTGGACCACAGGAGTGACAAGAGAAGAAGTGAATATCACAAGTCATACAGCAATAAAACAGGAATGTGGGATCCTGTGCTTGGGAATTTAAAATCAGATTGTACAGTGCGGTACTTATACACTACAAAAAAAACCTTTGTACTGCCAGGGTAATAAACTAAATTACCCCTAAAATCTTTCTTCTGAGGTTGCTGGATCTTTTGATCTTTTTTCAAGGACCTATTCCTTGGTGTGCTCAACAGGTTATATAACAAACTGGAAACAAAATTGAATAGGCTTAGCAAACCTATTACTACATAACCAGTATCCTGTTGCTGTTTTGATGTGCTTCATGTCACCAGGGAATTCAAAGAAATTCTTAATGTAGGAGGAAGTCATTAGAGGAAAATCCGAAGGTCATTATCTTTTATGTTCTAAGTTTCATGACAAAATAGCCAGAGGACCAATAATTTTATTAAAAACTAACATCCTGAAGAAAATAAGTGAATTTGAAGCTTTAGCTTTGTATGATAGAAAGGGAATAAATAGTTTATGAGAGTCATACCCTCAACAGTTTTAAAGGGAAGACTGAAAGGGATAGTTATCCTAGGAGTCAATGAGTGAGCTAGCACCAGTCTCAGCAAGACCAAACTTTCACCCTCTTGGACATCCAGCAAGATTTGCCTAGCAAGCCTGGCACTAAAATAAATATTCACTTATTCACAGAATGTTAGGGATTGGAGGGGACCTCGAAAGATCATCTAGTCCAATCCCCCTGCCGGAGCAGGATTACCTAGATCACGTCACACGGGAACGCATCCAGGTGGGTTTTGAATGTCTCCAGAGAAGGAGACTCCACAACCTCTCTGGGCAGCCTGTTCCAGTGTTCAGTTACCCTCCCTGTAAAGATGTTTTTCCTCATATTTATGTGGAACCTCCTGTGTTCCAGCTTGCACCCATTGCCCCTTGTCCTGTCAATGGATGTCACTGAGAAGAGCCTGGCTCCATCCTCATGACACTTGCCCTTTACATATTTATAAACATTAATGAGGTCGCCCCTCAGTCTCCTCTTCTCTAAGCTAAAGAGACCCAGCTCCCTTAGCTTCTCCTCATAAGGGAGATGTTCCACTCCCTTAATCATCTTCGTGGCTCTGCGCTGGACTCTCTCTAGCAGTTCCCTGTCCTGAACTGAGGGGCCCAGAACTGGACACAATATTCCAGATGCGGCCTCACCAGGGCAGAGTAGAGGGGGAGGAGAACCTCTCTTGACCTACTAACCACACCCCTTCTAATACAGCCCAGGATGCCATTGGCCTTCTTGGCCACAAGGGCACATTGCTGGCTCATGGTCATCCTGCTGTCCACTAAGACCCCCAGGTCCCTTTCCTCTACGTTGCTCTCCAACAGGTCTGTCCCCAACTTGTATTGGTACATGGGGTTGTTCTTGCCCAGATGCAGGACTCTACACTTGCCCTTGTTA
Organism: Nyctibius grandis; assembly: GCF_013368605.1. NCBI lineage: Eukaryota > Metazoa > Chordata > Aves > Nyctibiiformes > Nyctibiidae > Nyctibius > Nyctibius grandis. Next base: position 53,090,311 of record NC_090695.1, on the reverse strand, counting down.
TATTTCATTAAGTTTCTCCCCGCCCAACTCTCCAGCCTGTCTAGGTCTCTCTGAATGGCAGCACAGCCTTCTGGTGCGTCAGCCACTGCTCCCAGTTTTGTGTCATCAGCGAACTTGCTGACAGTGCACTCTAATCCCTCATCCAAGTCATTAATGAATATATTGAATAGTACTGGTCACAGTACTGACCCTTGAGGGACTCCACTAGATACAGGCCTCCAACTGGACTCAGTCCCATTGACCACCACTCTCTGGCTTCTTTCCTTCAGCCAGTTCACAATCCACCTCACTACCCGATCATCCAGACCACACTTCCCCAGTTTAGCTGCAAGGATGCTGTGGGAGACTGTGCCAAATGCTTTACTGAAATCAAAATAGACCACATCCACTGCTTTACCATTATCTATCCACCAGGTTATGTCCTCATAAAAGGCTATCAGGTTGGTTAATCATGACTTCCCCTTGGTGAAGCCATGTTGACTGCCCCTAATGATCCTCTTATCCTTCATATGCCTAGAGACAGCACCAAGGACAAGTTATTCCATTACCTTTCCAGGGATGGAGGTGAGGCTGACCAGTCTATAGTTATATTGTACATGCATTTTCCACAGCAGCCTAACTGCTGTTAAGAACTTCTCAGCATTATGTTTCTGAGGTTTTTTTTACTGGGAAAACAACTATGTCACCTTCTTACTGGAAACCTCTGTGCCGGTTAAGAGCATTTTAGCAATCTGCCATTAATGCTTATCTTTGTACTTAATAGCAGTTCACAGCGTAGCTTCTTCATTTTCTCTTCCTTCAAGACTACATCGCATCTATAACTATTTTTGGAAAGAAAAACCCAAGATCTTATATTTACTACATTTAAGAACAATTTCCAGTACACAGCCATAGTTACTGGCATATTACTTGTTACTTAAAGGAAATCAAGAACTCTGCCACCCACCAGCTGTGCTCTGTCTGCTGTAGTGAGCTTCATTATCTCAGCAGGCTGCGTGGCACAGGCTGATGTGGGAACTCACTGCTGTACTGCACAGCGATACGTGGCACTTGGACTGCAGGGCCCAGGCCTGCAGTCACAGTGCCTCAAGATTTTCAGATGACTATCTACAGAGGGACTGATCCAGTATTCTCTGCACACGAACGAGAAAGCCACAGACCTCCATCTCGTACAGAGATTATACAAGATAACTGTTGTAAACAACGAGTCATAGATTTCTAAATGCTAGAAAGAATACCACAAGCTTTATGTAGTCAAAAGATACCAGTTTAACTTAATTCATTACAATGTCAAATGGACACTCACATAGGAAAGAGAAGTTTAAATATGTGCTGAACAGAGGAAGGAATAGAGAAGGAAGAGCAGGCTTTTGAATCTTTATTTAAAACACTGGGCAGCCATGCACTTCACTGAGTAGTTGTATTGCTCCTTTCAAATCAAGTTCAACACTCTTCACATAAAACCACTATATTTAAATTGACAATTCAGTTCATTTGTATTTTTAATTCTCCCTTAAAGAGCCACTAAAATGTAGCCAATGTGAATGACTTTAACAGGGTGTCAGCAGCCAGGATTTAGATCCTCTGAAGAAGAATCCAAACAAACCTTGACAAGCAAGACCTGACCCCTTAGCAGAAGAAGTAAGATTTGAGACCTCAACAGGCTAGAGAAATGGGCTGACAGGAACCTCATGCAGTTCAACAAGTAGAAGTGCAAAGTCCTACAGCTGGGGAGGAACAGCCCCAGGCACCAGTACATACTGGGGGCCACCCAGCTGGAAAGCAGCTTGGCAGAAAAGGCCCTGGGGCTCCTGGTGGACACCAAGTTGAACATGGGCCAGCGACGTCCCCTTGCTGCAGAGAAGGGGAACGGTATCCTAGGCTGCATTAGGAGGAGTGTTTGCCAGCAGGCCAAGGGAGGTGATCCTTTCCCTCTGCTCAGCATTGGTGAGGCCACACCTGGAGTGCTGGGTCCAGTGCTGGGCTCCCTTGTATGACAAAGACATGAACGTATTGGAGAGAGTTCAACGGAGGGCCATAAAGATGATGAAGGGCCTGGAGCATCTCTCCTAGGAGAAAAGGCTGAGAGAGCTGGGACAGTTCAGCCTGCAGAAGAGAATGCTCAGGGGGATCTCACCAATGTATATGAATACCTGAAGGGAGGGTGCAAAGAAAACAGAGACAGGTTCTTTTCAGTGGTGCCCAGTGACAGGACCAGAGGCCATGGGCACACCCTGAAACACAGGAGGTTCCCTTTGAACATCACGAAATACTTTTTTACTCTGAGGGTGACCGAGCACTGGCACAGGTTGCCCAGGGAGGTTGGGAAGTCTCCATTCTTGGAGATGTTCAAAAGCCATCCTGGACATGGTCCTGGGAAACTGTCTCTAGGTGGCCCTGCTTAAGCAGGGATTTGGACCAGGTAACATCCAAGGGATCCTTCCAACCTCAGGCATTCTTTGATTCCTAGCCAGTTTGCATTGCTAGCCTCTGCACAGAATTAGGATGGAAATTAATCTTCTTTTTTTGTCTAAACTTTTTGCAAGAAGTCTAGATACCATTTTAAAATACTTAAAGATCTTAGTGCTCAAATAGCTATAATAAAGTGGACAAACATTAAAAAGACTAAACAGTTGAAAAAACAAATCAGGCATAAGTTCAGAAAGTTTTATCTCCAAAATGGTAATTTTTGTTGCATGACTACTGAACAGCAGTGAAGGAATAGTTTTGTGTTTATAACATCTTGTGTTTACTAATTCATACTTTTTATATTACACGTTGGAAGGGAACAAGAACCAGTAAATAGACAATCTAAACATAAAGTTCAGGAAGGTCTAGACTGAAATAAATGAAAGGAAAAGGAGAATTTTTTTAAAAGACTCCTTACTGAAGAGAAACAGTCACTTTAAAACCAGAGTTTCTCCACTTAAGAAGTCATGCAGACTTCTCATAGCAAACTTTCAGGGAGGGATGTGGGAATATCGAGAAACCTCAATTATTAAACATTCTCTTAATAGAATTTTTTGTGCAGGCAGGCATTAAATGTCTCCTGTCCTTACAACACATAATATTTTTATTATCCTATAAATAAGAGTTAGTAACTAGGACAAAGCACAAATTCTTTATTCTGTTCTCTGTTAGGTCAGAGAAATATGTTTTTCAAAAATCTTCACTAACACTTGTATTTATGGAGTAAACCATAACCTCCTACTCAGACAACAGATTAATAAATTAGGTATTTTCCATCTCCTAAATTCAAAGCAACAGGAAAATAAAAGTCATCTGTTTCTCTACTGCTTTGCTTTCAGGAATTATGACTGTAAATCAAGATCCCATCTGTCAGAATTTTGCTGCTTATTTTACAAACAGTAATTCAATATATCAAGAGAACAGTATTATATAGCTATTTTAGACTCAGAATAAATTGCTTTCACCCACCTGAGAAAAAGAACAAAATCTTCCTGAACGCTTCAGAAGTGTCTAACTCAGAGACTGAAAAGCTGAAAACTGTGGAGGGTAATCATGTTTAACCAGGTGGCTGTAGTATTGAGTACATCAATTAACCACAGCAGCTAGAAGTTAAGAATTATTTTAAATAGGCATAACCCAGGTAAGCTTCTGGAGCTCAAATTTACATCCTTTCCATAAGAAAGCAAGAATGTCTCCTTTTTTGAACAGCATCATAATAGGGACCCAGAAGTAAAATAACAGAAGTGTATGAGGCCGGTTCTTTGTCCAGAAGACTCTATTGTGATACAGCTGTGCCAAACAATTTTATATCTCTAGCTGTAAAAATATGCTTTGCACTTATAATGGTAAAATAAAGGGCATTAATTATAATTTTTAGCCATTCACTGAAACAGAAGTGTGTTTGTACTTTCATAGAATTCTAGATATTCATGCATTGCTGAGAATTGCTGTCACAGACTAATCCTTTCATTTGCCCCTGATTTTGCCTCATAGATATGGAAAGGAGAATGGGATGAGGACTAAAGCAAAGTCTAGTTTCTATGATTAATTAGAGCACTCTCAGCATTGTTTTCACTCATACGCAGTTGTATCTTGGCCCTTCCAGCCTCTTCTGGTTGCGAAAGATTACTAGATTACATAGAGGCTTAACTGTCATCCCTTTTGCCAAGGAACATACCATTAAGACAACGTCTGTGAGAGGGAGATATCTTTTGTGTTCTTTACATATATAGATATTTATATATGATAAACTGGGAGAATTTCTTGGCACCTTGTTCATCAGAGCAGAGTACAGCAGGTGATACATATATTTCTGGTAATATTATAGGTATGCAAAGTGTACAAGTGTCCATGTAGAAGCTGATACGAACTTTATATCTGAATTCACTGAAAAGCAGTCACTGATCTGATACTGAAGTAAAATCTAAGATTGTACTGTACGTGCATAAAATGAAATCAAACTGCACATTTTGTACTCCTTTTAACCAATAATTCATTGTGATTAAAAAAAGGTCTTGAGAATAATCCTATTACTGCCTGTTCAGCAAATTTAAAAAGCAATATTGTGGATGATAGTCACGAAGTTAAATTCAGTTTTAAAGAAAATGAATGATTGTCCAAATTGCTATTTTCATAATAAAAGCTTTCTTTAAAAATCACCTGAATGTTAAGAAAATATTTAAGGCAGAAAAATACTGCCACCTTCATTTATCATTGAGAGGGGAGAAGAAATAAAGGATGAGCCAGATATTCACAAAATCTTGCTTTGCAAAGATTTTATTTTTATATTATTCAAAAATACAATTTCACCTTAGCTATGCACTTGATGAGAGGAAGTGCTTTAATGTATGCTTGTATTCTGCCAAGTCATAGCTGGTAGCAGAGAGATATGGTGCTCCACTCTGCTGCTGCCTTGCTGGTGACACGCTGCAGCGTGAGCGTGTAGCATTCTCCTTTGGCTGAACGAGATGTGAGAAAAAGTCTGCGGACCATGCAATACTGTCCTTGCTGATGTTACTGAATGGTTTCTATCAGACAGCCAGCATCTGCAGGACATTTTGCTCTGTTTTTGCTCTAATTGTTCCCAAAGGAGAAAGACTTCAAGGTATTTCACAAGTGAATCATATTTTAAAGGTTATACTTCTGACATGGGACATACCCCACTGTTCTTCACAGAACCACTGGTCATTCATTTTCAAAAATTGTCAGCTGAGGGAGGTTAAAAAGGCCAGGCTTCCAAATGTGGACAATTTCTTTGAGGGAGATACGGTTCACAGTGTTTCACTTGTTCGTTGATGTTTCACTTGGACTTTGGATACCATAAGTCTCACATCACTGTTTTTCACGTCAAGGACAGTGAATTATTCTACATGCAGTGACTATAGAATCATAGAATCATTTAGGTTGGAAAAGACCTTTAAGATCGAGTCCAACCATAAACCTAACACAGCCAAGTCTGCCACTAAACCATGTCCCTAAGCACCATGTCTACACGTCTTTTAAATACCTCCAGGGATGGTGACTCCACCACTTCCTCGTGCAGCCTGTTCCAATGCTTGACAACGCTTTCGTTGAAGAAATTTTTCCTAATACGCAATCTAAACCCCTCCTGGTGCAATCTGAGCCCATTTCCTCTCGTCCTATCGCTTGTTACCTGGGAAGAGAGACCGACAGCCACCTCACTACGGCCTCCTCTCAGGTAGTTGTAGAGAGCAATAAGTTTCCCCTGAGCCTCCTTTTCTCCGTGATATGAGACATCTATCTGACTTGCATCTTTTTTGCACTTTCTCTCTCTCTCTCTCTCTCTCATCTCAGAGACCCTAATAACTCCTTTCTGTTACAAAACAAGCCCATCTTCCTCCCCTCAGGCCCTTCAGGCATCATCAACCCAAAAGCTAAGCCTTCCTTTGTAGGGGACACTCAAACCCACTGCTGGCATCAGTGGGATTCCCAGGCTGCTGATGCAGGCCGTGCTGCGAAGATGGGGTGATAGGATTCAGAAAGTCAGAGAGCAGCAGTAGCCACAGCAAGCCAGACCTGGGCTGAAAAGGCGATGTAACATCGGTGTTTTGCACTGTGCAAGGTATGAAAACCACACCTGCAATCCTATTAAATCAAGTGCAAAACTTGACAAAGATACAAACCACTTTGCTTCTCCTAAAAGGAAGGGATTCCCTTTGCCTGTAACTGCTACACTCACAGCAAATCATGTTATTTGCGTGTCTAATAGGCTGGGTTGTCAGGTGGCACAAGTCAACATTAGGCTGTTGTTACCTGTAGAGCAATGTTGGTCTGCACTGTCAGAGGATTTGACCTTTCTGCTTCTTTCACCAGTTAGCCTTTTTCTTAGGGGAGTATTGTGGAAGGGGCTTCTGGTGCCTGACTGCTTTTGGTCTCAGGCACATTGTGACTATAAGGGACAGATATGACAGTGAATGGAACCTCTTTATATGATTAGGTAATCATGCCTGGAGTCATGTTGTCTCCTCCTGAGTCTGGCTGAGTCTGGTGCACTTCCATTGCTGTATTATGATACTGTACTTTTTTGCAAGTGCTCAGATATTATTTTAATAGTTCCTGTAGAAGATCCTAAGAAGATACATAAAGGGATATATTACCCATATGTTTTATCTTATAATCATAGAATCATAGAATCATTTTGGTTGGAAAAGACCTTTAAGATCAATTCACTGTTTGATTCTGTCCAACCCTGGTTGCAGTGCATTTACTGTACAAATTTTGCAGTAAATCAAGCTTTGCAATATGAATAGCTAGATACTACCATAACTATATGCTTTTCTGCATATGAATTGTGAAAAAAAAAAATCAGAAAAAGAATAATGCTCTGTAATTTTCTCAGGGATCAAATAGGAATAATATTTCATCTTATCCAGAAATGATAGAATGCAATACATTTATCCACAGGATATAGTTATCTCTTTTTAAATAGAACAGTATCATAAAGAATAGCACATTAAACGTGCCTGATATGTCGGTTCATTGTTACTTCAAAGGAATAATTTAGTTGAGTCATTGCTGTGTCAAAGCATAACTATTAACTGTAACAATACAAAAGTATTCAAGCAGGTCATATCTAGGACAATCACTTATGGTTAAAACTATTACAGTTTTATAAAAGAACATGAAAATAGTGAATTTATATTTATAAGTAATTTATAGGCATTATCAAAGAACTGGGTAAGAGGTTTGGTTTAACATAAAATTTTCAAGGTTTTATAATTAAGAGGTTAGAACTTTGGTAATTCTCTATGACCATTTTTTTTCTTCAGCAATCGAACACCACTGAGTAGGCTTTTGTGCACTGCAGCTGAATGCTCAGGATAATAACATTAAAACATACAAACCCTCTGCTATAATCCTGCTATGCATACTGTAGGATTAAGTACCACTCGCTAACATCAAACTTCCTTGGAGAAATGTAAAAAAAATTTGGTGGAAAATTCCTACCTTACATAACACACCTATCCACCTTGAAATTTGTCCTTACCCACTGCCACTTTTATTAAGTAATTGTCATTTGCACTTGTCACGGTTTAAAGCTGGGCCAGCTATTAACCAGGTGGCAGATGCTCACTGTTAACCCTCTCCCCCCCGCTAAGGGAAAGGGAAAAGGGAGAGAGACTTATGGGTTGGAAAGTTAAAACAGTTTTAATAAACTATAGTAATGAAAAAAGAGTATAATAACAATAATAGAAATAATCAAATATATACAAATATATACAAAACCAAGATCGAGAGCTTGGAAATCCTCCTCAGGCAGAGTTGCTCCCCCCAGCACAAGCAGAGGGGAAAATGCAGTAGCTCCACCCAGCACAAGCAGAGGGGAAAATGCAATAGCTCCACCCAGCACAGGCAGAAGGCAAAATGCAATAGCTCTCCCTGCCATCACACCTGCAGGCTTTTAACTGGAAAATTGGCAAAGCTGGTACCAATCAGTGGGAGACAGGAGGGCCCCTCCCTCCTGGGCCCCACCTCCAGGAGGCAGTGGGTTAGTGATAAATAGGAAAGTGAGAATGACATGTATGGGATGGAATATCTTGTTGGTCAATTCTGGGCCACCTGCCCTGACTGCTCCTGCCTGCAGGTACGACCCCCTTCGGCTCTTCACTCGTAAGCAGTGAGGAATTTAGCAGTGACCTTGGTTTCTCTAAGACTAATTGGCCTGGTTTGGGCCAAACCAGGACAGCACTCCAGCATTGTATAGGAACTTAGTGGTGAACTACATCCTACCATGCTTGCCACTGTAAACTGCACATGTAAAAGGAAACTCTACCTCAAAGAATTCAAAAGATAAGCTTTTTTTTTCACTATTCTGATGGGCAAACTTGACAGTTATTCCCCAGATCTACTCGTCTGAGAATTGCTTAGGCTGTGAAAAAGGACATGAAGTTAGAACAGTACGGAGGAATGTATTTACAAGATATTAGCTCAGCTGAAATGGGGAAAAGAGTATGAGACATACAAGGGATAGTTCATGACAATTCATTGTCATGGTCCCAAGGAAAATGGTAGAACTTCAAAACTAAACAAAACTCTGTGCAGAGTCAGGTACGGCACAGGTTCAGAGGCAAAAGGGGTACTCTAATATTGTAGGTCATTTCCATCTCTGGAGTCTCTGATTTTTTTTATTTTAATACATTTCTGTTCATCAGCAAAAATAGGCAGTGCACATTAGCCAGTAAATTCAAAGTGGTGCAATTACACGCATTCAGACTGTGGGGCTTCTGTGGACTCTTTCCAAAAGAAAGATATCAACATTGTAGTGAAATTATAAATGCTTAAATATGACTCACCCTACAACTAAACAACGACATATAGAAGAAGAGGCTCTAAACTATGTATAGTGACAAGTCATACAACTAACACATTGCTTAAATAAAGCTAAGGATTTCAGAGACATAGCTTGATGCTCTGAGACTGTACTCAAATGTCAGGGCATGATCATTTCTTGGGTCTGTCAGATAGTAGTTCTCAGGGAAGTAAAATGAAAGAGAACAAGGATTCTTAGATCAAAACCTTTCACCAGGTAGTTCTGTTTAGTTATGAACCTCAGATTATAAACATCTTTAAAAGGTATTTAGAAATTAAAGCCTGTCCTTGTTTACTGCTGAAAAAAAGCAGGAATATGACTATTAGGTCATTAGTATATATATATTATCTTTGTCATGACTCTGAAGATATTTCCATATTCATTTTATACAATAGATACAAGTACCTTTTTAAACTCTTCATTTTCTACAACTGAAGGCATCCAAAAATTCAGCAAAAGCTAAAGTACTGCTGCTCCCAGACCTGTCTGTGAGGGTTAAGAACTTCTGTAAATTACAGATGGAGATACAGAAGCAAAGAATGATTAAAAGGAGATGTTTAGACCCACAGGAACACCTACCTTGCACAGGTCGCAATTTCTGCTGGTCTGAGTGCAGTTCTGTGGTGACATCTACAGAGTTTATGTGCCAGATTTGGACAACAGAAGACTGAGAAATTTTTAAAAAAATGAACAACACAATGTACAGGAAAAAATTTTATTGCAAAGTAACTTAAATATAATTCTCTAGGAAATCTCATGCCTTAATGCCTACATATATAGTTGTTATGCATTATCTCTATACAAAAGACTATTTTGTGTGTTTCACAATTGCTAAAATTTGTCTTCAGCAACTAGAGGCAGATTAATTTCATAACGTTTATAATGTGAAAACATGATGAACAAAGAAAAACTACAAAGACGAGTTTTGTGTGATGACTGTGTTGAAAAGAAGTCAAGAGGCTTGTAAAACTTTTTACTTTTGCAGATGCCATAATTAATTTAGTTAGCTCTTCAAGCTGCATTTTTAAATTTAACTACATACATATATGATGGAGTGGCATGCTACTACAGGCTGTCATTTTTGCCAAGGCCTCCATTGACATTGACATCTATCAATTTTATTAACGTTAGTAAGAATCATCGATTTGGAAATACCCCAATAGAGAGAAAATTAGCCAACTTAGATGCATTTATTGTTGTAACAGAATACAATATTTATTAGTATTAGCAGATGTAATATTTATTATACAAGAAATGGAACTACAGTGAGCATGAGGTCATTAGATTGCATTAAAAATAGAAATGAGCTTAAGCTGAAAAATCTGGCATGTAACAACCTAAATATTAGTAATGTATAGGTGCCAGACTTTGGTTTGGCTCTTTATAAAGAGTTCTTTAGCAAGACTTTATCATGGTTTTTGATTCAAAGCATTGGCCAGATTGTACAGCTTCGAGATGATCTGAAAAACAGGTAGAAATAAGGACAGCAATGTTTATGTTATAATTTTTAAGCATTAGTCCAGTCTATATCTATTCTTATGAATGTCACTGAGAGACGGGCCCAGTCTCACATCCTACTAGAGAGGCTACTCTGTGTTGTGACATGCTTGCTGTTGCTGTTCAGCCTCCACAAGATTTGCAACTGTTGCCTAAGGCTTCATCTGGTAAAATAAGTCGGTAGCAACTAACATTGTACCCATAACTCCCAGTGAAAGTTTTGTTTCAGGTCTCACACTTGTAAAGCACTATGATACAAACATTGGTTTAAGTTACTTCTACATATTTCATTGGATTCTCAAGAAAATTTCAAAGGGTGTACGACATACTCGATAGTGTTCTATTTCACTAATAGCTGATTAAGCAAACAGGGCTGCTTAGTAATCAGGGTGTTGTCTGGGGATGCCACAGGCCCATGTACCATTTCCAGCTTCACAGGGCTTTGGTGGCCTCTCTGGGCACGGTCAATTTGCCACAGCTTGCTCATCGAGGAAGCTGCTTTTACAAAGCCAGTTTTGAGATATGCTGGTGGACATACCATGTAAGAGAAAAAAATCATATCAACCTGCTAATATCTTTCTTACTGCTTTGGAAATTTTCTCTATTGCTGTTTACTCAGAATTAGCTTGGTACCTTTGTTAGCATAAGGACGTTTAATACAAGGCAGGGAATAGAACCAGATTTTTCCCTAGTTAAATATTTACTAGTAACTTCTGTGAGTATGGTATAACCCCTGTTGTGTCTTTTTCAAAGTCTATTTCAGAAATTGTATCTTCACTTTGGCTCCTGAAATTGGAGGCATTTTGTACGGCTATTGAAATAGTCGTATAACCAAAAGAAAATGCCCATCTATTTCTTGAAAATGGCTCCTTTATATACAGAGGATCTAGTTTCAGAGACAGGCTGCTGAAGTATGTTTGGTAGAATAAAGAGTATGTTCTCTTTCATGGAAACCAGAGAATTATTCTTTGTTGGCTTTCCTCAAATCAAAATAAAACCTGTTCATATATTAAAATGAAAAATACATGTCTTGTTTCCCAGGTATGCAGGAATGTTTATGATCAATATGAGTTATGAAATATGTAAAGTACACAATTTTTCAAGGGAGTTTGCAAGGAGAAAAGGGTTTGACAATAGGTATCTTCTGTTCTCCAAAAGGCATATAAAATACCATGGAATACTATTTTCTTTTGATTTTAGATAAAAAATGTGAGGTAAAATCTTGGTCTACTTTAAATTTTAAATTCTTATAGGTACTTTGAATATTTTTACCAGTTTCTACGATTTATTTTGCCATTCCTTTGCCCCATAAACCATTCTTTGTTTACCTTTAATTTGGAATATAAACTATAAATGAACATTTATAGGATCCTTTCAAAGTAAAATAAGTCTTCCTTATTTGTCATTCATGCTGATATTCCCATTAAAGATGGTGGCTAATGCTAAGGTTTAAAAATTGAGGTTATTAGACTTACTGTCCAACCATGCAAAATAATCATAGTACAGAAAAAAAACAGAAATCAAAACTCAAGTTGCATTATAGATTTAAGCACATTAACCACAGATCTGTCAGCACGTTTTTTGATGAAGGATGTTTTTGGTCTTTTCTTCCTCATCCAGTTATGGGACCAAATTAAATTCTCTGAGATTAAATCCATACCCTATGCATATTTTTTCTCTGCCGTTGGAAAAAGGACTTCATCAGAACAATTTTCACAAGGAATCCTTACTCATCAGTGGTCACTGTGGCAAAAGGTTTGGGATTTAAAAGCTTTGACATGAGACAGGTCCAGCACAACTGCTCTTGCTGTATTGTCTCAGTAGGCCAGACATCTTACAAAGATCAGCAAGGGCAGAGGGACTATCATTGGCAGAAATCTGTGACAGAAGAACTCAAAAGCAAAATGTTCTTTTTTGGTCACACTTTCACCAACAGGAAGCTAAAGTAAAATAGAAAAAAGAACATAACCCTTTCACCGATACTGCAGATGCCAACTTTAGGAAAAATAGGATCAAAATTTACTTTATTTGTGCCAGATCTCTCACTTAAGGATCAGAAGAAGATCTCCTGTTAATGCCATGCTTGGGTATTTACCAGGAGCTTTTCGATCAGGTATGCTCAAGCAATGACATTTTCAGTTTTTCACAAGGCTAGCTGCACTCATTTTGATAATGTTTCAGGCTTGTTTGTGCACCATTATTAACACCAAATTAGAACTGTAAGATAAACAACTTCCTCATGCCTGTGTCCTAACTTCTGATTTTGAAAGAAACTCCTGTTAACAACCCATTTCACATTCTGAGTAGGATGCTTCAAAGCTTAGGGCCATACAGAAGGAAGTTTCTCACAATTTTTTTTCAGGAGAACACAAAAGACAGAGGATTTTATTTAGAAGAAATTAATATTGATCACCTAGCAAGGGACTATTGTGTTCAGAGTGTAAGAAATCAGTGATCATGTTGTGCATAGGCCCATATTTTATGGGTGGTGGTGGATGGGTATAAGATGTGAACGTGTATCTTTCTTGGGAGTGCAGAATACTGAGTGTCCAGGGCAACCAAACAATTTCTGTAAACAAAAGTTTTATTTCTTAGATGGTTTTGTGAAACCCTCATCTGTGTTTTCTAAGCAGGCAGTGAATTCGAAGAGGGTTGTTGGGGGAATGGTAGTTTCTAACATTGTTTAATGTAGCTGAAAACCATTTTGTCAGAAATAATGATTAGCATGTTCAGAAATCTTTCTGCAGGTCGTATGCTGCTCTAAATAAAAGAAGTCAGATCTGTCCATAATCTATCTCTACTGCTTGCATGCGAGGAAGGTTAGCTGCCTAACATTACCCCGAAATATTATACACTGCCCTTCATCTGATGGTGGCTTCAAGCTATTACAAAACATTTAGAAAGTGTGATCCAAGCATTCAGTGGGTTATAATACTCAGTATGAATAGATGCCTTCCAAGCAAGGAGAAAATAAAGAGGTGAGGTTGGCAGAAATTGTGATACTTTTCTTGCTGTGAGTTTGTGGGAGGGGTTTTATGTTACACCAAAAAGCACTTGAATTTTAGAACCTTTTTGATGTTTAATTTTTTCCTTCTCTTTCAGACTCTGACTATGACAAATGTCCTGATGGAGCTGCTTTCTTAATTTCCAAAGTATGGTTTGTATCGCTATTTCATTATTAACTCCTGTTGGTTGGTGGAGGGTTTTTTAAAATATGTTAACCAACTCTACAGTGTGCAAATTACTTTAAAGCAATTATTTAATGCAAAATACAATCATCCACTCTGTACATGCTTCCCTCAGAAAATACAACCTAAGACAAGGTGATGTGGGAGAATAGAGGAAAACGTGTATCACGTACCCTTGTCAGCTAATTTATTCTTGTGGGTTTTCCTCTGTATGGCAACATAAATCCCTTACTTTATAACTTTTACACATACTATGTACAGCTTAATATTCTTAATTGCACATAATTGTAACCTTTTGGGTTTATTTGCACCAGAAAAAAACAAATTTCCTTTCTTTCCCTCTCGAGATGATTTACCCTCTGATTCCCTTTTCAGTGAGGAAGGCTTAAGAAAAAAAACTGGCAAAATTCCAGGTTAATATGGTGAAGGTACTTAAAACATTTATGAACCTAACACCAACAATCATATTCTATGATCAGGGCTGACATCTGATCCCATTGGCTGCAATATAGTCATCAAATTTCATCAGGGCACCCATCAGGCTTGTAATATTTCCAGCCTTCTGAGCAGAAGACAGCACCCAGGAGCAAGATCTTAGCTTTGGAGTTGAGGTGGGGACAGACAGATGGACCATTTCTTAGACTGACTCATATGGATTGTGAAATCTCAGCCTGTGTCTCCCCTTGCACATATATCACACCGGTGGAATTTTGCAGAGGCCTCCAGTGAGCAGGATTTTGTGACAAAATATATCCAGGGGAGAGGAGACTAGACCCTGACTCATTTTAAGTAAATGGAGATAGTGAAAGGAAACAGGTGTTTCTGGAGCTCATGTCTCCAGTTTCCAGCCAGCACAAACATGTTCTGTAGGAAGGAAACAGCAGTAAATGAATTATGCAGGTAGCTGAGCAGGACAGTACATTTTTGTGACTAGATCTAGACTTTTGTGAGATTATTCTATCATCACTGCACGCAAATTAAAAGAGTTGCTGTAATAAGCAACAGTCTGAAACTAAATAATTGTTTATTTAGTTACTAAAAAATTAGTATATATTCATAAGTAATGTTTTTATAATGGTTGTTGCAGGGCTGTTGCATAACTATTTGGTTATAGTCTGAATAACTTTCTAAATTAAAGAATACATGAAAGACAGAATTTTATTCAGCTGAGAATTTTATTCAGCTCAAGAAGTGTAAGTAACTATCACACACATGGAATAAGCACATACGTATTTAAAATATTACAATATTCTGTGAATCAGTCACATGTTATAGTTCTTCCATTTTTTCCTCTAAATGTCACACAGGCATGGATGCCTTCAGACATCCTGGGATTTGGATGTGTATGGGGAGGGGAAGCTGACATTAAAGAAAGAAAACAAAGTACCCAGTGCCAAAAATTGCACTTCTGAGCAAAGACAGCATATGGCATGCATGAATTATTCTGACTGAAGTCTTTATGAAAGCTGCTGATTTCTGCAGTTGTAGGGTGCCCGGCCACAGCATGACAACATGGAGGGTAAAGCCTTATTGATTACCTAGTATTGCCAACAATAAGGAGACCTTTCTCAATCTAGATTACAAGCATATTTAAATAAGTTAATTAAATTCCTTGGGCCTTTTTATAGAAAGACAAGTAGGCAGCACCTGAACTTTGTAAAGTCAGAAACTGAATATAACAAAGCAAAACACCATGGAGATGTCATGAGAAATCTGGGGAAGTCCTATGCTAGGTGTCATACTAAGTTTATTCCACTGAAGGAAAGAAGACCAGAAACATAATTTGGGCAATTAAGTAGCCTAGGCAATGTTAGACTTCAGTGTTTTGCTTCAGTAAGTCTAATTATAAGGATCTCTAGAGCTATTGTTATGTTGATGGTATTTGGGTCACATCAGGGTAAATCTACTGTTTTTGTGAACTTATGGACTCTTTTGCCATTCCACTGGAAGCAGAGAGTAATATTTAACACAGGCTGCTACTGCTGCTTCATAAATCCAATTCATGCAGTTAAGATACCTATCATGATGTGCATGGTAGAAACATCAAACAACTTTGGAAGATATCCACTTAGCTTTAAATGAGGAGGTCTACTCTAATGGTCTCTGCAGCTATATCATTTTTAAGAATTTATTTAAAGAAGGGCCTGATGACAGATGTGTAGGTCTGATGATGGGAAAAATATAGAGTGTTATAAAGAAGCTAGGGAATCAAGAAAATTACTTCTGAAATCCCCAGATTCTTAAACTTCCGAATGAAAATGTGGGTTGCCATTAACAGCATACTCTAAACTGTACAGAGAGGTATATTTATTTCCAATATGTGGGTGTTAGCAAGTAATGCAACATCTTAACATATAAATAACAATGAATAATTGCTGGATTGTGCTGTGACATATGGAAATCAAGTCTAAGACTAAGAAGTGATGTGGTAAAACAGTACAGATCTGCCAACTGCATGTCAGCACATTCAGCTACAGAGATGCAGGAGAAAGACGGTGAATAATAAAAGAACTTTTACCAAATGATCAGTGATCAAACCTGGCTGCTTTCCAACTGCTTTGTGATAGTAGAAATTTAATTGTACAAAACTTCTTTTTGCCAGTAGTACCAATTCTGAGTGATTGCACTTTATGTGGCGGGTTAGACCCTGTCTGAGAACCACATGCATATCCAAGGCTCAAGAAACATTTATCCCTCACTTTCTTCTTTCAAAAGTTATAAGAACCATTATTTTCATATTGCCATTGTCAAAGACTCTTCTGGGTTCTGAAGGGAAATAGTTAATTTCCAAGGCAAAATATTTTCACCAGGTAACTTCATAATGAATCAAGCTGCATTTCTCATGGAAGTCACCAGATGGGAATAGCCCAGCCATTTAGAGTTTGTATGCTAATCATTTTAGAAAAAAGTTAAAGGTAACCTCTAGCAAAAGACAATGGAAATTAAATAACTAGAGAGCTATGGTTACTTCTTCCATTTTACAAGCTATTTATACTTACTGTTATTTTCATTGCTTCCCTGCCCTCCTTTCAGATTCCTTTGTCTTCCACTTGTATGTAGCTGTTTAGGAATAGGTCTAGTAACAGTAAGTGCAGGCAGAGAAACTTCTATTCCACCTGCACTCAGGCTGGCCAGGTTGAAGCCAGTTCTTGTGCAGAAGCTGTGTAACTACGTTAATGACTGAATCTATGCTAACATACTGTGACCATGACACACTGTATCACAGCAAGCCTAGCGACCTAGCTTCCAAACCAGGCTGCGCATGCATCGGGCTGACAGCAGTTGGAATCTACTATCACACATGCCTGTGGGCTGCTCCTCTACCTTTCTGCTTTGGCTGTGGCTTCAGACTAGCCATTTCTCCGCCGTATTGGTTGTAGTGACCATGAGATGGTAGAGTTCAGGATCTCATGTGGCAGGAACAGAATAGCTAGCAGAATCGCAACCCTGAACTTCAGGAGGGCCAACTTTGGCCTTTTCAAGCAATTGCTAGGGGAAATCCCATGGGATAGGGTACTAGAAGGTAAGGGGGCCCAAGATAGTTGGTTAGCATTCAAGGACTGCTTCTTCCGTGCTCAAGATCAGAGCATCCCAACAGGTAGGAAGTCAAGGAAGGGTACCAGGAGACCTGCATGGTTGAACAGGGAACTGCTGGGCAAACTCAAGTGGAAGAAGAGGGTGTACAAATCGTGGAAGGAGGGTCTGGCCACTTGGGAGGGATATAAGTCTGTTGTCAGAGGATGTAGGGAGGCAACTAGGAAAGCTAAGGCCTCCTTGGAATTAAACCTTACAAGGGAGGTCGAGGACAACAGAAAGGGCTTCTTCAAATACATTGCAGGTAAAGCCAACACTAGAGGCAATGTAGGCCCGCTGATGAATGAGGTGGGGTTCCTGGAGACAGAGGATAAAAAGAAGGTGGAGTTACTGAATGCCTTCTTTGCCTCTGTCTATACTGCTGGAGGCTGTACTGAGGAGCCCCGGACCCCTGAGGCCCCAGAAGAAGTCAGGATAGAGGAGGAATCTGTCTTGGTAGATGAGGGCTGGGTCAGGGACCAATTAAGCAACCTGGACATCCATAAATCCATGGGCCCTGATGGGATGCACCCGCGGGTGCTGAGGGAGCTGGCGGAAGTCATTGCTAGGCCACTCTCCATCATCTTTGCTAAGTCGTGGGCAACGGGAGAGGTGCCTGAGGACTGGAGGAAAGCGAATGTCACTCCAGTCTTCAAAAAGGGCAAGAAGGAGGACCCGGGTAACTATAGACCGGTCAGCCTCACCTCCATCCCCGGAAAAGTGATGGAACAACTTGTTCTTGGTGCTGTCTCTAGGCACATCAAGGATAGGGGGATCATTAGGGGCACTCAGCATGGCTTCACCAAGGGGAAGTCATGCTCAACCAACTTGATAGCCTTTTATGAGGATGTTACCTGGTGGATAGATGATGGTAAAGCTGTGGATGTGGTCTATCTCGATTTCAGTAAAGCATTTGACACGGTCTCCCACAGCATCCTCGCAGCTAAACTGGGGAAGTGTGGTCTGGATGATCGGGTAGTGAGGTGGATTGTGAACTGGCTGAAGGAAAGAAGCCAGAGAGTAGTGGTCAGTGGGACAGAGTCCAGTTGGAGGTCTGTGTCTAGCGGAGTCCCTCAAGGGTCGGTTCTGGGACCAGTTCTATTCAACATATTCATTAATGACTTGGATGAGGGATTAGAGTGCACTGTCAGCAAGTTCGCTGATGACACAAAACTGGGAGGAGTGGCTGACACAACGGAAGGCTGCGCAGCCATTCAGAGAGACCTGGACAGGCTGGAGAGTTGGGCGGGGAGAAATTTAATGAAATATAACAAGGGCAAGTGTAGAGTCCTGCATCTGGGCAAGAACAACCCCATGTACCAGTACAAGTTGGGGGCAGACCTGTTGGAGAGCAGCGTAGGGGAAAGGGACCTGGGGGTCCTAGTGAACAGCAGGATGACCATGAGCCAGCAATGTGCCCTTGTGGCCAAGAAGGCCAATGGCATCCTGGGCTGTATTAGAAGGGGTGTGGTTAGCAGGTCGAGAGAGGTTCTCCTCCCCCTCTACTCTGCCCTGGTGAGGCCGCATCTGGAGTATTGTGTCCAGTTCTGGGCCCCTCAGTTCAAGAAGGACAGGGAACTGCTAGAGAGAGTCCAGCGCAGAGCCACGAAGATGATTAAGGGAGTGGAACATCTCCCTTATGAGGAGAGGCTGAGGGAGCTGGGTCTCTTTAGCTTAGAGAAGAGGAGACTGAGGGGTGACCTCATTAATGTTTATAAATATGTAAAGGGCAAGTGTCAAGAGGATGGAGCCAGGCTCTTCTCAGTGACGTCCCTTGACAGGACAAGGGGCAATGGGTGCAAGCTGGAACACAGGAGGTTCCACTTAAATTTGAGGAAAAACTTCTTTACGGTGAGGGTGACCAAACACTGGAACAGGCTGCCCAGAGAAGTTGTGGAGTCTCCTTCTCTGGAGACATTCAAAACCCGCCTGGACGCGTTCCTGTGTGATATGGTCTAGGCAATCCTGCCCCGGCAGGGGGATTGGACTAGATGACCTTTCGAGGTCCCTTCCAATCCCTAACATTCTGTGATTCTGTGATTCTGTGATTCTGTGATTCTGTATGCATAAGTCTAATCCTGGGCAGCTCTCAGATCTTCTTATTACTTCCACATCCAGACTGGCTAAGTTCCCTCATCAGTCCAAGTCTGTCTGACTAAGAGTGAGAAAGGTAAAATGACCACATACGAGGAGTCTCCCATAGATAAGCAACGGAAAGTGCTCACTAACTGGTATTGGGCTGGCCTTCCATCCCCCTCAGGAGCTTGGGTACCTCCATCCATTTCAGATCTGCTGTATACACACTTCCCAAGAGGACAGAGGCTTTTAAAGGAATGAGCAGGTCACACCATTTTTTCATTTCAAATGCAGCCAGGAAAAGGTGCAGTGGTGTTCAGCTTTTAGATAATAGCATACACTTCCTCGGCTCATAGTTGAATTCCTTTGAGTTCTATAGCATCTCCTTCCTAAGCTATCTGTCTGCAAGAACTTTGCTTTGAGTAGCCCTTTTGTTTTGGTACTTTTGCCTTCTAATGGAAGCAATTATTGTGGTTTTGAGCCATAAGCAGAGTTTTAACTTGACTTCTATACAAGGGAGAGGACTCTGCATTTAGATGGCCTATTGCATCTATATTATGCTGTTTCATCCATAGACAAAATGTCTTAGAGAGTCAATAGGAGCAAAGTAAAAGGAAGAGTTTGCATAACACATTTCATCTACTTACCTGGGTTCAGTATCATTTCAGGATGAAATCAATTCAACACGTCCAGAGGAACACAAGGCCCCTACAGAAAAATTGCCTGACCTCATGCAAAGACCATTTATCTTCTAATCATCTGCCTCCTTGCCTCTAGCCCCTAATATTTCAAAATTCATCTTGTGCTCAGAAGAGTGCACGCACCAATCAAGATGATTTGCCTGCAGACTGTATTTCCACTGTTCCTTGGAGAAGGAATTAGATCACACTCTCTTGCTGTAGACATCCAGTTGCTACCTCTGCTGACCTCAGCTATTGTCATGATCTGCCTAATAAAATCAAAGCAATTTTTATGTGAGAAAGCTTTGCAGTTACACAGAGATTAAACATACTGTTATCAATGTCTCCAAATTAAATTTTCAGATAATAACTCTGTAGCCCCAGGCCATTCCCTAGTAAACAGACTGGGCCGAATTAAATTTCTGAATTCACTGTTCAGAATTGGTTTCTTAGTATCATAAATATTAATTCTTTTATTCCTTATGAGAATTCTAAGAAGCCACAGCTAAAATTATGTTTCAACACTATGCATCAGCATGACACTACAAGCATCAATTACCTGTAATAAAAAAAAACCTATTTAAGCAATAGCGGGATGGCTCCACAAGTTTAACAAGGGGACAATCCAACAGAAATGTGTAAAGTGAAGCACTGAGTAAATCATCTATTGTATAAGAAGCTCCCTTTATAACACAAGAAAATGGGGTGCACGTCAAGTAAATGTTAATTTCTGAAGTGAAATAGTATCGTGAAACCATGTTCAGAGCAGCCACATGGCAAACAGCAAGCAGTTCTGTAATCAAAACACATGATCATAGCAGCCTGTAGTGATGATATACTGATGACAGAAATCCAGTCAGAAAAAAACACTCTATGGACCACG
Source organism: Nyctibius grandis (assembly GCF_013368605.1). NCBI lineage: Eukaryota > Metazoa > Chordata > Aves > Nyctibiiformes > Nyctibiidae > Nyctibius > Nyctibius grandis. Next base: position 53,069,614 of record NC_090695.1, on the reverse strand, counting down.
ATTAAGAAGAATAAACCAGGATGTAAGGAAGATTGAAACTGGCAGCACAACACAGTAGAAGCAGTCCAATGACAAAAAAACACTGGGGAAAGAACCACAAATATCAAATGAAAACTGTACGTCACATTTGTGAAAGGTTTCATTTTCTTATCAAAGAAAAAAGGGAGCTAAAATGAAACATATGAGTTGGTAGTTTCAGTATGGGATTGTCATAATGTCTAGAGTCTTGGGAGAAGCAACACAATTTGCAGGGCAGAGAAGTCTGGGATAACAGAAGTTAGTCCATATAACTGGGGTGAAAACTCCAGTTGCAGCAACTGTGTAATGATTTCTTTTGATGAAGATTTGTATTGGTCTAAAAATGTGGTTTCTTCTTGTCTCCTTAACCAAACCCCCTTCCTACCTCTCCAGCCTCCCACCAAATAAACTTGAAACGAAAGGAAACACAGTAAAAGAAGAGAAAGTTAGACTGACTTATCTCTAATATGTCCCTACAGACACCTGTATGGAACCTCCTGTCACCTTTCATTCATAATACAGGAGCATTGCTACTGAAATCAAAAGGCCCAGTGGATAATGTCCAGTGTCTTCTTCTCCTACTCAAAGCTATCAACAAACATTAAAAGCATTTCAATTTGCCTACTTATGCAGCAAGTACTGTTAAATTTTATTTTGGGGTGTCCCAGATGTAAGACAAACTTCTGTGTTTCCCTTTTGTGATGCATTGGGATCACTATTATCTGGGAAAAGTAAGTTACTGTACTAGGTAAGGCTGTACTATAGCCTGTGGTTTAGCCCTCATCTGCTATCCATAAACTGTCTTTCAAGGTAAAAAAAAAATACAAACAGAAAAAAAGAGCAGCTTTTGGACGATATTTCCCTTCTGCTTGGCATTTTAAGCAAGTTCCCTGCTCCACCGCAGAAAGTGATGGACTACCTGTGTGACAAGGTCAGAGGGGGACAGGTTTAGTCCTGGGGACACCACTGCTCTCCGTGAACGTGGGAGGCACACCATGATTCTCATGAATTGACAGCAGCTGTCAGGATGACAAATCAGCCTGAGTTTGTTGTTCTGTCTCTACAGTCTTTTTCTACATGTAAAAGTTCCCAGTGACACTAACACCCACTTCTGAAGATAGAAATATTTTTTAATAAAAGTTTACAACTTTTGAGAACTAGTGCTTCACTGATGCCATTCTTAAGCAGTATTGGATATGGAATAGAATATGCAGGTTGTTTTTGACGGGGATGTTAGACAAAGTTTCCTACAAACATGCAATACTGGAGGTAATGAGAATGCATATTTGTGAATTTCCATACATGCTCCCCTGCAAAATGCATACAGGCATGCCCATTAATTCATTATTTGACTTCTCTATGCCAAGTATACAAGGTCTAACAACATTAAATTCAATATGTAAAATTACAGGGAAGTGAGCACAGTAACAAAAGATAAGTTCAGAGATTTTTTTTTCAGTTGGCACAAAAAAATAATCTGTGCCTACTTTGCTCTAGGGAAAGAATTTTTTCTTTAACATCATCAGGTGCTATTATACTTTATTTTGTTGTATTTTTGGTGTATGTTATGAGCCTTAAGAGTTTTCTTGGTAGTGCTTTTGTCTGAGTGCTTACATATATGCATTTCTTCACTTAGCCTTTTCAAACTCAAAATGGAGCTTTTAAAATATACTTTTTTTCTGTAATATGTTCATGCTTTTAGACAAAATTTAGTACTGAGAGCTCTTCATCAACAGATTATCATGTTGTAGGATATGTTGACACAGACCGGCAGTGCTAATTATCCTAATTTCTGCAAGGTCTCACCTTCAGCTGTGGCGCTGGCAGTCTAGATATTATCTGAAGCAAAACAGTTCCCCATCAGACCAATGTATAAGAAAACTGACTGCAGGCAAAGGGAAAGCAGGAAAAACAGTCGCGATAAATACATTTAGAACAATTCCGTGTTTTATTAAAAGATTCTGTAACAAACTATTTGTATGCGTATATAACTGCTTCACCTGTAAGCCTCTCTTCTATTTTGCATCTTTCTCCAGATGATGTTAGAATTGCAACTTTGTAAAATACAAAGACATACCTTAAACTTTCTTCTTGTTTGCCATTTGGGATTCAATTCCAGTTCAATACATGGGAATGTATTGACATGTCACACTGCAGAGTCATTAATTGCATCTGCATTGTAGTATTCTGTAGTTGGGATGCTAGCCTCATCACAGTATAGGCACGTGTAACTTCTATTATTGTTAATGGTGCTAATTTACACATAGGAAGCTCAGGCTCTCTAAGAAGGGAATAAGCCACCCTTGGGTTTCCATCTACTTTCTTCTGTCATCACAATTTCACATTAGGCACTTTCTAAATGCACACTTACAAACCAATCCAAAAAGAACAACTTATTTTTTCTTCTTTGCACCTACTGCAATTACAGGATGTTAAACAATAGCACAAAGCAATTAGTTTTTTTAGGAGGGGAAAAATAAAGCATTTTCTGGTCAGCAGTACGGCACTCCACAGGAACCAATGTCATTTCCACTGATGTCGCATTACTTGTGATTAGGGTCCTCACACTGAACAGCCCAAGCAAGCCAACCTTGCAATGTTTGTAATAATAGTAATCAATCAACATTTAGCACTTACGCAGCACTTCGCACCCATACATCTAAAAGCATTTCATCTAATTACATTTCATCTAATCATTATGAAAAAGGTGCAGGAGCAAGGTTGTACATCAAGGCTAACACCAAGGTTAAGTGAAAATCAAGATCACTGACTGCTTACCTTTGGCAGCTCTATGTCTCATGTCTATACGGATAAATAAAAGAGGGACAACCACTGATCAGCACTGACCACTTGCTGAAGCCAAGTTGCAGGTAGTGCTAAAGCTGCAGTTGGCACTGCTTTAGTGTTTGCCACCCCTGGAACAGATTTATCTTTGGGGGACCCCATTTGAGCAGCTCAAGACAGATCCAGGGAGTGAACTAACAATGAAATTTTGTGGACAATCACAGCACCCAGTGCCGTAACACATCACCTGGACCTCTTTGTCAGCCATGTTGATGCATTCTTCCCTTCTGATATCTTTCACTTGATATATCTGACCCTACTGATAACGTCCAAGCCTACCTGTCCCTACGGATAATCTCCAGCCTCCTAGCAACAATAGGCTATCCATTTAATATAATTTATTTTAATGATAAGAGATAAGTTTTTCTCACTTCTTAAATGCCCTCCCAATCTTTGATATTCCTTTGTAATATTATTCCTTGGAGCCATGTCAGTTTTGTCTGAGAAAAATTAATCTCTACTCCTAGGTGGAAGAAAGCAACAAAATCATGAAAAAAAATTGGTCAAAAATTTCACCAAGGGAAAAAAAAATTCCAGACTGTTAAAGAACATTCAGCATTGTAATGAAGTCTCACTCTGCACTGTAACAAAATGCTCATACTAAATCATGGGAAAAGAAGTTATGGTAAATTTATCATGTCAATTATTTAGAAAAAACAGCATTGTTGAATTTCAGAATCTCCTTCCAAATAATTCATGAACAATACATGACATATAATAGATGAATATATTGCTCATTATGATTTGTTTGACTGTCTCAGTAAAGCAATTAACTCCGCCTTTAAATTCAATAACAACAATGAAATTATTTACTTTGTTCTCTATCATGTTATACACAATGCTTCTTTCTGCTTCCTAGAAAATGGTAACGCTGCAGTTTTTTATATTAACCTTCACTTTTCTTGCTGAGTTCACAGAAGAAAAGAAACTATCGATAATCATTTCTTCTGATAAACGTAGATGATGCTCTGATGCCTTTTAGCTTAGCTTTCATAGCAAGAAGTTCTTCTTAGTGACACTTGTAAGTTTGGCAATCAGATTCATGCTTGAAGCAAAACCAAAGCAAGCTCCAAAGCAGCATTGCAAGTCATTGACTGTGGCCATTGTGAAACAGGTCACATCTTCACATGCAGTAACAAAGGTAGTAGTATCACACTTTGTCTTTGTATACACCGCCTGTCATTAGATTAAATCTGCTCATTAAACATTTCAAAGGCATTTCAGGAGCCACAGCTGGCTGTTCCCTTCCATAACAGGACAGACTCTGAAGCCTGACTCAGCCAGTCTTCATTTGGGGTATAACATAGGGGTATTTTCACCATTTTCCTGGATGCCACTTTTGCCTCTCAGTTACTCAGAGGGTGATCTAATGGGACACCTGGCTGACAAGTAGTTGTAGGTGTTCCAGAAATTTACCAAGTCTGATACTTCTACCTGCATAGCATGATGGCAAGAGGTCTTTAAAACTGACTTTAACTTACTTGGTGCCTTTACCACCTCACCTTCCTTTCCACAGAGAGTAGTCAAGAGGTGATCAATAAGAAAAAAGAGGAAAAAATGATCAACATGTTGTCTTTATGTTAGTTGGTTTATCATCTGTCCAGACAGTGGTGAAGACTTGCTTTCTTAGAACAACCTAGAAAATACCAGGATGCAGAAGAAGTCAACACATTTCCCAGCCCTAGCACTGACTCCTCCGAAGGAACATGGATACTGGCACCGCACGGTGCTTCCCTGCAGTAGGTGGAGTGCAATCATGGAAAAACACAGCTCATGTACAACGTAGGGTAACTCAGGGTTTCCTTTTTGTGCTCCCCAGCTTGGGCTTCTGTAAGAGATATTTTGTTCTTTTCTTCATTAAGAGAAAAATAAATCACCGTTTGTAACTGCAAGTCCATTTTGACACCTGTGCATATGCTTACAGTTTCAGATGCTGTGTATGGGAGACAGCTGGTGACAGGTACAGTAGTGACAGCTTTGTGGACTGAAGAAAGAGCTTCATATTCCACAAAGAGACACCACTGTTTAGTATTCTGCTCCAATGCTTAGACTGCTGCTGTTAGCTACAGGGAGTCGCTATTAACCGTTTTCACACATGGAACAAAGTGCTTTAGATTGTAAAGATTTTCAGCGTTGCTACAGGTGGTACAAAATAATTGTAGAGTTTCTTTATTTCCCCTTTTCTTTCATAGAAAGGAGAGTAGAACATTTATGAAAATGCACAATCCTGCTGAGCTGCTCTTGATGGCAGTGGGAGGAGGAGGGCAAGGTTTAGTGGTTATTGACATGGGCTGGTATTCCTAAGTAGGTAAAGGAAAGAGAAAAGTTGTTCCACAATTTCCAAAATACTTTGCATAAAGATGAGTACTTCTTTCATTACAGAAAATGTACAATATGTAAACTTTTGAAGATATGCCTATTACTAAACATGCTCAAATTTAAGCTCCTTACTATTAAGAATTAATTTTTTTTCTGTAACTTTGCATTCAGCTTTCTAATGCTTCACTGCTTAGTCCAATTAGTCTGTCTGTTCTGTTGACACTCATAGACTATTAAATCCAGCTTGCTTTCATTTTTTTTGTGGATGAGGGCCTTTACAATGTATGTAAGTGCTCTTAGTTCGAAGGCAGTCTCAAGCTGGAAAAGTTTTTGTTGGTGTTTTTTTTGTATCCCTTCATTTTCTAGCATAGTAGCATTCTGCTGACTTTTCTGACTGATTGCATGGGCCTAGGCACACTTACCTGCTTTCTGTAGAATTATCTGGTGAAACAAACAGCTGCATTTTAGGGATCAATGAAAGGGAAAATTCAAAAGTCAGGGCAGACAAAACAATTAAATGTTCAGATCTCATGAGTCTGCAAAATAGTGTGAGAAATCTTAACAGAGAATGGTTTTTGAGGCCTTTGGGATTTCAAATACAATTAGATGGTTTATGTTTCAGCTGAACGTTGAGAGCAAGTTAAACTGTGTTATTTTTTATTTTATACTGAATGTTTCACATCTTGGTCAAAAAGATCTTGGCATTTGATAATTTGATAACATTTGTTTTGGTGGAATAGTGTCGATACAGTCCTTGAAACTGTGCACACAGATGTAACAAAGAGTAAACTTATTACCGATTTTTTAAACTAGTATGAAATAAAGGTAAATATCTTCTTTTGGTTGTTAGTCAAATACATATCAAGAAATCTTTTTTTGGTCGTTGATACCAGTTCAGGATATAGGGCCCATTGTATAAAATATTATATTCTATCAAACACTTTCAAAACATGAGAAGAAATGGGCTTAAGCAACTGATTCTTCAAATAATTCTTCAGGTTTATTTAAAGTAAAAACTTCTTTAATTCTTACTTATCTCTGTTACCTGTCAATATCTCTACTACTTATGTGAATTTGAGAAAGATCCACTTGTCACAGCCATTACAGTATATTATGCCCACACAGATAATATCTAATTAAAGGGATGCCTTGTAGAGTAATGGCCCTGGGCTTGTTTCTCAAACAAAAGCATATTTAAAACCTCTAACTAAAGGATATGATAGAACTGTCAGAGAGAGATGTGTCAACTCTTCTTTTATTTCAGTGTTTAGTGCATTTTTAAATTGTTTTAGTGTTCAAGTCTAACCATCTTTTGTTACTTGCTTTCTCAGAGAGAAAGAAATGATGCTTTACAGGACACAATGCATTTCACCTTTTTTATGCTGGTATTCCGCTTCCACAGCCCTAAGCTGACATTCCCAAAATCCTCCAGTTCTTTTTACAGCAATTTTCTGGTTGAAAACCTTAATCTGAAGGCTTGCTATGACACAAGCAAGACTTTAAAGAATCCTAAAATATATCCCATGAAGATTTTAAATATAGTTGATGTGCATGAGCACATCATGTGAAGTAAAAGCAATAATTGGTATTTGTATAAAGTATATTGGAGAGGTGTATTAGAAAAAGAATAGGGAAAACAATTGAGCAAGATTATTACAAATAAAAGTGGCATCTATGAGTTCTGCATTTAGAATCAAGTTGAGGTTTCTACTTAACTGGGTCTGTGAGACCGGGCACACTGAAGCGAGTTGCCAACTTTATGGATAAGAGGCATGAATAACCTGCCACTAAGGACATCCAGCATGTCTTTTCTACACAGCTCACCTGGAAATCTCACATCAAAGGAACCAGGTTCTAAATGCAGGTGGGAAAAGAAAAAAAAAGAGGAAGTAGCAAGGGCAAATGCCTTGGAAATTTGCAAAAACATTCAGAATTGTTCATTTTTTTGTATTGAGATGAAGTTCTGAATCTTCCAAAGTCAGCTTAATCCTGGCTACATCTATACAGCTCTAAGGACTTTGTGTACAATCACAGAATCATAGGATTATAGAACGGTTTGTGTTGGAAGGGACCATTAAAGGTCATCTAGTGCAACCCCCCTGCAGTGAGGAGGGACATCTTCAACTCGATCATGTTGCTCAGAGCCCCGTCCAACCTGACCTTGACTGTTTCCAGGGATGGGGCATCTACCACCTCCCTGGGCAACCTGTTCCAGTGTTTCACCACCCTCAAGGTAAAAATGTCTTTCTTATGTCTAGTCTGAATCTACCCTCTTTTAGTTTAAAACCATTACCTCTTGTCCTATTGCTACAGGCCCTACTAAAAAGTCTGTTCCCATCTTTCTTATAAGCACCCTTTAAGAATTGAAAGGCCACAATAACGTCTCCCCGGAGCCTTCTCTTCTCCAGGCTGAACAACACGAACTCTCTCAGCCTTTCCTTATAGGAGAGGTGCTCCATCCCTCTGATCATTTTTGTGGCCCTCCTCTGGATCTGCTCCAGCAAGTCCATGTCTTTCTTGTACTAAGGACTCCAGAGCTGGATGCAGTACTCCAGATGGGATCTCACCAGCATGGAGTAGAGGGGCAGAATCACCTCCCTCAACTTGCTGGTCAGATTTCTTTTTATGCAGCTCAGGATACAGTTAGTTTTCTCAGCTGCAAGTGCACATTGCTGGCTCATGTCCAGGCAATAGGACCATCCCTCATCAAACACATTGCGAGCAGCTGGTCCAGGAGCTCCAGAATTCGGACCAGACTGCTGTGAGAACTGTGGACAACGCGATGATGTCATTGATGTTGCCATTCAATAAAAAGATGACAATGACTGCCCTGACCAGTGTTCTCATTGTGGAGAGGAGATCTTGCAGTCACAGGATCAGTTCCCGCTACTGGGACCAGGACATACTGAATGATCAACTAGGGACAGTGAACTTTCTAAAGTGGAGGGAAGTCCTCAGGACTCTTCCTAAAGAGATGGCCTTTGATAATAAGGATCAGCATGTCAGTTTCCAGTATCCCTTACCAGAGAAGGAGTCATTGTTTGTGCTGCTGTGCAGTGAAGCCATATCATACCCAGATCTCACCAGGCAACCAGTATGAGCTAGGTAAGTCCAGAAAAAGCCTGACTGTGGTAGAGATCCCCTTGATCAAGAATGTACAGCAGGACCTCCTCTGCTGCATAGGGACAGTTGCTGGCATTCTCATCCCATGGTGTGACTCTTATCTGCTAAGTGCTACCATTCTGCAGGCCTGCAAGCCCTATGGGGCCACTGGGGAGGATACATAGGCACCATTAGCAATGACACTAGCTGTACCAGGGCCTTCTTCAACTCCATTCTCTGCCATTTAAGTCAGTCTGGGACTTTTCTCCTGCCTGTGGTACTCAGCCGAAGAGGGATCTGAATGGCAAGTAACACTCACTACCTCCTGCCTTGAGTCACCTGCCCATGGGCTAAAAGCACACTGCTGCTCATCATTGTGGCCTCTAAAACTCACTCTGGCAATGAGTCAGCCTCACTGCTGCCACCCCACACTATTTAATTCCCAGCCTAGGGTCCCCCAGACAGCCTGCTGTACCTATTGAGAGCCTGTTCACCCATTAATTAGCAGAAATTGGGAAAAGAGACAGGTAGGAGGTTAGATATCATAAAGACCTGCAAATCTCCATGCGATTCCTTTTATTTCAGCCCCCATTTTTTATCACAGAAATGTATTTTTTAAGTAACAGCAACATATATCCTGAAATGCCAATACATCTACATGAAAAAACTTATCTTGTTTAGCTGCAACCCTAGATTTAGTGTGTCAGTGTCAGGGAAGTTAGCTCTAGCCCACCTATTTCTGGCCCTGGATCAGTTTGTCAAGAAGGGCCAGCACCCAAGGGGACAATTTGCTGGTGTGGCTCTGACTACTGGGATCTGGGAGCAGGAGCACCAAAAATAGAATGGGGCTGAGAAACCCAGAGTAGCTGCTAGTGCCCCTACTGGTCTGTCATCTCCAGCTCCTGGAACTGCGCACCTGTCCCTGAAATCTGCAGTCTCTCTGCTTGCTAGCAGTTCAAGGCCTCCACAGAGTCCATGTGTCCCCTGATGACCCCCATTATTGTGTCCAATATATTCTGTTTGTCTGATCCTGGATATTGTAAGAAGAAAAGGAAATGTGAAGCCATCACTGATCAGACGCTCCCTTGGCTCGTTCTTCTTCCCCCGACTGTCTACTTCCAGCTACTAGTTGGATGAGGCAAATGTACTCAGACCAGAGCTAGCTCCTAGGAAAAAAGTTAAATTCAACATATGAACATAATAATATGTAGTCATTAGAGACAAAAGCTTACAAGAAAGATCACAGTACTACTCATTCCTATTTGAGGTATTCCATGGTAGCTTTTTAAATAGTGGAAAATATAGAATAAGCCTATTGAGTCCTAGAGGGAACTGTAAATTGATGGAGAAGGAAGATTTGGAGTATGTGTTGATAAGGGTTATTATGCTTATTGGAGAATAGTAGGGAGAATAGAAAGGAGGAAAAATTCTGTAGATGGTTTTCTGGCATTTTGGGAACCAGCAAGGACATATGTAAAGGAAAGAAAGTTCTTTGTCATGAAATGATGTACATCTGAGACATTTCTAATAAAGATAAAAAATGACTGAAGTTTGGGTGGTTCTTCATTCTTATGAGCTACTTAATCTCTTTTTTTAACATCCTTGTTTGTTTTATATCTTGTTGAAGGCTCATTTCCTCTTTTGTATGCAACAGTGGTCTACTGAATACAAATGAAACAGGAAATTAGAAAAGAAGAATTAATATCCATACTCATATTCTATTAGTTCTACTCCCACTGCTTCTGTAACATCAAGATTGGCAAAGAATTAGTGAGGATTAATGATTCTTGCAGCTGCATCCCATTCAGTAAGGAACTGCTAGCTATGCAATACTGCAATATTACATTTATTGCTTTCTTAGAATATTCCTTTATACTTTTCTATGTTTTCCCTCTGTCTGGGTTGGAACTAGATGGGGGTTGGAACTAGATGGTCTTTAAGGTCCCTTGTAACCAAAACCATTCTATGATTCTGTGATTCTATCCTAACAATGGTGTTCAACTTAAAGTATTACTAGCCGGTCAAGGGAGGTGATTGTCCTGCTCTGCTCTGCACTGGTGCGGCCTCACCTTGGGTACTGTGTGCAGTTTTGGGTGCCACAGTATAAAAAGGATATGAAGATACTAGAGAGTGTCCAGAAGAGAGCCACAAAGATGGTGAAGGATTTAGAGGGGAAGACGTACGAGGAGCGGCTGAAGTCACTGGGTCTGTTCAGCTTGGAGAAGAGAAGACTGAGGGGAGACCTCATTGTGGTCTACAACTTCCTCACAAGGGGAAGTGGAGGAGTAGGCGCTGACCTCTTCACCCTGGTGACCAATGACAGAGCTCGAGGGAATGACAGGAAGATATTCCAGGAGAAGTTTAGGTTGGATATTAGGAAAAGGTTCTTCACACAGAGGGTGGTGGAGCACTGGAACTGGCTCCCCAGGGAAGCAGTCACGGCACCAAGCCTGACAGCATTCAAGAAGAATTTGGACAATGCCCTCAGACACATGGTGTGAATTCTGGGGCTGTCCTAGGCTGGGACAGGAGTTGGACTCGACGATCTTTGTGGGTCCCCTCCAACACAGGACATTCTATGATTCTATGATTCTATGGTATGAGTCAATTGGTGGGGCAAGTCACTTGTGTGGCAGATATTGTTCTCCTCTCTACTGCCATACTGTAAAGCTGTTTGTGGGGTAAGACCTGGTTTCATATAACTGTTTGTCATTACATGGTAAGACAGCAATCTGTTGGGTTTCAGACTGGGCAGGGTGTGCTTTACCTTTTTGGTGGGAATCATTAAGCAAAATCCCATAACAATTTTTGGTTTATGACAAAATTAAAAGCATGTCAGTTTTAGGAAACTTCCAGCCTCAGTTTTATGTCTTGTGCTAAAAAGAAAATTATCCAAAGTTTGGAAGTTGTCATGCTTAGTCCTTACAGTGGATCACAGCTGAGACTCACAAAGGAGTTTTGTTTCTGTGTTGCTCAGCACTTCAGTGCTGAGGAATTAGGCAGCTACCTTAAAGAAACTGATCTGAAATCCCCACACATCTCTGCTGAGCATATGAAGGACACTTAAACACACTCAGCAATCACTGCAAATTTTTTACAGATTAAAAGCAGCATGATAGGAGAATTTAAAATTTCAAAAAGTGATATAATGATTGAAAAATATGCTCAGAAATTATTTTCAACATTTTACACAAACTTAAGGGACTGTCTTCACTCTCTTCCTTCTTAGGTTAAGAACAACATACTCAGGAAATAATGGCAATGAAGAGGGAACGTAGAATCCTAATAGCCATATAAGATTTCTGATTATTTTGATAAGCTTTTAAAAGGGATACAAGTTTCTGATGACCTTATATATAAGGAATAAAAATCCTCAGTTTTCTGCACTAGTGTAGGTAGGAAAATGTACACAGAGAACTTGAACTTTTCAACTGAATTACATTAAAGATAAACTGCATGGCCAGTATATGCCTATAGGTCTTGCCCTGTTGCCAAACATAAACTCAGACCCTTCCACAAATAATACCTGCAATGTACTAGAATAATAATATTTAGCAATTAGATCTCTAGCTATTTCATTCACAATAACGTGAATCTGGAAATGACCACACCATGCTAAATCAAAAATCCATGTAGCTATGTCTCCTGTATCTAGCAGTGGCCATAGGCAATTAAGATAAATATAAAAGGCTGAAGTTTGATTTTTTATTACAAATTTTTGCATTTAAAATTCATTGCAAGTGAAAACTTAGAGGTACAGATTTGCAATACTGCCAATCTATTTCTATTGGAATGCTTGATTCAGAAGAATGGTATATCAGACTACCTTCTACCAGAAAGTAAGTCTTACCATTCTTACATCTGACAGTCTAAGTTTTCAAAAGCATTGTAAAACATTATCTGCTGTTTTGTACATTATTTCCAGTATCCTAGTGTACCCACCATGTAGAGAATATAAAAAACTTTTATCAGTCAGATTTCTTGGAGTAGCCTGTGCTGAGCACCCAAAACCCCTGATATGTAAAATTTCCCTAATATTTTCAAAAAGCCTAGTTCATGAAGATTTAGTTAAAACTGCATTTCAAAAACAATTTTAGTTAAACCTCCTCAGCAGAGTTTAAACCAGCTTATTTCCAGTGCTGGGTGCTTTCTAATATGTATTTAAAGAAATATTGGAATTGTAAATTTTAACTTTGTTTTAGCTAAAATTACTTTTGATTATTCTAAAATATGTAGTAACTTAGAGTGAAAAATCTTATGATATCTCAAATGGAAAATGTTTCAGACTTTGATCATTTGTGTTAAAGAACCTGTTTTAACAGGAATATTTATCCATTCTACTTGTTATTTCAAAAAACAAAACCAAACAGGAAAAAAGTGAGTTAAGTCAGTGATACAATAATTTTGATGCATAACACATGCAGTTGAGACCTAACAGCCATAAGAATTAGAGCTTGTCAAACTCTAGAGCCAATTTTGTGCTGAAGTGATACCAAGACTTGGAGGGCAAATGCTGATGCAATAGGCTTCAGACACGGTTTGGAATCTCATTATGGTTAGGGTTAAAAATAGGAAAAGAAAATGAGTGCAGTTATCTAAAATGGTTAAAGAAATCATCCAGACTAAACCAAGGCTAGATGTCAGAATTTATGCCCTTCTTATGATTGCTTTTTATATTTGGGGATTACTGAACTAGACCTCAAAGTAGGACTGAGTTTAGCGTCTCAGGGATGTATGAAAATTACAAGCTACAGTAAAAGAAAAGTTCATAGGTACCTGGTGGGCTGCGGAGTTCATTTGAAGTTTAGGCTTACTCTATTGCTTAGCAGAAACTTCATTAGTTGAATGTAATAATGCAAATGAGTCAGAAAGGAGTTTCGCAGTATTGGGGTCCATTAGCGCCTTTCATTCCCAGCACAACTGTAACCTGATGAAAAACCTTGGCTGTAGCTCTGTAACTCTGACCCCCCTCTGTTACTATGGTCTAGCAATATGTCTCAGCATAAGATGAAACCAAACCTGCAAACCTAAGCTTCATTAGAGCCCTGTCCTAGCTATTTCTTGAACATCCCTCTTCTGTGTAATGTGATGTTATGTGGTGACGATCAGCTTAGCTCCCTCTAAGACTTTGTTTAAACTGCGGTCATTGCTGCACAGTGAGGAACCAGAATTCTCATCTTGCCCATAAATACCAAAATCTACAAAATACCAAAAAGTATTTTAAAAGCCCATACCGTTTTTTTCATGTCACCTGATCTAATCGGTAACCTTATGCAAGGTTATAAATTCAGAAGGGCTATGGCAGCCTGTACAACGTGTTTTAGCAAACTACCACTTCTGGAAGGAATAAGAGTGTTCAGCACACTTCTCAACAGAAATCAGGACTGGCATCAGCATTTGGTTTCTAGCCAACAAAGATGAGGGGAAGGTGTAGTGCCTAGCTTCAGAGTGTGATGCACACTAAGTTTTGGGGTTCATGTAAACAAAGATCATATGTTTACATTTAAACTGATGGAACATAGAGTATACGAGTAAGACAGAGGTTTGAGTCTGTGTAAAAGTGACGCTGATGATCAGGATACAAAAAAAAAAAAAAGGAACACACCCAAAATAAAGGATTAAAAGGTGCAGCAAGACACATCAGTGGCCAGAGATCAACTTGGTGCCTAAGCACCATCTTGTGTGAGGCCAAGAGTGATCACAATGTTGGCATCAGAGTACAGACATGGCTGCAGATATGCAGAAAACACAGAATAACTACTTAGAGTAACAAGCAGCTCACTGAGGGGCTGCCAGGAAAACTTAATGACTTGTGCCATAAAGAATTTCTGACAACATATGCAAAAAAGAGAGAAGCTTTCAAAATGCTAAAGTTGTAATTTTTCCTTAGTTTACTATCACAAAATGACATTAAGGCTTTACTTCTCAAGCTGCTTGGAAGGTTTGCTTATAACAATAATGAATTCTGCTATTAGAAGTTTAACTTCTCCTTTCCCACTTGCAGTACCTCAATGGATCTTCATGAGAATACACCAACACTGCACCTTGACAGCAGTTTCCATGCTATCAGAACCCCTCATGTTTCCTATACAGTTTGTATTTCTTGTACTCTTCACTGTGTAAAGAGTAATTAGCCTCAAAGGAAAACAGCATGGAACTGAACAAGAACTGGGCAATTCAAATGGAAAAAGTAGCCAAGTTATCAATTTAACAGCACAAAACCGACTTTAAAAACAAAATATGCATGATTATACAGAAGTCGAAACAAGTTGAAAAATGCACAATGCGACTCATACTTTTATTATTTGGCCGCTGCGTTGAGTTGGACTAACAGGCATTTTAATTTTACGAATGTAACTGGCGTCAGAGAGTTGGGTTTATGGTGGAAACAATGAGTAATTCTTCCACAGGAATCAGGAGATTATATACAGTCCAATTTAGTCACTAAATTTCTAAAATCCTACGCAAAACTAGGCAAAAGCTTGGCTTTATTAAAAGAGAGGCAGAATATAAAACAAGTAACATCTTATACAAGAAAATAAAACACCTCTGAAATGCAGTACAAGTACTCTATACTATAATGCTAATTATCATATAAGTCTACTACTAATATTTATTTGCAACAGAGATAATAATAAATAAGAAGAGCCTTTGACATGTTACATTTTATTAAGAAGCCATGGTAAGACAGGAGCATCATTGCTTGTAGCACTGCCCAAACTTTGAGAAACACCTTCAGTCTCGTACAGTTTATATTTTACAGTGTATTATAAGCAAAGATAAAGTACTTTGCTTTTTAGAGGGTTTGAGTTACTCTAAACTTTTTTTAATGTAATCAGTACTCTTGACAGGCCCCATTTCATACAACTAAAAGTCTTCTAATCTACAGGACAACTGAAATGTTTTTTTCCCTTAGAATGCGATTCACTCAGACACAACTACATTGAGCAGAGGATAAAATGTGCATACAGTCAGTTACTAGGAAAGACGTTTTAAACAAAACAAACTGTTGGTTCAATGTTTCACTTCTAGGGCAGAGAGAGATTTAGCCACTTGGAAGGAATGGTGGGAAAAAGGTCAAATCATTGACACAAAGCAGACAGTAATTTTTATCTCATTTCTATTATTGTTTATGTGTTACGAAAAATCAAGGTCTTAAGCAAAATCAGAAGAGCTCCTTTGTTCACTCTTTGTCATTACTAATTTTGTGATGTAAGAATTTGAAAGTAATCTGAATATGGAAGTATCCATGAGATTCACTCTTCAGACTGTGGAAAATCACTCTTTATGCTTTTGGGCCTGTCTATACATTTACTCAGTTTAAAGATTTATTCCCTGCTGAGAGAATTCCACTGGTTAAGAGAAATGACTTCCTCTCCGGGACAGGTAAGCAAGTAAGCAAACCTGATTATTTTACTGACTTACTGTAAATGTTTAGGTATTTTGCAACAACATCCTAGTTTTGAAGCTAGCTGGTAAGCATGGAAACATCTCTGAAGTCTTGCCATACAGAATTCTAATTAATTAAAAAATGGATTGAATTCACAACCAGAAATAAAAGTAGATTATGTCAATAATTCTGTCTTGCCTTAGTTCTGAAAAGTTTAATTAAAATGGTTTAAAGAAAAAGCCTAACTAAAAAGTCATTGTATAGTGTTTTCTTGAGTAATCATTAGATAGGAATAGACCTCCTTCCTTTTCAGCTCAGTAGAAAAGTAATCATCTTCTGTTAATTCATCTTTACAAACAACTTGCAATTGTATTCAAGTAATTCTTCAGAGAGGAAAGTCCAAATATGAAGTACGAGAGCCAAAGCATGGAGACTATCAACCCAAGTCCTGTGTCAGTCTGTGAGGAATCTCATCAAAACCAGATGGCTACACAAAAGCTCATCAGTGATTAAGTCATCTGGATGCTTCAGCTTCAAATCTGAAGGGGTCCCAATCTACAAAGCATGCTGAGTGTCTGTCTTCTGGACACAGATCCCTTTGAAATGTCTCAAGCTAGGTCTTCCCACAAGAGTTTTAAAACATCTTGGTTATAAAAGGTTTCAGTTGTGTTAGACCTAGTTACAACACATATTTTAATATTTCGTACAATCATTTGTAGGGCAAGAAGTGCTTTTTCCTCTATTTGTTTCTTCTGGCTGTCTCTCTGACGTGTAGTCTCCCTCTGTGAGAGACTACATGCACCCTGTATTCCCCAGCTAAATTTCATTTTTAGGACCATGTTCAGCGAATGGTTTAGAAAGCGACCCAAATCAAACTGCTATTAGAAGCATCTCTGAGCTGTGTCAGTCTCGCATTTGTCTCTCAGCAAAAATGTGTTCTGAATTTGCTGTTTTCTTTCAGTGTATTTTGTAATACTCCCTTTGACTGGCAATTTCCTGCACTTCTTTTTATGCTGTTGGCAGTTTTGCTTTGTTTCCTGCTGCAGCTCAATCAGAATATTCCTAGATTTAGCAGGCTTGTTAAAATAATCACATTATATATGCTGTCACTTCCTTTAACGTGAACATTACTTGACGTACATTCAGGGTATATAATGAGCAAGGAAAGAGTCTGCAATGCACAAAATAAAAGGAAGTACAATCACATTACTGAAGTAGTTAGCAAGATTACTTGATAGCTGAAAACCAGAACTCAAGGAGAGTACATAAAAATCAAGCCTGAATATTTTTCTGAGTTACAACAATCAGTCTGAATCTACAGTTTCCTTTGAGGGAATAACAAAATTTATTCCACAGTATATTTCCTGATACTACGTGACAGTGACTCAAACCAATCCAGTGCTCTGGTTTTTGAAAGCTTAAAGTACTACATTTCCACTACATGGGAATATATATCATTTCTCATTGTCATTAAATCCAGTTGATTCTGCACTCCATAACATA
The DNA here is from genome assembly GCF_013368605.1 of Nyctibius grandis. NCBI lineage: Eukaryota > Metazoa > Chordata > Aves > Nyctibiiformes > Nyctibiidae > Nyctibius > Nyctibius grandis. The sequence goes on along the minus strand of NC_090695.1, from coordinate 53,052,438 downwards.
GGAAGAAATGGAGCATAGTACAGTATGACCCACAGCAATAATTTGGTGCACTTTCTTAACAGAATAGCAATTAGCAACTATATATCTGAGCAGTCATTAATGGATCATTGTGCAGTCTGTGTAAGTAGCATTTGGTGTGCATGAAATTTCGCTCTGTGAGCAAGCACGTGAACTTATTTAATATGCGCAATGAGTTCTTACACAAAGCATAGACTGAGTGCTTCCTTTCCCAGAGGTGGATTTCATTTGCATAAATTTCCTGGAATACAAAAACTTAATTTCTTGAGCTCATGTCCTAGGCACAGAGATGGAAAGCATTTCAAACCATATGCATGTAATACAGAAGTCATAAAACTGAGTATTTCTATTTGCTCAGTGCTATGTATTAAGGTATTACTTAAGTAATTACATAAGCAAGGTAATAATATTACTGAAGTAATTGCACAAGTAGTGTATTACTGTAGGTATGTAACAGTAGTATGACTATTGCAAGTCCCTTGATCACTGATATTTAGAAAATCAACTACAATTTACTGCAAGAGTATGTCAATCTAAATCAAATTGGGACTGTGAAAAGACCTAATTGGAAAAACCACTCAAGAACTTGATATAAGCACTTCTTAAAAGAACTCTTGGAAGACATCTTCTCCAAGGTCCCTATCTCATGTGCATTGAACACCTCATTTCAACTAGGAAGTGAAGAGATAAAAAGGAAACTAAACATTTACTGTTTTCCAAACCCAAAGGAGGGCTAGAACCTAAAAGCTTGCCTTTTTATAACTATAATTTTTGATGTAAAACAGGATATTACCTCTTCCGGCAAACCATGACTTACCAGAAGACAAAATATTTCTGAAGTGGGAGAGTTTCATAAGTTAACAGCCAACACTGCACAAGCCAGAAGAGAACTTTATCTAGGCAGCAACCTAGATGAATTATAGTATGTCAGATTCGGAGAATGTTAAATTTCAGTGAAAAACTAGATATGCTTATGATTTGGTTTAAGTTATTTTTTCCTCCAAAATGCTTTTTTTCAGGAGACACGTGTTGTTCCAAGGAGATTGCTAGTCAGTGATCAAGTGAGTTTATTAGTCTCAGAATTAACAGGAATGGTTTTTTGGACCACTATATTCTGAGATAAGACAGAAATGACTGACTGCTCTGTACTGAGGGCTGTTGTATGTTGTAGTTCTCAGCTCCTTCCTTTTTTTGTGTGAACAAATGCGGAGTTATATAACAAATGGAAAATTATACATGGCTTTTAAAAAAATTTGCAGGCATTTTCATAATAATATGTTGTTTAAATATATAAACTAACTGCCTTACCGTTTGGTCAGCCAGCTAGCAGTTACAAGTGTATAGAGTGCTTTTCACATCCCAGTGTTAGCAACTGGGAAGAGGAGCTGTGCACTGCTGTGTAGGTATTATACTCCACTTTAACAGGGATTACAAACTGACTGCCAAAAGAAAAAAATGTCAGCTCTCGATGGTCAAACATAGAGCTCTAAATGAAAAGTCAGACAGTGGTCTGTTCTGGCTCCATGCAAAAGAAGCTGGGCAGGGTATCTGTCTCAATGGGGTCACTTTCTCAGGCTAGCTACCCGCTGGGTTCATCACGCACTTCTGCAGTCAGGAAGCCAGGAACAAAAGGAAGTTGCAAATGTCTTACCTGGCAGCAGGAGACAGCACTTGTAAAGGCAATGTGACTCCATCTGCTCCCAATATAAACCACTGCTGGTAAGACAACAAAGAGCACTCTCCCAGCTTGGATAAAAAATATCTGAAAACTTCTCAAGATGAAGTGTGATGGATTATTCCAAAACAGTACCATAATATGCTGGATACAGATTAAGACAGCACCACCTAGTAGAATCCAACAACGACACTATGATTTGAATAAATGTCTCAAAAACCCCATGCAATTTCCCTAAAAATCTGCCTAGATTTTGCTGCAGGGAGGGTTGGTGTCAGTTAGCATATCTTCACTACCAACTTTCCATTTATACCGTGATGTGGCTGTATTTAAAGAGTGCCAGTGCTCACTCACTTGTTTGTGAGCTGTTTTTCCAGTTGTTCAAATAATTTCTTATAAATGACTGCTAAATACAGTTTTTTTGAACAGGTAACTTATCTAGTAAGGTCTTTTTAAACCAAAGAAAAACTGCTTTTCCCTTCTTCTCCTGCATCTTTGTGAATTTGTCTCCAAGACTCCTTTTTCTGAGACTAACATTAGCTCTTGCTCTCTGACTCTTGCTCTCCTTTTTAATCATTAATGTAATTTGTTATTTCACTTCATTTTTTTTGTCACTGTTAACATCTTATCCTTTATCTCACATATGCTCCACCTTCTTCAAAATGCCATGCTCTTCAAAATGAGAGGTGGGGTCTCTGCTACAGAATGGTGTGCATCATTAGATAAACTGAGTGCAAGGAACTAAAATCTGTTTTAATACCATTAAATATAAAAACATATACTTAACATCGGGTATTTGTATACTTAATAATTGATAATTGTTATTGGATAATTTGTACACTTAATAATGATGCAAGGAATTAAAACCTGATTTGATACCATTAAATGTAAAGGCATATATTTAATATTGGATATTTATATACTTAATGATGGTTCATTATCCATTATTGATTTTCAGGTAGGCAGTGATGAAGTTGCAAGAAAAAATACAAGGGAAATAAAAAGAGACTTCAGGGCCTTGAGACAATGGTTAAGGGATCAGGAGCACAAGTTGTGTTCTCCTCTGTCCCTGCAGTTGCAGGGCATGGAGGGAAGAAACGGGAAGAGCCAGCAGAACAATACTTGGCTCCAAGCCTGGTGTCACAGGTAGAATTTTGGGGTTTTTGATCATAGGTCAGTCTACACGACACCAGGCCTGCTGACGACAGACAGAGTACACCTGTCTCAAAGGGGGAAAAGGATCTTTGCACAGGAGTTAGCAGGGCTCATCGAAAGAGCTTTAAACTAGATTTGAAGTGGGAAAGGGATAAAACCAGGATCACTAGAGACAAGCCTGGGGGCAGCACGCCAATGTTTGTGGGACGGTGTGCTAGCGAGGTTCTTCATTCTGCTGTCTCAGTGGAGGGAGGGGATGAAGATCCATGTGGCAGCAAAGACGCAAGGGTAATTGATGTGTTAGAAACCATGGAAGCGCCTGAGAATGGTCACATAGGAATTAGGGCTTCTCTCTCCAAGAAGGTGGCGGGATCAATAGACCAGCTGAAGTACATCCACACCAATGCACGCAGCATGGGCAACAAACAGGAGGAGCTGGAAGCCATTGTGCAGCAGGAAAACTATGATATAGTTGCCATGACGGGAACGTGGTGGGATGACTCGCAAACCTGCAGTGCTGCAACAGATGGCTATAAACTCTTCAGAAGGGATAGGCAAGGAAGGAGAGGTGGTGGGGTGGCCCTGGATGTTAGGGAGTGTTTTGATCGTGTAGAGCTTGAGGATGGTGACAATAAGGTTGAGTGTTTATAGGTAAGAATCAAGAGGAAGGTCAACAAGACAGATATCATGGTGGTAGTCTGTTATAGACCACCCAACCAGGATGAAGAGGCAGATGAATTATTGTATAAGCAGCTGGGAGAAGCTGCTTCTTCATAATCACTAGCCATTGTTCTCATGGGGGACTTCAACTTATCAGATGTCTGCTGGAAATACAATACACCAGAGAGGAAACGGTCTAGGAGGTTCCTGAAGTGTGTGGGAGATAACTTCCTGACACAGCTCATGAATGAGCCAACTAGGGAAGGTGCCCCACTGGACCTGTTTGTGAACAGAGGACTTTTCGTTGATGTGACAGTTGGAGGCTGTCTTGGGCATAGCGATCATGAAATGACAGAGTTTTCAGTTCTTGGAGAAGTAAGAAGGTGGACTTCTGGAGAGCAGACTTTGGCCTATTTATGGGCCTGGATGACAGAGTCCCTTTGGAGGCAGTCCTGAAGGGCAAAGGGGTCCAGGAAGGCTGGACACTCTTCAGGAAGGAAATCTTAAAGACACAGAACCAGGCTGTCACCATGTGCCAAAAGACAAGCTGGTGGGGAAGAAGACTGGGCTAGCTGAACAGAGAACTTTGGCTGGAACTCAGGGAAAATAAGAGAGTTTATGACCTTTGGAAGAAGGGGCAGGCAAGTCAGGAGGACTACAAAGATGTCGTGAGGTTATGCAGGGAGAAAATTAGAAGGGCAAAGCCCAACAAGAACTTACTCTGGCTGCTGCCGTAAATGACAATTAAAAATCTTTCTATAAATATGTTAGCAATAAAAGGAGGACTAAGAAGAATCTCCATCCTTTATTGGATGTGGGGGGAAAAACACAGTGACAAAGGATGAGGAAAAGGCTAAAGTGCTTAACGCCTTCTTTGCCTTAGTCTTTAGTAGTAAGACCAGTTGTTCTCCAGGTACCCAGCCTCCTGAGCTGGAAGACAGGGATGGGGAGCAGAATGAAGCCCCCATAATCCAAGGGGAAATGGTTAGCAACCTGCTATGCCACTTAGACACACACAAGTCTATGGGGCTGGGTGGGATCTACCCAAGGGTACTGGAGAGCTGGTGGAAGTGCTCACCAAGCCACTTTCCATCATTTATCAGCAGTCCTGGCTAACCGGGGAGGTCCTAGGTGACTGGATGTTAGCAAACGTGGTGCCCGTCTACAAGAAGGGACAGAAGGAGGATCCAGGGAACTGCAGACCTGTCAGTCTGACCTCAGTGCCAGGGAAGGTTATGGAGCAGATCATCTTGAGTGCCATCACGTGGCATGTACAGGACAACCAGGCGATCAGGCCCAGTCGGCATGGGTTTATGAAGGGCATGTCCTCCTTGACTAACCTCATCTCCTTCTATGACAAGGTGATCTGCTTAGTGGATGAGGGAAAGGCTTTGGATGTTGTCTACCTAGACTTTACTAAAGCCTTTGACACAGTTTCCCACAGCATTCTCCTGGAGAAAGTGACTGCCCATGGCTTGGGCAAGTGTGTGCTTCACTGGGTAAAAAACTGTCTGGATGGCCAGGCCCAAAGAGCTGCGGTGAATGGAATTAAATCCAGTTGGCATCCGGTCAAAAGTGTTGTTCCCCAGGGCTCGATATTGGGGCCATTTCTCTGTAATATCTTTATCAATGATTTGGATGAGGGGATTGAGTGTACCCTCAGTAAGTTTGCAGATGACACCAAGTCAGGCAGGAGTGTTGATCTGCTTGAGGGTAGGAAGGCTCTGCAGAGGGATCTGGACAGCTAGATAGATGAGCTGAGGCCAATTGTATGAGGTTCAACAAGGCTAAGTGTTGCATCCCACACTTGGGTCACAACACCACTGTGCAATGCTACAGGCTTGGGGAAGAGTGGCTGTAAAGCTGCCTGGCAGAAAAGGACCTGGGGGTGTTGATCGATGGCCAGCTGAATATGAACCAGCAGTGTGCCCAGGTGACCAAGAAGGCCAACAGCATCCTGGCTTATATCATAAATAGTGTGGCCAGCAGGACTAAGGAAGTGATCGTCCCCGGGTACTCAGCACTGGTGAGGCCGCACCTCGAATACTGTGTTCAGTTTTGGGCCCCTCACTTCAAGAAAGACATTGAGGTGCTGGTGAGAGTCCAGAGAAGGGCAACGAAGCTGGTGAAGGGTCTAGAGCACAAGTCTTATGAGGAGCAGCTGAGGGAGCTGGGGTTGTTTAGTCTGGAGAAAAGGAGGCTGAGGGGAGACCTTATCGCTCTCTACAACTACCTGGAAGGAGGTTGTAGCGAGGGGGGTGTTAGTCTCTTCTCCCAAGTAACAAGTGATATGACAAGAGGAAACAGCCTCAAGTTGCACCAGGAGAGGTTTAGATTGGATATTGGGAAAAATTTCTTCACCGAAAGGGTTATCAAGCACTGGAACAGGCTGCCCAGGGAAGTGGTGGAGTCACCATCCATGGAGGTATTCAAAAGGTGTAGATGTGGTGCTTAGTGACATGGTTTAGTGGTGGACTTGGCAGTGCTAGGTTAACGGTTGGACTTGATGATCTTAAAGGTCCTTTCCAACCAAAACAATTCTATGTTTCTATTCTAATAATAAAGTAAATACGGCATACAAGATAAAGGAACTCTATCTTGGGGAGAATTGACTTAAAATCACACAGGGATTATCCTAGTCTAACATTACAGTTGAAAGGGGTAATATCAAACAAGAGTTGTACTGCTATATGATCAGGACTAAGTCCCTGAGAAGGTTCTGAAAAATAAATAATAATGCTGAGATGACATTTCCCTGGAAGATTGCAGCGTAGGAGGGGAAAGGCGAATAGGCTACGATGTAAAGTTTGATGGAAAACCAAGAGGCACTGCCAAATCTGTCTTTAAATGAAATACTATCTGTGGTTCAAAGAAAGATTCAGACACTGACAGTGTCCTCAAGCTTTGACCCGGCACTGTAATAAATACCCATCAAGCTACCCTCACTCTTTGCCAAATGAGTGCCAAAGAAGGAAAGTGAAGACGACAAGCAGACCCTTCAGGATTTCATTTGCTATGTATTAGCCAAGTATCAGAGTTAGATGAGGAAAGGGGAAAAGGTTGAGAGGAAGAAGGTAAAAATGAGAATACATAAGCAGCAGAATAACCTTCTGCACTGAGGCCTGCAGAAAGTAGTTGTATGATTCCATATGCATCATCTGTCAGCAACTTGACATTGCCTTTGAGCAGTTTACAACAATTAGTTAGTGTCTCTCCACCTGTCTTGCAAATTCAACGTCAGCTGTAACAGTCAAGTTGTTTTTTTTCCATCTTACACATCACAACTAGCAAGAAACTGTTCAGATTACTACCACACCCACATTTGTACAGCCCATCATCTCCAAGTTATGCTCACATGTCTTTGCTCATATGTTGCTGGCTGATTCTGTAAAGGACCGGTTCAGTCCATGACTAATAACAAGGAATAGATTCTAGCTCACTCTCCCCTGTGCTTGACTTTCAAGAGTAACATGAGTAAAATGAGAAAAAAAAAGAATGATGCTAGGCAGGATTTTAGACACATGCACATGCACATACACATTGACATACACATGACAGCATTTAATTTAAGATGTATTCACATAGGCATTCCTTAGTTCACACTTGTGTAGTAGTAATCAATGTATTTCCAGAAGTTTTTTGTTATGCATCATCACAAAATTTGTTAAATATTGTTTCACCATTATGTGGACAACTAGTGCAGCTTCTCTCCTCTCTGAAATTACTGTTTAAGTGCCTTGAGAAACAGAATCTTTCTGTAGCGAGGTCATGCGTGTGTGTGTTTTTCTGTTTTCTTTCCAATATTACGGTTACTTTTTGTCTGGATTGTTGAATACCCCTTATATCACCAGTATACAAAAGCGAACAGAGTAATTTAAAGGTATCCATCTACTATAAGGAAATAAACGTGTTCTCTGAATGAAGAAACAGATGGAAAATTAACCAAAATTCCTGACTCTTTTACAAATTATCTTAGAAAAAGCTACATATCTCAATTTCCTTACCTATAAATTGGAAACACTCATCTTATTTCATATTGGTGGCATAGACCTAATTATTTCTGTTTGGAAAGTGCTTTGAAAGATTCTGTGAGAAGTCATTTATATATACCCAGTAACTGATATTGTTTAACAATTAATATAACTTTCATTGCATATTATTTTAATTTCTCAATTGGGAGAGATTTGTTGTGTTTTGCCTGTTTTTTTAACCTGTGTGTCTTCAATGGGAATTGCTTATGAAAGCATAGATTACATACTGGATAAGGAATTTAGAATTAGCAGCAGTGTTAGAATACGGCCGTAAGTACAATGTAAGGATCATTTTCATTATAACAACAAATCAAAGGCAGATATTGACTCTGCCATGAAGAGCTAACAGCTTTTCGTTGGCTCTATGCAATCTTTGAATCAGAAATGGAAATTTGGCACGTTCTTCTGATACAGCTCTTTGTATCAGAAGAACGTGCCAAATTTATGACAGACCTGCCTGCACCTTTTCCTTAAAATGTACTCAACATAAGGTCTTTGAAACTCTTGCTGTTTCGTTGTAACAGGGGAACTTTAACTAGAGGGAGTCCTAGATCTGACTAGTGGAACAAATTAATAAGGTAACTAAAAAATCTCTACACTGCCCACTCTGTCCATTCAAGGCAGGCCATTTCTTTCAAGCTTGATCCCAGTCCAGCATTTTCCAGTAACTTCCTGAGCTGCTACAAACTTTCTGGGTCTCTATCTTTCTACCCTCTTGTCCTGGTTTGGCTCAAACCAGGCCAATTTTCCTTTCAGTGATTTTTACTTTCAGCTAAGTCTCTTCTAAGTAACTGCACTTTCTGAAACTAACTGCATGTTTTGCAGACAGTGTCTGCTTCTAGAACTGATAACACTCGAAGTTTGTAGTTATCGCTGAGGCACCAGTAGGGATGTTCTGCAGAAAGGCTCTTGCTGTACTTGTTCTTAGAGAAACCAAGGTCACTGCTAAATTCCTCACTGCTTACGAGTGAAGAGCCGAAGGGGGGTCACACCTGCAGGGAGGAGCGGACAGGGCAGGTGACCCAAAACTGACCAACGAAGGTATTCCATCCCATACACGTCATTCTCAGTATAAAGCGGGGGGATCACGAGGGTCTCACCCCTTTGCCCCTTGCCTTCTTCTGCCTCTTCTGCCTGCTGGTTTTGGGTGCTGCTGCTGCTTCGGGCTGCTTCTGCGTCTTGAGCTTTTGGCCAGTGTCCAAAGAGGACTCTGTCCTTTTTCCTGCTGCCCCCGATCCCGAGCCGTGCATCCCTGAATCCAGCTCTCGACCGTCGCTGGGCCCAGCCTGGGCCTTCCCGCTGCAGTGCCGGTGGTGACATGGCCGACATCGGGGGAGCTCGTTCTTGGTTTTGTATATATATTTGTATATATATGATTATTTCTATTATTACTATTATACTCTTTTTCATTATTATAGTTTATTAAAACTGTTTTAACTTTCCAACCCATAAGTCTCTCTCCCTTTTCCCTTTTCCTTTCCCTTCGGGTGTGGGGGGGAGGGTTAACAGAGAGCGTCTGCCTCAGGTTTAATAGCCGGCCCAGCTTTAAACCGTGACACCTCTCTGATGTCTGCCTTCTTGCCTCCTCTCTGTTCCTCTCAGGGAGCCTGGACTGGTTCTTCAGTTTCTTCCTAGCTGTACCTCTCTTCGCCTGGCCTGTCCCTGCACGCTAGAAAGATGCTCCCAGCTGAAAATATCCAATTACTTGCAGAGATTTTTCAAATGGCCCAGCATGCAATAGCCAAGACAAGACTGCCCAGAAACATATTTTCACTGAAGCATAATGCATAGCATGCATATATGTTGGTAACCAAGAGAATAGTGCTTTCTGTCACAATCTTTCCTGTACTTCAATGCTAGATGTAAGGGTTCATGAAATCTAGGAGATACTCATTGCAGAGTTTAGGATTAAATAGGAGTCACATTTAGGGAATGAGATTTCAGTTCTTTATCCATGTAATGAGATTTTCATTGTGAGCAAAGCAATTATTTCCTAAGGCTTAAGCCTTCACTTTGTTTGGTTTCACTGGTGTCTTCCACGCACCTTACAAACAACAAAAGGTTTTCTTCTCCAAATGCACTCACAGCTGGTAGACTCGCCATCTCCCAGAGGGTATACCTGCTCTCACTGGACTGTTCGGTAAACATGCACATTTAGAGCATACGTATACAGAAATTATAATTAACAGCTCACTAACCAGTCATCATGTCTCTGTATACTTTATCACAGCTGGACTTTCCACCCTTGTTTTCGTAGTTCCAGCATAGGTACTCAAATAGATAAACTTTTAGAGAGCAGGAAGGGATACATAAGGCAGTCAAAGGAACAGCTAAAGCAATGATAAGACAAAATACATATTTTGCAACATGTGTCTGGCCTTTCAGTTTTAACATCTAAGATTTTCTGAGCCCCAATACTTCAAGGGCTGGTCCATCTGCAGGAGTATAAGCTTTCAATACTTTCAAAATTATATCCGATCCTTTGCTAAGTGCTGGGGCAATCTGCATATTTGTGTCTTGCAGACCTTAAATGACATAAATCAAAGCTGACAACCTAAAAACACTATCATTGAAGCACTTAAAATCCATAATGCTCTTATTCTGATGCCTCAATAGACCTCCTTTCCATATCTGATTGAAAGACTGCTCTATAGATCTATGACTCTAGTCTGAAAAGCCAATACATTACAGTAGGACTGACAGGATATGATTAATGTTGTTAAAATGTATCAGCATGTATTACGGCAAACTTCGTGTATCAATCCAGGCCAACCAACTTGTCCATTATCAAATGAGGTAAGAAAATAAATGAGAGGCTTTCAGTGCCACATTCAGATTTTCTGATTACATTTGGTTTTGCCACACCATTTGCTATCCCCTGTTACATTTCTTTAGAACTTATTTGGTCTCTGAAACATAAAAAGACTGAACATCAGCCACGTTGAGAAAAAAAAAACAGAGTTTACGCATAAAACTGGGTGTCAGAAAGAGTAGAACATTGTCCTTTAACGAAAATGTGGTTGGTTGAAATGCCTCTACTCTGTCTGCAAATGCACCAGATGATTGAAATGCTGTCCTCTGGAAATGCTTCATTTTCCATCAGCTACCACTAGAAGGCCCATCAGTTACAACTGGACAAATTACCATGGGTGCTACTGCTGTTAGAGATATACGTTGTTTGATTTAGGCAGTCGGGTTATCCTTCTGTCATGCACTCTGCCCTCTCGTCCCGTTCTGTAGAGGTTTGGTTAAGTGAGAAGGGGCATGATCTTGTGCCACTGAGCACTCTGAGCAACCCAGGCTTTGAGCAAGGGTTAAACCCAGAGCTAGCGACCTTGGACTCCCCTTGAACGATGCAAAACAAAGAACCCCGTGGTGCCTGCTTCGGCGGGAAGCAGAGCTGCGTCCGGGGGGAGGGGGGGCGGTCACGGCTCTGAATATGTAAACCTATGGACCAATCACAAGTGCGATCGGGACGCGTGATTAACATATGCATAGTCTATATAACCGCTGCTTTGTTTATTAATAAACGAGAAGCTTCCATACTCACGTTGAGATTGTGTAGTTTACTCCGGACCGTCGCCCAGCACCCGCGAGCGCGCCCCCCCGTTTTTCCCCTTACTTCACAGTTCTGTCTTCAGAAGCACACAGAATTGCTGCATCTGAGACATATTTGCATTGATGGGAGAAAAACTGTAAAAGGTGTTGAGGTCTAAGAGATTACATCTTGGAGGTAAATGAAAATGACCTTGAGAAGTAAATGTTTACAGAAACCAGGCAGAAAGCACTAAAATAAGCTTAAGGATGAGTCAACTGTGATGATGTGTGTTGACTGAGACACAGGGAATTTATAAATAAGGTGTGGATCACTATGAAATAAGAAATAGCTGTTGCCACGAACAAGAAATGATATGCAGATAAAGATGTGGACATTTTCCACATAGTTCATATCCCTCCAAAGATCCTTAGGTGTGAGCTACCTATTTCCAGGGGAGTATTCTCAACATATAAATCTGAGTCTTTGGACGATCATGGCCTTTGAGAATAACATATCTGGACGTAAATGCTTTACTGAAATATAGCAAATTTTAAATAACAAGTATCATAAATTCTGTGATGCTTTAATGTACTATTTTGAAACATTATCAGGAAACTTATTTAATAGCAATGACCATGCTATGCGGATTTTCCTTCCTGGACTCCTGAAAGAGTCCATAAGAAAGTTTATTTCAGGTCACAATTCCCATATGAAAATTGGACTAGAACTGAAGACTGCTGTGCTGGATTATTTTATACTATTAGTAGATGGTTGCAATTTGAAGATCAGCTTCTATTTCAGGCATGCTGAAACTGAAGACATGTCTGTAATCAAAATTCCTTTGAATATTTATATTGGTTTTCCTTTTCTTGGGTCTGTTTTCCAGACCAGTCCATCAGATTTAGTCTAGATTTAGATTTCAGTGCCTTTTTACTAGAATATGGGAATTTTGGTTGAAGCTTGTTTTGTCCTTCTTCCCAGACAAAATTAGTACTTCTTTTTATATTCTTTGAACTAAACACTTCTCTTTGTTATCTGGGCAAGTTTTGCTGTAAGGTGTCTGTGTTTTGAAGTAAAATTAATGGAATCTGTGTGCAAATAAATATCTGAGTGTTTCAAACCAGTTCGAGATGAGAACTCTAGGTATGATACTCTCTGGGGACTGCTGATGATTTTCCAGGTGAATTCTCTATTGTGCTACCACATAGTCAAGTTTGTACAAAAAATGTAATGTAGAAGCGCTGAGTCTCAAACTTTTTATTATGTATAACAAATGACAGTCGGATCTATGTGTTGTTCTACTACACTGTACAGTACAAGAGTGAACCTGATGAAGCTGGGAACATACTGCTTTGATGTACTGTTCAGTGATAGGAATGAATACACAATAACTCTCTATGATGTTCCTAATGTTAAGGAATATGATGGCAGAGTAAGAGAATTACTCCTTCTCCTTAGAATATTATTTTCTTTTTCAATCTTAGAGTGGATGGATCTCTTCCATCTTATCTTCAACAGCCACTAAACAAAGTTCTTGTAATATACCATGGAATCACAGAATCACAGAATCACAGAATAACAGAATCAATCAGGTTGGAATAGACATCTGGGATCATCGAGTCCAACCATTGCCCTGACACTACCATGCCAACTAGACCATGGCACTAAGTGCCATGTCCAGTCTTTTCTTAAACACATCCAGAGATGGTGACTCCACCACCTCCCTGGGCAGCCCATTCCAATGTCTAATAACCCTTTCTGAGAAGAAATGCTTCCTAATGTCTAACCTGAACTTCCCCTGGCGAAGCTTGAGGCTATGTCCTCTTGTCCTATCACTAGTTGCCTGGGAGAAGAGGCCGACTCCCACTTCTCTACAACCTCCCTTCAGGTAGGTGTAGACTGCAATAAGGTCACCTTGGAGCCTCCTCTCCTCCAGGCTAAACAACACCAGCTCCCTCAGCCGTTCCTCATAGGTCAGACCCTCCAGACCCTTCACCAGCTTGGTCGCCCTCCTCTGGACTCACTCCAACACCTCAACACCTTTCTTGAAGTGCGGGGCCCACAACTGGACACAGGATTCAAGGTGTGGCCTCACCAGTGCCGAGTACAGAGGGACGATCACTTCTCTAGACCGGCTGGCTACACTATTCCTACTAGAGGCCAGGATGCCATTGGCCTTCTTGGCCACCTGGGCACACTGCTGGCTCATGTTTAGCCGGCTGTCGATCAGCACCCCCAGGTCTCTTTCCGCCGGGCCGCTTTCTAACCACTCTTCCCCTAGCCTGTAGCGCTGCATGAGGTTGTTGTGGCCGAAGTGTAAGACCCGGCACTTGTTCTTGTTGAACCTCATGCTGTTGGTCTTGGCCCATCTATCTAACATGTCCAGATCCCTCTGTAGGGCCTTCCTACCCTCCAGCAGATCGACACTCCCACCCAGCTTGGTGTCATCTGCAAATTTACTGCGGGTGCATTCAGTCCCTACGTCTAGATCATCTATAAAGATACTGAACAGCAAATCAGTTGGATACTAGTTGATACTACTGCAAGCTATCTGTAAAACTGCATTGAGATTGATACTGTCGTAGAGAAGAACATACGAGAACATCACGCTTAGGGAGAGATACATATGTAACAGAATAAACTGGAATGAAAAATTACATAATTCGCAGTAATCACATCAGATTAAACAAAGGATAAGGATGGACGAATGCAGGACTGAGAAGCCTTTGTCTTCCTGCTTTCAATCAATATGAGAGAAGAGTCTTTGTCCCTATGGACTAGTCTCACCCCAATTTACAATCCCATTTCAGAACCACTGTGCCATGACCTATACAGAAAGCCTACTACTTTTATATATGAAGTATCCATCAATGAAATTCTATAAATACACATGCTTCTGCTGAAAAAAGGACTGTGTCATCACCATTCTGAGCACCTCACTGCCTCAAAGTTTCCATATATCAAAACAAAAAAACAAGGCAAATTTTCAGCTTTTACAGAAAAAAAAACGCTGTGCTAAGTCCCTTCTGTTTCAAACCTCCTAGAAATTCTGCTCAAAGAAGGTGAATAGTTGTCTCCAGTGTTTTTCTAGGTATTGCAATAACTGTTCTGTATTCACTCTTTCTGAGCAGTGATTTTGTTCCTATTTTAATTGTCTTTATCAAGGAGAAGCTGATTTGTTATTTAAAATAAGTATAAGTTAGCAAGTAGCTATATGTTCTATTAGCATCAGAAGGGCAGAGCAAGACTCTCAGTACCAACTGAAGGCCGAACAGTACAGGACATGGTGGAACGTCCTTGTGATTTATTAGCACGCAACATACTTCATGGATAAAAGGTATCCATCCCCGGAAAGGTGATGGAACAACTTGTCGTTGGTGCTGTCTCTAGGCACATCAAGGATAGGGGGATCATTAGGGGCACTCGGCATGGCTTCACCAAGGGGAAGTCATGCTTAACCAACTTGATAGCCTTTTATGAGGATGTAACCCGGTGGATAGATGATGGTAAAACAGTGGATGTGGTCTATTTTGATTTCAGTAAAGCATTTGACACGGTCTCCCACAGCATCCTCGCAGCTAAACTGAGGAAGTGTGGTCTGGATGATCGGGTAGTGAGGTGGATTGTGAACTGGCTGAAGGAAAGAAGCCAGAGAGTGGTGGTCAATGGGACTGAGTCCAGTTGGAGGCCTGTGTCTAGCGGAGTCCCTCAAGGGTCAGTACTGTGACCAGTATTATTCAATATATTCATTAATGACTTGGATGAGGGAATAGAGTGCACTGTCAGCAAGTTCGCTGATGACACAAAACTAGGAGGAGCGGCTGACGCACCAGAAGGCTGTGCTGCCATTCAGAGAGACCTAGACAGGCTGGAGAGTTGGGCGGGGAGAAACTTAATGAAACATAACAAGGGCAAGTGTAGAGTCCTGCATCTGGGCAAGAACAACCCCATGTATGAGTACAAGTTGGGGACAGACCTGTTGGAGAGCAGCGTAGGGGAAAGGGACCTGGGGGTCCTAGTGGACAGCAGGATGACCATGAACCAGCAATGTGCCCTTGTGGCCAAGAAGGCCAGTGGCATCCTGGGCTGTATTAGAAGGGGTGTGATTAGTAGGTCAAGAGAGGTTCTCCTCCCCCTCTACTCTGCCCTGGTGAGGCCGCATCTGGAATATTGTGTCCAGTTCTGAGCCCCTCAGTTCAAGAAGGACAGGGAACTGCTAGAGAGAGTCCAGCGCAGAGCCACGAAGATGATTAAGGGAGTGGAACATCTCCCTTATGAGGAGAGGCTGAGGGAGCTGGGTCTCTTTAGCTTAGAGAAGAGGAGACTGAGGGGTGACCTCATTAATGTTTATAAATATGTAAAGGGCAAGTGTCACGAGGATGGAGCCAGGCTCTTCTCAGTGACATCCCTTGACAGGACAAGGGGCAATGGGTGCAAGCTGGAACACAGGAGGTTCCACATAAATATGAGGAAAAACGTCTTTACAGGGATGGTGACCGAACACTGGAACAGGCTGCCCAGAGAGGTTGTGGAGTCTCCTTCTCTGGAGACATTCAAAACCCGCCTGGACGCGTTCCTGTGTGGTATGGTCTAGGCAATCCTGCTCCGGCGGGGGGATTGGACTAGATGATCTTTCGAGGTCCCTTCCAATCCCTAACATTCTGTGATTCTGTGATTCTGTGATAAAAACACTGCAAGTTCTGAGCAATGCTGGCCAAGTTTCAAACAGCAAAAGCCAGCTTGAACAGCAGCTGAGATTATTTTTGTGTGTTTATATGGTCTTAAAATTCAGACAGTTTAGGGCTCTCCAGTTGTGCAATAGATAAGCTATGTAAGTGCACGGTTTGATTTTTCACTGCCTCCGTATCTCTCCTTTTTGCTGGGGAACCTCAGATTTTCTTATTACAGATTCTTCTATCGTGTCCTTAAACTACAGACAACTTTTCCCTATGACAGGGCAAACAATATGGTCCTCAACACCATTGCCTGGGATCTAATGCCAGGCAAACATTAAACCAGTAAATAAATAAAAACTGATGGGAAAATTTGCAACAGATCCAGCTAGGATACTCATAAAATTGGTCAAAGATACTGAAACTGAAAGACAGAACAGGGAAAAATCTTATTATTTTAATGTACTTATGTTTAATTACATCACTAAAATTATATCCAGAAGAGCTGGGACACTGCTGTATCTGACCTCAGTAATCCACTTGCTAGAAACCACCAGCCTCTGTCTCCAGCATCAACATACAGCAGTCTGCAGACCTGACAGCACTTCTCCATCTGCAGAGCTTGTATGTGATGCCAGGTTTGAAAATTGCTTCTATAACGCTGAAGTCTAAAAGGGAGTCTTATCTATGTATTCCTCTTTGCAAGTTTAATACAAAAATAATATACAGTATTTTGAACAGAGAAGAGGTTTTTGGCATTGATCTGAAATGTTAGGGGAAAGGGTTACGCAGCTGGGTTACTTAGAATAGTATATTAATATTGTTGGAGCACTTTCTTTCTATCTCTGTTGGCTTTCTGGGTTTTAGTTTAAAACATTGTACTTCAGAATTATAAATTCACTATAAAGAAGGAAGAAGATAAATGTGATCAATGAAAATTTGCACACTCTGTGCCTACTCCAAAAAAATAACAAAGAGATTTTTCAGTTCAGTCACGCTCTTGCAAATCCAAAATATACATACAGTTCCATACCAATCTACAAATACATTTGCCAATGACATATGCTCCAAATATATAATCATATTTAGAAGTTACTACTTGATATTGGAGTATTTCTTTACCCTAGAGATAACTGACTTGTTAGTTACTGTTTCCTCACTGCTCAAATAAGTCTAAATATTTATACATAAGGAGCTTGCTAACTTCCTTCGTAAGTTTGTATGACCCAGTTGCCAAAAGCAGGAGGGTGAGCAGAGTCAGTAGTGCAGGAAATCTTTCCCAGTTTGATGTCTCTAAGTGTTTAAGCTCTTTGGCCTTCATAAGACTTCGAGAAAAGTTAAATTTATATGCCCTTTGAGGCTTTGCTGTGTAAGAGCTTTAAAGGTTGCATAACAGTTTGTTTGCCAAGTGGCATCACAGACCTATTATATTAATAGCAGAGAGAGTGCTTCCCAAGACTGAAAAATTTATCTGAAGAACGTCCTAAGATAGGTAGGAAAATAATGGTTATTTTCATTTTACTGACATTCATGGGGTACTGCAGAGTATAAGTAAAACAGGGAACAGATTGCTTGGGTAGGGGGGTCAGCACAGCCACGGCTCCACTTCTTCCTATGGTTTGCAGCACATACATGAGATTATCTCTCTCGGCACCCCTGTTGAGGGTTGAAATTGCACCATTACTTCCCAGTTGTTTCACACTTTCAGAATTTTCCTTGAGCAAGAAGCATTTGAATTTACATGTTTTAAAAAAAAAAAAATCTGTTATTGAAAATGAAAAGAACCAGAAAATCCCAAGAACACCCTAGCAAACAGTGCCAGGTCACCCTCCTGCACTGGCCTGCCTCTTTACAGCCTGAGGGCCAGGGGTGCCATGGCATGTACTTATGTTCTTCGGAGGAGGGAGTGCTGCACAGCCCTCCCCTCTGTTAAAACCCATCTTTTAACCTCTTGTCTTGTGAAGTTGCAAGCACATGAAAAACTTGTCACAGCTCAGCACATCAGGGCAGCTTTAGGTGACCTGAGAGTGTTTCACATAGGAAACAGGCATGTCATTAGTAACGGAAAACTGTTCCAGCTGTCACTGCTCTGTCTCTTTGGAGCCTGTTTCTGATGCCATGCTGTGGTGTGCCACCCCAGCTACTTTGGCCATGACTGCTTTCCCTGGCATTTGTTTAAAGGAAGTCTGGAGGGTTCATAGGAGTTACTGCTGATGCACGCTAGCTACTGAGGAGCTAACAACAGACTTTATCTATAAACACATGTTTTTACATGCATTGCCTTTTGAGTACAACCTGTATGAAAATGTGTAGGGGTTCTCCTTATTTTTATTGATGCTTAGTTAAATGTACAGATGAAATCAATTTTTAAAACTACTCCCACCTTTCTAATGGAAAACAACAGGAAACTCAGTGATGATTCATCAAATAATTCCAGATCTGCATAATTAATTGCTTAAACATTTACTTTTACAAAAAACTTTGTTTTATTAAGCAGGTGTTTACATAATAAGAGCTGATAAAAGATAAGGATAATAAGAAAGGAGGTGAATTGTCACAGAATCACAGAATCACAGAATGTTAGGGATTGGAAGGGACCTCGAAAGATCATCTAGTCCAATCCCCCCGCCGGAGCAGGATTGCCTAGACCATATCACACAGGAACGCGTCCAGGCGGGTTTTGAATGTCTCCAGAGAAGGAGACTCCACAACCTCTCTGGGCAGCCTGTTCCAGTGTTCGGTCACCATCCCTGTAAAGACGTTTTTCCTCATATTTATGTGGAACCTCCTGTGTTCCAGCTTGCACCCATTGCCCCTTGTCCTGTCAAGGGATGTCACTGAGAAGAGCCTGGCTCCATCCTCGTGACACTTGCCCTTTACATATTTATAAACATTAATGAGGTCACCCCTCAGTCTCCTCTTCTCTAAGCTAAAGAGACCCAGCTCCCTCAGCCTCTCCTCATAAGGGAGATGTTCCACTCCCTTAATCATCTTCGTGGCTCTGCGCTGGACTCTCTCTAGCAGTTCCCTGTCCTTCTTGAACTGAGGGGCTCAGAACTGGACACAATATTCCAGATGCGGCCTCACCAGGGCAGAGTAGAGGGGGAGGAGAACCTCTCTTGACCTACTAATCACACCCCTTCTAATACAGCCCAGGATGCCACTGGCCTTCTTGGCCACAAGGGCACATTGCTGGTTCATGGTCATCCTGCTGTCCACTAGGACCCCCAGGTCCCTTTCCCCTACGCTGCTCTCCAACAGGTCTGTCCCCAACTTGTACTCATACATGGGGTTGATCTTGCCCAGATGCAGGACTCTACACTTGCCCTTGTTATATTTCATTAAGTTTCTCCCCGCCCAACTCTCCAGCCTGTCTAGGTCTCTCTGAATGGCAGCACAGCCTTCTGGTGCGTCAGCCGCTCCTCCTAGTTTTGTGTCATCAGCGAACTTGCTGACAGTGCACTCTATTCCCTCATCCAAGTCATTAATGAATATATTGAATAGTACTGGTCACAGTACTGACCCTTGAGGGACTCCGCTAGACACAGGCCTCCAACTGGACTCAGTCCCATTGACCACCACTCTCTGGCTTCTTTCCTTCAGCCAGTTCACAATCCACCTCACTACCCGATCATCCAGACCACACTTCCTCAGTTTAGCTGCGAGGATGCTGTGGGAGACCGTGTCAAATGCTTTACTGAAATCAAAATAGACCACATCCACTGTTTTACCATCATCTGTCCACCGGGTTACGTCCTCATAAAAGGCTATCAAGTTGGTTAAGCATGACTTCCCCTTGGTGAAGCCATGTTGACAGTCAAGAGGAGAGGCAGACACGAAGGGATATTACTGGGCTGGAGAGGAATAGGTGTGATGATGTGGAGTAATGGATAGCATTGGTGAGAACTTATTCCAACAAGAAAATAACATGGTTTATAGAGTATTGGAGTCAGACAGAAATGGACAGAAGTGATAGAGAGAGCAGCCAGAGAGGAGCAGTAGAGTTATTTAGCAGAGCTGTTTAGCTCAGTCAGAGAAAGGTTAAGTGTAAAGAGACAATAGTGGTTCTCACTCTCCAAAATAAGCAAATTTCAGAAAATAAAAAAGTGCAATTTTTTTATACAGTTTTGTGTGTAATTGCATACATCTACGCATGAAAATCAGAGGTAGATGATACAGCTCTTTATATTATACTTTTTTAAGAAGCAGGCTCTGGAAAAACTCATAGATCATGCACCTCTACAAAATAGTCTACTAGAAATCACTGTGACTCCAAATATTTTTTCATTGAACAAACAAACAGAAGAGCAGAAAATCTCATCATTTTCTAATACTGGGCTAGATCAAGAACATCTCCAGGAGAACCCAGGGAATCACACTTATGCAAAACTGACAGTATCATGTTCTGAATCTTCGGCTGTTACAATGTTAGGAGGATCATTTCAGTTCAGTATGAAATTGTTCAGTGATGATTTCAGTGTTGTACTCTGTAAAAGGCTACCAGGCTAAATGGTATATACAGTAAGTATCCATTTCAGTGAAACAGAAGGCAGAGCAGCAACATGTCATTCCCATGTCTAAAGTCAGAACTGCCTTTCCCACAGGATTAGGGAAAACCTACTTTCTCGCATCCAAAACCCTCAATTGTACATCAGAGCCCAAATTTAAACATTTTCCAGCATACCAAAAATTCAAACTGTGAACTCAGAAGCAAAAGGCTCTGTTTTCCTTTCAGGCAACTTCTCCAAAGCAATCAACTAATAGAAAGATCTGCTGCAAAATTAAAATGGAACATTTTGGAAATTATAAATATGAATGTAAATAATATCAGATATCTTGCTTTTCAAATCAACCTCTCATGCTTCCTATTTGTCCATGTCATTGCACCAATAAGGTCTGACCAATAAGCTACAGGAATAGATTAATCTGAATGGGTTAACTTGAATGCAATGCATTCTCTGCTGTCCTTACATGTTCACTTTCTGCAAGTGGCATGCTGTCCTCTAGATTTGTCCGAATTAATATGTATAAACATCCTATTCTACAAAATAAAGACGCAGATGTGTGAGCTTTGCAGACATTTCTAGTTAATGGTGCAGTGTCTGTAGCTGTTTTGAAAATATAGGTTTGAAAATATTGACAGCTTTGGTTTTGTGGTAAAGGTCAAACTGTTTTCCGTTGCCTGATACAACAGTCCTAAAGTTTCATTTCTAATTAATAACGCAGTGTCATTGGGAAAAGAAATAGACTTGTGATGTTTCCTTCTATCCTGATAACAAATGTATAAAGAGGTTCACAAGTTAAGCGCTTTAGCTACGTGTCCTCTCTATCTACTTGCTTTACCTGACCTTGCACGAAAAAAGCCACGAAAACAGGAAGACCTAGTTCTGATTCTGACTGCTTTGAGTCTGTAATGTCTGTGGGATGGTATGCTTCTGAAAAGCTGTGGAATTCCCTGTAAAAACAAACCCATTACTCTTACCCTACCTCCACCACATTTCCTTCTATCCTCACAAACTGATTTAACTTTTGACTACCAAATGTTGAATGTCCTTTTCCTTTTGTCTTTTCCTATACAATTGCAGTAAAAGTCAATATTGTATTAACTAAATAATGCACTAGGGCTCTTAATTCACAATTTAAGATGTTCAGAATGAGGTTACTAATTTTTCTAACAGGAAAATAATTAAAGTAAATTGCACACAAGGTATCTTTATACTGAAAAAAAACCAGAAATTTTTACTCCTAGAGGTCCATTTTAGAATATTTTTCCCTCGTGATCCTCAGGGCTCATTTTTAGAGTTTTCCACTGTCTTCATAATATGAAATTTACACTAAACTATGCAAAAAGGGGGAAAACAATACAAATTCTGAAGATTGCTTTATCCCCTTGAATCGAAGCAATTTTTAAAAAGTACTTTATATTTGAGGCGAATATAACTCACCAGTCCATGCATTTCATGTGTCCTTTGCCGTATTTGGCTCATAAAGGTTACACCCTCTATTTCCAAGTCTCTAAGACACACTTTCAGTTCCCCAGGTCACTTTGTTCAGCCTGCAGTGTCCAGCAAGACAAGAGCTGTCCCAGAAACACAGCTGATGACAACAGACAATCCAAGCCCAAGGATCCAAGCCCTTGCAGGCTCAGCGTGAAATGCCCACCTTCACACATTAGTAACTACTCATTACTGTGGAGTCTGCACTCCTCTTCATTGACAGACCCCCCCAGTTTGCTATAGAGCCAAGCGCTACTGTACAGCAACAACTCACTCTGATATCTCAGGATGGCTTTGGTTCAATGCTGGTGCCCATAAAGACAATATAACCGTTATACTAAAATGGACTAACATCCAGTTACTCAATAACACTGGTTTTTTTATATCTTAGCAGTTAGAAAGGAGACTCCAAAGACTTATGTTTGAAATACAAAGTCAGATTAGAATCTATTTAGATGCTCAAGTAGGTACAGAATAGCAGAATATCTCAGGGATATCATGACTCCATGCTTGAGCTCTAAATTGTTTTCTACATTGGTGAGTATGACATAGTGGACAAGATCTCTTTACAAGAATAGTTCATAGCAAGGGGATGAGGCATAGATGACATACCAGTAGCTTGCTAAAACAGTTAGAGAGCCGTGAGAGCAGGCAGGCACATATTTCTTATGCAGCATAAGAGACAAAAACTAGCTGTAAGTTTACTGTAGCCCTGCTCCAGTGCACATTCTTCCCCTTCCCAGTTACTCACCAACTGTCATACGTGCCACACAGACATATATCTTGTGCCAGTTTAAAGATTCGTTTAAAGACAATACTGGCTGTAAGTACTGCTCCACTTCCTTTACACTGTCTATATTAAATAATTCAGGTTTCTGCTATGAAAAAAAACTAAAAACCAAAAAACCCAACAGTGCTATAATTAGCTGTTATTCACGGGCAATAGACTCACTTTTTCTCCATATTACTCCAGTTTTATACCAGCACAGAAACAGTGGAACCAGTGGAACTCTATTAGCATAAAACTGGCAGCAGAAAGCTGAACGAAACTTACCAATTAGACCAGTTCGGTTCTATGGAAATGATAATGGTTGCTGTGGCATCACTCAGAGGAGAATGAGGTTGGATTTCTTTTATTAAAGGTATTCTTTCTACTTGCAAATCTTTATTCTCATTAAAGGTCATATAATTTTATAACCACTATCTATTCTTATTTTGCCTCAACACTGACAAATACACAAGTTTCTGCAGTGCAGCTCTATTTAGTTTTGAAGTTGAATATTGTACATGCAAAACCTCTGAATTCGCACCAAGCATGTGCTGTTTACTTTCCCTATGGATCTGGATACTCAGTTACCAGGTTAGTTAGCTAACTAGAATGCGCCAAGCTTAAGTCCAGGTGCAAAAATTTCCACTTAAGGAACTGAATACCCATTTCAACTTCTAAATTACCTTAGGAACCTAAGGTAATTCAGTTACGTTGAGTTTGCACATACAATACATGAGCTGCATATATTGAATTTCTATAGAACAAGCAACAGCTACCGTATACATTGCAAAAAAAAAAAGCTGAGACTACACTCTTGTCCACAGGTTCAAAAGCCTGGGACCATCACACCTGCCTTAGAAGATTCTAAGCTGGTGTTGGAAGGTCCTTTCCAAGGTCAGATAATAGAAGTTAATACTGCCTCTGGAAACAGCCACTGAAAGGCATTGTTGCACTCATTAAATTCTTCTCTTCTACTCTACCCTCTTCTGATTCCCACCCTCATCTCAGTTGTACCTGAGATCCTGCTGAGAGCACTCTAAGCAATACGAATTACATCTCCCACACATCGTTCATTATTTTATCCTCTCCCCTCAGGTATAAAAGATCTACAAGACTGTTAAAATAAAATGGGAAAAAGGGCATTCTGGGAGTAATGTGCATAAAGGCTAGGTACTACCTCTTGCTCCTGTGAAGCTTAAGGGAAGAAAATGTAATTGTTTTCCTTTGGGTTTGACAGAGACAGGCTAAGCACTGATGCAAATTAAGCTGTCATACAAAGGAATAAGTAATCATACAACTACAATAAGTAACAATGATTATAGCGTCTGTTATCTTTAAAATGCTATTCACAAAGTCCCTTGGGACATTAGGAATTAAAAAAAAAAAACACCCAAAAAAATTTACTCAGCAGTAACATACGGTTCAGTGAAAACATTCACTACAGAGGACTAATTTATAAAGAGCTTTAAGGCACGCCATGCACACTGACATGATTCCAGGTTGCTTCACTTGGCTGACATAATTTCCATGGAAAGGAGCCGTAAGAGGAGAGAGGCCTGCACAGCTCTTCTCGGAAGGACAAACCGTTGTTCTTGGGATTTATAGGAACTAGCTTATTGGGGAACAAAGAATGTATTTGTGGATGAGAATGGTAGGGGAGTAGTAATCTGTAGGTATTTATTCTTCAGTAATGGGATTTTTAAAAAGAGGTGAAAATGAACTTTGGAAAGTTCATTTGGAAAGACAAAGTAAAATCTTATTTCAGAAATTATTTCATCAAAAATCAAGGACTGCATTTTGTAAACATTGTTGCCATGGTCTGGCAACAGGAATACTCTCACTAGAAAAATTCCAAAATTTAACTTCAAAAGAAGTCTTGATCTAAATTTAGACTGAGACATGAAACTTTGGAAACATATTTTTCCCATTCGTTTCAAGCTAACTTTCAGGAAGAGATAGCGTACCATTCTTTCTTACAGTGGATACCTTCTTACCTAACTTTAGCACTGTCACTTGCAATCTGCAGCAATTTAGATAAGCATGTGGTACTGATTGTTCCCAAATTTAGGAAAACACATTTGCAGTCAAAATCAGTAGATTTCCCATTTCAGAAGGAGAGCTTTCCAGGTAGGGATGAAGAGTGACTTCCCTTTATTTCTCCATAAGTCACAGCAGTAGCAGACTTCCCTTAGTTTCTATAAGGGCTGCCTCAGAAAAAATATACTTGCCTGGCCATGCACTTTTCAGAGAAGATTCCTGACTTGAAGCCAAGGAAGATGTCACTTTGGATATCCCACAAAGACAACAGACAGCCTAACTTAGCAATGCAGCTCATCTGAAAAATCAGCAGCCTCTCTCTCTTAAAGAGGAAGATTCGTTCCCTATGGCAATAGCAGTTCAGAGCCACATGTTTTGCAGAATTTGCCAAACAGAGAAAACGGCACAAGCATATGATGTTACTTAAAGAGACATTAACCCTTACTCTTACTAAGCATGCTCAAAAGTCCTCTGAAGCTAAATAGAATATTCCTGTGGACTTGTGGATTATCTGAATAATTCTTTTGAAAAAAATATCTTAATTGAAACTGCCACAGAAAGAATTAGGAGAGAGTAAAAAAATAGTCACTGTAAAAAATCTTTTTCAAAATCCTTTTCCCTTCTAGGTTTCATGGATACCATTAATAAATGTATTATTAAGGTATGTTAGACAACCTATTAAAATCCAATTGCAGATAACACTTATGTAGTTTTGTCATGCAAATTATAAGAGCTAAATCGTAGAAAGTGTGGAGATTAATGTGATTTATTTAGGATATTGGTGTATTTCTCTCCTTTACTTTTTGTAAAGATCTTTCTGAGGTTCTTCCCTTCTCTCCTAATGAATTAGCCTTCTGGAAACTTTAGGGCCTTTGTTTTCCCCCACCACTGACTACAAGTACTTGTGTTTCAAGTGATAAAATCAATTCAGATTTTCTCCTCCTTGATTCTGCTGGACTTGTCAGAATTTTCAAAGAGATGTCTTAAAGATCTGACCTGAGAGGGCATTGCTGAAATGCTGCCAAAGACGTCTTTGCACCCAAGTGACATTTCAAGCTTTGGGATAAACAGCTACTAACAAAAGAGAAACTAACAAAGCATGCAAATGTCTGACAAAAAATCAGTCTGTTCTTAGATAACCATCTTTCAGTCTTTTCCTTCTTTCAAAACCATTACTTCAGTTCTTCTGTCGCCGCCTATTCTTATGTTGCATAAATCATTAATGTATGAAGGAAAAGCCATCTTTTGAGAGAACGCCTTCAAGCCTGCAGTTTGCATTGTAAGGAAGCATTAACGGACATAAGCCTATTTTTCCTTTTTTTTGCTAATATTTTCATGAAAGGAAAATATTATGAACTATTTACAGGCACACAGGTAGTTGTCTGAGACAAAACTCCAGGACAAAACTCCAGAACAAAACTTATTTACAATAATACTAAGTATTTTCAAAGAACATAGGGTTTTCAGCAGTCTTCTTCCACGGGGCTGCAGCTAGATTTATAGTAACAATTGATAGCATGCCAAAATCTTTGCAGGAACCCTGCTGATCTCCTGAGGTAACCAAACACTGAGAAGGCCATGCAGATTAACTTCTTACAGGAAATTCTATCCATCAGCCTTGGCATCTAAACTAGGGCACACAAAAAGCTGCCCGTAGTTGAGACATAAGAACTAGGAAGGAAGTAAAAGTGCAAAATGCCACTGCTAAAACTGTAACAGTTACAATTCCTCTGCTAATTGCCATCCCTCTACATGACTACGCTCATGATATAAACAAATGGAGAGCAGTGGTTTCCATGAACTCAAACAAAGGACACTAGCTAGGAAGGATACCTACGTCATTCTTGCAGATAAAGTTAAAAGCACAGGTTGACCAGCTCACCCAGAAACAGTCTAACCTAGACATGCCAACTCTTAAATGACCAAGCTTAAAAGGAAGGGGTGTGGAAGAAGATCAATTAGAACATCCAGAAATATTTCACTAGAATGTGTCTTTACAACAGCTGTTGTGAAGTTTCACGGAAGTCAAAGCATTTGAAGGCATGCTAATATTTTTCATCAAGAGGTCATGTTTAGAGGATGTAATCCTACAGAAGTTACATGCTCCCAACTGGCATTTGACTATCTGCAACCATATTCTTCTCTCCATTAGCCAGCTAAGGTTTTCTGCTGGAGGAAGCCTCCGTATCCCCATGTACCCCAGCGAATGTCATGTCATTTGGGAAGAAACTCTGCTCTTCTTTGGAGCAGAGGGTAGAAAGCAATTCTGAAGAAAATATTAACTCTGTTTTGGTTGGACACGTTCTGGCACAGCCTTGAAAGCAGCCACTTATCTTTCTGTGTGTCCACTCTCTATATCGTGTGTAGGAATACATCTCCCCTGTTTATTGCCCAATTCGGAGACTGACACCATTTGCTTCACTTAACACCAGTAAGTGAAATCCTCTGGAAGACAGGACTGTCCTGCTTGTGGTAGAATATGCTTGTTAGTAAGAAGATTTGTGCTACTACTTCAGCTTTAAGGAATACCTGATGATGAATGCAAACTCCTTTCACTTGAGAGTAACGTAGAATGTAAGGTATGGAAACAGGTATTTAGCAGGACTGCATGTGTATATTGGACAGCACTTCCTGCAGACAAAGCTAAATACCACCTGCATGCCTCAGTGAGGCTTACAGAACTATTGTAAAGCATTAAACAATGACACTTCTACTGGGATGAAACCAGCTACTCATTCCCAATAACGGCATATTTAACAGCCATGGCACAGTGCTTGTATTTGTTAGCACTTGGGGAGTACAGAATTCAGACCAGTTTACTTCCTTCCCTTCTGCCTGGTCTTGTCATGTGCAGTTTCTGTTGGGCCGCTGCCCAAGGAGTCCTTAGTTAATTGAATATAATTATTCTGCATCCTACTTTCAATGCTAATTCAGTTTCGCCTCTCCTTGTAATACAATACAGATGAAAGCCCCAATTGTTGTCTGGTAAGTGTAATTCTTTCCTCTTCAATATGTTCGCCTCCATAATAATGCAGCAGTTTGCTGGGTGTTGTTGGTCTTTAAGTATAATATATGATGATGAGTAAATTAGTAATGAAAGGTAGTTAAAGGTATTCTTTTAAAACATGCAGAGTTCTTCACTGAAAGACAAATTTTATGAGCATTCAGCACTACTCTTTCTGTCATTACTTGTTAATAAATTAACAAGGTAGTCAATTAGCATGTTCATCTTCACCTGAGATTGACAAGCTGTAGAAAGCAGGGAGGCAACAGAGGATGCTTTTTCACTGAAAGAGAGTCCTCAAATATCAATAAATGTCTGTCAGGGCTGAGGGAGCTCTTAATCAGTTTGGAATATCTAGATGGCCAGTTAGTGTTGCATTGCCTCCCTAGAGGTCTTCTGTGTCATTTTAAAAGAGGCAGGGTTTGGATTTGGTGTGGTGGGGTTTTTTTCTTTTCTTTTTTTAACCAGACTGGAAGACTTGTTTCAATTTAAACACTTAAAATAATTATTTAAGGTGCTTTGCAAGTTAATGCTACAAATATCCTACACGTAAATTAACAGGTTTGGTCAGAAAAGTTTTTTTTTTATGCTGGGCAAAAAAAAATGAGGTTTCAGGAGAGAAATTGTTCTGATTCGAGACAATAAATCAAAATTTCACTTTTTTTTCTGAAGCAATATTTCAGCAGTGTTTCTAGGTGTGCTGAAAGGCTTCATTTAAATAACAGTCCTTCCAAAATACATTTGGAAATGTAAAAGTAAATTTTCAACACTGTTTACTTTGAAGATGTTCTTCAGAATGTCTGAAACAAAGTTTTGGTAAAACATGTGACTTTGAAAAAAGAGTGCGATAGTGTTTCGATACAAAAATTGTTTCAATTAAAACATTCTGACCAGCTTTGCCAATTAATCATAGATACCAGCAAGTATGTAAAATACTTCTTCAGATAGTCTGTTGTGAAGTGCACTGGGGAAGATGATTATTTAAAAATGCATGTGCAGGCGATTCCTGACACTAATGGAAATTGAACAGTTATTGTCTAATGCACCTGGTTCAAGACTTTGGGCGATACCTGGAAAATGCTTCTTCCAACTTAGAAATGCCATAGTGCATTAAAGCCACTTTTTTTTTCTGTTTTTCAGTAATTTCAAACATCCAGGCTCCTTCTAGATGGTAATGTAAACATTACTAAAACATTTCAGCAGTGAGTGGGTAAGTCTCAGATAATATGTTTAATTCTAAGCATGCAAGCATTTTAAAGATAAGCATATGTTAATGGGTTCTTCTGCAGCAGGGTCTAAAAATAGCAAAGATTATATGGACATTTTGCTCTGGCAAATCTATCTGTGGTGCTTCAGCTCCAAACTCCAGCTCACAAACCAGAATATTAGCTTACATCACTAACTAAAAAGTGATTTTGAATTAAGACACCAGAACATCAGTGTGAGTGGCTATGGCATGGGCTTGTCTCCCAGTCTGCCTGCTCTCCAAGGAGTCAATAGCCTCCCCAAAAAACGCTGTAATGAACATCCAGCAAAAGGGAAACCTCTTAGCTTGCTGCAGTGGTTTCCTCAGTTGTCACAGGGGAATTTAGGTGGGGTGGCCACAAGAGCTGACCTATACCCTCAGTGACATATAATCTAAAATTTTTTTACTCAGCAGGATGGACATAGTGTGTGGATAGTGGTTTCTGCTCTAAGATTTCCCTCTCGCGACACACACATGCCCTGCCCCTCTGGGGCAGTTCAGTCTGAGAGCAGGGCACTTACTCCCACTGCTTGACTGAACAGGTCCTGGCTGGCCATCCAGCCCCTGCATGAGACACTTCCACCTCACTTAGCCTTCGACATAGTGTTTGGAGGTTTTCCTCCCAACCCTGGTCTACTGTCGTAGTTATTTCTTACTTGATACAGTAGATTGTTAGCATATGCTACCAATGGCCTTGCTAATGATGTAGCCCCAGGACAATCTGTTTGACCTTCTCCTGTCAACCAGGATTTTTTTCATTCTCTGATCTTCCACTCCAAATGTATTACATGAGTGTGAAGTCGTCAGCCTAACAATGATGAACCTAACAAAGTTCATCTATCGCTTCTGTTTTCCAGCTCATATCAGATTATTTTAGCCAGAAAAGGTGGGCGGAAGTACCCAAGGTCTCACTCCTCTGAGCATTGCGTTGGCATAGGCTTCACCCCATGGCAGTTGGTTCAGTGGACATCTACAGAAATCTGAGTAAGGACAGATGAAAGTGGTCTTACAGGATAATTCCAGATACAATGGATTAGTGAAATAACAGTGGTATTGCTGGGATAATATTCAGCTCTTACACTTTCCACTTAAACAAAAAGAGGTACTAAGGCTCATTTTTTTTATAATCTCCAGTTAAAGGGTGTAAATTCTGCTTTCACCACCAATTTTACCTTGTGTGTCTTTATACGTCACTTTGATAGGAAAAGAAAAATATGCTCCTGACACTTCTTTGTATAGTTTCTGTGACAAAATAGGAGAGAAAGCTGTAGCTTCTGTATAAATGACCAACAGACAGTTAATGCAAACAGTCATAACTGCGGTGAGAGAAGAATAGATTGTAATCTTCTACATTGTAGTTATTTTATTTGACCAGTTTCCTTCCTGGTCATCACTGCAGGTCTGTGGTCTTATCAAGCTCTATAACTTTTATTACTCCATAGGCATGTAGCCTACCTTCTAGCCTTACTTCTACAGAGGACATCAACCAAAATCATAAAGTACTTAGAATAATTTGTATCTCTTCCTGTCAATATAGGCAAAACGTCTTTTCCTGTTTCAGTTGATCATTACTCATAAGTACTAATTTCTTCTTATTTGGATTAAGACAATACTCAGTGTCTGTCCCCAAACCCCACAGTCTGACAAGAAGATATGCTGGATGATCTCAGAGTCATACTGACTAGACAGAAATGTAGAAGTCAGGAAACCCAAATCCCTTTGTCTGTATTTGAAAGACAGAAGCTTCCCCCACCTCTCTCTTTGTCTCTGCAAAGCAGATACAGAAATGTGCCATGGCAGAAATTCAATCCACACCAAAATGAACACCATTTTACTTGATGAGTTTCTGCCTCATGAATGGGAAAAGGAGATACGCCTTAAACATTATTGACTTAGTCCCACTGTCTTTTCCTGTGCAACAGTCTTTTCTAAATGGTTCACTGTCCGATTACGGGTTGCTTGAGACCATTCATCATGGGTTCCTTATGGCCAGGATAAGTTCTGTTTGCTAACACTTAGTTTACAAAACTTGCACCTATTTGAAGTAATGCTCTCTTGCTGAGATCTGTCATTTTGTAGTTCCTTTCCCAGTCTTATGAACACTTATGAATTTTCCACTAAGTAGGACATGTTGCAAACTGGGGAAAGCAGACAAGAACACTTACATTTACTTGTGTTTTCTTATGTCCCATTTTCTTTTGATGTGGATGCTCTTTCTATTTCTGTGCTTTTTTCCACCCTTAGAAGGTAAAAAAGTTCTCTGCACATATAATTTCTTCTTATTGAGACAAAATTATGCAACAAGAAAAAGTAGGGCTATAGTAACAATAACAGTTTATTACTAGTTACCAGAAGCTGCTGTTAAGAAAGGCTGCCATTGCACTGCATGTATGGAAAGCAGAGCACCAAGAGACTTTATGAATACAAAAATACTCACTTGTTAACTAACATCAATAATTAAAATAATCAGTCCCCTATGCTTGTGGGATGCCAAACATACATATCTGGTGTCAACTGCAGTAAGCATGTGAAGGAGTTCCACAAGGTGACTCTGTAAATTGAAAGCACAGACATGGTATTGTAATTACCAACCATTTTCCTTGTAGAATTAGGTGGTTTGCCACTGAGAACTTGCATTCATTGAACTGTTGACACTCTGTCAGATGATCCAAACTAGGTCTGTCATGTACGGATACAAATCAGTTTGGTGACAAAATTTGAATTGTTGCTTGAACTATGAGTTTACACTAAGAGTAAGCAAATCTTGATGCAGAAGGTGAGGACGTTACAGTCCTTATGTCTCCAGCATTCCTTTAACAAAGTTTACAGCAGAAATTTAAGTTAAGACAGCAGCCTGTGAACTAAAGCTCCTGATGCCTTGACTCACGTTCTTTTCTGCCACATTAACGTAGGTCTAGTAATTATTACCCAGACAATTGTGCATGCAGATGTTGAGAGTAACTCCTTAATAGTGTTACACTATGATTTGCACTGCTAATTTTTCAAAGACCTTTGTCCAAACTATAATTCAGATTTTGTTCCTATCCAGGTGTTTTTCTAGCCACAAGCATTTGCAGCTTTACTTAAATGGTGCTTTAATATGGAGCTTGATGGCCATTTGGTGAAAGGGACTTTAAACTAAACTGCTGCTGACACCTGAACTAGTAACGGAAGAGGGATAAAGTAGCTCAAGTTACAACACTGCAAAACAAGTGGTGCAACTTCTCAGCTGCTTATGCAATTACCCTGCTAAGAAACCACTTTCTACTGTTCTAGTGATGTTCTGCGTCATGGACACTGTCATTCTTCTCTCCCTGGAAAGAGACTGTCTTGAAGGAATAATTCAGAAATGTTAATTTATGCTCACTTTTACAATAGAGACAAGCCTCAGTTCGTAACCACTGTAAAGTTTGTCTGCTGAATTTTCCATCATTGTCAGGTGCAGGTTGAAATGATGAAAGCTGCACATACCGTATGTCTCGTGTTGAATGTTTATGATCACATTGATGTTTATACAAATGTAGGCCTGGAAGGAACCTTCTAAATCCATCAACTGCTTCAAGACAGGAACAAGCATGCCTCAACCAATGAAGATAATGCTTTTTCCTGTTCTGGAAAAACTTTCAGTAATGGGGATTCTACAGGTTTCCTAAGTAGCATATTCCATTGTTCTGCTGTGCTGTTAGTAAGAATAATTTAATATCTAGCCTTAGTCTTCCTTCTTAAATTTAAAGCTCTTTTGTCTTAACCTAATGTCTTGCTTTAGTCTTCTCTATTCTAGCATAGACAAGCTGTATTTTCTCAGTTTCCTGGGTTTCGCTGCCCTCCTCTAGATGCAGGCTGATCCACTTGTTCTTGAAATGTACACCGTACTCAGGATGCCACCTCACCAGCAA
The DNA here is from genome assembly GCF_013368605.1 of Nyctibius grandis. NCBI lineage: Eukaryota > Metazoa > Chordata > Aves > Nyctibiiformes > Nyctibiidae > Nyctibius > Nyctibius grandis. Next base: position 53,019,740 of record NC_090695.1, on the reverse strand, counting down.
AGAGTAGAACCACTCATACTTCCAATTGCAAAGTAAACTCTGTTCACTCCCTGGAGCATGCTCAATACAGAGGAAATCACTGGGATATTATCCACTAAAAACCATCAAAACTCTCTGCGGTGCTTCTGCTGACAGAATTTTTTTCCCAAGGATTTAAAACCTGACAAAATTTAGGGGTAGCAAAAATACGTTTCTGACATAAAGAACAAGTCCTTGCCAAACAGAAAGCTGCAGTGCAGAGCACACAGGAAGATTCAAGTACTAGGTCTTAACATTTCCACCATCCTCTCATAAATGGACCTATTTTGATTGTCATTCTCTCATGTGAAACTTCTCCTCAAGTAACCAGCCTGAAGCAGGGACCTGACCAGAAAGTATCTGTCCAAAATGTTGAAACTTTGTAGGCTTGAAAGAACTCAAAACAGGCAGTGGGAAAGCACTAGTCAACTTTTCCATAGCCCATTGAAAACTAGGTTTGTTTACTTTTAAATAAGCCTTTTTAAAAATCTTTTATCGTGGTAGCTACACAGAAAAAGAAAGGAACTTGTCAAGCAAATCAGCAAGCAGACATAGAAGAAATGAACACAGAATGTAATTTGACTTTAATTAAAGGGTTTCCTCTGAATTTCTATAAGGCAGCGGAAGCCTGAGCCAGCAATTGAGTCTTGGTAATTAAATCTCTGTTTCCTTCCTTCATATTTTGTTACAGCAAAGAATATTTACGCCAATCTTTTCCAGAAAATGTAATGCATTTGGAAATAGTTGGATGAATGTCTGTCAGTAAGGATAGATCTAGAATTCCAAATCTGTGAAAATGTATTGAAAGATAAAAAGCTTAAGCAGAAAGAAAAAAATAGTATCATCATACTGGAATGCCAGTAACATTGGGCAACAAAAGTGAATAATTAAGTTGAGGTACTCAATAATGCACTTAAGAAAACTGTACCTGATCAAAATAATCAGAGAGCAGGTAATTTCAGTAGAACACTTGGGGCAAAACCAGAGAGACACTAGTTTTAAGGCTTCTAGGAACTGCTATTCAGAGCTCTGGGGAATGACTCGTGCAGGGTAAAACTAATAAAAGCATTATTACCCGTATTTTAAGATTTCAACTCTGAAGTAATTACTTTTACAACAAATAGCATTTACATAGTAGCAATACAAAACACTACTATCTTACCCACAGTGTTTTTTCAACATTGAAACAGTAAAATATTTTCAATAAGTATTCTCATCTTCCTACAACTGCCACTCTTTTGTTTTTATAAATCGAAATCATATATTTTCTCTTTAAAATATCTGCATTCCAAAATCAAAAAATATTCAAAGCCAATCTGGAATTTTGAAATTTCTTGAAACCATAGCTTAAACTAAACACATGGTTAGTTTGCAAGCTGGGGAGGGTGGGGAGGAGTAGGTGGGGAGTGACTGTATGTGAGGGTATTCATGTTTCTTCTTGCAAAGACAACTTGCAAGCAACCTCTTCATCCAATGATTGCTGGTTGTGATCTCCTTCACAGTTTCATAGGGAAGTTATTGCAGAAGAATGCTGGAGCTTGTACCCATTTCAGCTGGTTTAGCTACTCTTCTCATGCAGACAGTTCCTACACTGCCTTGACGTTTGCACAACGAGGCTGTTCTTTCAGTGGAGAAGCTGAGTGCAGGAGCATGCTAGTGGAGCAACGAAGGAATATGGGGTGAAAGAATAAGCAACAAGGCTCTAGCTTCTCCAGAGGCAAAAAAAAAAATTACTGCCAAGGGTGGAGAATGACAGGTTCCCTCGCTTTAGGAAGTAAGAGTGCTCTTCCAAAGAAGAGGCTGTTCAGCACTGGCACAGTACATTTGCCATTCTTTAGCCATAGAAGGGTAACAAAGGGCAGTAAAATTCTCCAGTCAACTGGATGGGCCTTAACATATGTTCAAATTTTTTTTAATAATCTGATATGGGGTATTTGGATCTGTGTGTTGGGGGGGAAGGGTCCTCCCAAATCCCTTACACTACATGGAAGCTCTAAGACTGCTTACAAAAAACTTAAGCATAAAGCTTAAGATGGTTATGAGACAGCAATAAGAAAAGAGCTGAGGTGTTAGCTCCCAGCTGTGAGTCTCTCGTAGCTCAGGAAGAAACTCTGTGTAGCCACCACAGCTGGTCAAGATCATCCTTCTGAGCAGGACCTCTGCAGTAAAAGCATTATTTGACATTGCTGTAGCAGGTACATCTATCATTCAATCAGTCTTCCCAGACACTCCATTTCAAAGTTTATATTTAGGACTCTCTAGAGATGCCAAGATCTTCAGGATTCTCTCCTGTACACCTGAAAACTGTGGTTCACCTGCCAGATTAGCAGGAAATACTATGTTAGTTTAAGAATGAGGTAGAATTTTTAGGGGATCAGAAGGGAATGTGCATGTGGATGATTCTGTAGCCATTTTTTTATTCCCACTATCTATTGACCCTATGACTATTATTTAAAATAATGAAAACAGATGGACATTACTGAGTTTTCTATTACGCTCTGTGGAAACACAGACCTGAAGTTACGTCGTACTCAATATACTAACCAGAACCTGTACTTTGGCCTTAGTGACGGGGAAAGGCAGATGATTTTCCTGTGTTTCAGAGGAATTTAGGTCAGCAAGGTTAAGGAAACCATTTTGGTTTGGATGTGATTTGTTGGGAGCAGAAAGACTGGAAATGAAGCCCATCTTTGCAGTTGTGGTAAGTTCTGTTCGACTTGGTTCTGCAGGTAACAACTGTAGGTAAAAACGATTTTTTAGTCCCAAAGCCTCAGAAACTGAGTGAAGAACTTAATAAGGAGCTGTTGCTTTCCTAGCATAGGCTTTATAGCTACTTTTTGCTGCACACCTTAAAAGTTTGTCTACAGTTTAGCAACAGGATAAGAAAACTAGAGGTTATAAAATGGTTTAAATGAAGATGCTAAACATAACTTGTAGGAAGACATTAAAAACAAATGCTCATGCCTGCATTTAAAAGGATGTTCAAGCATTTTTTTTTAGATGTCAGTTAAGTGGTTGATTGGATGTGAAAACTACTATGACTGAGCAAACATTGTACAATGCAGCCTGTAGAATTCTCTGTTCATTATCTGGATGAATTAAACTTGGGAAGATGCAACAATGACTTATGGCTGATGTTACAGGAAATTAAACACTTGTACTCTTGGTAATCTTGGCTGCAATTTGAAAAACTAAAGCCATCCTAGCTGAGTAAAAATCAGCTCAGGACTTTCCTTCATTCTTTGTGGAACAAAGCCTGTGATCCCCTCCCCCTTCTGACTTCAGCTTCTGTTTTTCTGAACACTTGTATACAGCCAATAAAATGCCTAATTTAGCAGGGAAGAGTCATTAAAGAGACCTTCCTGGAAAATTGCAAGCCAGGAAATATATATATTATTTTCTTCCAGATTCTTTTTTACCAGCAGCATAAGACTGCAAGAATTTATGTCAGTGAAAAACTTATGTACTAAAGTAGAAAAATATTAATGTTGTGTCTCTCGATCTTCCCTGGTGGTGTGGATTCCTTTTTTTAATATGGATAGCATTAGCTGAGGTTGGAGAACAGTCACTCTTCGTACCAAAGTTGACTGGGGGGAAAATGGGGTAGCTCATTGCAAACCAGTTGAAATCCCTAAAACTGTGCAATATCCCATCAGACAACTTTCTTTAAGATTTGACTGAGTCAGGAAACTATTTTAACACAGTAGCTTTGTGTTTGGGAAAGAACTAAAAAATCCCTGAAGATTAATTTTTTTCTACACTTGACATTACTGAATTGTTTAGAAAATTGTCTCAATATGGATTTATTGAATCCATGTCTAATGCTATGATGGAATTATCTGGAATGATACTCTATTTTACCAACATTAGCCAGTCTGGAGAAGAATTACGTTCAGCCTTTCAAGAAATTTGTCATATCCTGGCCCTTCCTTTCACACATTAGCCCTTGCAAATCTTCTGACAAGTCCACAGGGAGAAAGATTTGGACAATTTTATTTGTATATTTTTGTGATGTTTCCTTTCCGGTTAGAATTTTGTTGTTTTTTGAAGTTTTCTTAAACAGAAAGAAAAATTACAAATCCCTACATAACAAAGAAAATCAAACTGTCATGAATCTTACTTCACCCAAAACCTAGCCTAGAATTCTAGGCCTTTACACTTGACATATGTTTCTCAAAGCAGCTCCTATTTTTAATTTCTTACTTTTTACAACATAGATGTCACATAAATGCATAGAGTTTCTGTATTTCTAGATTACTTTATAGTTAAAGAAATATTTCGTTGGGGTGTTGGGCAAATAGACTTTTCTTACACTTAGATTGATAGAGACATAAGAGTAATATCTACTTGCAAATATTAAAATTGATGCTAAGAAATGAAAATGTCATCACAAGCATGATTGGCCTGTTGCTTGTGAAGTGCCAACATTCCCAGCTTGATTTAAAAATAATATTTCCTTGATTTGAATGTTTCTTGTGGTAAGTGACTGAAATGTGTTCCTAGGAACAATAGGACAGGATATAACCTTCCTAAAAGTCATCAAGAACTATTTGCAACATAGTATGTTTTTCTAAATTGCAAGGTTTAAAGATTACTTTTAAGGTAGTCATGCCCTCTTTTCCTTCGTTTTGGAAGGCCCACAGCTCTGATCTTGCTTCTACTTCATCTCTAGCATGACATACAGATAGATGTATGATGGCAATCAGAGTTCCTCCATGCCTTAATGTAAGACAATGGAAAAGTAATGCTTTTTGAGTTGCTGCCCAGATCATCTCTGTATTCCTGAGGTACTGATTCCAGTTTGAGCCCACCCTTCCCGAGCATCCCTGACCAGAAGTGTCCCTGAGGTTCCCCATGAGATTTGTCACCAGGGCCTTGTGAGAGAACGTTAGTGTGTCTCTTTCTATTGCTAATCACTTGCCTAACGCTTCACACTTAGTTTTCTCATAGTCAAGTCAAATCACAGTAATACTGTGATGACTGAATTCACTGAGGACAGCCACATTTTCCTTTGTCATCAATGAATAAAACCCCAGCTTATTGGCTATACTCTATTAACTCCTGATTACAAGCAGTCTTGCATTTTGGATATTTGCAATTCAGATATTTGCATTTCAGATATTTGCATTTCATACCCACATTCTACCATTCCAGTTATCAAGCTGATCCAAGCTTACATTTAAGAAATAGTTTGCATCTTGAACCTTCAAAGGGTGCCAAGAGCCTGCTGTCATGTTAAGGCCACTTCCACTGCAGATGAGAGCTCCCCTGGGTTACAGACCCTGGGTCCGCATTCTTGTGGTTCAGACCCTCTTGAGTAAGAGCATATTCCTGGAAAGACTAGATAGACCAATGAATAAATCAATGACTCCAGGTTACGTGTTACACCTCACCTGGGGCATCTAAGACCATACATATACCTGTAGTGGTGAAATAGGAATACAATGAAATAAAATATTTAAAGTCATCCTGAAGTCCCCACCCCTCACTTTGAGGTGGTCTCACATATCAGACATGCCAAAGTCCAAGTGCTGAGGACCACATCCACCCTACGCTGAATGAACCGCTCATAACCGCACTGCAGAAATGTCCACTGAAGAAAAAAAAATAATTTTGGAAAAGGAAACGTGATGTCAAGCACATCTAGAGCAGAAGAGTGGAAACTAAATACTGCCACCTCCTGACAGGACAGGGAAGCTATCTGGACGGGGGCACGGTGAAGTGTCCCCCAGGGCAAGACGGCATCCCTCCCCAACTTGCCCCTGGGGCAACCACCTGTCTCCAGCACCCAGGGCTTTCAACACGCACAAGTTGGCTTTCCCCCTGCATCACGGCTGGCTGCGAAGGCACCTGCCCACCTGCTTTCAGTTACAAGGTGAGGAGTGCATCCACTGTGCCTCCCAGGAGGTCTTGCCACTGGGTTTAGCAGGAGTCAGGAAGGCATTTTCCTGAGCAGCCGTGACAAGCTCAGCTTGAAAGAGGGTTTTGCCTTCTTTATACCCCCATCTAGATGGAGACAAAGTGCTGGTATGCTTTTACGCACTTCTGTTGCAGCCTTATCCTCCCCATCACAGAGCAGGCGACGTTTCCTGCAGTAACCTGCAGGAACCTGCACTGGCACTGCTTGCACTGGCAAGCAACCTGCAGGACACTGGCACAGTTGGCACACAGGCAGTTTTGTCTGGGTGTGGGTTTGTGCCCTGTGAGTTTTGGGAATAAGGACAGGAAGGTATAAATTGTGATGAAACCCAACCTTCTGGTTCATACAGCATAGTCCTTAGTTAGATCAAGTGATTTTGATAACTCCCACCTCTAGGTGATATAGTAGGAAAGAGGACACAGTTTGCACCTGGAAAACATGTGACTGAACAAAATTTACAGCCTTGCTTTTGAATATAGCCATTATAGTGTGTGTGTCACATATTTTTTTTCATGTCAGATTACATCCATTTGCAGAGCAAATGGGTCCATCTCAGAAGGACAGTGGTAGGAGGGTCAAGTCTGCAGTCCAGCACATACCATCCTGTAGAGACTTTGGAGTTTATATTTGTTTAGTGGCAAGTCACTGGTAACATCTTAGGTCCTAATGCCGGTCCTACTGGTTTCCTATAGACCAAAGCTATAACAGAATTGTCAGCTCACCTGCAGTTTGCATATCCAAAGTGCTTTAAGTTCCCTATGATAAGGCAAATTCAATCAAATGGGCTTGTATGTTCCATTCCTATAACTTGCAGTCCTCTTTTAAACCAGGGAAATAAATAAAAATTATTACGAAATTATTTATTGCTTCTATAATATAGAAGCAGTTAAGCACAGGCATAGAATCTACTGCATATATTTCTCTTCTAAACAGAAAATTAGGTAATCTGAGATTTCTGAATTGACATTTGCTGTCACAGTACTTCTACAAAATTAGTTGTTTCTTTCAGACACTCCATGTACTAGTTAGTTAAAAATACAATCAAACTACAAAAAAATGAAAATTATCTGAAATGATACAGAATTCCATAGAATGGTTCAAAAATAATCTTTTCCAGATGCAGGGTAACGGAGGTGAGGAAGAAAAGGCCCAGTCAGTCATTTACTGTCTGCAAACATCTATATTTGAGAGTGCAAAACCTCACTGCCAGAAACCAAAAGCCTTGTTCTACCAAATATTTAATGAAAGTCTTAACTTCACACAAGACATTTACATATGTAATATGTAATATACATACATATAAACATAATCCCTATGTTTACAATTAAGGAAAACAATGTACTTTAGCATAAACGTTATATAAAGGGGAGTGTTCTGCAGAAGTTGACCTTCTGTGGAAAACACTGTTTGAGCTTTATTCTGTAACCCATATTAAATAATTTGAAAGAGAATCAGTCTTTGTCAATCTCTGAAGCATAGCACATGACTTCCCAACTGGTAGCCATGCTGAGATTGGTGGTAATATGAGAAAGTAATCCGAGAGATACAATGCCCAACAAAGATGATGAAGGTTAGTGGAAGCTCTGCGCCTGTTGTGATCCCATGTGAAGCAAAAAAAACTGGTTACAAAGAGATGCACTGTCCCAAGGTATCAGCTGATTTTCATGAGGAACATCAACATCTGAAAATTACAATTGGATCACTGTAATGACAGCACCAGACTCAACTATTAGCCCATAATAAGGGTTCTTGATCATTTTGACATGTTTAACATTATACTTCTGAAGTTTCCCCTTCATGTGACAGAGAAATATACAAACTAAAAATTCTCCCAACTTCTTAAAAGGAGTTGTCTGTTCTTTTAATTAATTCCCTTGATCCTTTTGAGACAATTTATGCCTTTTATTGCCCTATTTTTTGGATGCTCATCTGATTCATTTGAAAACCCTGGAGGACAGAATGTCAGCCATAGTCCTCCCAAAGATAATACAAAATAGTGCATAGGTCATCAGAAACTGCTAGCCATCTATCTAAAACAATGCTTGAGAGAAGTGTTAATGGGTCCCAGGATGGAAGTTATTCAGATAGATACATGTCACATCTTTATACTTTGTTTGTATTAATTTTACAGCTCAAGTCAATATCTCTTAGAGGAAATTCCCTTTTCTTATTAAATCTGTATTTCACACAAATTAAACAGCAGTGAAGTAATTTGAAGTGGGAGTTTTCTAAAAAAGATCTTTTCTTAAAAAAAAAAAAGTGATTCTAAGTACTTTAGCAGAACAAGTGCTTCTTCCAAGACCTGTTCAGTCAAGTCTACTGTAAAACTGAATAGTATTTAAAACGGTGTATGCTGACATTAGGGATTTCTAATTCCTTCTTTGCACTTTACTTTCCAGAATTTTAAGGGTATTTAATGCTCGAGGGTACCCTTTGGAACTGTTGTTTTTCCAAATCAGCAGCAAGTAATGATAACAGCAACAAAATACAGTTGGTAAAATAATGTAATCCAAATTTCTCCATGAAGAAGCATATCAATGGCTGTTACAGTTTTTGCTGTACGATTTACACCCATATATGAAAAAAACCTACTAATTGACATATCACTTAACAGAAGATGCCTCATCTGTTCCTAAGTTAACTCTGAAACACATTAAATAATGTGTGTGGACCAACAAAAGAATGTCGTAATTAAAAAGGACTTTGGCAAAAACTCTCTTTAAATCTTTTATTCCTGGCGTATATAGATCTCTTGGAGGATTGACTATGTCTTCTCTTAGGGGCAGGAGGGAAACTTGATTCTTGGCAGATTTTTAAATACTGCCAGGATTTTTAAATATATGTTATCAAATAACTCTGCAATATAATAGACTTAGCATCAGTCTCCTCTATTTACTCAGTGAAATGTAAGAAAACTTGATCATCAGAAGAAAAATATTTTTATTTCTGTGGCACAGAAATACTATTCCAGTCATTTTGATTTTCCATTTTTAACATGTAATATTTCTGATTTCAGAGATGAATGAACCCGAGCGTTTAACTTCAAAGTTGGTTTAAAATTATTATCACTCAACATTTAACTTATGATATGATTTTACTTCTGTAATCTCTGGGAACAACCTCTTCCTTTTTTTCCTTCCATGGTAGTTTACAGTCAGTTAAATCGGACTACTGACACACAGTGACAAGTTGTGAATTGTCTGGGGGAGTTCCCATATCCGTGGCAACAAACAGACCAATGCAAGGCAGGGAGCTTTTAGATAAACACCACTGTTGGTATTGGGATGGTGCTCCCTCATGGACCTGCCCAGGATCAAGGTTTTCAGAGGATGGCCTTTTGTTCTGAACATGCATTTTACTTGTATGTGTGCAAAGCCCATTTGCTCAGGGAAGGAATAAGCATAAGACTTAGAGTCTGATCCTCAAATCTCATCCTGGCTTTGCCACTAACTGTACAGAGCACAGTACACAAGTAATGTTGTCACCCTCTCTCCAAATAGCCTCCTTTCAAAATAGCTTTACTGGTACCTTCCAGCTATGCCTTTGAAGAAATACTGTAGTGTTACAGAGGCCTCAGTTGGCAAGGTAATTACACTCCACTGCATTATAAATCTTGTGTATGTACTCACAGAATCAGAGTGTTATGGTCTTTGCTGCATTCTGATGTGCGAAGTTATAATGTAATTAATTATTAGTATTCTACAAAATATTAATGTAATTATTGTGTGTATTTTGATAATGCCCAAATGCTCCGATCAGGGGTCAATGCCCACTGGTACTAGGCTGTGCTGGTTTTGGCTGGGGTAGAGTTAATTTTCTTCATAGTAGCTGGTATGGGGCTGTGTGTTGGATTTGTGACTGAAACAGGGTTGATAATGCAGAGATGTTTTAGTTACTGCTAAGCAGTGCTTACACAGAGTCAAGGCCTTTTCTTCTTCCCACCCCACCCCACCGGTGAGCAGGGTGGGGGTGCACAAGAAGCTGGGAGGGGACACAGCTGGGACAGCTGAACCCAACTGACCACAGGGTTATTCCACACCATGTGGCATCACGCTCATCATGTAAAGCTGGGGGAAGAAAAAGGAAGGGGGGGATGCTCGGAGTGATGGTGTTTGTCTTCCCAGGTAATCATTACATGTGTTGGAGCCCTGCTTTCCTGGAGATGGCTGAACACCTGCCTGCCCATGGGAAGCAGTGAAGGAATTCCTTGTTTTGCTTTGATTGTGCACGTGGCTTTGTTTTGCCTATTAAACTGTATTTATCTCAACCCATGAGTTTTCTCACTTTTACCCTCCTGATTCTCTCCCCCATCCCATTAGGGGGGAGTGAGCAAACGGCTGTGTGGGGCTGAACTGCTGGCTGGGGTTAAACCACGACGTTGGCACCCAACGTGGGGCTCGAAGGGTTTGAGATAATGACAGTTTTGATTGGAATGTGCTCGAATGAATTTATAGCAGTTATTGCTGTTTAGATATTAATTGGCAGGCTTGCCATGGGCTTGCTTGCCTTACTGTAAATTAGTCTTGTGCTCATTAGTGGCTGCTTTTTGCTTTTGCTGCTTGCTGTACTGCTGTACTGCTTACTATCTCACTCTATTGTGCCTGGGAACATCTGGGTAACAGCAATGGCTATGATCCTGGGCTGGCAGGTGGCCAAGGCATTGCTGATGTTTCTGTGCTACTGTACTGAACAGGCTGGGACTCCAGAGTGTGAACTCCCGTTGAAGAGACTGTGACCTGGGGATGAGTTCATGTGGGAGCAGGACAGCCCAAAGCGCCTGTGGCCATGGATAAGCCCATGCCACAGTAGCTACATCTTGAAGCATCTGTGGCCATGGTTATGTCTGTGCCACAGCAGGTATACCTCTGAAGGGATTGTGGCTCAAGGATAAGTCCACACTGGAGGAAGTACACCTTGAAGCATCAGTGGCTGTGCACGAGGTCGTGCTGGAGCACCTTGAAGTGTGTGGCCCTGGATAAGCCCATGGCAGAGCAGGTACACCCCTGGAGGGACTGCAGCATGGCTAAGGCCATGTTGGAGCAGGTTTACTTCTGAAGGGACTGTGGTCGTGGGTAAGGCCACGCTGGAGCACGTATAGCTGTGAAGGCATTGTGGCCCATGGAGAAGGCCACACTGGAACAGGTGTACCTCAAATCAACTGTGGCTGTGGATAAGTCTGCGCTGCAGCAGGTGTACCCCCGGAGAGACTGTGGCTCATAGATAAGACTCCACTTGGAGCAGGTACACCCCTAAGAGACTGCAGTCTATGGATAAGTCCAAGCCAGAGTAGGAGCAAGGGAAGGAGTTCATGGCAATGTTAAACCCTATAACCTGGCCCAAAGGGACCGGGTTGGATACTGTAATGGATATACCTTTAAATTGTTGTAATCCGTGATTCGAGTTGCACGTTATAGGAATTACTATAGCAGGAACCACCTGAACCAATGGAGGACAAGCCTTGCAAGAAGCAGTGCAAGTGCAGCAGTGACCCAGCCTGAGCTGGCTTTGGTGCCCAGTAACTCCATGCAACACACACCTCTCCTGTCCTGAGTGACCACCAATGGAGCCCAAAGTCATGGACTAAATGAACTCACTGGACATTTTGTGGACATTTGTGTACATTTTACAGGCATTTACAAGGGTGGCCATAGACTAGGAGAATTATATCTGTGTATTGTATCGAAGGATGAGAAGGGGAGTGGAGGTTAATGGGGATATATTGGATAGTGTGGGACCTGAGCATGACATAAATGGCATGGAATAAGGGGTGGAGCCTGTGATGGTTTTGGCTGGGGTAGAGTTAATTTTCTTCATAGTAGCTGGTATGGGGCTATGGTTTGGATTTCTGCTGAAAACAGTGTTGATAACACAGGGATATTTCAGTTACTGTTGAGCAGTGCTTACACAGAGTCAAGGCCTTTTCTGTCTCTCACACCACCACACCGGTGAGCAGGGTGGGGGTGCACAAGAAGCTGGGAGGGGACACAGCTGGGACAGCTGTCCCCAATTGACCACAGGGATATTCCATACCATATGGCATCACGCTCAGCATGTAAAGCTGGGGAAAAGAAGGAACATGGGGATGCTCAGAGTGATGGGGTTTGTCTTCCCAGGTAATCGTTACATGTGATGGAGCCCTGCTTTCCTGGAGATGGCTGAACACCTGCCTGCCCATGGGAAGCAGTGAACAAATTCCTTGTTTTGCTTTGATTGTGTGCGTGGCTTTGGCTTTACCTATTAAACTGTCTTTATCTCAGCCCACAAGTTCTCTCACTTTTACTGTTCCGATTCTCTCCCCCATCCCACCAGGGAAGAGTGAGCAAGCAGCTGTGTGGGGCTGAGCTGCCAGCTGGGGTTAAACCACGACACAGGCATTACACAGAAATTTTTAATACAGGACAGCATTTTCCCAGAGTTGCCTTACAGATTATCATTACAGATAGGTAACACAGGAGCAGAATGAAGATGATTTAGGTCACCTCTGCAGTACCTTTCTGGACATTTCAGCATTTGCCTCGTTTTTATATTGAACCTTACATTTAAGGACAACATTTTACCTGGGGGTCTTAGTGGACAACAGGATGACCATGAGCCAGCAGTGTGCCCTTGTGGCCAAGAAGGCCAATGGCATCCTGGGCTGTATTAGAAGGGGTGTGGTTAGTAGGTCAAGAGAGGTTCTCCTCCCCCTCTACTCTGCCCTGCTGAGGCTGCATCTGGAATATTGTGTCCAGTTCTGAGCCCCTCAGTTCAAGAAGGACAGGGAACTGCTAGAGAGAGTCCAGCGCAGAGCCACGAAGATGATTAAGGGAGTGGAACATCTCCCTTATGAGGAGAGGCTGAGGGAGCTGGGTCTCTTTAGCTTAGAGAAGAGGAGACTGAGGGGTGACCTCATTAATGTTTATAAATATGTAAAGGGCAAGTGTCACGAGGATGGAGCCAGGCTCTTCTCAGTGACATCCTTTGACAGGACAAGGGGCAATGGGTGCAAGCTGGAACACAGGAGGTTCCACATAAATATGAAGAAAAACTTCTTTATGGTGAGGGTGACTGAACACTGGAACAGGCTGCCCAGAGAGGTTGTGGAGTCTCCTTCTCTGGAGACATTCAAAACCCGCCTGGACGCGTTCCTGTGTGATATGGTCTAGGCAATCCTGCTCCGGCGGGGGGATTGGACTAGATGATCTTTCGAGGTCCCTTCCAATCCCTAACATTCTGTGATTCTGTGATTCTGTGATTCTGTGATTTAGAGTTTCAGGTTTGCCAAAGGTTAGTCTGTCTTGTGCTTTGCTTCAAATGTGGAGCCCTTTTAATGCACTTTTAATTTTAACCCTTTTTTTGAACACTTCTTGCTTCATGTAGATTTCTTTCTACCCCCCTTTTGACTAATGACTATATAGATCAGTCACATATGTTTTTTTCTCTTATTCCACTAAGACCCAGAGCATTTGCTTTCCATTTAATTCTGTCCTTGTCCCTTAATTCCTGTGCTTGGGCCAGGCAGACTATACTCAGACTTTCTGAAGCTGTGAACAGACTTTCATAGTCTCTGGTTTGGTGAAGTGAGGTGCTCACTGGACCTTTTAAACCAAGCAGAGTTTAACTATTTCTCTAATATCTTGTTCTACATTTTCTTTTTTTTTGTCTTTACATATGCAAAAATTTCCTTACAGAGCATGAACATCCAAACTCTAATGGTGCGTGCCCTTGTGATTAGGTGTTGCTATAGTTGGTCTTTGTTTACAGCTTAGCTCTTCAAGTCAGGGGATTCAAGGAGAACCTGAACTTCTGCTTTTTTTAACTTTTACAATTCATAAATCACAACAGAAAGAAAGAGAAAAAAGCTACAGCCAGCATCTAGTGGAATATATATATGTTTTAACATCTTGGGTTGTTCTCCAGACTGATATATGCCTTTCAATAGCTGGGTTAGTAATGTTGAAATCTGTGGACTACATGATCCCTTCATTTACTGTCCACAGTTAACATTTAGAAGGAGAACATTTAGACAGAGACTAGAACAAAACATGGGGAATACTACAGTGGGAGCATTTCTGCAAACTTCTTTACTTCTTCCCAGGAGAAGGAAAGTCTGATAGCTTCAGGAGGAACATCCTGTCCCCTCATGACAGCAGTCTTTAATTCTGTGGCCAAGGTATCTTATAAAGCCTTCCTCAGTCAGTAGCCATTCTTACCCTTCTTCTCCTGCAAAGGGTGTCTTTGATGAGCAGTTTGTAAACTGTACTGCAGTTCTTTTATTTCACAGACACTCTTTAATTATGCTGCTTCTTAACAGTGTTTTTTCAAGCAGTGCATAAGTGAACTTCCCTGTCTCGCAGGCTAGTACTCCTTCCCCCGTCTTTCCTTTAGTACCTGGGCCTTGAACTTGCACCTCACCTGGCAGCACATACAAAGGGCAGTCTGGGACACCAGCAGCAGCTGTACCACCAGCCATCCAGAAGCACCAGTTGTTCAGCTAATCTTAGGCATATTGTGCTAATGATTGGCTTCATTATTTTTCTGCAAAGGATGAGTGGCAGTTTCTCAATAGATCTGATTGTGAATGAATGGAAGGTTTGAGAAACAGCAGTGTCTTGGCTGGAACACCCAGCACTCCCACTGAGAGCAGCAGGGTGGTAAGGGCAGAAAAGTAGGCATACATTCCCTCCACAAAGCCCACAGTTCTGTTTCCTGGTTTTATAAGGAGAGTTCAATTGTTATCTGCCTCCGGCCCAAACTGGATGGACAGAAATGGTTTTGCTTTGAGAGGTAGCATGAATTGGGGGCAGCACCAGTTACTGGTCACCCATCTCTGAGCTGCAGGATACGTATTCAGGAACAGTAGGAGACTTTCCTTACGTCTAATCATTCTCACGTAATGTCTTTCTCTATGTAACTGTAGTAGGAGGTTCTTTGTGACTTGTTTACAATAGAGAGAAAGGCTTTTGCAATCACAAGGCTGCTTGGTTATATTTTTCCACATGCTTGGAATAATGTCTCAAAAAGAAAGTCTGTTGGTTGTGCTGCAGCAAACTGTGAGAACTTCTCAGTAATTACACGGCATGATGTAATAGCAGAGCCATCAAGTAAATCAGCTCAAACTGTACCTTGATTTTCAGCCAGAAGTTGTTACAGCACAAAAATACAGAAGCTAGGAGTGAGCATTCCTTTTTCAGTAATGTTTCATCTCTGAAGTTTCTCATACAACATAGATCAGGCTTTCCCTACTCACAGCTGGGAAGCAGTGGAGACAAGGCAGTTACATGGCATAGCAAGGACACAGAGAAGACCTGTTGGTCATGTACTTGAAATCTAGAGTAACTCACTGTTTTCTCAGTAAGAGTTGCAGTCCTAGTGAATAAGAGACGTGGTTTGATAAATCTGTGTTATTACAATCATTTTTTCTAGCTCTGTTGATGTAGAACAGCCAGATTTATTAGCTCACGTCACCCTGAGATGAGATACCGGGGACTAATTCAACAGTATGAGCTAGTATGGCTGGCCTGAGTGACATTTCTCCTTCCTTACCTCTGATCTTTCCTAGTGCTGATTGATAGTGACTGACCAGCAGAATTAAGACAACAGTTTTTGTCAGTCCTGAATTAATGGCTACTAATAAAGAAGTGGTACCTGTAGTAACAGCTGTGAGAGATGAGCAGATTTGGTCTAACAGCTTCTCCCACAAGGGTCTCAAGACCTAGATGCAGATATTTGGTACCAGTTTCCAAGCAGAATATTAAAGAAAATAAGTGAGCAGGAAAAGGCTCAGGACCACATTGGCTTACAAAAGGAGATGATGCTCAGCATTTTACTGAAAGGAGACTCAAACAATTCACAGCAGAATCATTCCTAGTTTTAGGCTGTGGATAACAACAGAACACCTCTTTTAACACAAAAGAAAGATGTACTGTTTGTGCTAGCCACACTGACCAGATGATCCATCAGATTTGCCTATAAGACCATTGAGATAATACTGTGGTGCCCCGTATAACCTTCAATAAAGCCTCTCTATTAAAGAATAAGATTTAAAAACAATCATTTATTGGACATGTTGCAAGAAAGTGTCTCATTTGTAAATGAATGTAAGTATAACCACAATTAATTCAGAGACAGAAAGTTTTGTGGTTGAACTGCTGCTGCTGCTCCTCTCTATGACATGATCACCATTATACATGATCATATAAACCCACCAAGTTTATCAGCAGATGAATTCCTATTGATTTCCATGGCTCTTTCAAAGAATGAAGAGGGGTTCTCCCATCTCTCAGTCTAAATCAAACACATATTAATAAAAGTCACAGAAGTCCTAAAGTAGTAATGATTTCTTCCTTATTTAGAAGACATGTTTTTTCTTATGTTACTTAACTGATGTCTAAATTTCTGTGATTGTGATGGTGAAATACATCAACCAAACTTTCTCCCTTCTTCACTGCAATTCTTTAGGAGTTCAGGAGTTACGATGAAAGAAATCTCAGAAGACAAAAATAGCCTTAAAATTAATGGGCGTGTACTTGAAGTTTTAGTAGATATGTGACTGTTGTGTTGGCAGATACTAAGTTGGAATGCTTGAAAGTAAAGATGCTTTAAATTACACACAGGAGCAGTATCGCAGAAGATAGCATCAGCACAGCAATGACTCACACCATCAGCATGACAAAGAAAGAAGGTGAAGGAAATAAAAATGAAGGGTAGTCACCAACACAGTGATATCTTAGCCACCCCAGCTACCCTTTCACTAAGAAATACCTCTGTTATCATATCATAATTTGAAATGTTAAGCATTGACTTATCATTGGTGACTGATGTAAACCAAGGTAATCTGGTAGATATTCTTCATCTACCCAAGGAATTAAAAATATGCTTTCCAAACAAAAACCTAATCTGGCAATTGCCAGGAAAGTACTTTCCTGTAATTTACTCAAACAAGACTGTGTTTTGAAAGTTAAAATCCATTTTCTTGAAAGTTTTGAATTCTGTCACTTTGTTTAATGCAAGCAGTTATGAGTTATGCATAAGAAAGCTCAGTACTGTGTTCTTTTAAATTCCACTGTGTTTTGGTGTCACTTCAATGTTTTTCAGAGAAAATATCTCATAAATAATGCAAAGTAGTCATTTATATGTAATTGATAGTAAATTTGAAATTAAGAAATGTGATGCCCAGGAACTACACTCATAGTTTTTGTTTTGGTTTTATACAAATGTGAACTTCTCTCAAGCATATCCAGCTGACCATTTCTTTCTTGCCTCCAAGTTTTCATCTTGATTTGGCAGCAAACAAACATCAAACATATATAATGTCATCTTCCATGAATAGCCTCTGAGTTCAGAGCAACTGAGCAGAGATTACAAAATAAAGTGCAATACAAATCCAATATTCATTATGGTTGTTTTTGTCTTACAGCCCAGCTTTCCTTGAATTTGCATGCAAGTCCTTTCTTGCATGTTATGTTAGAATTAATATCTTCACTCACTGTATTTTGGAGGAATCAGAAGACTGATAGCCTAAGTAAATTGCTTGAAGATTAGCCAAGCTCATCAATAATTTCTTGCCATTTTTTAAGACTTTCTCCAACAAGAATGACAGGGCAGAGTTTCAAAATTATGTGTGTGCAACTGTACAGTTGATTATTGATGTCAGTGGAGTTGCTCTGGATATGCATTGCTATAAATCAAAACTGAATGTGAACCACAATGTGAATCCACCAGGAAGACTCCTCTTTCATCAGTGATGGCATAATTCAGAGGGACTTGATCGTTGCAGTAGCAGGGGAAAGAGGATTAGGATTTGGGGACCATTGGTCCTGAATTTCCCCATTCCTTCAGGCTGGTCAGTGCTTCTCCTCACCCTGGCACCAGTCCCTGGTTCCTCACCTCCCCCAGTAACTGCCAAATATACCCTCTCCATGTCAGCTGCAAGGACCTGAACTGTGTGGGCAAGGTACTGGGCTGGCCACTATTGCTAAACTTAATGGGACGGATACTGCTGGGAGGACTTTACCACACTCTTGGACTTCTGATGGCTTTTCTGACCTAACCCCTGGAAATGCACACTTATATGTCACTCATGGCATGTTATTAATGTAACTTTCTAACCAGAAACAAACTAACTTTCATAGCATTAATTGAAACACTGTTTTTATCACCATTTCATTATTTTGTCTGAGAAAGCATCTTGCCTGTTTTAAGCTTAATGATATCTACTACACAAAGAACGTTTTTTTCAATCTTAAAAAATATCAAAGAAAACTAAATCTGAATAAAAGCAGAGGCAGCAAGTTAGTATGAAGTCTTTACTCCTGAAGCTATAAGAAGTGAGCAAGACAGGATGACCAGAATAATGAGCTCTACCAGTGAAACCCACAGACATTTTCCTGTAAGCAAAATCCTTCTCCCTCTAAGTTCTAGATGTTTACTGTGGATCTTTGTCAAATATTTTGCTCTTGTTCTATGCATCCTTTGCCATCTGTGACACTTACAACCTGGTCAGGTTGAAAGGTACACTTCAGTCTCATCTCATGGCCATTTCACAATATAGATGTGCTTTCCTCAGGACAAAATTTCCACAAGTGTTGGAGGCAAAATGCTCATTGACTGCAGAAAAACAGAGAAAAAGCATTTATGTCAAAAAACAAACATTATGAGTTAAAAAGTATTATACTTTGATTAACTGCACCTTGCAGAGTCATTTATATCTGTACAAAGAGATGTAAAATTTGTTACCACGAGGTACATCATTTCAAGTCCTGTGTGCACTTATGCCATTGACCATGAAAAGCACAGAGAAATGGAAAATCAGTGAAGAATCACAACTCCACTGATTTCATTTTCATCCTTCCTCCAAAAGCTTTGCATGCTAAGTTGTCTAAGGCTTAGTCTGGACTAAGTCTAAGTCTTGCTTGTTTTACCGTCATCCTCCAAATGAAAATAAAATACTTCTATTGGCCTAACATATGCCAGTTTCCTCCCTGGCATTGCTCTTGGGTCGCGTTGTATCAGGGCTTTTACTCCATGTCAAAAGAATAATGAAAGATTGCAACTTTAACCAGCTTGCCTATGAAAGTAAAATTTCTCTGTGGTGTAGACTGATTACACATGAAAAAGAGAAGCACTGCAAGAGTGTTAGTACTCAAGACAGTAGAGAAAAAGTGAGCAGTCCCCCACAACGGTGGGAGAGGGAAAGAAACTTGACAGGATTAGGACACCTGTCTAGTACTGCAGACCACCATGTTTGTCCCAAATATCTTAGCCATTTTTATTACAGATTTTATTATTTTCTCTTCCAATAACACATTGCACATCTTCCCCCCAGTGGCGCAAAGGCAGGTGTTCATTAATTGCATAGTCTCTGTCACTGCTGTTCTCAGATCAGCTGTCATTTTAGATGTAACAATTAGATGAAAACTTAAAGCCTTTAAATCTACTAAAATGACAAAGCTTGATCCCTACCAGTGCTGAAAACTGGAATGGAAAGTGCTCAGTGACTCAAAAGAAGCTCTTGGGCACTTTAGGCTAGGCTGGTAGATAACCAGTGTGCACAATTGTTATATGAGCAGGGAAACAGACAAGGGCTTGATAATTAAATCAATTAACCCCGCTTTGTCAGGGTTATCTGAAATTTCCATAACTTTTACAATAGCATGCTCATGTATAGTCCTTCTAGGTTAATTGAAGTTTCAGGGCACACTGAACTTTAAATTGCCTTCAGAGAGTTTTAGGTCAGAACGGGTTGCCATCAGATGACGTTTGAGATTAGCTATATCAGAAGCAGAAATGGCACTTAAAATGACCTTCTCCTTTGAGAGGTTGTATGAGAGGTTGTCAATCACTGCACAATTCAAACACTGCCCAAGGACGCCATACATTCAAAGTCACCTGAAATGTGTCAGCCTTCCTTCTGAATGCTATTCCTGATCTATTAATAAAATAATGTGTTGAAAGTAAGTGGCACTTCACTGTTTCCCACACCCTACACCAAAGAAACAAAAGTTTTTTTAAATTCATTCTTCAAAAGAAAAACACTCATGTAAAAAAAAAAAGTTACTGTTTCTCACTTTCTTTCATGCAGCTTCTTTTTCAAGCCTCTTTCCTTCTCCACAGTGGCTATGCCTTATATTTGTTTGTAATTTATTAGTGGGAATATAGAGTTATCATGTATATTTTAGATGTTTTCCTCAATATCCCAGCCATTTTTCATTATAATCTCCTAGAAATCCACAATTATTAGCCACTGATTACTGAAGCAACCAGTATGGCTAGCTGTAGTTAGCAAGACCTGCCACAATCACAAAGATAATTTACTGATCCTGTATACTTTCTTGTATATTTACTAAATCTTGGTGGCTTTTCTTTTCCCACAGCAGAAGCAAAGCTTAACAAACTTCACAACAATGGCATTTGCCCACCATCTGCACATACCAATGTTGTGACTTAAATGTAACTACAGATTACTTACTATTCATGTTGCTTTGAAAGACTGTATCAGCAGAAGAGAGTGAGAGAAATATTGTTATAATATTGAGAGTTATATGAATAGATAGATGGTAGAAATGCTCTGTCTATAGCAGTGTTTGCATCATGGTTTTTATGCCTCTATCACAGAGAATCTAAATCTAAACAATATTCTAAACCTAAACTTTTGCTCCAGATGAACTTTCAGTTTTACGTTAATGTAAAAGGGTACAAGAAGACAGTTTAAAAAAACAGATCCAAAACAAAGCACACAGCACGAGCCTTTGGACGAGAATGTGAAATCTGAACACAAAATAGTAATCTCCCACAAGAAACAGACTTCAGTATATTACAAGCTACAGCAGATAAATGCACTCTAAATCTTTCTGACACAGTGCCAGCCAGTCTCATGTGGCATACCAGAGCACAGACCTCTGACCAAGCAACAGAGACCAGACATATGATAAAAATGTCATTTTTAACTTCTAGTAGAGAGATGGTTAACTCTGTGGTTCTCAAAATACCATGACTGGTTGACCAAAACACACCATTCACGCAGGAAACTTAAATGAGTCCATCTCGCTCACTTTCAGTCACTGTAGCTATGGTGACTTCTAAACCTCTCAAACAGCAAAATCCATAAGAAACTAATTAATTTCAAAACAGTTTGAATAAATGTAAAAGTTTATCTTCTATAGCATTGTAGAGCAAGCAATTGAGTATAGGCCATAATTCCCGGTGCTGAGTGCTTCTTAGTTTACACTACATTTCTAAGGAAAAGTAGTGTTATCTGTAGGGGCACTGAATTCCTGAAGCTTCATAAGCATACACCTAGAAAGTACACGTACAGTTTTATACCATAAATGGGAAAGATGCAAACAATAATGCATCATCTTGGTCACAGTTTATGTCCATACTTTGTTTTTCAGAACGAAAAAATTTCGGCAATTTTTGGCAAGGATATTTTAGTAGGAATAGAGCATACATATTTAAAACTTTGAAATAAAAGAAAAAAAAATCTCATTAGTGCCCTCCCTCTTACTGACAAAATAGAAGGAAAAAGAACACTACAAAATTAAATGTGCTACAGAAAGGATAAGACCCATATCTGAGATGTGATAATGTACTGAGCCTTTTTCAGTGTGTACTGAAGTCAGTAACTTCAGAAAAAAAGCAGTATTTTCAAAATTATGAGTTCAGAATTCCAGTTTAAGTATTTTTTTTTCCTGTAAATATCAGGCAGAAAACCTCAAAAATCTAAGAGAAAGTCAGAGAAATGGGTAGGCAATAGACAGTATAATGTAAAATATCCCAGTTGCCCGAGTTGTGACTGGAAAGTTTCTTGTAGAAATGATGGTGGAAGTAGATTCTGAGACTAAGAGTTCTTTGCTTTTCCACTACACCTTTCAGAGAAGAAGATGGATCACCTTACAGCTTCCAGTAACGTATTACAGCGGAGACATTTTGTGGCGCACTATACTTACTATGCTAAATCAGCAAATGGCAGAGCTGATTCACTAAATTCTTAGGCTGTTTTCTTGAGGACACAGAATAGAAAGAAGTGAAGACATGAATATCAGACTGTCCCTCAGACTGCCAGCACTTGGTGGCTAGTAGCTTTATTCTTTGTTGATCAGAGAGGCGCCTTATGTGGAAGTGCCACAGATGTGGTTTCATCTCCGTTATAGTTTAAATGAAATTGAACAGTTTGGCATTGTTTATGTGGTATATATATAGTTGTATGGATTTTTTTTAAAATTCCACAAAAGATAAATATGTGAAATCAATAAGCTATTATCAGATGTGCCTACTATCTAAGTAATGACAGATTCTTCTGTATTGTTTTAAGAAGTACCAGCTTAATGGCAATACACTGCTTATGGCACCACACTGGAGCCCTACAATATCTTCAGTGTGAATCTTTATTGCATATTCTGCCCCAGTTCTGCATGCAGATGTCTTAGTGACATCAGTGAGGTCCATGCACAGAGCTAGGACAGAATACACAATAGAAACCTACTTTCACAGTGCAGAAAGACTATGTATGCAGTTTAAGTGTGTAACAGTGACTTCCAACAAGGACCTCAGCAGTGCACCCACGACAGCAGTTGAATTCATCGTATTTTAATGCCACTATGCTTGGCCATTCAGGACTGTCTGTATCATTTAACCTGTTTGGTTAGGCAACATACCAAATGAGCCAGGAATTCTATCTTCCTCTGTGCTTTACACAGTGTAGATGCAGGCATTTCAGTAATATTATAGATAAATAATGGAAAACTCACTCTCAATTTGCAGTTTGTTCATACCATTTCTAAACCACCAACATCTACAATGTATAAAGCACAGACGGAGGTAAAATTCCTTAGTCAAGCAGTTGATAAAGATTGCTTTCAGTTTGTGATAGACTATATTAACACAAAAATAGAATCTTCAATTAAACAAGAGTCATTGCTATATTATTTGATGCTACAGAAATTATGTTCTAAAACCATAGTCACAGAAAACATACACTCCTTTAACAAGGAATTTAAATTACAAAGCAAAATACAGGCCCCCATATTCAAACCAAGCTCCTTTTTAAGTACTGAGTGAATAAGGAGCTTCAGAAATGTACCAAGTAAAAGTCTTGGTGACAAAAGGCGAGGGAGGTTGAGATACAGTACATCATAGCAGTAAAGATGGCCTGACTTGTCTTTCCAGTGTGCCTAGAGAAATTACATCAGGCTCACTTTTCACAGACATTTAATCCTTGTACTGAATGCTGGAAAAGTTATTAATAGTACCAATGCACCTGTAGTTTTCCTTGTGAAGCATGCTAGCGCAGCAGGCAGTGGAGATCTACTGGTGGTGGTATGTAGACTTCCACAAACCAGAACGTGTGACAGGAAAACCTACTGAACCTTAACAATAAACTTGTTGCAGCCATTTAATTTCTACACTGCTTTGAGGAGGAAATGTAGTGGAAATGTATGGATAGGTTCAACCATCTGTCACTTCCTCAGGAGCTTCTAGTAGCCAGAAATTTTGTTAAAGAAAAGATGTGGCTCTTAGTATCAGGTACTACATGGTGCTGCTCCTGAATCCTCAGAGTATTAAGGGCACCCAACACTGAACAAGTTGAGCTGGAAAGTCCTCTGAGTTTTGAAAGAATTTTAAATCAAGGGACATGCAAGACAGATTAATCAGAAGTAGGTCTGAACCTCAAATCACAAAATTTTGAGCTTTAGAGTGAGATAAAACTAGTCTTGAGCATACTTGAGCATTCTTTAACAATGGGAACTGTTTAAAAAAAATATGACTAGATGTCAGATTAAGGCAGATGAATTCTGTTGTATAGTTTTCTTTGTTTCTAGCATGCACCCAGCTTCCATCTTTCTTTAAAATTTCTGTTCCCAAACATTGCTTCTAAATCTTTGCTGAATACAAATTCTTTTACTTTTAAAAATTGCTTATTGGAAATTATGCCCTTTATATGATATTTCTTAATGAAAGAACATCAGGTGGCACTTTGTTCTTTGAGAACTGTCCATAGCACTTTTTAATCCTAGAGAGTTTTTGTTCATATTTACTGTCTAGTTCCTTGTAACTACTTCTCCTCAAAGAGTCACAGAAGCTCCATACAAACCTCTAGAAAGTTTCCATTTAGAAACACTTCTGCAGATATTGCATCTATATATGAGGCATTTTCTGCTCTTTATCCATGTTTTTAGTACTAAGAACATTAGCTTTCTGTTAGTGACTTGCTACCTATCCCTCAGGTGAAAATCATCATAATGGCATCTCTGCGATGTTACAATCATTGCTGCAAACACTGATTCAGGCAATATAAAACATAGAGTGCAAATAGAAGCAGATAATCCCAAAAGTCATGCAGATTTTTTTTTCCAGTAATATTTTTAGCCATAGCAAATCAAACAGATTTGTCCTATTGATGGTACAAATAAGATCAGGGAATAAATAGTCTTCTAAATCAAATATTTTGTTTTCTGGAGTTGCCAGGTATCTAGATAAGCTAGGTAAACCTCATAAAACAGTACCTTTTAGCTTCTATAAGGTTAGGTCATGAATGATTTATATTTAGCACATTGTCTATATTTGATCATGTTGCTTTCTCTTTTATAGACATGCATGTATATATATACACACATACATACACACATATACATATGCAGCAATAAAACACACAGATGTATATCCTCAGCTTTCCCTCAGGAAAAATAACATAGTCATAGTCATCTCTTTACTTCTGTAAGAGATTTTACATCTTATGGAAGTGATCTTTACAGAACCACTATTTGCCATGTGACAGCAATGGTAGGACAACTGTTTCTTTTGCATCCTCAGTCTGAAGGTGTTAATGCCTTTTCAAATATCCACCTGTGCACATCAAAGGTTCAACAAAATAAATTCTTTCTGCACAAATAGTGGAAATTTAAAAGGAAATTTTAACAGTCTCAGCGGCATAACTCAAATTTACAGTATGCGTGAGAAAAACAGATTCAAAGTGTTGAGATTTTTAATTTCCAAAGCATTACTGTTTAATTTCCAAAGCATTTTGCTGTTACTGTTGTAAGAGATGAGATCTATACATCTAATTTTAGTTTTAAACATTCCAAAGAGAAATATGGTTCAGCTCACAATAGTAGTTTGGACCATAAAATAGGTAATATCTGGACGTTGAACCCAGATCTTGGTTCAGTTTTCCTGTGTGTATATCCAGTTCTTTTCTAGGGCTTTGGTGTAGGGCCATTTCTAATACATCAAAATATACATTTAGGAAAGTTTGAGAAAAGATGTTTAATTACTTAACAGCTTGCACTAGAAGCAAAATGAATGACTAAAATATATTTGTATATATGTGATAATATCAAGTGTTACAGACAGCAACCCTCTTTAATTTACTAGCTTTCACTTGTCTTGCCTCTTCCCTCTTGCCCTACTATAAAAATGGGAGCAGAGACAAAATTAAGGGTAAGAAGTCTGTGTAAAGCAAGTAGGACACATACTGCTTAAGCACTAGTATAAAATTCAGCATTTAAAAAGCTTGAATTCTTAAAAATTCATATCAGAATAGTGAGGAATATAGACCAAAATGTACTGGTTGAATAAAACACTGAGAGACAGCTAAGGCATTCTGAACTGACTTATTCTTAGGTCATAAAATCCACAAAAGACTACTGAACTGGCAATCAAAATATGCACTCTCTCCATCCTGATATGAGTTATTCCAATGCAGGTGTATGTTTATGTATAAGCTCAAATAAACCTATATCCATTAATGATTAATGTGGCCCAAGGCATGTTTATTTCCGTACTAACATCAATGATAATGAAACATATGGCATATCTAGAAGATTAATTATCTGGTAAGGTTAATGGCCACCACCTGTGACTCAAGTCACCTGCCACACCTAGCAGGTCATTTGTCTCAGAGAAATATTCCTCACCTCAATTATTAGTGCTCAAATAACTGCACTGCAGAAATAAAATTGATCTGTACTCAACAGGGATGCCCTTATTAGCCTCGTGGAGCAGTGCTGTCCATCAACAAATGTGCTGCCCCTAGTCCATAGAACAAAATATTCTGGACTGTAAAACTACAGAAACTAAAGGTTTTTACCCATTTTCCTCAGGGATCTATGAGCCACTACCATTGTTGCCTGCCTTTCAAGCATCCAGTCCTCCTTCAACCTCACACTTTGCTCTCTCTGTTTGTTGACAGGATTCCTGCTGCTCCAGTGAGGCTTTGTTATGATCCAGGACAAGAGAAAATATTCTGTTTTCAGAATACTTTGTGATACATAGAATATTCTGTATCACTGTAGGAATTCTTTTTTATTTAGCTGTCCTGGTTTGGCTCAAACCAGGCCAATTTTCCTTTCAGTGATTTTTACTTTCAGCTAAGTCTCTTCTAAGTAACTGCACTTTATGAAAGTAACTGCATGTTTTGCAGACAGTGTCTGCTTCTAGAACTGATAATGCTCGAAGTTTGTAGTTATCGCTGAGGCACCAGTAGGGATGTTCTGCAGAAAGGCTCTTGCTGTACTTAGTCTTAGAGAAACCAAGGTCACTGCTAAATTCCTCACTGCTTACGAGTGAAGAGACGAAGGGGGGTCACACCTGCAGGGAGGAGCGGACAGGGCAGGTGACCCAAAATTGACCAACGAAGGTATTCCATCCCATACACGTCATTCTCAGTATAAAGCGGGGGGATCACAAGGGTCTCGCCCCTTCGCCCCTTGCCTTCTCTTGCCCCTTCCGCCTTTCCCTTGCTGCTTCTGCTGTGTTTGGGTGTTTCTGCTGCTTTGGGCTGCTTCTGCGGCTTGAGCCTTTGGCCAGTGTCCAAGGAGGACTCTGTTTTCCTGCTGCCCCCGATCCCGAGCTGTGCATCCCTGAATCCAGCTCTTGACCGTCGCTGGGCCCAGCCTGGGCCATCCCGGAGCCTGCCCTGCAGTGCCGGTGGTGACGTTGCCGACATCAGGGGAGCTCGATCTTGGTTTTGTATATATATTTGTATATATTTGATTATTTCTATTATTACTATTATACTCTTTTTCATTATTATAGTTTATTAAAACTGTTTTAACTTTCCAACCCATAAGTCTCTCTCCCTTTTCCCTTTCCCTTCGGGTGTGGCGGGGAGGGTTAACAGAGAGCGTCTGCCTCAGGTTTAATAGCTGGCCCAGCTTTAAACCATGACATTAGCTTTATCTCGCTCGCTGATCCGGGACTCAAGTATTATCTACTCATCCTGTCCCTATGATTTCTCTTCTGCCCTCCCTAAAATACTTACCTTTCCTAGCCTTTATTCCCACAGTGCTGTGTTGAAATCTGTTCTTCATTCCCACCATGGTTGAGACTTTTCCCTAGATATCAAATGACAACTGTTTTTTGTAGTTTTTACTTATCTTCACACAAAGTAGATTTAAAACAATGAGCAATCAAAATAGTGGTATTTTATACTAAGCTTGCAAGGAAGTACAAGTGGCTACAAAAGATCCATGGCAGTAAATATGCAGATGCTTGTAAGAAATAAGCAAAGATTGCAGGACTTGATCCATAGTATCTTTTTCTGTGACATTATTGGGGCTGGGTAACATGAAGTGATTTAGAAATCTTACTCATTTTTGAGGGGTAAACAATTAGAGATATCAATAAAGAACACACAGTGTTTAAGTGGTTAAATCATGGGATACTCTCCCATCTTCTGGCAACCTAAAACTTATTAACTTGCTGAGCCAGCGACTGCATTTGGAACATCATTATTAGAAGCCATAGGATGACATTGCTTGAAGCTGCTTCTCTAAATGTATTTTGCCATTAGCCCTTTGGAGCTGTGACAGCAGCAAGATTCACCACCACAATCTGCGGGGAATGAGTACTGTAAAAAGCCACCTACATAGAGAACGGGATTTGTTTCATTCAACTTTATATTCTAAAATTGATATATCTAGGCTATCTCTGTAGTAGCCAGGCAGAAACAGATACCTCCAGGTAGTAATTTACACCATATGTTTTCACTACCTTTCCTCAGATGGGAAAAATCATGCATTGGAAGTAGTTATTTTCTCTTCATTGATTTTCAGGGTTTACTAAATAACAAGGCTCCCAACTTTAGACAACTAATTAGGTAAAATGACTTCCATGTGAACAGTCTCCACAGATCACCTTATACTGACTGCTTTTACTGTCTGCCTTCCTCAGTTGTGCAGTACAGAGCACTCAGAAATGGGGAATAATTTGGACCCCTTTGTATATGTAATTAATACTTTATATGGCAGATCATCTGGTATGCTATGCAATGGAACAGAACAGAATTATCAGAGATAATCCAGAGACACTGTGAGCAGCAGAATGGCAGTATATTATTGTACCAAATCCTGTATAATTAAAGAGTTTTATGGACCTAGAAAATCACTGACAGGAAAACTAACATGTGCTCAGTTATTTCCACAATGACTAATCCTAGTTTTTTGCTTCTGTTGATATTACTGTTATATTCTCCGAGTTTAGTTAAAAGACTACCAGAAGTGGCCACGGTAAAATCAAATTAATATCATGACATGCACCACCAATAAAAATATGACAAGACAGTAAAAAATAAAAGAGGCTCAAAACAATAAACTGTTAGCAATGGCTGCATTCCACTCAGCAAAAGCTGCATATGGCTGGACTGAAGTATACAGACCTAGCCTTGAGTGTCTGGCACTCCTCCTTTTACTAGGAGAGGAACAACTTCTGCTCCCCCATTCACCTTAACGTAACAGTTCTTAAATTAAGTGTCATGGTCCCAGCTGGGTTCATGGCAATTCCAGTTGAAGTTCAGCGGTACAGACAGAAATCCAACCATTTAAGGTGATATTTGGGGCCACCAACCCAATAGCTTAGAAAAGTCTAGAAACTGCTACTTTTATGGCATCTGTTAAAAAAAAAGCCATATAAAGAATTAAATGAGAACAGATAGTGAACACAAGGTAACTTTTTTGCGAGTTTCTCGATAGCAGAGGGATGCTTCAAGCAAATGAGAAGCACACATTTTATTTCAAGGACATATTTCAAGGCACAAAATACATACATAAAGGTGGGTGCACAAACACCAAATACATTCCGTAGAAAATGATAGAGCAATTTATGTTCTATTTACGGTCTAATCCTAGAATAACTGCAGTTGGGAGCAAAACTAGTATTTACTGCCAGGAGCACAGGTCAGAATTGTACAGGGTAACAGTTATTACACTGGCATTACTACTCTCAATGTGAGTGAAATAATACACATACGGACCTGCCAGATCTCTTGCACTGTAGTAGGAGTTAGGCCTGCCTAACATATCTATTGGTCAGTACCTACATCCAGTGCCCCAAACATGCAGAGTGATGTGATCTCATGCTGTGGGAAGCACATACATTACTTCCCTTCACCTAACGCTCCCAGTGCAGTCCAATACTTAGCAGGCAAGATAGACAGGATTTTGACATATTGTCACGGTTTTAAGCTGGGCTGGCGATTAAACCTGCAGCAGATGCTCTCTGTTAACCCTCCCCCCCCCCACCCGAAGGGAAAGGGAAAGGGAAAAGGGAGAGAGACTTACGGGTTGGAAAGTTAAAACAGTTTTAATAAACCTATAATAATGAAAAAGAGTATAATAATAATATTGGAATAATCTAATATATACAAATATATATACAAAACCAAGATCGAGCTCCCCCGATGTCGGCAACGTCACCACCGGCACTGCAGGGCAGGCTCCGGGAAGGCCGAGGCTGGGCCTAGCGACGGTCGAGAGCTGGATTCAGGGATGCACGGATCGGGATCGGGGGCAGCAGGAAAACAGTCGGAGTCCTCCTTGGACACCGGCCATAGCAGAAAGAGCAAGAAGCGTGAGACCCTCGTGATCCCCCCGCTTTATACCGAGAATGACGTGTATGGGATGGAATACCCTCGTTGGTCAATTTTGGGTCACCTGCCCTGTCTGCTTCCCCCTGCAGCTGCGACCCCCCTTCGGCTTTTCACTTCTAAGCAGTGAGGAATTCAGCAGTGACCTTGGTTTCTCTAAGAAAAAGTACAGCAAGAGCCTTACTGCACAACATCCCTACCGGTGCCTCAGCGATAACTACGAACTTCGAGCGTTATCAGTCCTGGAAGCAGACACTGTCTGCAAAACATGTAGTTAGTTTCAGAAAGTGCAGTTACTTAGAGGAGACTTAGCTGGAAGTAAAAATCACTGAAAGGAAAATCGGCCTGGTTTAGGCCAAACCAGGACATTCCACCCCTTATTCCATACCATTCACGTCATACTCAGATCACCACTAACTTTTCATTTTAAAATATATACAGATAACATTAGTTTATGATTCATTTCTATACAGAAAAAAAAAGTTCATCAAGTTCATTTAGTTCAGGATTGTGGGTTTCCATCTGGCTAGGAGTCTCCCAGGGTAGGAGAGATGGTATGAGCTTTGTCACAGTTCGTGCCCACGGGTTGCAGGTTAAAGATGTCAGTCTCGAGGAGGTTACTGGACGCCACTTGCAGCTAGCTCCGGTCTCATCACCACTGCTTCAACCTGAAAGACACTTATGAACACTGTTAGTATTACGCAGCAATTAACAGCATGCAGTTCAGAATTAAGTATTCTCACCCAAGATCAGATCACCTTCAGGGACACATCGGACTCCACCATCCTGCAGCATCACCCACCAAGTACATCCAGGTCCTTGAGCAAAAGCAATCCCATGAATGGGTTTACCTTTGCCCGTAGCAGGAAGAACCCAGACAGTTTTTCCCAACAGATTCCTTTCATGCACCACAGGGACTTTATCCCCTTCTACTGTATGTAAAAGGTCTGACTGAGCAGGGCCAGCTCGGTTGATAGATCCTCTGGTGTTAACTAGCCAGGTAGCTTGTGCCAAATGCTTATCCCAGTTTTTAAAGGTTCCACCTCCCATTGCTTTTAGGGTAGTTTTTAACAGCCCATTATACCGTTCAATTTTCCCAGAGGCTGGTGCATGATAGGGGATGTGATATACCCATTCGATGCCATGATCTTTGGCCCAGTTGTCTATGAGACTGTTTTTGAAATGAGTACCATTGTCCGACTCAGTTCTCTCTGGTGTGCCATGTCGCCACAAGATTTGCTTTTCGAGGCCCAGGATAGTGTTCCGGGCAGTGGCATGGGGCACAGAGTATGTTTCCAGCCATCCAGTGGTCGCCTCCACCATGGTAAGTACATAACGTTTACCCTGGCGGGTCTGAGGGAGTGTGATGTAGTCAATTTGCCAGGCCTCCCCATATTTATATTTCAACCACCGCCCCCCATACCACAAAGGTTTTAACCATTTGGCTTGCTTAATTGCGGCGCATGTTTCACAATCATGGATAACCTGTGCAATAGAGTCCATAGTTAAGTCCACCCCTCGGTCACGAGCCCATCTGTATGTTGCATCTCTCCCTTGATGACCTGAAGTGTCATGAGCCCACCGAGCTAAAAATAGTTCACCTTTATGTTCCCAGTCCAAATCTATTTGGAACACTTTAGCAGCTTGATCTGCTTGTTGGTTGTTTCGATGTTCCTCAGTTGCCCGACTTTTAGGTACGTGAGCATCTACATGACGTACCTTCATGACTAGTTTCTCTAGCCGAGTAGCAATATCTTGCCACAGTTCAGCAGCCCAAATAGGTTTACCTTTACGCTGCCAGTTGCTTCGCTTCCACTGCTTTAACCACCCCCACAAGGCATTTGCCACCATCCATGAGTCAGTATAAAGATACAGCCCTGGCCACTTTTCTCGTTCAGCAATGTCTAAAGCCAGCTGGATGGCTTTTACCTCTGCAAATTGACTTGATTCACCTTGTCCTTCTGTGGCTTCTGTGACTCGTCGTATAGGACTCCATACAGCAGCTTTCCACTTCCGATGCTTTCCTACAAGACGGCAGGATCCATCGGTGAACAGGGCATACTGCTTCTCATCCTCTGGTAGTTCATTATATGGTGGGGCTTCTTCAGCACGTGTCACCTCCTTTTCTGGTGGCATTCCGAAGTCTTTGCCTTCTGGCCAGTCCATGATCACTTCTAAGATTCCTGGGCGATTAGGGTTTCCTATTCGAGCCCTCTGTGTAATTAATGCAATCCATTTACTCCATGTAGCATCAGTTGCATGATGGGTAGTGGGAACCTTACCCTTGAACATCCAGCCTAGTACTGGTAATCGAGGTGCCAGGAGAAGTTGTGCCTCAGTACCAATTACCTCTGAAGCAGCTCTAACTCCTTCATATGCTGCCAGTATCTCTTTTTCAGTTGGAGTGTAATTGGCCTCGGAGCCCTTGTATCCTCGACTCCAAAATCCTAGGGGTCGACCTCGAGTCTCCCCTGGTACTTTCTGCCAGAGGCTCCAGGTAGGACCATTGTCCCCAGCTGAGGTGTAGAGCACATTTTTAACATCTTGTCCCGTACGGACTGGTCCAAGGGCTACTGCATGCACAACCTCTTGTTTAATCTGTTCAAAAGCCTGTCGTTGTTCAGGGCCCCACTGAAAATCATTCTTCTTTCTGGTCACTTGATAAAGAGGGCGTACAATCTGGATGTAATCTGGAATATGCATTCTCCAGAAACCCACAACACCTAAGAAGGCTTGTGTTTCCTTTTTGTTAGTTGGTGGGGACATAGCTGTTATTTTGTTGATCACCTCTATCGGGATCTGGCAACGCCCATCTTGCCATTTAATCCCTAAAAACTGGATCTCCCGGGCAGGTCCCTTGACCTTGCCTCTTTTTATGGCAAAACCAGCTTTCAGAAGAATTTGGATTATTTTCTCCCCTTTGTCAAAAACTTCTGCTGCTGTATCACCCCATACAATGATGTCATCAATGTATTGCAAATGTTCTGGAGCTCCACCCTTTTCTAGTGCAGTCTGGATCAGTCCATGGCAAATAGTAGGACTGTGTTTCCACCCCCTGGGGCAGTCGATTCCAGGTATACTGGATACCTCTCCAGGTAAAAGCAAACTGTGGCCTGCACTTTGGTGCCAAAGGAATAGAGAAAAACGCATTAGCAATGTCTATGGTGGCGTACCACTTGGCTGCCTTTGACTCCAGTTCGTATTGAAGTTCTAGCATGTCTGGCACGGCAGCACTCAGCGGTGGCGTAACTTCATTTAGGCCACGATAGTCCACAGTTAATCTCCATTCTCCATCAGACTTTCGCACTGGCCATATAGGACTATTAAAGGGTGAGCGAGTCTTACTAATCACTCCTTGACTTTCTAATTGTCTAATCAGTTTATGAATGGGGATCAGGGAGTCTCGATTGGTGCGATATTGTCGTCGGTGCACCGTGGTAGTAGCAATTGGTACCTGTTGTTCTTCAACCTTCAGCAGCCCCACAACAGAAGGATCCTCTGAGAGGCCAGGCAAGGTAGACAGCTGTTTAATGTCCTCAGTCTCTACAGCTGCTACACCAAAGGCCCATCTATACCCTTTTGGGTCCTTAAAATACCCTCTCTTGAGGTAGTCTATGCCAAGGATGCACGGAGCATCTGGGCCAGTCACAATGGGGTGCTTTTTCCATTCATTTTTAGTTAGGCTCACTTCGGCCTCCAATACAGGTAACACTTGAGATCCTCCTGTTACTCCTGAAATACTGATAGGTTCTGCCCCTTTATGATCCGATGGCATTAGGGTGCACTGTGCACCAGTGTCTACCAAGGCTCGATACCTTTGTGGTTTTGATGTGCCAGCCCATCGAATCCACACAGTCCAATAAACTCTGTTGTCCCTCTCCTCCATCTGGCTGGAGGCAGGGCCCCCCTAATTAAGAAATGGATTCGTGCTGCTCACAGGGACTGGACCTTCATTTCTCCTATTCACACTTGGGAAAAAGGAATTTGAGGCCCATCTACCCTGACTGGGGTCCTGCTCACTGGTAACTGGAGCAGCCATCCTTCTAGAAAAATTCTCTCTGGTATTTCTGTTAGCTTGCAACTCACGTACTCATGCCTGTAGGGTACTGGTAGGTTGTCCATGCCATCTGTTCATGTCTTCCCCATAACCACGCAGGGCAAACCACAGGATACCTCGTGATGTGTTCCGTTTCCTTTGAGCTGGTCCTGTAGGAGGCCGTTTTCTCCTAACAGCTGCAACGCGGGCCTGTGTAGGTAGAGAGTCAAGTTTATTCTCTATCCTGGACAATTTGTCTGACAGTTGTTTAAATGAGTCCTTGTTCTCCTTAGTCAGTTTTTCCACAGCTGAGATGCGGGTCTGAAGTGGGGAAGAAATACAATCTTCATACTGTCGCATACAGTTAGCCATTTCACCCACAGTAGAACGTGCCATAGCATCTTCTCCCCAGACTAATATTGACAATGTATGGGTATATGTCGGTGGAGCATTCTTCACAACCTTCCGGAACATGGATCGGTTGCATTCCACTTCATCAGGATCTACAGGATCTACAATTTCCCGTGGGTGTCTATAAATGATCTCTTGCACAGCTAGTTCTCTAAGGTAGTTAATACCTTTTTCTATAGTGGTCCATTTGCTCAGGTGGCTCATAACATCATCTTTATAGGGATACCTGCTCTTTACAGCTGACAAGAGTCACCTCCAGAGACTGATAGTGTTTGACTTTCTTGCGAGTGCCTTATCAATACCACCATCTCTGGACAGGGATCCCAACTGTCTGGCTTCTCTACCGTCTAATTGCATGCTATCTGCCCCATTATCCCAGCATCGGAGCAACCAGGTAATAATAGGCTCACCGTCATAACGGCTGAAGTCTTTCCTTATATTTCTCAGGTCCTTCAGGGATAAGGAGTGGTAGGTTATCTCTACATCCGAGTCCTCCTCCTGTGATAGTTCTGCTTTAGAAGGACCTTTGTTCTGTGATGGGTCTGCTTTAAAATGACGATCAAGGGAACCCCCATCTGTGTCAGGCCCTGACTCTGCCTGAGAAGGGCCCTCACCTGGGTCACGTGATGGCTCTGCCTTAGAAGGCTCTGAGTCATCATCCTCCTCTTCATGAGCTGATTTCTTTTGGTATTTCTTCCTGGTTACAGGAGCAATTGGTACAGATTCATTAGATGCTGGGGTCTGAGTAGATGCAGTGGCTGTCGTGGGAGTGCTGAGACTCGTTAGAGTCTGAGTAGCTGCAGTGGCCATCTTGGGGGTGTAGCAGCTGCGGTGCGAGCTGTAGCGGCAGCACATGCTGTAGGATCTGAGGTGGCTGCATAACACCTACACCTGTCCCTACACCGATATTTAATCTTATCCCACATCAGAAACACATTCAGGACAACCGAAAATAAAAACATGCCACCTAGACAGCACCATCCGAATTTCACAAAATCTAGAGGAATCAGCTTGGCAGAAAAGGAGAAGGTACTATTTCCCGAAGTAAAATTGGAAGTGTAATCATTAACACAATCAGCTAAAGGACGCCCGGAGTCCGCAGATAAAATCGCTGCTACCGCGGTCAGAATAGTAACAGCCCAGTTTATCACGACATAAATCAGTATGAAACGCCATAACAAAACAATGCACATTGACCAGTGCCCAGCAGTGATAAACTGCACATAAACAGTAACAAACAGTGCACACGGCAAGTAAGGTATCATTACACTTAACTCTGTAAAAGGCTTTATAAAGAGATGAGATAACACAGAGTTCAAAAATGACATTACCATCTTTGCTATCTGTTTTAATTTCAACCCCACGTAAATCTCAAAGGAAGAAATCTGATACTCTCTCAGCTGAGCTCTCCGTGTCTCCTCCCGCCGGAGCCGGGATTCGACTTATCAGAGGAACCTGTTGGAGCTTCTCTCGAGCCCCACGCTGGGCGCCAATAAATCTGTCATGGTTTTAAGCTGGGCTGGCGATTAAACCTGCAGCAGATGCTCTCTGTTAACCCTCCCCCCCCCCACCCGAAGGGAAAGGGAAAGGGAAAAGGGAGAGAGACTTACGGGTTGGAAAGTTAAAACAGTTTTAATAAACCTATAATAATGAAAAAGAGTATAATAATAATATTGGAATAATCTAATATATACAAATATATATACAAAACCAAGATCGAGCTCCCCCGATGTCGGCAACGTCACCACCGGCACTGCAGGGCAGGCTCCGGGAAGGCCGAGGCTGGGCCTAGCAACGGTCGAGAGCTGGATTCAGGGATGCACAGATCGGGATCGGGGGCAGCAGGAAAACAGTCGGAGTCCTCCTTGGACACCGGCCATAGCAGAAAGAGCAAGAAGCGCGAGACCCTCGTGATCCCCCTGCTTTATACCGAGAATGACGTGTATGGGATGGAATACCCTCGTTGGTCAATTTTGGGTCACCTGCCCTGTCTGCTTCCCCCTGCAGCTGCGACCCCCCTTCGGCTTTTCACTTGTAAGCAGTGAGGAATTCAGCAGTGACCTTGGTTTCTCTAAGAAAAAGTACAGCAAGAGCCTTACTGCACAACATCCCTACCGGTGCCTCAGCGATAACTACAAACTTCGAGCGTTATCAGTCCTGGAAGCAGACACTGTCTGCAAAACATGTAGTTAGTTTCAGAAAGTGCAGTTACTTAGAGGAGACTTAGCTGAAAGTAAAAATCACTGAAAGGAAAATCGGCCTGGTTTAGGCCAAACCAGGACACATATACACTGAGAAACCCAGCAACAAAGTCATCCAGCTGTGCTGGGCACTATGTGACTTAAAGTACACAGGACTGAGATTTAGGTCAGCCTACACAGATCTCAAATTATCAGAACACATCCTGGTGGACTGGGGCCGTTGGTGATTCTAACTCAAGGCCATAATGTAAGTTGGAAATTTTAGTACCACAGTGTATCACTTGTAGACCTAATACAAGAAGGTCTGATTATATGGGTTTGAAATCCCAGATTTCTTCAAATACATATACATTTCAAGGCCTATGCACAATATTGTTCTAATAGCAAGTTAAGAAGAAAACATAAAGAGCTTTGGTTTGATATCTCTTAGCCATCACTGAGTTACACAGACTGGAAAACTGTGGGCAACTGAAATGTTTACTTTTGAAAAATCTACTAATATTTACAAAGGCTTTTCCTAGCACAGCCACAAAAATTAATCCAAGAATCCTGCAGCACTAAAACTCCAAACCATAAGAGCATGAATCTATGGTAGATCATGGTAATATGCTTTATACTAAAATCTGAAATGCACAACATAAAATGTTCCTCATTCTCTCAAGTTCATTAGAGTCTGAATTTTCAGATCATTTCAGCTCATTAGAAATGTTTTCACACATATTTGTTATAGTATAAAGGTTTCTTTATCTGATTTACTGTTACTATGAACCACTTAAATAATGTTGTGTCTAAAGCCTGGACAAAAACAAAGCATATTATGATATGTGTACACACACACACACACAGAGGTTATCTTGGAAAGCCAAAGCTGCCCCATTTGATAGCCAGAGTGGATAAAACAGAGGTAGAATTTGTCATGTCTTGCTCTTCAATGCAAATCTTTTATATGTCTTATATGTCTTAAGTTTTCATGATGACATGAAACAAATAGCTGATAATTACTTACCAATATGGTTTACATGCATCTTTAAAAAAAAAAAAAAAAATCATGCCTGAACTGTTGCTTTTTTCCAGGCTTAGGTGTGCTACTTCTAGGGCCTGTACCTTATGTCACAAAAATAACAGTCTTATAACATATGTAACATGACA
Source organism: Nyctibius grandis (assembly GCF_013368605.1). Taxonomy (NCBI): domain Eukaryota; kingdom Metazoa; phylum Chordata; class Aves; order Nyctibiiformes; family Nyctibiidae; genus Nyctibius; species Nyctibius grandis. The sequence goes on along the minus strand of NC_090695.1, from coordinate 52,982,163 downwards.
GTAAACACTGCAAGACTATTTTGAAAAACACATCAGAAACAGAAAAATGCCCACATGTGTTTGTACATCACTGGTAGCAAATATATCATAAAAATCAGTGTCACACTGAAGACATTTGGGAACACACAAAGGATCTATCAGCACCGGAGATAATTTGTCTGGTTATACTCCTCCTTTTGCAACTTGAGTAAAAGAGACTGGTTTTATCTGGAAGCAGTACGCAGTATGAAGGCATATTAAAAAGTAGCTGGACCCAGTTTTGCATTAGGCACCCATCTGTCTTGGGAGAGATGCACTTCATCCAGAGCCACTTTGCAATTCTGATGGTATCTTCTACTAGGTTAAACCTAAATCCCTTTGCAGGTGCCAGCACAAGGAATTCTGTTTTGAGAGCTCATGTGAACTTGAAGTTGTATAGATGTCTACAAAATAAATGCTATTTACTTGATCTATTATTGATTATGGAGTGCCTAGAGACTCTCCCCAAGAAGGAAATCCATTATAGTGCACTAGAATGCACTAGCATCGAGTATAAACACTATTAACTCAAAAGGTATTCTGGGCTGACAATGTATTTTCTGAAGCAAAGGAAGCCAGAGGAAAAAACTCTGTAACAACATACTCTAGTTCAAAGTGAAGCACTGTGGAAGAAATACTGTAAAGATCAGCACTGGATTGCAGGACGGCTGGTCTAAACATTTCCCTATCATTATCAATGTTGCAAAATTATCTACCATAACTTCTCTCCATGTAAATAGTAAGTAAGTTAGGTGTTAAGAAGGTTGAAAAGTACAAAGCACATGATAGCTTTTTGTTTATGTAATGGCTATTTCTCAGGTAACCTGAAGGTACCACTGGATCAGATTCAAGTAAATGTATAAACATCACACATGGAGGTGTATCAAAATGACTAACCCCATCAGCCTTCGGGAAAAGATAAAATGGTAAATGAAGAAGTTCACAACTACAAAAAAAAAGAATTCTTCTGAAAGCTGCTTCAATTTAACTTATGAGAGACATGAATAATACATTATCATTTATATTTACATACTGTCCTCTTACAGTAAATGAGGAAAAAGTGATGGACTAGAATATTTCTTCAAACAAAACATTTTCCTTTGCAGGATTCATTTTCAAACCATTAGAAATATTATACAGTTCAACTGTACATCCAATATTGAAATGGGGAATTTATCATCAGCAATCCAAATGGTTAATTATGCACAGAAATACATGCTTGACAACCACAGCCACAGTACCTACATTTTGGAATATAGCTTGGATATTTGATTCATTTGAATCAATCATTGTCTGCCCCTCTTCACCTCACACATCAGAATTCATCTTTAAATCAGCCCTGGTTTTGCTGTAATTCATACAGAAACTGGAACACTTTGTAAACTTCATTTCTACATTTCCATTTTCATGCTGTAGCTGTGTTCCTTTTGGTATGCCTTTCAAACTTTATATCACAGATAAAATAGAAAGATTCCTATGCCTGAGTAAACTGTATTTACTAACAGCATACAATATGCATGGTCTATCTATGTACACGCTGGTAACATTCCCACTATTTTAGAAGCATTTTAAAAAAAACACACAAGAGCTCACAGATATTTTTAAAGAAAAAATACCATATATTTATGCTTTTCAATAAGCTAAGCTAATCTTGCACACCAGAAAGGGCAATCTTTTACTTGATTTCTCTTTACTTCCAAATCCAATTCAAAATTGTGCTTATGGTTGTCAATACACTATGAACTTTGGTGTCAATGCTATGGTTTACTGACTGAGTTTCACAAGTCGTCTCTTCTTTCGCATTTTTTCTGTCCTGTCAGACTCTTTACTTTTGTCTTTATGTTGATCTCTTGCACTTTCAGATCCCTTGGGAATTAGACAGCCAAAAAGTTTTAAAAAAAAAGCTTTTCCCTTGTCAACAGAGCACAACTGACATAAGAATAACTAGAAGGCAATAATACACAGCATCTTATGACAACAGCTTATACAGCATAGTTTTTCATGAGCTAAATGTTCCTGACAGCGCAATTTGATAATGCTTAAACCAGTTATCATTGGGAGTTTCTATCTCAATTTGAACTACTGACTTGACCATATAGCAAATATGCTACAGTCAGAATGGTGTCACTGACTTCATAATTAATAAACCCTTAATAATGACAAACATTTTTCAGGATATGAAGAAAGGGGATCCAAGTTATCTGAATAATGACCCAAGAAAGCAAATCTTGCTGTCATTGAAGGTCGAGGCAAACCAACTCCAGCGGCTAGCCAGACTGAGGTTGCAACTGAAATATTTGAACTCGTTGAAGAGAAAAAGCTGACATACCAAGAGAGGGAGAGCCAAAAAGGCTTTTTCAAAAGACCATATAAAATACCCAAAGAAGGGTTTCACACTGGGCATTAGACTAGAGCATAAGTTGCAAATTAGATGTAGGAAAACTATGTAGGAAAAATAAAGCAGAAATTTAAAAATATATATTCTAATTATTTTAATTGTCCTTTTAACTTCACGTTTTGTTTGTGCACAAATATTGTGGGCGGTTTTGGCTCTCTGAAAGTATTAAGCATCATTTTTGCCCAGATATTTCACCAAGTTTTTAGTGTATAGTAGTAATTCTGTACTTTTAAAAGGTCTTTAACGATTCAAGTCTGTCATAGACTCCTTTGGCACTGTTTTTCTCATTCTGAAAGATGGCACACATAAAAATAGTCATTACTATCATGACCCACAAAGCTTATGTCTTCTAACATTTGTAACTATTCCTTATCACTGGAAACACCTGTTAGATATTTCAGCTAAGTAGATTTCTATTGATCTTGTTCTTAATGATGGCTTCTTTACAAGCCAGCTGACTTAGATGACTGCATCAATAATTTGACCTCAAGAGGAAGTAATTTGGAAACTGCTTGTGACCTGTTGCATGGGTAAAACAAAAAAGTGCTTTCAGTTAGCCTTTTGAAGACCATGGAGGTACTGGCTGCTATCCATCAGTGCTTAAAACTGTACCTGAATGTTTGTCAGTTGAAGAATACCCCATGTGGAAACTCGATGAAAGGTAATTTGCGATGCCCTATATATATACCTAGTCAAATTAATTAGGACATATGTTCATGTAATTTCAGATATTTTCAATAGTGCCTATTTCTAGGATAGTGTGAAGGCCAGATAAGACTTAGAAGAAGAGACCTGATACTTGCAATCTATAGCGCAAGGTTACTTTTTTAAGCACACAAAATGTTTGTTTATTTAATCTGGGAGTTTCAAGTAGGCAGTAGAATTTGGGATTTGTACAGCTGAATAGCAATCATTGTTGCTGGTCTTGCCAGGGCTATCATTTGCCAAAGTAAATCAAAAATTGTTAGCAGAAGGACAGAAACTATGTAACAGAGGTAGACAGAGATTCTCAATCACCACTAATGATCTCCTGTTGAAAAAAAACGGACTGTGAAAAATATGATTATCTAATTCTTGATGTGAAACTGGGAATGACCAAACTTGAAACCTGCTTGAGACTTCAAGCAGCATGCATAATCAGGTAAGCCTCTTTGTGTCTGGACACCAAATGCTTATTAGCATGTAGATGCCTAAATCTTTCCTGAATACAAATGTGAAGAGCCTAACAATTTTAGTGCATGATTTATTACTGTGTACATTATTTTGAGTTGTGATTCAAAATTAGTTTGTAATTAAAATCAAAATGCACACGATATCTGTACCAATTAGTTATCTGTATATTCTGTGCTAAGTAGTTATCTGTACATCCAGAAGTTGTGGATGCCCCCTCCCTGGAATTGTTCAAGGCCAGGCTGGATGGGGCTTTAAGAAACCTCATCTAGTGGAAGACGTCCCTGCCCATGGCAGGGATGTTGTACTAGATGATATTTGATGAAAGGGATGAAAGGTCCCTTTCCACCCAAACCATCCTGTGATTCTCTGATTCTATGATGATTTATCTGCTTTAGAAATAATGTGCTGTAGAATTGTGATATAATTTAAAAAGGTATTTCATTTAAAAAGTGATGAATGCAATGGAATAATGCAAATAATACCACTATCTTGAACATTTTTGACAGTTTTTTTCCCTCACTTACTGTAGAAGCATCTAGAATTCAAGTCATCTCTAAAAACCATGTACTGTACTGCAACAGTCCAAATGCCCTGAGAGTGGCCATTAAAGGTTAGGAAAAAAGCATAGACACTGTCAATCACTCAGTGAGATCTCTTGCAGTACACTCTTGCAGTTTCTCACAGTCTTTACCTTTGGGACTCATCCAAGACTATCATTTTTTACCTCATCTAGGATGTCAGCACCTCACTATCCCTCAACAGTAAGTACCAGAGCTGAACCATTGCTTATACTAAATGTACTTCTTTAGTTCATTTAAACCAGCTATCTCATAGCTTTATCTGATGACATACTTCTTGTACTGGGAAGAGAAAATAATTTTTCCCTTTTAACCACTCCCATTCTTTTCATCATCTGTCAAACTCTATCATTTTCCCCTCACAACCATATTTTCCAGACTACATTCTTAGTCCATACAATCTCTCCTTGTTACAGAAGCCTAACCACTCTTCCCTGTTGCTCTTCTTGTATCTTTTCAAATTCTAACATATCTTTTGGAGGTAAGGAGAGGAGAGAAGGGAATATAGATCTCCATATAGTACTTTAACTATAAGATGCACCAGGTACTTGCATAGTAACAGAGTTTTCTGGTTTGTTCTCTATTCCTTTTCGAATAATTTTTACCATTACTTTTGTTTTTTGATCTCTGCTCAGCTGACTTTTGCATAGAACTTCCTGTGATAATGCCAAAATCTCTTATTCCTGAGTGATAAAATCACCCAGGTCAATATTAACTTGTCTCCCCACATTCTTCACAAATTTTCATGCAGGCTAATACTAATGATCCTCCACAAATGGCAATCTTTAGTTAGAAAGTTTTTACAAGAATCTTAGCATAAGCACTAGCAGGTTTTAGTTTGCACCCATTCCAGTTGTGAAGTATACAATATACCAATGGCTTGCTGCGATTACAAGGCAATCTACACACTGTAGATTGGAGGGCTGGAGATCTAGACAATAGACCAAGAATAAAGGCTCCCGTTCCTTTGACATGAGCAAATTCAAAGAAATACATCCACTATTTAAACATCCATGTTAATCCTTCTTCCTACACGCATATACACACACGCATACTTACAAATCCAAGTAATACATGGCTGGGAGAACAAGGATGCATAAATTAAACCATTTATTAATCATTTATATAGACTCTAAATATCTGAAAAATACTGTCTTGTCATGTTGCTTGTAGTGGCATTGCATTTCATTGTAGTCCATAAGAAAGTAGATTCATATGCATTGAAACTAATGAATTTTCATTTCCTATAGCATATGGCCCATGGAGGATCAGTTCAGGTGGCTAAAGAACAACAGGTCTCAACCAACACTCTTCCTATTGTCGGAGCTTTGGTAAAACTTATTCCCACCTAGATTTCTTCAGTTGCCCTCAGATGCAAGATCCAAAGTCCCTTTTTATTTCCATTAAAGTACCTGCATGGTCTTCTCCTCTACCTAGCTTTCATGAAACTTTTACAAAATTAGTATTTTGAGACTTGTATGTTCCTGATGGATACACTTGAAATTCACCACCAGATTATGAAATAATTCAAACACTTGGACACAATGTCCCAAACAAGCTTATTTTTATGAAGTGTTTACAGTTTCCTCGGGAGTTAGATGGGTTAGAGTTTTGTTTATCTCCTATATGCTGCAGTATTTGAATGGGGACACAAGAACATTTTTGTTACCAGGAGGTCGCTAGCTAAGTGCTTACAAAAGCTGCAACAGAAATTATTTTCCCAGCCTAGCAGAAACAAAAGACCTCAAACTTTTAAATATATGACCTAAGGGGACAATCCTTATCCCAACAAACCGTATCATGCATCTCCACGTAACTGGGGTAGAGATCTATTTTTTGACTGTGCACACTTTTACTAAGATTGAGCACTTGAACAAGCCTGAAGCATGTCACAGCTGAAGGCTGGTGTGCAAAACAGCTATTGAGAGGAAAAAAACCTGGACAAGTCTGGGAACTGAGCAAGTCACCTTTGCTCTCTGTCAGAGAATTCAAAAGAATGGGCAGTTGTCACAATACAACAGTGAAGGAACTATAAGGTCCCTAAAATGGGAGGAAAGTGGCACACGCACACACACACCCGCCCCGCCCCGATGAGAAGAGGTAAGAACAGATGCTGGTTTCTGAGCAATGCTTTCTATCACTATCTGAAGTATGTTTTCCTGGAAGCTTAGAGACAAACACCCCCAGGTATAGGACAGTTGCCTACAGTGGCACATATGGCCTCTATACTGTCAGAGCAGCCAACTACAGCAGAGCTAGCAGCAGACTATGTGCCACAGACACATACAGGCACTCCTGCCATTAACACAAGCGAGACAACAAAACTATGCAGCCAGAACTGTGTGCCTAGAGAGCTCTTAGAACAAGATGAACACTAGGAGGGTAGATCTGAGGGCATTTTTTCCTTTGTACACCGTTCTTTCCCACCAAATATTCCCCAAACTCTAATCAGGATCTCACAACCTCTATTATTATTACAGCAGTGTGAAAATTTTGGGTCAGTACTATTTTCTGCTGAGAAATGTATGTACAGAGCAACCAAAACTTTGTTTTCAGACTGAAATGAAAACATCCTGAAATCAAAACATTTTGACTTTTAAAGCAATGGTTCATTTTGAATCTTTACTTCAGAAGAGATATACCCACAGTCCTACAGTGGAATGAAACATTGAACAGAAAAAGAAGGATCTTTACCTTTTCCTTGTTTTTAAACAAAGTATGTTATTTGGGTCAATTCAATACATCTCAATTGACTTTTCTACTCCTTGTGGACAAAAAAAAAAAAAAGGAAGTAGGAACAAATTTTACTTTGGTTGCATTCCTAAACTTCCTTTTCCCCTTTTATTAAATGACTGTCACAATTTCTTTTCCTCTTTGATCGGCATCTACCTATTTGTTTCTGAACACAGCATCACAGCAACATTGCAGTTTTCTTTATGCAGTGTAAAGCCATATCTAAGCAGTATCAATACAGACATACCAAGGATAGTCTTGAATTAGCAAGTTCAAGTGTTGCCAGTGATATTGAACTTAGTATGGGCTACCTGCCTAGCTGTCTGCACAAGAAACCAGCTAAGGGATTTGTTCTGTTTCAAGCTCTACGATCTCACATGCTGCGAGTAACCAAAGTAGCTGAAAACTGGCTGGGCTGTGGCCATCAGACCACTTGTTTTGTTATGCTGTTGAATTCTGAAGATGGTTTTATTTTTGCCAGGTCTGACAGTAGTTTTTAGTGGCAGGCGTTTGAAAGGGAACTTTGTTTAGCGACTTTCAGTAATAGCCTGAGGCTACAGAAATGCAGCTTTCTCTGTATCTTGAAAGTCACTATCTTCTTTTTACTTTGTCATCCTTCTAGTTGTAAAAGCAATACCTTACATTCTGGTTTGGTTTAGTAAGCTCTTCTTTCGTCCTTCCTTTTAAGCAATGGTTGCGCCATTAGAATTCAAATCAGCCTTCAGAGTACCAGTGTTGCATCTAGCAACAGATAGACTTGTTCAGTGCACACAGTTTTCACTTGTGTGTCTAATGTATCAGTCGTTTGTTCTAGCTAAGTGCCACCAATATCAAAAGTTTTCTTGTTCAGTTTTTGTTTTCTGAAAACAAGGGTTTCTGTTCACTTTAGGAGTGATGCTGTTTCATTTTGCACCAAGTACTCACCTTGGACTTCGCAAACTCTTTGTTTTATGATGTTTGGCATAATGTTTTTGAAGCCTTTTTTGGCTGGTAAAGTCCTTATGCCTTCTGCACAGATACTATCCTTTTCCTGCTTTTCATTGGTTCTGCATATGTCTCACCATTTTTGGTAATGTTCAAACAGGCTTCAGTATTCAAATTTTGTCTTAATTTGTAACTGATGACAAGTTTGTTTAGATTTCTTTTTGTGAAGTGTAATAGCCTGCCATTTATAATTAAGGACCTAAAGAAACATGGCTTGTTTAACACAAGATTACTTTTGAATAAGCTAGTTTGTGCTTCCTGGAATGGAAGAAAAATTCTAGAATTGTAGCATCTTCAGGTCAGCTGCTACACATCCAGATTATGGCAACATATACCATTGGCTTCAATTATTTTGTTTTCCATTTTCATCCAGACTTCTTAAAATTTTTGAATTTTCTTATTTTCCTGTTGTGATCTGAAGACAACCCAGTTGCTAACACTCCTCTCTTTATGTCAGTTGGCTTGTGTAGAGAGCTGGTATGGTGATACAGTTAGTGTTTTGCTTTCAGCTTTTGTTTGTTTTGTAACATGTTTAGTTTCCAGTTTTACATACCTCAGATGGTAACTCACTTCTGACGACAATTCTGTATCTGTGCCTAAACAGAGAGCCAAGACAGTGTAATATTCAGACCTACTCTTCCACACATACTGTTCTCTATCATCAAACACTTATTGAAAGCAGCATTCTCTAAGTCTGTACACATAATCATAAAGTAGTATCCTGTTGGGAAACTGCTTATCGTAGCAGCAGCAGGTACAGCACTACTGAACTGCACGTAATGGTAAAAAGCAATTGCATGGTGGGCTACAGAAGTTAAAAAAAATAAGGCAGGTGATACTACACTGGGCATGGTCACAAGTGTGCACAGGGATTAGAATATGCATCTCTGACATTATTTATACAACTGAAAAATAACCAAAGTGTAAAAAATGTGACTTTACGGAAGGAAAAAAAAAAACACAGTGACACTGAAGCAAATCTTTCTCTGTCGTTTTATATCCCATCATTAAATCATAAGCTCATTTGACTAATGCTTAGAACAAGATGGGGAAACACAAGAGGAAAATATATGAGAAATCTTATTGTCAGTGTTATAATAGCTGACATTAAACTCCTGAAAGAGCAGGAATCTTAATCAAATTAAGATACAGTAGGTAATAGGCAGTAATGCGTCACTTCTCCTGCAGTTATTTTCTCTTTCATCCAGTGCTATGATACGCATTTGAATACTAGGTCAAAGTACCCAAAGAGTTACTTTTTACGATTATTTTTCACAATTATTTTTCAGCTTTGATAGTAGTACTTCCTACTTTTTACAGATCTCTTCTGCAAAAGCAGTTTTTACAAATTACTGTTAGTTTCTTTTCAAAACATTGAGTCTGTCATCTCTCCAAAATAATTAAGATGTCCCACTCCAGTCCTCACAGATACCAACAGGCAGCTGTTGAGCACATGTCCATCGATGAGATATTTTTATCTGCTAATACATGGTCAAAACACACCCTTTTAGCATGTAATATCTAGGCAGATTTCTGCTTTCCCTCAGTACACTTCTCTGGTTTCTGATGAGCAGTTTGGGCTGCACCTTCTGCTCAGCTGCTGTCCTGAGCTGCAGAAGGTGCTTGGCCTTCTCAGTCAGGTGGAATCTTTCTCACTTCTCCGTATTTTGGTAACAAAGTCTATGGCCCAAAAAGCAAGAAGAGGAAGAGTTTGGTATTAACAACAATGAGCTCAGAGTTTTAAATGTAATCAGCAGGCAAGTGATGGGAAAACACAATTACTCTCAGTTGACTGTTCCACCCAAACCACCCATTGCCTAAAGATTTTAATAGCTCTTAAAGGGTGAGGGAAAAGGACAAAAGCAATCATGAAATGTGCTTCAAAAACCCAAAACCGAGGATATCAGATACCATCACAGCGAGGATCAGTGTAGACCAGGTAGGCACATGCATTTGACAGAGATTTATGTATTTACCAGGAGTGCCCAGAGCTTCCCAGAGGCTGATGATCAGCTCTTGTTTAGCAGCAGGGCTGAACAAACTGGAAAAAAAAAAAAAAAAAAAAGCCCACACCATTCCTAAGCAAGCATATCTACCAATAGACTGGGCATAAGGCATCCTAGAAGAGCCCGTTCCTGCTAAGCTAACAACCCAATGACAAGACGATCACTAGGAAATTACAAATTACTTTGCTATTTTAACTGCTACTTAAAGCACCAGTGACAAGGTTTCATTTTAGACACCAATAACAATATTCAGCAGTTCTGGCATATTGCACTATCAGACACTAGATCTGAGAAATATTCTCTATCTTTTCCCCAGTTAGGAGTCAAGCCTCTGGGAAACGCATGTGTTTTTCACTTAATTGAAGTCAAGTCAAATTGAGGTCATTCTGCCCCTTGCAGGGATCCAGTGATTTCTCACATTCATAATCCCAATTTTTTTTCCATTATCTCAACGAGTGAGTTGTATTCTTAGTTAGATTAATCATTCCCTCTCCACCCCCCTTCAAGGGCAGTTGCAGATGTGATTTTCTTTAGTTGCATTTTAAATTAGAAAACCAAAATGGCTTCCACCTATGGCTGAATATAAAGTTGAATAGATGTCTCTTGCTCTATTTCCTCAGCATGAGTCATCTAAATTGCTAAAACAGCAGAGTAACTTACACAAGAAAGAATAATAATGTCCTTGTTGGTGATAAATCAATGAAACAAGCAGATTAGTCACTAGGGGATGACTGAAGTGTTGTATATTCAGTTTTTCTTAGGCACCTTTTTTTTTGTTTGTTTGATGGGTGTCTCCCCTTTCATTTCATTAATCTGGTTATAACAAAAATAAAAACTAAAGGATATTTTACTTTACAAAGTAGAATTCTTTGAATCCAAAACTGCATGCACCAGCTTGGTATTTGCTTATAGTCATATGCCTAGAGAAGTCTGTAATTTAGCTTTATAAGACAGCCAGTTAGTCCTTCTCAGTGTTTGTATTGAACTATTCTTGTAGGATGGGTCTAGAAAATCTAAGTAACTAAGTAATGCAAGCTGAAGAAACACATAGACTTGATGCAGACCTTCTACTGCACTAAACCCACCTTCCACTAATGACTTGGCTAGATGTCTACTGCATCTAATAGGTAGTAAGGTTGAAAAGATTATCCTGGTTTTGCCCTTCTTTGAGGTGCTTCCTTTTCACTCATCTCCTCTGTGTATGTGTGCACACATGCATGTCCCTGCTGACTTCTGAGTTGAGTGGCTGATTTCAATCCAATCTGTCCAAACGTGTCTGCCAAATATTTATTTTGGTGGCAATATCGGGCTGCACAACTCCCTTTCTGCTGGACTGCCCCTTAATTAGACCAATAAAATTGCTTGTGTTGCTGGGCAGTCAGCTAGACAACTCTTGCTGCGATAGTTTAAATGTGTACCACTTCCCTGAGCTTGTTACTGTCCCATGCTACCCTTGCTAACAGCTGAACCACCACAACTAGATGTGAATGAGTAGTGGGGAACTGTATAAAAGAATGGATGAGAGCTGCTCTAAATTTCTCCAGTGTTAATGAAAGCAGGCAGCTGGGTAGAAGATATAGACCCTATTAATGCTCTGAACAAAGGAAATGATTCAGCATGTGATCACTTCTCACTGGGCATGAGAAAATCCACTTTCTTTCTCAGCATAGGTATTTATAAGAGCTTTTACCTATTCTGAGTTTCAGCAATCGAAGTGTTGTTAGTCTGTTATGAGTTTTGTTCAGGTCCATTGCAAGTAGAAAGCTGTCCATACACACCTGAGATCTTGAAATGGTTGGGTAGGTGGGGTGTGAAGGAGGCTCTAGATTGTCTGGAGGATTCAAAAATATTGGTTTTTTTCTTTTTCACTTGCTGAGATGTCCTGCTTAAGATCTGCTTAAATACAGAATCACCTGGAGAGTCAGATCCAGGTGAGATTCTCTGTTGTCACCTGAGACTGACAACCAAGAGGTAAAGTCTGGGAACCAGAGCAGCCATCAGAGCTCCCACTTCCTTAACACATTTCTTGCAAACACTGAGGATTTCCATGCACTGGATGCTTCCTTCCCCTGAACAAACAGATCTCCTTCCTGGGGCTTGCAGCCATTCTCAGCCATACAGGGAGAAAGCTAGAAATAACCAACACTGGAGCTGAGTCCTGCATTAGCTGACTCCCACTGGTAGGGATAGCCTTGCTTCATCTCCCTGATGTTAGGGAGGATTTTCTCCACAGCCATTACCCATTCTTTAGCAGCTAAAACACAGAGGTCATGTGCCTGGTCAAAACATGGACAGCTGAGTCTGACTGGAAATTTACATTTCATAGGCAAAATGGCTTTCTGGATTTATTTTCCTTACAGACGCATATGAGAGAGGCTGAGCGAGTTCAGAAGCAAATGGAGAAAAGACACTCGAACCTCTTCTAGTTCAAGAGCACTAAGCACACTTCTGAGTCAGGCTTTCAGCTGGAAGAATTTTGGAGCTCAAACAGACAGGACTGTGTGCATGCTTGTAAAGAACAGAAATGTAGAGACAGCCTAACCAAATCGCCAAATTTTCCTTCTACTAGGAGTAACCTGCAAAACTCCGGGTTTTGCACACTTGTTCCATCCAAAAGAACGCCATTCCCAAAGGACAAGGTAGCCCTAAGATTCTCAGACCGTGGTGTTTATAGGGAGCCACGGGGTTTCAAATGTCAGTGATCAGTCTTGTTACAAGGAAATTAACAGGAGATTCCAACATTTCTACCAAAGCTTAGGAAAGAAAAGCATGCTTGCTGATGTTGCCAAAAAGGTGACACATCAAGAAATCTTTCTTCAAAGGGGAGCTTTTGAGGGCAGAAAAAAAAGGCAGTGAGGCTGTCATTGCCACTGTAATTATGCAGCAATCAGGTTTGAGCGAGAACATTCAGAACTACAGAAATCACGCAGACATATGTTGGCCTAAACTTTCCAATTCACCTAAAACTGCATTTAAAAGTTCCCTAATGATAAGGAGTACATTTGCAAATCAACATTGAGCTGGTTGATAATACCTGTTGTACTCTATATTTGCAGAACTCTCTCATCTGACCTTTTTCTTTTTTTTTCCTTTTGATGAAGGAAGCTTACCAGGACAGGCAGCATATGAAATGAGCCGTAAGACTGCAGTATATAAATCGCTCCAGAGTGGTAGAGGCTTGGCATACACCCAAGCTGGAAATTCAGTGAGTGGTGGCCTACATGTATGACCATTGTTGCTGATGAATGCGGTACCTAAGGAAAAAAAAAATTGGGAACCCCTAGTTTACAGTGCGATAGTGCTCAGGCTATCAGGCTATGTGTCTGACAGACACGTTCATTTCCCTTTCCAAAAGAAAGAAATACAGTGTACAGGCACTACATAAGTTACTGTTTAGCAGCTGCTCGACATAGCTGTACACATAGTCCCATACGATGGTAGACACTAGATAGCTTCCAATAGGTTACTCCACAGTGACAAAGAGAAAAAAATGCCGTGTTTTTATCATTAAGTAAGGGTGATCCTGTATCGCAGGGTTTGACAGGACATAAGTTTACACTCTATCTCACTATAATTTGCAACACTAACAGTAAGTTTGGACATGGGAACAGGAGTTAAGGTTTTATTTTTCTCCTCTTAGTATGAGCCAGAAATATTTCCAGAGCCAAGAGAGATCTTGATTTCTGCTAAACTATTCAGCATGCCTCTAACTGCATTCAGCTTTAGTATCAGCTCACAAAGGAACACTGCACTTTGATTTAGCAAAATGAATGCTGGTGGATGGCCAGAATTTGAATTTCGTAAAATATCATTAGTTATTCTCAGAAGTGCTGTCTCTGTGCTATTTTGAGGTCTGAATATTCAGATGAATTAGAAGGAGATCTCAATTTGCTAAAAGACTATGCAGCTGGAGAGTGAGACTCACTCATCATTGCCAAAAGACAGAGCAGAGCACAGCCCTTTATATAATAATATGAGATTTTAATGGGATCCAGAGTTTCGTGTTAAAGTTTTCTAAAATGGATGCTATCAGCTCAGCTTGTGACAAACAGAGCAACTGATGGCAACTTCCAGATACTATCTAGGCTATCTTTAGTCCGTTGTCATTAGATTTATCGACCCTAAGCATTTTGGTTGGAGGCAGTGATGTGCACACAACTGACTCACAATAGACCGTGTATGTTAGGTTTACATTATGGTTCCTGTCTGTGGCATTCAGTCAGGCTTTGACCTTGCTCAGGAGACAGACAGTCGGAATTTTCCAGCACTTTCTGTGCACTAGCCCTGTATAAGTGGAAAATTGCAACTACAGCTGGGGAGATGAGTCAGCCAGTCTTCATGACTCCCAAGTATTCCTGCAAGACCAGACCCCAAAGCAGATTGTAACAGGAGATGGAGATCATCAGGCTTTCACAGAAGACTGTGGACTGTACATTTGTATCAGTGATACTACTGGACAGGGTTGCTGGTGTCTACAGGGTCAGGAAACACTCAGTATAGAATATCCAGTACTTGCTATAGTTACTCACAGAGACTGAAAAAAATAGTTACTAAAGTGAATAGCTGAAAAGTTATGGGAAGATGCATCATGTTCTGTTTGTGGAGGTTTGTTTTTTTTTCCTCCCAGAGAAACAGCAAGCCTAAGTGTGTGCCTACCATGGTACTAACACAGAGATCAAGTCAGATCAAGGAGATCACCCAAGCCAGTAACTGTTCTGCAGTCACAAATGTCTCAGAGGTAACAAGCAAACTTGCCAACCCTGGAATCATGCAAATGTTCAGCCTACTTATGAGAAAGTTCAAGGTCTCAGAGGTCTGAAGTCACAGGCTGGGCTTCTCTTGAGTATGCCAAAAGCATGCTTCCCCACTACTCAGCACTTGTGGGAGCAACACAAGTGTCGCTTATCTGTGTCAGGGTAACTCGGCTGCAATTTCATTCTCAAAGGGAAATCGTAATGAAAAAAATTTGTTTAAGCACACAGCTGTGCTGGCAGAATGTTACTTCAAATGCTATGCTTCGACTAGCAGTTACTGTTTGTGTCTTAAAATCTGTGTGTCCTTACCTACAGTGAGGTGAGAAGAGTCCTCAGGTTTGACCTGTATTCTTGACATGGAGACTATGGGATCCTGAGAAGCTTCAGCAAAGGCAAAGCAGACTCTATAAAGGCTGGCCTGGCAGATCCAGTAGTGTCACACCTTTTATACCATTCTTTCTTTGTTTACAGAGAAGTCTCACAAATCATTCCTTGGCAATTGCAAAATGTGATTATGTTGCAAATACTCCTGTTGAAAAAAAAATAAGCACTCTGCTGCATGAAACCTAATCACATTAGGTTCTTAACAAAGCAATATTTTATTCCAAGGGTATTCAGCATAATTTATAACTCTGCATACAGTAACATACATCTTTATTCAAACAGTCTCATCACTATTATTACTGTTTCAAATAATGTTCTAAAAATAACCACAGAGTTGTTATTTATCAGTCACTTTTTACAACATATGCAGATTCGTATACTTCGGTGCATTTAAGACTCACTATTTTTTATCTTTTCAGATTTTATTTCAAGCATGAAGTTTGATTATAGTGCTGGTCATTAAAATAAATGGCATTCACATCTGCATTTATTCTACAGTTTTCTGCCATAAGTTTCTGGAAGTATGCCCAGCCATTTCACCAATAACACCTACAGTACACACTTTAAAAATAACTTGGTTTTTCCTTTTTGCATTCAAGGCAAATGAAACAGAGAAAAATACACCCAAACCTACTATCAACAACCATCCTGGAGTAACTGCTTTACTTTCAAAACCATCCTTTCAACTTCTCAAACTTTGTATTCTCTCTCCTCCATACATACATTCATTATTTCTTTCTCCTTCTCAGTTAAATCACTTATGGAGTTCAAATATCAGTATGCAGACATCTAACCACATTTCTAGCTAACAGGTGTTCAGCTTTTATCACACAGCGAGTTCTCAAAATACAGAAAGAAAGATAAAATAGGTGTGATGATTATAATAGAAATCATTAATAAATACCACAACATCTTCTGGAATACTACAAAACACTGTTAATGACCAAGTGACACACAGACTGTAAATCATGTAAGCTCCCCATTTTTCTCCAAATGCCAGTACTTGCTGATTGTAGCACATCAGAATTACCCCTCCCAGTTTGATTTTCTTCAGAAAGGGAGACAAAGTGAAATATCCCTCTTCCCTGTACTGTGGACGGAGTTGGAATCAAGAAGGAAACTAGTTCAGTTTGCAGAATACTTTTGTCTTTGTGAATTTTAAGTTACATTTCCAACTTTAAAAATATGTATTGAGTCAGTTTCCTGCAATGCAAGTCTGACCTTTCGAATCAGTTTTCTTGTCCTGCTTTTATTATCTTGCACTTGTTGCCTAGCAGTCTGCCCCATAGACAGTAACCTAACAACAATGGCCCTGATTTCACAAAGCTGTATGATAAGCAAGTTGCTTAGGTTAATGTTTGGACATCTGGTCAAAGGAATGCTGTGTATTTTTTTTATACCGTTTTTTTAAAACTTCTCTAGTAATAAGTGTGTTGACTGCTCAATTCTTTACTCATTTCACTGAATCATAATTGTGAAAACAAAACAAAACAATAAGGCTGGTTTTGTTAAACCTCCAAGAAACGCTATAATGTATCAGAAATGGTATTTGTTAAAGACCTTTGGTACATCCTCATACTGAATAATTTTTGAATGCATGCATTAATCTGAAGCCAAATTGCTTCTTTTGTTTTCATTCTTTTTTTTTTTTTAATCTTTTATTGCTGCATCATCTTACATGAGCTGCAACGGATACACCTGCTTACTGTTCTCCATAGCAATAAAAATAATTACAGTGCATAATCAAAAATACTTGCATTAAAAGCAAGTTCCTTGCATTTAAATCCCTTCAAACTGGAAGAAAAATAGATGCAGTTATCCAACTACAAATCATTATTAACAGGGTATTCCTAGTACTCCCCTCTGTGCATACCATAGTCTCCACACCACAGCTCCTCTTGAAACTTTACTAGCATAATTCCTTTAATTCAACAGTTTTTGTCTCCTGAACTATGCTGTTGATAACTACGCTATAGAGCCTTTTTAAAGCAATAGTTTCTCTACAGTTGTTAGTATCCAAAAAGAAAAATGCTACCAGGGACTTAGGACAGACAAGATGGCCCCTTAGGCTTGGAGCCAAATCAAGGCTGAAAAGTGCCTCACAATGCCACTGCGGAATGAAAGATTAAGTAATTAATTACTGCTGTTAATAAGACTGTCACTATATCCTCAATTCATATTCCAGGTCGCCAAGCAGTGTTCAAAAAAAGGGTTGCAGGGCTGGTCATTATTGTCCCCCTCTCCTTACAGGATGACCCGTTGAAATAGCCCTCATCATTGGCACTGAACAGCTCTTTGCAATCCCTATAGAAGTGATCCAGAATAACATGGACAGCCCTGGGAGCGTTGGTGACATACAGGAATCACAAAAAGTAACTGATAGTCTCTATAAACAAAAGCTCAAGGAGACTGAGAAAACAGCAACACCAGGAACCCCTGAAGTATTTATCTAGCTTACTTATGGAGGACATTTATCTGTAAAGAAAAGTGCTGCTGTAACAATCAGCCAAGACAATTACTTGGGACATCTCCAGTCCCGGAGGTTAATCAGATCTAGAAAAAAGTCCACAGTAGCCCTTCTGAGTAGCAATCTGCATATACAGAAGTCTGTGAGTCCTGATGCAGCAGTACAGCACCCTTCCACCCCACACCTTGCGTTTTCCTCTGGGTAGTGCACTTCAAGAATATTTCCCCCAGCTGAGCTACACAGGAGAGATTCTGCATGAAAGTGATGCTTGTATGTCTGGTCAGTTCCCATTTCAGTTGTTGGCCATCCGTGTTTTGCAAGCTGGATTGCTAAACCTTCACTGTTCGTGCAGTACAAGTTGAACAGGACACTGATTATTCAAATCAGAATTTATTGTAATGCCCAAGTACTGCCATCCACATTTCTCAGTGGTACGTCAACGAGAAACAGCCTTTTGGAACAAGACATCCACCAGCAGGTGGAAAGCCTTTGGTTTACTCACAAGTGCCCATCTATCATCCTGCCAAAACCCTGTACATTTCTAGCCCTGTCAATCAGCAGATAAACGTCAATAAGCATATTATTCAGAACTGGTTACTACTCGATTAATGCAGAATGTAATAGCAGTCCTGACAAAATTAAACACCCATTTAAGTATTTTAATTTTCAAAAGCTGTTGTCTTAAAAAAAGTAACCATTAGCGTAACAACAAAATGCAGCAGTTGCCTACCCGCTACTCAGCTCAGCACTAATGAAGCCCTATTAAAAGTCTCTGGGCTCCCGGCTGACCTAGTAGGACAGTATTGTCCGGGTAGCCACTGCAGCAGCCCACTGACAACACCACTGTGTGCACGTAAAGTTCATAACCAGCAAATGTCCCCAGCCCTTTCAGGAAACACTATGGTGCCTGCTTTGTATTACACTCCTTCTCAGCAGTGCTTTGAAGAAATGATTGCTTAAGTGTTGTAAAATGCTGTTCTATAGGCAACCTACCTACCACCGGGGACACCGAAAAAAGGAGAGAGATTGGGGAGATTATGTGGGAGAAACTGCAAACAGAGAAGGAAAATATCTTACTTCTGAATTTCTGAGCGATGCTGTGAAGAATTAGACACCAAATTCTCCTACATCATTGGGAGCCTTCGGGAGCCACAGGTCATCATCACCCATATGTCTCTGGAAAGCTGATCCTCTCTATAAACATGACACAATTTCATGCTTAGTGTACGATTTCGATGCCCTGCCATGACTTCCTGGTGCTTGCAGTTTTCATAGCACTTCCTCAAACGCCAACGTGACTGCCAGACAGCTGGCATGCTTCTTTCTCCCTGCATGACTTCTCCTATGCCTGCAGAACCTCCTTCACAGAGCAGGTATCTACTTCTTTGCTTTGTTTGCCTTTTTTTTTTTGTTGAGAGGAAAGGTCTGCATTTGGAAGATTTTGTTAACAACTCATTAACTAGCAAAAGGACTCTCTCTCTTTTCAAGGCAGCTGACCCTGACTGTCCGGTGGCAACGGCTGAAGTAGCTGTCCCTCTCTGCAGGGAAGCACTGCCATTTTCTCCACTTCCTCCCCTCTGGGCAGTTTGGGGGAGCACACTGCCCCAGACGCCTGTGCCCCTCAGTTGCCCCCACGCCAACAGCTTTCCCCCACTGCCCCCCAAACGCAGCCTGCAAGCCAAGACCACAAGCCCATTAAAAACCTTTTCAACTTGGGATTACACTTCCCTTAGCGCTGCCAGCCCCCTCTGCCCCGACCCAGGGGGGAAGGCCAGGCCCAGGGTTGCCCTCCTCATCCCAGGTGGCCGAGACACCTCGGATGGCTTTCCTGGGATACAGAGAAAGACCTCAGTGTGTTTTTGATTCCTCCTCTGGGTTTTAGAAAAAGTATAGCTCAAACATACTAATTATTGAATTCATTCATACAGCCTCACTACCGAGAGGTAATTTATAAGCACTTTGATTTTGTTAGCTGAAATCTAATGGCAGTGTCAGATTATCTTTCCACCCAAATTCAATCTTCTAGAGAATCCTAAATGAGCATGTCAAGCTGCTAAGGGCATGGCTTTTCTCCATAGGAAGCAAACCTCTCCTCGCTGCCGTGCCGGCACCAAAGGGTGCATGGAGCAGGGGCACGGCCGCCAGGCCAGGCAGAGGCAAGACCCCCGCTCCCTGGGTCTTGTGGGGAGACAACTCAGAAAAAACGCCTGTCTTAATGTTCATCTGTGCTCAGAGATTTCCTGGTGAAAGTGCGATGTAGCAGCAAAACACCGTGCTACTGTAGCTTGTTGAGGTTCGCAAAAATTCTCAGCTTGTTACCTCTGGCACTTCTGTCAAGTCAGGTAACTCTCAGATGTGATGTGACAAAGCTGTTTGAATATCAGTACACATCAATGCATTTGCTTTTTAATCCTATTACTTTCTGGCAATCAGCCTGGACGTAATTAAGTGCAGCAGCCCTCGCCCCCGCAAGCCCGCTGATCCATCTCCTCGACAGCGAGGGAAGCCGTCCACCACAGGTCACCATGGCAGGGGGCCCCTCTGGCATGGGACTCTACTGCTGCAAGCTGCAATTAATCAATATGAGCCCTGCTCTGAGCCCGTCATTTCCCACTACCAACTCCAGCAATCGATGCAGGCGTCTGTGCTGCCCAAAGAGTTTGGTGGTCACAATCATATTGCCTCTGCACAAGGGCTTGTGCTATTGCATCTCTTGAGCCAGTGGTTCTACAGTCCTCTTCACTTTTTTCCTGAGGCTGTGGTAGACACCACCTCCTCAAGGTTACACAGCTATCTGGCGACAGACTCAGAGAAATAAACTAGGTTTTTGCAGTTGCTGGCTCTGCTGCCTCCTGGCCTTTTTGCTGCTCTCCAGCTTTCTCTCAAATTTCAGTAAGTTTCCCCGCAGTGAACCTGCAGGTTTGTGACTACTGGAAAGGGCAAGCAAGAGCAAGCCAGAGATAAGCACAAGGCAAAACAGAGGGGTGTCTGTAGCACATCGCCTGCCTACCTATATAACCGTGTTAGCATAGTAATGCAACCAATATAATGGCCTCAAGTTCTCCTGACCTGCAGAGTATCTATCTGTGAAAGTCCTAGGGGCAGGACAGGGAAAGGCCAGAAAGAGTTCCGCTGATAGTGCAGCAGAGGCACAGCAAAGCACAGCTCTGCATGGACTGCAAACGCAGGCATCAGCAAGCATTGTCCTGATCACTTGCTAATCCCCCATGACTCTCTTAGATCTCAAAGCATGAATGTGTTGAGTGAATGAGAGCCTCATCTTCTTGTAAAGGATGGATAAAAGCAATCCCATCCACTTCTCAAAGGAATATGGAAAGCAGGCTTCACCTACATACAAAAGTTTTACCAGTTATTTAAGTTACAGTTCTATTCATTAACTCTTCATATATACACTTTCATAATGAACTAAGATGAGACTTTTTTCCCATTTAATCTTTTTTAGTTTATTTTGCAACATAAATTAAGCAAGTTTTAGTAACTAATACATACCAGCCGTTCTTACACCAGCGTGAAAATGTGAACACATTCAGGCACATGTCTGCTGTTTATACAATACTTGCATACACCCTGCTATGACAGTAGCTTCCTAGATTCACATCTTCTCTTATTCGTCTATAGCTGTGCAGAGAAGACCGAGGTAATCTGTAAGACAAATAAATGCGTTCCATTACAAAGGCCGTTAACACCCAGAGGATTGCTTTCCAAAATGTTTTGGGTTTTGTTTGGTTTTTTTTTTTTTTGTCTGGTACCAAAACAGCACAATAGCATTACAGCTAAAATATTATGTTATATATAATGTTTATATGCATCACCATACTTTCTTTCTATCTGTCTATAATACACATGCAGTGTATATTCCTGTATTATATATACAATAGCTCAAGAGTATTTTTTGCATGCTAGCTAGTTTTCATCCTAACTGAACACTAAGAAATTTGTCATAGTAACATACACCACCCTGTCTGTAATTTCAAATCTAAGGGTCATGCCCATGTCTCACTCTGGCCTTTGGCAACTCAGCTCCAATTAGCTTACTAGCACTAATAAAAGATTCTCACCCAAGTGCAGCATGCTTCAAAAAACACATTGTGTACCATGGGCACTCTAATCAATTTCAATAATACAGGTTTAAAAGTTATTCCCTTCCATGTGTGAATTTATCATCTTAGTGGGGTTCCATTACAAACTTTGTCTTGGCCACTTCATAAACAATATAAATAAAACTAGGCTGAATCTCACAGGCTAAAAATAATTTCTCAGGTCAATATTGTGCCTAACAAATTTAGCACTTTTGTAATTTAGCATCTTTTCTACAGATGGCTATAATTATATGGAGATCATTTATTACACATGAGAGCTTAATATTCCAAAAAATTAATAACAACTTGTCTTTGAATCTTTCATCTGTAAGAAATATATTCCTTGGTGCCTTGTATGTATGCCTCTATTTAGATTTGCTGTGTGATGAGGAATAAATTAGGTCTTTTTACTTTGGTTTAGAATTCCTTTTGAATTTACTATGCACTACTTAGTATTCAAGGGATTCTTCAAACATATACACTACATGTCACATTGTTGCTGTGATATACGACGTATCTTCAACCCAGCTGACACTAGGAATTGCACTGGCAATATTTATCATTCAAACAGTCCCTTCATATGTCTCTACAGCTTGAACTAAGGAAACAAGCTTGTCAATGGATAGACTCATATTGAAGATACATCATACACACTGTCCAATAAATTAAGTAAGTGGATTTTTAGGGAATCTAAACTAGTAAGAGTGTGTGTTATACCACTTTCAAATTTGTTCACTCATTGCCATGCAACTACCAATACCAATGAGAATGGATGAGAGGCAATCCACTGCATCCTATGCAGTTTAGCCTCCAGTTCCTTTGAGCTCCCGTCAAATTGTCTTCCTTTCTGGTCCTCAAAAGAATCCTTTGGCAGTGTGGCAGGTCTTGAGGAGCAGCCAGAAAATGATGTCATTCTTCTACAGACACTCAGTGCTTCCTTGTCAATAAATCTAACAAAATTCAGAACAGTAATGCATCTACAAAGAGTGATTGCCATTACCCAGACAGAAATGCACCCAAACTGTGGGAGGCAGGAGCATAGGGGTATTGGAGATAGATGACATAACCCTTCATTAGCATGGCCTAATAGGACATCCAACACATTGTGGCAGGTAGCTATACAACTAAATACTTAAGATGAGTCTGCCTAGCTATGAACTTGAAAAGCATGTTTTTGTAGTGAGACAGGGAAAGAATGGGGCCTTGGGAATACCACTATCAGCAAAACGTTCCTGGCAATATAGGAACATCATAATGAAGGACAACTGAACCTCAGGGAGCCTGGAGCATCCCCTTTTGCTCCAAAATAATAAAGGCTGAAAAGGGGGATGAGAAAGAAAAAAAATGAGAAGACATGCAAAATCCACTGCATTGAAGAACAACATCTATCATAAAGCTTGCTGGAGGGTTAAAGGAATTTTGGTTTTGCGGTGCTTCTGACAGTATCTGACTACAGACAGCAAAATGAAAATCTTGGCGCTTGAGGCAATAGTTTACTGCCATTATCCTTGCACCATGTCCCAGGGCTTTTTTTTTTTTTTTCTATCTTTACAGATCAACTGACGAATATAGCAGCCATTCTGCAGCTGAATATAGCCATACTCACCAGAATAAACCCATTTTCATAATCACTGTCTGACTCAGAAGGTAAGGAGAACTTCCACTGCAGAATGACTGCTGCTGGACCTCCAGCTTCAACTGTGTGCCTAAGGAAAGTTCCATAAAAATGGTCTAAAAAAAGCCTTGATTTTATATTTCATATTGTCACGGTTTAAAGCTGGGCTGGCTATTAACCCAGTGGCAGACGCTCTCTGTTAACCCTCTCCCCCCCCCCCACCCTAAGGGAAAGCGAAAAGGGAGAGAGACTTACGGGTTGGAAAGTTAAAACAGTTTTAATAAACTATAGTAACAAAAAAGTATAATAAGAATGATAGAAATAATCAAATATATACAAATATATACAAAACCAAGATCGAGAGCTTGGAAATCCTCCTCAGGCAGAGTTGCTCCCCCCAGCACGAGCAGAGGGGAAAATGCAGTAGCTCCCCTGCCATCACACCTGCAGGCTTTTAACTGGAGAATTGGCAAAGCTGGTACCAATCAGTGGGAGACAGGAGGGCCCGTCCCTCCTGGGCCCCACCTCCAGGAGGCAGTGGGTTAGTGATAAATAGGAAAGTGAGAATGACGTGTATGGGATGGAATACCTTGTTGGTCAATTCTGGGCCACATGCCCCATCTGCTCCTCACTCGTAAGCAGTGAGGAATTTAGCAGTGACCTTGGTTCCTCTAAGACTAATTGGCCTGGTTTGGGCCAAACCAGGACACATGTGCTTATATTCCCAGAAGTTTAGTACTCCCAGCCTGATTTTGACCTAAAGGGAAGCAAGTCACCTAATCAGCAACATCATTTTCTAGAACCTTTTCTAAGGTGTTTTCTACGTGTTGCCTATAACTACCTGTGCTTAATCCCAGTGTTTCAGACCACAGTTCAAACAGGCGTGATCACCTGTTGTTTAAAAAGAGGCAACTTCCATCCCCAAGGCACAGCATGCATTTTCTTCCTGATTCTCTCCCTTGTCATTCCCTTGCCTAGTTCACCGCTTCTGGTGGCTTTACAAATGCTCTGTGTTTTCATTCTGTTAGGCAAGAAAGAAAAGTGCTAAAAATGCCTTCTAATTGGCTTAACTCTTTAAGGGTTCAGAGTACTGGAGAGGATTCTCCTTGAATAAATAAATGGACTAAAGTGCCCTCTTGTGTTTCTCTACCTAAAGCTAAGAGACACTTAAGAAAATATTCTTAAGAGTATTCCTATATAGAATATTAATATAGAATGTTAAGAAAGTATTCTTAAGAAAATATTTAATCGCGTACCAGCTTTTAAACCATGAAAGGGCACAGAGACATTCAGAAAATATTTTCAGGAGCCAGGCTTCTGTGCTATCACTATCATATTTCACAGTGTGAAAAATATGCTACCATATTTCTAGGCTTTGTTGATCACTTGTCCTGTATTGTACTGCCTCAGCACTGCTACATACATATCTAAGTTACACCATAAATCAAGAAAGCATCATCAGAAGAGAGTGACAAAAATAAACACTTACAAAACAGTCCAAAATATGACATTTTTGCTTTGGTCCTTTTCCTGAAGTAGTATCTTTGAAAATAGCAATAAAGCAAGATTTTATGTCAAAAAAACCAAAACCTTTAAGAAGTGGTGAATATTTAGTATTAAACTGGCATCCTTTTTTTGTCAGCTGAATGGGATTACTCGTGTGAGAAGGGATAGCCCCTGTGAATCAAGACTGAGGGGCCAGGCGCTGAAACATTTCTGTGGTCGGCTATGCTTTCACAGCAGGATACAGTAGCAACTTATATGATAATGTTAATGTTTAGATCCTACTTTAGGACCTCTTTCTTGCTGGAAACAATGTGAATGATAACAACAAATTTATTGTTTATTTATGAGGGAGGAAAACACTTAAAAACCAAATTTACTTCGGAAAAATCAGTCATAGTTTGCAAAGTAAATACTCAAACCTTCATGTGCCTTTCACTGGGGATATTCCTGACACATCCAGCTTGTTGAGAAGATAAAAATCAAAAGCTATGTACAAAGCCCATGCAGTAACTCAGACAACTACAACAGGAACGGGCCCTCGCACAGCACCCACAAACTGTCCTTGGCTGGCAGAGACATCAGGCAGTGCTCATTGCCCAGGCTGATCAGCTCGCAGCACAGCGTCCCCGTTCAATTACTCCTGTTTTGCTCTGTCCCCACATTTTTGGTAGGCAGCTCCCTGCAGATCTCTGTTTTAATATTTAACAGCTGAACTGGAGCAGTTGTTTGGGGAGAGAAATTGAGGTTTTAGTATATGGGAAGTTTTTGCCTGGAGATGAATGAGACTTTCCCATTGAAGTGGCTGGCTTATAGTTGCAGAGATTTAAATGTTCATTTTTAGGTTGCAGTTCTGGTCTATTGAGATGGACGTAGCACTTGACACCTTTCACTACAATTGTTTCAGTTCTCTGGAGGGTCAGAAAGATTGCTTTCAGCTCATAGTTTTTCTTTAGACTTCTATTTTCTTCACAGCTATAAAGGCTCACTCTTTGAAATGAAACATAGAGTTCTGTACTAAGGGACCTATTTGATGTCCACCAAATTATAAGTTAAAGGGGGCTCTAACCATAATGATGACTCTTGTCTGCCTATAGCAGGCAGTGGGATGGGGTGGACTGTTTTTGGATCCACCAAAACTCAGAGCTTGATATGTGTGCAGAACTGGGCTGTCTGTGGAGCGTTGCTGTTTTATTTCCCATGGTTCTGGTATCATTTGTCGCAAATATGTTGTAGGCACAGCCTAAGGTGGACTCCTGCTTACCTGAGCTGCTCCCCACACATGCACACTGACTCAGGAGCTATTTGGCCTCTCCTGAAGTGGGGCAATTTTTTTGGCCGTCATATCTCCCAGAGGACTCTGAGCTCTGCAGCAATCTATATGAACAGTTACAGTTCTCAAAATCCACAGTCCCATTCCCTCCCTCTCTCTGCTGTGATGGGATGGTTTTCGAAAGCTCAGATTTACACAGCCTGTTCTTTTTCTCTTTCCTCCTCTAATACCACATCTATAAGCCAAGTTCTGGCAAAACAATACATGTTTCACAACCACTGGCTAGAAATTTGGGAACCCCAAAGCAGGGTTCGTTGGTTATTGTCTCACCGATTCCACCCTACAATCTCAGACAGGAGCTGTCAGTCGCATCTGATCAAGCTGGCAAAAGAGAGGAAAGACTGAAATGTGGTCTGAGATAGCCTCCCAGACCAGCCTGATATGTGTGCAGAACTGGGCTGACAAAACTGATTTTGTCTTTGACGACTGAAATCCCTTTCTAAAAGGTAGAGTCTGAATTCATAGATGTAGCTACTTGGGTTTATTAATATTCAAATGTACAGCCACGATTAATAAGAGGGAATGGCTGCCTCTGCTACTATATTGTTATTCTATTATTTTTCAGTTATTACTGTGTTATAGTCTTTTATATTTTGATGTCTTCTCTATTTTGTTTGTTAAATTTTGTCTTCATTTGTTTCAGCTGCTCATGAATTGTGCATGCCCCTAGAAAAAAAGCTATATGGAACTCCAGAGAGCATGAAAGAGCAATTCCCATCAGATAGCTGACTGGCATGACCTAATAACCTGTTTTCTTCACTCAAAATTAGAACTAAGATGTCATTTCTCTTCTCTTGCTATCCTCTCACTGAGGACTCAATCCAAAGCCTTCTGAGTTCAGCAGAGCTCTTCCCAGTGCCTTGTTTTCTCTGGGCTGTCCATCGGGAACCTGACATACAGATGTAGATCACTGACTACTGCAACTTCTTTTAACAACTTTGGAGAAAGGAAACATGCCTCTGAACTAAGCAGTGGACTGACTGGCCAAAAGACTAGAAATGCCAGCCGTGACAAACTGGCAAGTGTATTTGCAAGGGAAGAGAGCACAGGAGAAGTCATGCACAATTACTTTTTCAGGTGCAGAATGATAAAACTTTTGTATCTCTGGTGTCCTATTCTCTCTATGAACACAGCCACTGAAGTGAATAAGTAGATATTACAGCTATGCACAGAAAACACTCAGATACAAAATATGGTTTGGTTTATAAAGTTATCAAAATGAAGTTGGGCACTCTCCTGAGTACACTGAATGCATACACATCTTGCAAGATTGAGTGGTAATAATACATACGATGACCTTAAAATTTTATCTTTGTTATAGGAAACTATTAGCAAATTTTATGATAGTGTAATTATGCAGAATTTTCTAAATCTGAGTTTCTTTTTATTTAAAGAAATTACTAGACATCTTGCATATCTACTCAATATAGATAAGAAAGTCAGACTATGATTTATTAAACAGACCTTGCTATCTGTTGTTTTGCTGCTGCAATATCAGATGACAGGAGGTAAAAATAAGTAAGGATTTAGGGATGCTGAACAGAGAGAGGGATAGTAGAGTTAGGTTTTTTTCATAGAATACATTTCGCTATGGATACAATATCAGCAGAAATCTTCTAGGCTCCTGATTTAGTTGCCTATTTCTATTCAGGTAAGTTTTCAAGTACATTTGCAGTCAGCAAAACTTTTAAGCGTGTGCTTAATTCTCACTGTCTTAAAAACTACAGCGAATCTTTATTTCAGCTCAGTATCTCTGTGGGAATCTCACTGGAATACAGCACTTTTCATGCCGTAGATAGACGCTGCAAGTTGCACTTCCAAAAGGATTATCCTTTCAACTGGTTGAATTTTGTGTATGTTTGTACTCCTCTGGCTGTGTCAAATACTGACCCTGTAGAGCTGACAGAATAGCTGATTGTGTTCATGTGTCTTTGTTTTTATTCTATACTAAAGCAGTAGGTATAGTCAAAGTAGCAGTTAAAAAGGGCCTTGGAGGTTTAGGGCATAAGAAAGGGTACATTATTAATTTCCCTTTTGTCATGTTTGGATTTGAACATTGAATTACAGGGGCACTATGACAAATGAATCTAGTTAGCCATGTTATGAAACAGTAAGTGAAAAGTTTACTGAAGCCAGAGAGAAGTCAAGAACTCTGTTTGTTCCCAAAAGATGACATGTCTTCTTTGATAAAAATTTTCCATTTGATGCTCAATATAGATACCAGAGAAAAGTGAATTTCAAGTGCTTGCCTTTCTTTGATTGGCATTCTCATAAGCAAGATCAAACTGCTGTTAATGACTGTAGCCCCAGATAAGTTGCTGGTGCTAAATAAATCCTTAACAGCTGAGGAACAAGCATAGTGTGTATCTTAGTATGAGCTCAGGCATTTCAGTCAAGAATCAGACCTGAGAAGACAAGTACTTCTGCAATTAACAGTAGGTACTTTCTGCCATAGGTCTGGTTGGTTCATAAATGTATTGAAGCCAAAACAGCAGAAGCTATGAAATGCCACTACGTAGCTTCTGCCAGAGGCCCCAAAATTGGGGTCAATCTACATATATCCCGGAGAAAGACGTCAGTTAACTGGCATAAGCCTCCCAAATTACTGACCAAATTACTGTCAATCTTAGCCCTTGACAGGATTGCTCAAGGCATGTATTTTCTCATTTTGACTTTTATGATTTCTCATTATGGTTTTGTTTAATAGATTATAAGAACACAAATAGTTAGATACCATACCACAGAGAAGCACTTTTGTACCATAAAAGTAAGCTAGAGACCAAACTGCTAAACATCCCTTTGTAGGGCCATTGATCAGACTTCAAAACATTCTTAAGGCGCTTTCCTAACCCCACATATTTTCACCATCCATTTCAATGTGAGAGCATCTAAACTCAGTTTAACCTAAGTCACCAGAACAACCTACATGAGTAACTGCATCCACACGAGATGACAGAAGAATGTGGCAATTTCATGAAGAATAATTTCTAAGGAAAAAAACACACATCTGTACTGCAGACACGGTGGAAATTGCTATACTCCAAAAGGCCACCCAGATAGTTAGGGTTCTCAGAGAAGATATCTGTAACTTACAGGCAAGGCTGCCTGGTCAGCTGCATGCCAAGGGTCAGGCAGCTGCAACTAAAGGACACCAAACTAGGGACAACACCTGCAATCTCCTCAAGATCCTAAAGCAGACAATGGCCAAGGCCATGGAAGCAATACAGCGGACTGGCATGTGTCCAAAAAAGTGAAGCCCAAGAAAACCATTATATTTTTATCAACCAAACCTGTGACCTCAAGCAATTAAATTAAGTACATTTGACAAAACCTATTTTCTTTTAAGCCCTATTGACTGACATTAATTCTACTTCAATCTTCTAACCATTCCATCTTTTGGCCACAAATCAATGCAAGATTGACCTAAAATTACTGAGCTCATTTCACTTACCTTTCTAAAAATATTGTCATGACTTTCATACTGTCCCTAGTCTCTTGGAATGTATGCAGTTATAAATTTACAAGAAATTGTAGACATGGCCCAGAGATGTCTACTACAAACACAAGCATTTTTCAGTCATCTTGGTACTCTTGTTGGAGTCAAAGGGATGGAAGAGGCTGGAGTAACTTGGACCTCCAAACTGTGCATTTCCTTAAGTGAGGGTGTTTGTCTGCTCCAGCTTGAGGGCTGGAGATGGTATCTCATTAATCCCTACTGCTCTCATATGCACCTCTTGGCCATTCTCTCCTCAAAATCTTAATGCATATTAGGGTGCAGTCAGTCCTATGCTGAGAAATTTGCAATAGGCACTTCTGCAAAATTCCTCAGGCTTGTCACTTGTCCCTGTGAAGAAGAGCCTGGATGTTGGGAAAGCAGCATGCATCAATATACCCAGGGGAGGGAAGAGGATTTGCCCCTTAGGATGTGCAGCAGATTAGGGGGAATATAAGACCATTGAATAAATTAAGCAAATACCTCTCAAATATAATTTGTCCTGATTCTGGATTATACACTGCTTACATCATATTTCTCTTCTCAACAAATACCCAAATCTTAACATTTTATAGCATTACCAGGCTGTTTGATCTTGGATTTACGCCTCTCCATATGTCTTCCTTCTGACTGAATTAGTCCTAAATTTCTGACTTCTTACAAGTTAATTTTCCTTTCAGGACCCTGGGTTTTGTCTCCTCTTCATTCTGAACACCATCTCATCGCTTTCAAATGAGCTCTCTTCATAATGAATACCTCAACAACCACACTTGCCAAAACCCTTCTTTCTCCAGAGTTAATGGTGATGATGATGGTGGTGGTGATGTTGATATTAATAATAAAAAAATCTACTGGATCAGAAAATAGTATTAAGGAGGGGAGAATAGACTGGAATAGTAATTAGTCTCTATAAAATAACTAGTATTTACAAAAAAATGCATGTCAGACTGGTAGAAGGCTTGAAAATCCTAATCATGAAATGAAAGTGACTGAACATAAGAGACATAGATATCCTCAGATGAGCACTGCTGGTACACTTCCGTGTGCAGTGATCCCTCATGTAACAGCCTTATCTCTAATTTTCAGGATGATCCATCTTCAGAGAGAGTTTTCACAAGTCAGACTCACTTTGTTATGTAACATGAAAGCAAAAATGCACAAAGTCATGTAGCGTTTCCAGTGAAGAAGTGCTAAGAAATAAATTCATCCCGGCACAAAGGTTGCAAGGCCCCGGCATGATACGGTGCATTGCACCCTGTAAGGCCAGAGGGAGAACAGTGAGGAGCATCTCAGCCACATTAAAGTCAGAGCTGAAGCTCTCTGATGAGGCCCATAAGGCCCAGATTTCGTGTTTATTTTGCCAGTGTCTGATATAAAATGTATTTTTAATTGGTAAATCACTGATTGCTGCCTGCTCAGCACTTTCTCTTCCATACTGCAGCATCTTAGTCAATGGGATCCACTGTAGAAAACATCTGGTTTAATGGATTTATTATTCCTTAGTTATCAATCTTTAAATAAAGACATGAACGGTGTTGACTATTCTGCACTAAACATCTATTTAAATATCACAAAACAGGCAGCCTTTCAGACTGAGGAGGTTCTCTCTTGAAGTGACGTGCACTCTGCTTTTTAACTTCTTCTTTTTAGCTTATCTACTAGGTCGCTATGTTCTTCATCCAGGCTGGGGACTCAAAAGCAAAAGCAGTGGAAGGCAGTGGCCGGGTGTGCAGCAGGGCTCGGTATTAGAAGGGCACAGATTTTTTTTCCAGCTTGCAAAAGATCTATTTTCACCTTCTATCCAGCTATAAGAGTAAACTTAACAATACAGGGAGAGCTGAATGGTAAGACGGTAGTGACTGGTTCTGTCTGCTTGTTTGATGGCTGTGATTCTGGCTGTGGGAGGCTGCCTCCTTCTTTAATTAATATTCATTCATGTGTTTTCAATCAGCAAGGGAATATATGGACTGCCAGGAGAATGAATTTCACATATCCAGGCTGTCCCAGGAAGAAAACTAAGGCACAAAACTATTGAAGCTGATCACGTTGGGTATTCAGACACACATCCTTTTCTTGGCCAGTGAATTGCTGCAAGATTATTTGAGGGAAATGACATTTGCTGATAATGGATTGAGATAGTCCCTGAATTAGGAAATAGGAGACATCAGCATGGAATTTCACTTTAGGCAGAACTGGGAGTAAAAGTAGAACCTCATTTTTTTCTGTACTTAAAAGGGAGCCCCAGCGTACTGCCATATCTAGAGAGGACATCAGCATCCAACTGAAGATCTGCCATGCAGACACACACAGTCATTAACAAAACAGGGCCACGTTCACTGTTGATGTAAGCAGACACAGCTCTTTGCATCTCAGGGAATTACATCTCATTTAATCATCAAAGTGTTCTTCTCAGCGTCATGGACAAATACTCAGCTCATAAAACCACCATTCCCTTCAACACTCTTTGTGTGTGTCAATTGTCAGAGGGTAATCAAAGTTAAGAAATTGGGTATCATCTTTCCTCAAACAGGGAAGGTGTCACAGCTTGGTGC
Source organism: Nyctibius grandis (assembly GCF_013368605.1). Lineage (NCBI taxonomy): Eukaryota > Metazoa > Chordata > Aves > Nyctibiiformes > Nyctibiidae > Nyctibius > Nyctibius grandis. The sequence goes on along the minus strand of NC_090695.1, from coordinate 52,950,072 downwards.
ACTGAAGGGCTCTGCCTCCTCTAATGGGAGTGTTGACCCAAATCCTTCTGTATCACCCCTTGGCTAACCCCTCTGGTTGACAGGCCTAGCACTGGAGCAGGTAAGCTCTGAGCTCAATGGGACTCATGGACTAGGTCAAGAGCAACTGAGTGCGCTGCCCACCCTCACCACATTACTCTCCACTTCTATGCAAGGATTTCCCCACATTAGCAGTAAAAAAAGCCAGGCCAGTTGGCGACTCCATCACCAGCTGAATTTGTGCTGGCCATTACGACTGAAGGTACTGAATTTTAGGCTGAATTTTGTAGAAAGCTTCATAGATCAGCCTTAAGTCTGAGGGAGTCCTCAGTGTAGCTGCACAAAGATCCAAGTACGCAGTGCATTATAGCATAAGATAGACACTACCAACAAGGGAGAGTTTACATCACCTTCACTGCCAAGGGAAACCTACCATTAAACGATATCACAGGACACTCCAAGGTGGGGAAACCGAGGCCCGAACATGAACATGAAAGTATAACAAAATTTTCTGTCATTCCTTATGCAGAAGGGATTAATTAATGCCAGGATGACTAACAGCGAAGCTTACGTACTCATTATCCAAGCTCAATGTATAGCATGACAAGGAAGTACTTCAGCCTCCAGAGCAGTTTTTTACAAGAATGAAAAATCATCACAGGACACGAAATACTTACAAGGCATCTTAACAAAGCAAGTGTCACCATCCCATGCATCTTCCTCTGTCCATAAAATATTCACCTTGCTAAAAAGGCCCCAACATATGCCTTGCTGAGTTCATCAGCAAAACCCTACGTGGCTGAGAAGCAGTGGCTGAGAAGCACTGCAGCAACCCATTTCTGAGCATGAGTAGACAGGTGCTTGGTACACACAGGTCATGGGACTACAGTCAAGTATTTGTGTAGTCTGAAATACAAACTCTTGTATTTGAGCTGTGAATATACTCGTTAAGAAACTGATTGGAAACAGTTGCATATTTGTCCTTCAAAAAAGGAACATCTTCATGAAATCATCCTCTGTGGAAGCAGTACAACACTGATCGAGGTTGGGACACTTCATTGCAATTCAGAACAAAGACTAAAGTGTCTTGACAAAAGAATTAAAAAAAAAAACAAACCCATTTTTATTCCTTTTACCAGATACCTTCACAAAGCAGTAACTGTGGGAACATCAAGTCCTGAAGCAGAGAAATAAAGCAATGTTTATAAAGTCTCCTTTGCCTGTCAGTCTGGAATTAGAGAGAATTTTCCTACGTTATCTGAATGACAGCAAATAACCCCAATTGTTAAAGGAAGCAATTTATAAACTAGTAACCATTATGAGGGTATGTTTATGTACATCCAGGAAGAAATAGATCTCACAAAACGCTTTCCTTAAGTGATACCCACTTGTTCTCACACAAAAGCATACACCACATTAAACATCCGCATTTATGTGCAATCTCTGCAACTGTGTAGGCAAAGTTGGAACCTGGCAAACATTTTGTTGTTTCCTGCTGTTATCTGGCTATAAGGTCCCACTCATGATTCACGCATGTGGGAATTTGGATCTCAGAGCTGTCCTGAAAAACAAATACCACATTTCTATGCAAATCCCAGACTGAGACATTACAGGTCAAGCTTACTAAAGTTTTCTGCTGTTTACCCCTCCATCACATACAGACACACTGGATGAACCTTCCCTTCTATGGAGCGTTAAAAAATCCCTGCAGTATGACATTGCACTACTGTAGCTGTCAGGTTCCCCAGAGCCCTTTTCCATGGCTGTCGCTCTCTTGTGCCCCTGGCAGTGCTCTCAGACACGGTGGCCTCCTGCAGTCACCCTTGGCCAGCCAGCACCCACGCAGCCACCCTGCCACCGCTGCTGCCGGGAGCTGACTGCCTCCAGCTTACCCTGACACACACAGTCAGGCAGGACTCCTTGGGAAGGAGTGCCCTCTTGCCACCCCATCAGGATTACTTTAGTGATACTTCCCAACATAAAATAACTAGTCAGCCACCTGTGGAGGAATTCCTCTGCTGCACCTTGATTCAGAAGCAGGCATAGACCATAACAAAACTCGCCGGTATTTGTTGAGTTAGCATTAACAGATCAAAAAAGCAAGCAACACAGTGCTAAAAATCACTGCCAGAAGAGACTTTTAAAACACCTGTATGAACATCTAGGGGAGTAAAATCAATTCCCACTCTATTATGCAATAGATAAATATGTATTTGTAATAAGATGCTGGGCTTTCAGACTGCTAGAGGGGACTCTGCTCTGGAGGTCAGTGCTGATCACTAGTGCTCAGGCTGCCAGTAGGCTACTTAGTGTGGCTATCAGAAAATTGCTTATCTCATTAAATTACAGCATAATAATGGATAGAATCCCACAAACCTGGCAACATTACTTATAGTCAATGCCAACCAGCAGAGATCAGGATTGAAATAAATCATACAATAAAAAAGAAATGAGAAAGAGATCACTGTATGCCTCTAGCCGCAGTTGGTTATAGAGTATCTAGCACATCATTGCATGTTACATTTTCATAATGTGGTTTCATTGCCAAAGAGGTTATCCCTTTCCCATCTCGTGTTGCTCCTTCTCATCCATGCAGTATCAGTCACCATCCCTTTAAAAACAATAGGCTGGGGATGTGAGGAAGGGGTAGCTGGTGGCAGTGTGGCCAGAAGCATCTTCAACCAGCTCTGCTGCTGAAAACTATAATACATAATTACATAGTTATTCTTTACAGAAAATGTGACTTAGCAGCCTTGACCTGAAACAGATTCCTTTTTCACTTAATCATGTCATAGTGCTGATGGCATAGTTCTTAAATAAGACACGGATTCTTCAGAGAAATGAGAGTGCATGTGTCAGAGAGGAAGAGATGAGTACGACGATTTCTGTGCTAATTGTAGAGTAGACTCGTGATGCTCCTAAGTTGAGCTAAGGAAATAAACCACAAAAAAAGGACAAAGACAGGAAAAGCAGGTAAAATACATGGGGAAATACAGAGTCAGCTTGCTGGGTCCCATGGAAATGTGAGCCATGAAAGACTCAGGGACCTTGCAATAGTTGAACTTGTCAAAACCAGTCCATTCTTCTCCCACAACCCTCTTGAAGCACAAAGTTTATAAAACCAGGGGTATGAAGTCCTAGATGTTGAGACACTGGTTTGGTAATGCCAGGTGAAATAACAGTCTTCTGGTCAACTCCTTCAAAAACACTGGTTTTATAACTTCCACGTGCCTAACTAACTAGAAGGTTTCTGGTCTGACCCCAGACAAGCAGTTTCCTTCTTAAATTAATTTTCTTTCCTGTTTAAGAAAAAATACATATATCTGCTGAAATTTACAGACAGGAAGCCATTAAGAGTGTGGGAAAAGAGACACCGGTAATTCAGACTCCATTCCACAGATTCGCATGTATGAGAGATGCAAAGCAGTTGTCTGTTCTCGCTGGCTCTGGATTCAGTTTTGGGGCTGTCTTCCCATAAAAATAGGACCTGCTTGAAAGAGTCTAGAGACAAGGTGAGGGTAGGGGAAGCAATCAACAAGCTAGAAAGCATGACTTCTGGAGACAGATTAAAGAAGCTGTGGGGGGTCATACTTAAAAAAAAAACAACAAAGGAGGAAGTGATGTGATAAAGGTCTTTAAAAACTCAGGAGACTTCTGCATAGAAAAAGGGGGGGTTTGTTCAAGTCCATCATACACAAAACTTAATCAGACAAGCCATGCTGCTGCAGGAGAGGGAGGCACTACCAGGACTGTCTAGGGAGTCTGCAGAAACTCGTATGCTGGGGAGGGTTAAGGACATGTTAGGTAACCCTTTGTCAGGACATAGTTATCAATGGTCCCACCTCACAGCATGGCTGGGACCCTTCTGGTCAATTATTGTGATATTTGGCTCTTCATTATGAAGCAATCATTTACTGAGCTGAGCATGGAATAATTTTTATCTTCTATGTGTTGTGAAAAAGAAAGTAAAAAATTCAAAGATATTCTTGCTGGTATACTTGCCAGCTGGCAACACCCTGAAGGTCTCTTTTCCAAACCTCAACAGTTGTATTACTTAGTAGGAGATTCAAAGAGATTCAGATATCCAAGGAACTGCTTTAGATGGCTACGGGCCCATCTAGACAACAAATTTAGAAATTGTCCTCTTGACTGGGCAGCCTGCAGTGTAAATGAGTGTTGTGTCCCCTTGCCACCTGTTTTCATTAGCAGTTTAAGAAATGGTAGTGTGGTCTTCTCCAACTTACAGAATCACAGAATCCACTAGGTTGGAAGAGACCTCTGAGACCATCGAGTCCAACCTTTGACCTAACACTACTGTGTCAATTAGACCATGGCACTCAGTGCCACATCTAGTCTTCTCTTAAACACCTCCAGGGATGGTGTCTCCACCACCTCCCTGGGTAGCCCATTCCAATGCCTAATAACCCTTTCTGTGAAGAAATTTTTCGTAATGTCTAACCCTGAACCTCCCCTGCTGCAGCTTGAGCCCTCTAGTCCTGTTGCTAGTTGCCTGGGAGAAGAGGCTGAACCCCACCCCACTACAACCTCCTTTCAAGTAGTTGTAGAGAGCGATAAGGTCTCCCCTGAGCCTCCTTTTCTCCAGGCTAAACAACCCCAGTTCCCTCAGCTGCTCCTCATAAGACTTGTGCTCTAGACCCTTCACCAGCTTCGTTGCCCTTCTTTGGACTCTCACCAGCACCTCAACATCTTCTTGAAGTGAGGGGCCCAGAACTGGACACAGTACTCGAGGTGTAGCCTCACCAGTGCCAAGTACAGGGGGACGATCACTTCCCTAGTCCTGCTGGCCACACTATTCCTGATACACACCAGGATGCTGTTGGCCTTCTTGGCCACCTGGGCACACTGCTGGCTCATGTTCAGCTGGCTGTCCACCAATACCCCCAGTTCTTTGGTTTTACAATTATTTATTGTCTCAGACACACAGTGACTGCAAATTGAGTGTTCAGTATTAGAATAAGCTGCATGCCCTTCTGGAAATGTAATGAACATATGCAAAGAACGGCCTGCAGCTGCAACAACCAGAGCACAGTCCCTGCTTGCTCAGCCAGACGAAGGCTCTGCTTCTTCTTGCTTGGTTTGGCAGCTGCCCACAGACCATATCGTTCCCTCTACGTTCAGCAAGCACGGGGCTGGGGGACCAAAGGCAGCACGTAGGCTTTGCGGGAACAATTGGCACTATGAACAGGGTGCTGCCTCTGTACTACGAACATGGAAGGGATGCAGAAGGGAAGGAAGCTGGTATCTGTTCAACTTTACTCGTAAGTGAAGAAAAAAAAGGGATTTCAAAGGCATGCTCAGAACTCAGTACTCTTACAGCAAGCGACAAGGTGTGTATCCTTTTCAGTTGGCTCGTGTACTCACACAAGCAACACCGATCACCCGCTGAGCCAGCAGTCGAGAAAGCAGTCCTATTGCACAGTGCAGCACCCCATTTTGGTCACTCTTGCGTATGATGGCACAAAGCTGAGTGCTTTTGGCATATATAAAGAGACTTGCGCTGTAGGCCTGAAGCGTGTTTGGTAGATCCATTAACCAAATTCAGGTAGAAATCTGTTTTGCTGTCAATAGGCCTGCTCCGCAGCACTGCCAAGTGAATGCATATGCTCTTACTCCATTATACCTGTCTTCACTGCAACTGTCTTAGGAGTTTGCCTGCTGGGTAGCCTTTGAAATCTCTCTTAGTTAAATGAGCTAGGGCACAGGAGCATTTTTACCCCTGTAAAAATGCATACCTAATGTGTATATCCTGCCTAAAACCTCATGTATACCTAGTGTATACATCCTGCAATTTGTTCTTATGCTTTGAACCAGTTTTCTTAGTACCAGTGCAACAAAAGCAGACAGGGTGCAGGTTTTGTAATGCTGCATCTCTGATCACGTCTAGATGGCCCGCAGATGGCCAGACCGCTAAGGTGCCCAGTTCTGCCAACGATGCAGTTTACAGATTCACCTGTTGCCCTTCTGCATGGCAGAGCTGGGTAAGCAAAGATTCGGCAGCTCTTCGACAATCCAGGGGTGACTTTGCCTTTGCTGTCTTCTGCTCTGCATGGGAACGTCGGGCTGTTTTAGCAGCAACCCGGCTCTGTCCTCCACATCATAAGCTGCGGCCGCCGGGGCCTCTGCGATGTCTCGGTGCAGGGCTGCCCTCTCTCGGCAGCAGAAAACGAGGCGAAGTGGTGTGGGATATTGGTTTTGGTTGATTTTTTTTTGGTTGTTGTTGTTTTTTTAAGCATTGATAAATAGGGCTGCCTCCCCTTGCTGCTAGACAGCAAGTCCTGCTACGCTTAGAAACCCTCCACCGGGCTTTTCTAGTCCCTTGAATCACAATTTGGAAAAGCTTGCTGCGGATGTGGTAGGATTTTGTTTTGGGTATTCCTCAGCTCACAGAATCATAGAATGGTTTGGGTTGGAAGGGACCTTAAAGATCATCTAGTTCCTATCCCCCTGCTACGGGCAGGGACACCTTCCACTAGACCAGGGTGCTCAAAGCCCCATCCAACCTGGCCTTGAACACTGCCAGGGAGGGGGCATCCACAACTTCTCTGGGCAACCTGTTCCAGTGTCTCACCACCCTCACAGTCAAGAATTTCTTTCTTATATCTAGTATAAATATACCCTCTTTCAGTTTAAAACCGTTCCCCCTCGTCCTGTCACTACTTGCTCTTGTAAAAAGCCCCTCTCCCGCTTTCCTGTAGGCCCCCTTCAGATACTGGAAGGCTGCTAGAAGGTCTCTCCGGAGCCTTCTCTTCTCCAGGCTGAACAGCCCCGACTCTCTCAGCCTGTCTTCATAGGAGAGGTGCTCCAGCCCTCTGATCATCTTCATGGCCCTCCTTTTTGGGCCGCATTTATACATGCTGTGTTCACATGACTCCTTTCAAAGTCATTGGGAGGGTCACGTTCCTAAAAAATCCACCTGTCTCAAATGGATGGTCAAACACACTGAAGTTGAGGTTAAAGCAAATACCTTATGCTTTGAAGCAAAAGAGTTTTTAAGTGGCTGGCGCTGTGGCTGTTTGAGATCACATACGCTTTGGAGCAGACTATTCAGATATTGCTAGCCTTCAATCTTCTAAGTATTTGTTCCTTTTTTTCCTCACTGACATTTAGAAATGCTTTGCCTTTGTAGTAGCTAATCTGTATTTGTTTGCATTGAAGTATACCCTAACAGAGAGCTTCCTCTCTCCATACATCACAAGTTAATACATCTATACCTCTACCACCTGCAGCAATTCAGTAACTGACTTTGAACAGTGCAGTTTATAGATTGTAGCTGCAGGTTTTAAATTTAAGCAGGCATCCTACTTTCAACTTTCCCTTTTCTTGTCCCAGCCCCCTCACCTATCATGGCAGCCCAAGCAGAAATGCATGTTCCTTATTCTTTTACATGATCTAATCAGATTTTTCTTTATGGCATTATGGTCTGTAATAGGATCAAACAAAAAGGAGACAAATCTAAACCTTGATTGCTTGTCAGCATAAATCCACATCCTTCTCCTGGATCTCCAGGTGGTAGAGGGGGAATGGCCCCTGGGGGGGCACTGCGTGAGCTGCAATGGGGCAGCACCCCAGGCCAGCAATGCCCCTCAGCTGCCAGCCAGCCATGCCAGGGCCAGGACACAAGCAGGGTCCTGCCAGTACTCTTGCAGAAGGGATCCCCGTGTGGTCTCACCGAACCTTTCCCTAATAATTCACCCTGGGCATCGGCCTCATAGGCACTCTGGGAGGGCACCCAGTATAATCCCCATTGCCCAGCATGTCTGGACAGCACTGCCCTCTAGTAACCTGCAGACTGGTAGCAAAAATGGTGCTGAAAACTAAACCAGGCGAAGGGCTGCAACTTTCGTGTGCAACACGCAATGAGCAGGAACACCGCCAGTGGCCCAGAAAATGGGCTCTGGTGCTATAGTTCTACATGCTTCGGGCTTTCAGTGTGTCTCCTGCAGCAAACTTTGCTGCTTGCTTCTCTTTAAAATAGATAAACAGCAAGGCACTAACTTACAACTTTTACGTATTGCTTTCCAGTATTTAAAGGAGAATGCTTTAAAGAATAAGGGATTGAATGCTATGCTTCACTAGAAATTCTGTTTAAGAAGAGTTCTGACTGCCCTGTGCCTACATCAGTTCACAAGAGGCATTGTGATTGCCAGCTGCATAGTTTAATGACAGCAACCTAATGGAACTAAGATCATGACTTCATTATATTAATTGTCAGACCTGGAAGGCTGCAGACAGCACAGTGCCACAGAAACCTGGCTTTTCAGATGAAGAAATACCTATTTCAAACTTAATCTGAGTGTTTAAGTAGAAGCAGAGATCATCACGCTAATTGCCCAAAGCCATGATCTCAGAGGTTAAAAGTTCAGCCACCTGACATCACTGTGGGCAAAAATGGTCATGCAATGAGAAGTAAAACATGCAGGTGAATGAGGAGGGAAACAGCAGAGATTTTTGGAACACAAAGGAGTCCGAGGTTATTCCTTTGCAGGAATCTAGATTTTCTTTTTAATGTGCTATAGATCATGGCTGTTGTTAAGTAAAGATCTTCATCATTCACAGAATCACAGAATAACAGAATCAATCAGGTTGGAAGAGACCTCAGGGATCAAGTCCAACCATTGGCCTGACACCACCATGTCAACTAGACCATGGCACTAAGTGCCACGTCCAGTCTTTTCTTAAACACATCCAGAGATGGTGACTCCACCACCTCCCTGGGCAGCCCATTCCAATGTCTAATGACCCTTTCTGAGAAGAAATGCTTCCTAATGTCCAACCTGAACCTCCCCCCGGTGCAGGCTGAGGCTATGTCCTCTTGTCCTATCGCTAGTTGCCTGGGAGAAGAGGCCGACTCCCACTCCACTACAAACTCCCTTCAGGTAGTTGTAGACTGCAATAAGGTCACCTCGGAGCCTCCTCTTCTCCAGGCTAAACAACCCCAGCTCCCTCAGCCATTCCTCGTAGGTCAGACCCTCCAGACCCTTCACCAGCTTGGTCGCCCTCCTCTGGACTCGCTCCAACACCTCAACATCTTTCTTGAAGTGCGGGGCCCAGAACTGAACACAGCATTCAAGATGCGGCCTCACCAGTGCCAAGTACAGAGGGACGATCGCTTCTCTAGACCGGCTGGCTACTCTATTCCTAAGAGAGGCCAGGATGCCACTGACCTTCTTGGCCACCTGGGCACACTGCTGGCTCATGTTTAGTCAGCTGTCGATCAACACCCCCTGGTCTCTTTCCACCGGGCCGCTTCCTAACCACTCTTCCCCCAGCCTGTAGCGCAGCATGGGGTTGTTGTGGCCGAAGTGTAAGACCCAGCACTTGTTCTTGTTGAACCTCATGCCGTTGGTCTTGGCCCATCTATCTAACCTGTCCAGATCCCTCTGTAGGGCCTTCCTACCCTCCAGCAGATCGACAGTCCTACCCAGCCTGGTGTCATCTGCAAATTTACTGAGGGTGCACTCAATCCCTATGTCTAGATCATCTATAAAGATATTGAACAGCAATTCAATGACAGCCATTCCGTGACATCCATGTGGGCAGACACTCGTGTCCCTCCAGCAGGAAGCTAATTTAGAGTTGAAGAAAATGTGTTGTTCTTGGCTTGTTTCAGGGTCCATTCTGGAATTTATGAAGTTACCGAAGTGCTGCAGTGAGGTCTTGAAGCTAATGCAAGGAAGATGGGTTTAAATTACCTTCTCAAAGCTGGTTTTGTTCCATTTGCTTGGCTTTGTCTTTGACAACCTTGTTGTATGGAAGATGTTTTGCAAAAGAAAATCATCAGTCAATGTTTTGTCCATAGAGTAAACTTTCTTAAATATAGGAAAGCTGAGCTTTCCTGGAAGGGATTAGCTATGTTTCAAAATGAGAAAGATCATATGATATTTTCTGACTGAGGTTCAACACGTATTTTCTTTCACTTCTTTTGAATCCAGCAATTGGTTTTAATAATGAAATGTGCAAAACTTAAAGAATCTGAATTAACTGTGTCAAATGATATCTACCGAGGGATCAAATCAGAGTTTATTAATGAAGGTGTAGAACAGGGTTTTCCTTCCCCTTCAAGAAATAGTTTGATAACTTGCAATATTGTGGTCTTACCACTTTGGTAAGATAGAAAGCCCCAGCTGTGAAACAGAACAACCTAACATTAATTATCTGTTAAATATTTCTGCCACTATTTATGTCAACATATACAATATTGTGCAAGCATTTAGACTAAACCTACTATAAGAAGGGGAAGGGCAGAGAGATACAAATGTTCTGGTCAGTAACTGGATTGTGGAAGAGGGAAGTAAAAATTGGCAGGCTCCTGTATGACAAGGTTATAACACTTCCTAAATTTTCTGCAAAATTTATTATCATATCCTTTTTTCTTTTCCAGTATTTTGACTCAAAGCTGTGCTCCTCTGATTTCTTATTTGCTTCAGCAGGCCTTGGAACAAAGCCCACTTCACAACTTCAACCAATTTGGGCTCAACATGTTCTGGCTTATTCACACATGACATAAACAGGTGTGAATGAAACCTACGCATTCTTTGTAAAATGGATAAATCCAAATCACAATTTGGATGGGTTAAAGAACATGGTTAAAATCCTATCTGCACTGAAAAGGAGAAATAATTATGTCTGGATCAGACACCTACTTCCTTAGCGACATCTCAGTTCATGAAGATGCATCCCAGAGGATATTGTGGTCACTTCTTAGACTTTTGTCTTTTTTTAATAAAATTTAATATTGTTTTGAATTTAGAAAAGAATAATTAATATAAGTCTATCTGAATAAACACAGGCGGGCTTTCACAATTCATGAATATTGTTCTTATATCTCCTTTGTATAATCCTGACCTATGAGTGAACAAATCATCAGTCAAAGCTTAATGAGTAGCTAAGCAGAAGTAGGCCTAGAAGTATTAATATCTGATGATTCTAGTAAAAAGGATGTATGGTTAACCTTTTTCTTACCTTAAAAAAACATAGAATACTTAGAAATAAGAATTAATAGCAATAATGTTCTAAATAGATTTTAGCTATTTTAGGTTAATACTTAGGAGATGTTGGCAGTGGCGACCAGACTCTGGATGGGGTGTTGACTGAAGCCAAAGTGGAACCAGAAGATAAAGATCAGCTGACCAATGGAGAAGAATGGACTTTTGTGGACTCTTGACAAATGAAGAAAGAGGAATTGAAATAGTTAGTGGAATTTTAACAGAAGCTCATGAGAAGATTGTGATGTAACTACTTATTAGTTTCTATATAAACTGATAGTGAATTTGAGTCAGGAACCATTCACTGCAGTGGTGATCCAACCCTGAGTTGCTTCAATAAAGAATCAGCAAACCTAGAGACCCAGACTCTGCCAATTTTCTTTAACAACCCTAATGACAACTTAAGAACTCCCAGCAGATTTCTCAACAATCTGTGCAGAAGTTGGCAAAGGCAAACCTAAATTTCTTGTTACAAACACACTGCAAATGTGAGCAACATTGATCTCAACAGTGAAACACAGTATAATCATCCACTGAGTCACACTGGGAGTTGCAAGTTTTTAACTTAATTTCCAACAACCTAGTCTCTGCAGACCTACTTGTTGAACTCTTATTTCAACAGGCTGAGTATTGCTTAACATATAAAAGCTGTGGAAAATAAGAATATGTTTTCTCGGGTTCTTTGCTTCTCCAAGCCTTTTGATTGCCACTCTCTAGCATTCATTTGCATTGTACGTGCCATATCAAAGGGAACGGCAGCCACTGGCGCAGTGGCTTGCCATCAGGTTTGCATTTCAAAGGAGAAGAACCATTTCCCATATTTACTTTAAAGCAGTCAGCCCCTGTACCTTTGCATTTCTTACATGTTCCGTGCAAGATATTCCAATGCTACCAGCAGCCCTGGAAAACACATTAAAGCCTTGGTTGCTCCCATGTCAAAGAGCACTTCACACAATCTTAAACCTTGGCCTCTCCCTTGAGAGGTAAATGGGTATTTGTGAGACCGCAGATTGGACAAAGCAAAGCACACACCAACTATATATGAGCTGAACAAAGCAGGCTCAGCCTGTCTCCCAAGAAATACTGACAACGGCTGCTGTGAAACCACATAGCCCATCTCTCCAAACTATTTTAGTTTCTACTTATTAGCCAGTATGCTTTGATCATGCGTTCCTAAAAATATCTCATCATTTCTTCCTTGCTGCCCTGCTATGTGTACCAGTCTCACCAACACATGCAACTGGCCTTATTCGGATGAACCCAGAGCTAGAGGTCATGTGAGGAAAGATCTCGCCACAGGTGACCAGGGGGTGAGTCAAGGGGAAGCACAACACTGCAGCAGGAGCTTCAGCTGGGAGTTGGTGCTCATGCTTGTTGCTGTTGCCCCCTCTTTGAAAAGAAAAAAGGCACAGTTTGTGGTTGGACTAGAACCACAAAATCACAATTAAGAAATTAGTATTTCTTAAACAATATGGACTGCACTTTTAAAAATAGTAGTGCTGGTCTTCTTTAAATTAAAAAAAAAAATCAAGCTCAAACTAGGTTTAAGTCTTTTTTTTAAATCATTATAAATAACAAAATACTAAAACAGGCAGTATGTCAATACTGTAAACAAGTGAATCTTAGTATTTTCTCCTTACCATCTATAAACTGTACAAGTGATTATGTGGACTCCAAGGGCATGTTCTTTGCACTGCTTCTCTAAAAAAACCCTTCTCCTTGCATTAACAGTAGAAATCCAGCAACTAGCTAGATAGGAGAATCTGCAGAGAAGAAAAAACTAAATAAAGGAGGAGACACCAGAAAGTCGATGAAAGTGAAGCCTACCCATATGCTCCAGTCTGTTCACTCAGCTCCAAAACCAGCACCCAGGACCCCACAAAAAAGATGGCAGGACCCTGAGAAAAGGCACCCCAGGCCCATGTGTCCTGTTGTACTGGCTGCTCTCACAGCAAGTTAAAAAAGGGGTGCTGGCAGACAAACTCATGTTTCAATACTCTTGACTGCATTTACACCACAAATCTGCATGCTGTATGTATGTTATTGCCCTTTGATTATAGCAGCAGTGCACCAGGCTGGGTGCTGTGACTGCCAGGCGCTGGCTGGTGCACGGGGAACTGGATGGGGCTCAGAGTGATGCCAGCCTGCCTCCCTGGAGCCTGACAAAATACAAGCTGCATAAAGATTAAAAAAAAACCCTGTGCATTAGCAAGTAAATTAAGGTATTTAGAGAATAAATAGGATTTTCGGAGAGAAATTCTACCAGTACATCCTTTCCTCACTACAGTCTTGAAAATGTATTTTTCATAATTTTTTATGAAAAATTTTTATGAAAATTTTTATGAAAAATTTTTCTGTCTGGAAGAAAAAAAGTGCTCTGAAATAAAATTAAAATACTACAAATCTGGTACTATATATGATTTTTTTCTCATGACAAGTCAAGTCCCAGTCTTATCGTTCATCCTTATTTTTGTCTCAATAGTTCTCTGAAATTGACTTTATTGTCATTTAAAAAAAATCAGTTAACATTTTGAGCTGGATTTACTTTGTGTAAGGGTTTGCCTGTTCCCCTCTGAGGCAGGAAAAAGTTTTAATAAAACCAGTATGAATGAATTCACACCTACATTAATACCCTGAAATATCAGGGGGTGCCTGATAAGTAGCATCTTCTAAATAAGGGAAGAAGTGACAAATTCAGCTGAACTCTGGAGTCACTGTGGAAAACCAGCTTCCTTTGCAAGTTAGCTCCCGGATGGTCAGCAGAGAAGGCTTCTTCCCCACAGGCAGATGCTGGGGGTGTCCAGACCCCGCATGCACATCCTGTGGATGTGACCACGGAGTATTTCTGCCAGGGCAGAGATGCAGGAATCAGGCTTGAAAGGTACCCCTCAACATCATTCCCAACACTATAGAGTCTTCTTGTAAGTCCCAAGAAACAGCAGGGAGGGAGGTGACAAGTGGTGGTGGTGTCTCCAGCTCCAGTGAGGAAAAGCTGAGGAAAAACCATCCCATCAGCTCCGCTGGGATGCAATGTCACACCTTCAGGTCTTCTCCTAGCTTAGCATTCATGTGTACAGGAGATGCACCACCAGCACTGCCCCAGGTCCTTCTGCCTCAAGGTCTACAGCCCCTTCACCCTGTACACCCTCCTATGCATAGGAAAGGACCATCCTCTGTCACCTCGCATAGTCTAAGTACCTGGATGCAATGAGCACAACTGGCCCAGCAATTATGCAAAATCCTGAATAAGATGGCCCTAAGAACAATTGTCAGTATTATTTGAATGAGTCTCAGTGTTTTCTCACCTTCCTAACAATTTCATGAGTAGCTAAATAACTTTCCAGAAAAGAGAGGTGCATGTATGTACAAACAGAAATGTATATACCCACATGTCTATATATAGGTAGGTTCAGTTATGAATGAAATTAAGTTTTGCTTGTTTTGCATAGCCAAGTAGTTAGTTCAGACCCCTGCAATTTCCTTAAGAAATTACTTCTCAAGTGAATTCTTAATTCTTAATCTTCATTTATCACTTAACTTGGTTCTGAAGGAGTATTTATGAGATTATTTCTTAAAGGAAATTTTTTCATTCCACTGGTCTAGTTAAGGTGTTTTTGTGGCATGCTACATAACTAAGTATGACGACCCATTTAAATTGCATTAATATAAATTCTACTCTTAAAAGTTATACCACAGTTCTCTTTTTAAGAAACAATGGATAGATACCTGTATAACAATTCAGGCAACAGCTTTTGTTGGAGATGATAGACATCTTTTAAATAAACTGACACAGACAGAGGCCAAATATGATCTTTTTACTGAATCTCAGGCAGAAACAAAGTCATTTGCACATTACGCCATATAGGAAGAAAATGGGAGGAATGGACTGACCTTCCTCCTGTTTCAGCCCACCGGGTTGCAGTGTGTTACCAACCCCAGAAAAAGCTATTTCTGGACAACGTGCCAACTTGCGCTGTGGGTTCTACATGTTTAGCAGCACCACTGGGAACCTCTGCTGGCTGCCCGGCTCCCTGCCCTGCTCGACCATCCATGCAGAACATTCACTCATGGACCTCCAGGATGAAAATAGTCATTTTTCCTCTCCTCTGAAACTACTTTTTCTTTTTTTTCCAAGGTGAAAGTTTTGTATCCACCTAGGGCATTTTCTCTCTACCTTTTTCTGAAAGGTTTAAGGATAGCTCCATATTTTTCTTTCCTCCTTCCTACATCAGTTACATTGCATGGAGGAGCAGAGGCTACTGCTGCTGTTGTTTTCTGGTCTGAGAGAAGAGCAGGAAATCTAATAATTGCACCAAAGCTGAGCTGATGTAGGTGTGGCGGAGCAAGAGAGGCAGAGTTTAATAAACAGGCAGGAAAATATAAATTTTTGAGAGAAACATTTTTGATAGTGTTTGAGCCTCCCATTTCTCTCATACAAAAGTCTTATGGGAGATAGGAGGCAGGAGAAATAAAAGGGTTAAGAACAAGGACTACACCGGTCAAAGCAGGCAGGCTAGCTAAAACAAATGGGTCCTTTCATGCTAAGTTGGGTTTGCCCAGTCCAATGTTTATAGCTGGGCAATAAATACATAAAAAGCCTTATTATTTTGACAAGGAGCTAGAAATATCCTTCAGGCCAGGTCAAAGCTGCTTCTTTCTGAGACTCGAGCGCAAACTGAAGTTCTCTCACACAGATGCACTGTTTGTTTTTCCGAACCTCAAAAAGTTGTTGCTTTCAGAAAGTTGTTACTGAATAGGAGCTGAGCCAAAGACCACTCACCATCTCAGCCTTCCCCTGATGGCAAGCATCTCAGGAAGTGCCAGTCAGCTCTGCATTCATTCACCGACATGGCACCAAGAATATTCTTCAGCCCGAGCCCTTTTCAAGTGCTTCCTCAGCCACTCTTCTGTCTCTGCAGTGTCGGCGTTACTTGGCTTCAAGCAATAAACAAACCTGCCATTTGTACCTTTGAACCACATACTTGAGGATGGCAGTCAAATCAGAAAGTTGAGAAAATTCAGCAGAATTAGTTTCACAACTCCTGCCTTCCCAGGAGTGTTAGCCCTTCTCTCCTAGAGTATACACATACATATATTCACCGTGTGGCTGCTTTAACTGCACTAGCACGGCTCACAGGACATTCTCTGTGAACACAGCCTCCAGCGCTCGCAGGCGCACACACAGCAGGCCTTAAGGCAGCAACCACCAGAACCTGGAACTGAAAACATCCTGAAAGCAGCAGTGTGGACAAATGCGAACACTGATTTTTTCAAAGAGACGCAGATTTAAGAAGTGGCACCCATTTTCAGAACTGCAGAGCAAGGCAGGTCCATCCAACCTAGCTTACGTCTCTTGACTGGGCTGCTCAGGTTGGAGAGCTAAGCACCATCTGCTTCCTCCGTTAAGGAATGGGTAGGTTCATTTGAAAATGCCCAAGAGCCAAGTTCCTTCTCGACACACATCTTCCTCTCCTGCCTGGAGAGGGAGCCTCAGGCAGCCAAGTTCCTAACTAATGTCAGCATCTTAAGCAAAAGCCTGACATGGCAGTTAGTCCAAACTAGACTCTTCAGTCCTCCTAAAATTAGAAGTACTGATATATGGGCAGACTTGAGAATCAAAATCAGTGCTTTCTCCCTGCAAGTCACCTGTTGTCATCTATTATAAGAAGCTTTATTTCAAGCACGGTACTTCAGAGCTGGGATGTAATAATGCGAATGACCAAGCTACTGGATTTTCAGCTTTTATTAAAAAAAAAAAAAAGACATCACATTTACATTTCAGAATATTTTTAAACAAGGCCTTTTTGTTAAAGCTTTAGATATCTAAAAAGTGTCTACATGATTCACACCTGCATGGAGCTTTGCAATTCACACAGTAGTCACCAAACAGCTATATTGCACAAAGATCCACACAATACCACACCATTCTTAGCTTAGTCTACATTGTAAAGTGCTGTTTCGTAGGAAGAAACTCGTTCTGGAAAAATAAGTATCTGAATAGGCAAGTACTGCTGAACTGTGTTTCTGAAAGGTGACACTTCCATTGTAGTGGAAAAAATCTGACAGTGTGTGGTCAGTGCCTCTGAAAGTGTGTATTTTTATTTAATAAGCTGGAGTAAGCACCACCGAGTACTGTAATGAATCCATCCTAAGTACTCAAGTAACATCAAAAGCCAAATCAATTTTTAAAGTCAGAATGACATAAACAGACGTATCAAAAGGTAGGTAAATGCTTAAAGTAGCGTCAGTCTTTGTCCAGTAGAATAAGTAATTGCATAGCAGAGCACATCTTAAATGAATGTAAGATAAAAGCTATAGTAGAAAAAAAAACCCTACATTTTTCATTTCTTACTTCTATATTCTCAAAATAGTAACATTTAATCTTTTTTTTTTTTTTTTAAATAACTTAGTCTGAGGGACTGTCTTTATATCTAAGATAGAGTGTTCAGTTTATGAATATTTCTATAAAGTAACAAAAAGCCAAAACCTGGTGATATTAGTCCAGGTGCTTATGAAGAATCCAAATGTGGAACTATGGAATGATAACCACGACATAAAACCTCTCTTTTAGACCAGTTTCTGAAACAGATGAATCAAAAATGATACATTTGTCTGTGGAAGGACATTTGGTCTGGGACCAACAAACTGGAAAGTTCAACCCTATCACCTATAGCTTTAAGCCGATACCAGGTTTGGTAGATGAGCAAACAAATGGTGATTATACAATGGGAGATGTCACAGCTACTGAAGAGAGAATCCTGTCTCCTGGGTCTATTTGACTTCCAGGCTCACACATACAAGAACATGAGTATTCTGCTCAACAGAGTGTACTAACATGTAAAAGTTTTCAGTGCTTGACTAGCTAATCATGGTTCAATAAACAACTACGGGAAAAAAGGTGGAAGGAACAATAAATTTTAACAGCAGGAAGAGATCTGCTGCGTCTTACTACAACTTTCTCCAAGATCTGGAAAAGCAAGCAAACAAAAAGAAAAGATCACATTTGTGTTACCTATGAAGCTACTCATGAACATTCAAGCCTAGTAGTGACTGAAGAGCTGCAGGAGGCCCTCAGGACTAAGTGACTAGGTAAACAAGCATATGAAACTCAACATTAACAAATGCAAAATAACACAGAAGGTGGGGAAACCCTGTATGTGCACAGCTCGTTTATAACTAACCATCAGTATTGTGTGGAAAACACTGCAGAAGGAACATCAGCTTAATATTCAGTATCAACCAAAAAGGCAAATACAGTTTTAGGACTATGGAAAGAAGGAAAACCCACAATTCTGTCATCCTTCGTAGCAACAGAGTGTCTGTATGGAGGGCTCCTTCAGTCAGCCTCAGAAGGCGAGAGGAGAAAGAGGAGCAGCAGGATGCTCACCAGTACAGAAGGGCTTCCACCCAGCGAGAGGAAACATGAAGGGGAGGGCATAATGGGAAAGAAAGGCTATGATCACCATCTATTACAAAAAGAAATGACTTAAGGGATAACTAGCAAGGGACAATTTGCCATTTCTCCTGCAGGAGAAAGTTCCAGAAGATACCCACTGCTTCACACCTGTTGCCTGGGACATCAAAGTGTTTTTCACACAAGCACACAATGAAGCTGTGCAACATACTTCCACAGAGCCTTACTAAGGCAGAGACATTTGCGGGTGAGAGCCAGACAAGAGGTTGCCCTCGCTGGGCCTTTCCAGCCCTGAAAAGGCTGTCATGCTCACCTTGGTGCAGATGACATTTCTGGCAATCACCATTTCTGCCCATTTCTTCTGACAGTGGACACCAGACAGAGGCTTAGGAGAGAGGACACTGGGAGGGGCAGACTCCAGGTCAGATCAGTACAACAGTTCAGACAGCAAAGCACACAAAGGTTTTACATTATGACCTCCATTCATTTAAGTGTATTGTGACTTTCAGGTCCCACTTCATAGCTCTACAGCTGTATACATGTACTTAGTAAGCATACTTCACACACATTCATCAAGATGCAACACTACCCCCAAATTAGAAAGCATATCCCCAAATTAGAAAGCACCAAGTATGTATTAGAAACATCCTTCACTTTAGATCCTTATTTTTCTGCAACACAAGTGAACAGTGCAAGTACCCAAATGTTTTTTTACATAGATTTATATAAACAGATGTAGTCCACCTCCGTGCCCAGTAAGATCATGTAACAGACCCTCCTGGAAGATAGGTCGAAACACATGGAAGACAAGGAGGTGATTAGAGGCAGCCAACATGGGCTCACCAAGGGCAAATCGTGCCTGACTCATCTAGCGGCCTTCTGTGATGGAGTGACTGCATCAGTGGCCAAGGGAAGAGCTACAGATGTCATATACCTAGACTTCTGGAAGGCCTTTGATACAGTCCCCCACAGCATTCTTACCTCTAAATTGGAGAGATATGGGTTTGATGGATGTACTGTTCAATGGGCAAGGAACTGGCTGGATAGCCACATCCAAAGAGTTATAGTCAATGGCTCAATGTCCCAAGTGGAAACCAGTAACAAGTGGTGTCCCTCAAGGGTCTGTACTGGCATCAATATTATTTAATATCTTCACTAACAACATAGACGGTGGGATTGAGCGCACCCTCAGCAAGTTTGCAGATGACGCCAAGCTGAGCAGTTCATTCGCTAGACGGAAGGGATGCCGTCCAGAGGGACCTTGACAGGCTTGAGGAGTGGGTCCATGTGAACGTCATGAGGTTCACCAAGGCCAAGTGCAAGGTCCTGCAACTGGGCCCAGGCAATCCCCGGTATCGATACAAACTGGGGGACTGAGAGCAGCCCTGCAGAGAAGGACTTGGGGATCCTGGTGGATGAACAATTGGACATGAACCAGCAATGTGCACTTGCAACCCAGAAAGCCAATAATATCCTGGCCTGCATAGAAAGAAGGGCGGCCAGCAGGGCAAGGGAGGTGACTCTCCCACTCTTCTCTCCCAAGACCCCACCTGGACTATTGCATCCAGCTCTGGGGTCCCCAGCACAGAGCGGGTCCAGAGGAGGACCACAAAAATGATGAGAAGGCTGGAACACCTCTCCTGTAACGAAAGGCTGAGGGAATTGGGATTGTTCAGCTTGGAGAAAAGAAGGCTCTGGGGAGACTTCATTGTGGCCTTTCAGTATATAAAGAGGGCTTAAAAGAAAGATGGAAACTTTTTACCAAGGCCTGTAGTGATAGGACAAGGCGCAACAGTTTTAAACTGAAAAAGAGTAGATTTAGATTAGATATAAGGAAGAAGTTTCTAACTATGAGGGTGGTGGGAGCCTGGAACAGGTTGCCCAGAGAAGCTGTGGATACCCCATCCGTGGAAGCGTTCAAGGCCAGGTTGGATGGGGCTTTGAGCAACCTGATCTAGTGAAAGATGTCCCTGCCCATGGCAGGGGGGTTGCACTAGATGATCTTTAAAGGCCCCTTCCAACCCAAACCATTCTGTTGCTCTATCATTCTATAGAAAACTACTATGTGATAACAGTTTTTAACATGAGAGGAACAGAAATTTGAGGGAAGACATCCTTTAAGGCAGCAACTGTGTCTCAAAACTTAATCAGTGCATTTTTAACATTCTTACTAAAAAAACAAGCTGCTACTAGGTAAAAAAAAAAAAAATTAACTTAGAGAAACAAGTATTGAAAGAAATACCTGATTTTTTTTAAAAGTTCACATATTATTACTCATGTCAATAACTCACTTGCTTTTGCCTAAATACCAGGTACTATTACTCACACATGCAAACACTTCTCATTTTGGACTCTTAGTCTGATGTTGAAGGTCGAATTGCACTTTATGTATTTTACATAGCCTATAGTAAAAGCCTGGAAGAGTAAAGAAACTTACCATTATGCCACCGACCATACAACACCAAGTGTCAAAATTAGAGTTTTAGCTTACGGTCACATTAAAGGTATATGACATGCAATCAGATTCTGGTTTACCCTCCTTTTTCCCAACACAACCTCAATGTTCAGCTGCAGTTCTGATTTCTTCCTGCTTCATATCGTATTTTTGCAAATGTCATTTTGTTCTGAACGGCCCAACCCCTGGTGCTCAGGGGTTAATTGGAAAGCATTTGACCCCTCAGAGGCATTCAGGCAGATTTCTTAAAAGGAGAACAGCAATCACACACTGCCAGCTTTGACTTCATTAAATGCAAAACTGACTATGTAAAGATTTAAGTTACATAAAAGGCAGGTTTCTACCCCTGAAGAGTAATTTTGGTGGCTAGTCAAACTTCTTCCCTGCTTCCCCCTGGGAAGAAAGTTTGTGGAGAACATCATTGCACAGGTCACAAGAAAGGCAGGAGAGTTCCTGGAAGAACATTTCCCACTGGTGTGGGTAGTGTCTGGACCATTTATTTAAAAAAAGCAGAGCCCACAGGTTTGTGAGCAACACGTAGGTAGAAGGTCACTAATCAGGACTGAAAACTAAGGTAGAATTCTTCTGCTCTCATCTTCCATCTCAGAACAGCAATTGTAAGAGGTTACTGCACTAGACGTCATCGTGGTACTCCCCATACTTTGCTGTGACGGCTTCCTCAAGACTAACTGCTGCGCCACCCATTAAGGCAAATGCCGGGTACATTACACCAGAGCAGTCAACCTCGCACTCATAAAGGCATTTCATACAGCCTGCGTCGTAAAACCCCACCTTGCCCTTGTCACAGTCGAGGCAGATGCCCAAGCACGATGGCAGGGGAAGGATTCTGCTCACTGGATCCTTGGGGGCAGCAGGTGTCGTGGGGATAAAGAACTTCTTCATGCCTAAAGTGACCAGTGTGAAAGGCTGTGATGAATCAAAGAAGGCATCTTCACTCCCACTGTCATGACCACTGTCTTGTTCATATCTAGAACAGAAAAACAACCACTTGCTTTTGTCAAATTCTTAAGTGGGATCAGTGATGTGAACTGAAGAAAACATTTCTGTAGGACAGGTAACACCACACTATCACCCGCAAAACCTTGTGGGGTAAAAATATACGTAAGTCAGGAGGGAAGATGCACGTAGTAGGTGGAGAACACTCACTTGGGCCACTTCAAACAACTAATAACAGCTAAACACTAATGACGATGAGACCACAGAAGGCTTTACTAAGGAGCAGATGTATCTAAATGCACTAATGCTAGGCAATCATTAACGAACCTACAGGTACAGGAAATCAGTTAACTTGAGAAGTAATTTAGTGAATATGACTAATCATTACAGACAAGATGTATTTAACTTTGTTTACATCATGTTAAATGACACCAGTAAGTATATTCAACATTACTGTTGTCCTATGAGTTTTCCATGCTGCTGCTGTATTACATTGTCTTTAGAATTCACAACACAAAAAGTAGTGGTTTAAGTTTTTGGTTTGGTTTTGTTTTTAAGTGCTCTGACTGGAGGCTTCCCTAAACCCCTGTTACGCAGCTGGTTACCAGGGAAAGTTTGTAGCCAGATTTGTTCAGTCTACATGCTTTTCCCCCTGCTTCTGTCCCCAGGTGAAGACAGACCAAAGACACATACACTCTTCTGTGTAGACAATCCCTAGCTAGGTTTGCATTTTGGGGGTGTTTGGGGGAAGGCTGATGTGTGTCAGCTCAAGTTTTTCAGGTATTTGTGTGGATAAGGAAAAAGAAATCAGGGAATCCAGATCTCATTTCTCACTTTGCAAAAAGGCTCCATCATCTGACTTTAAGCAGCTCAAGACATTCGCATTTTTACACTTTCAGTATGTTATACAGAAGGAAGCCAATACATTTGTCAGATTCCTGAAAGTTAGAGACCCCAGAAGACAGCCTCCCAGCCTGCAGATCCTAGACACAGCCAGGCTTACTACAACTGTAATTGAGAGCTGAAAATCTTTTTGCTGCTTTGTCCACTGTACTTTGGCTTGTGCTCAGTAGCGCTCCAATACTGTATGCAAGTGCATGGCCTGGGATAAGCCAGTGACTTGGAGTCCACCGTGACGCAAGCTGCCACAAAGATACACAGATACGCACAGTGAACGTTGTACCTCTGAATGGCTGCCAAACCTCACATACTAAGGGAATTAAGGCAGAGTCTTACTACTGACAATCAAGCATGGCTTCAATCTTGCAACATATGCTTTTTTCTTTTTTCACCTTCTTGCTTTAACTGACACATGTCGACATCTATAGGTACCTGAGTTCTTTCCCAAGAAGAAAGAAAACAGGACTCTGAATAATAAGAACATGTTTCTACTATTAGGAGGGGATGAATAGGACAACCTGCTTACACCACTTACTTCAAGCCACTTTCCATCGGTTAGGGTCACCTTGTTTGCTAATTGAGACCAGACTCGCTCCTAATTTATTTTTTAAAAAGCCATCTCCTTATATAAAACATGTATTAAGCAAGAGTCTGCAATTTACCTTGGGCTGGTCATGTCATGGGTATTATGGAACAATTTCTGTATCTTGTTGCTAGAAACAACTCCCACTTTCACCAGGTACGAACAGGCTTCCACACGAAAGGCCCAGAAGTGCTTCCCTTTGGCAATCCCAGTGTCACCAATGATGTAATCCAGGGTTGTGTAGCATCCAACCTGCATGCGCTCAGATGCCAGCAGTAGAGGAAATCCAGCCCTGCTTTCCACAGAGGTTCTTCTTGGGTTCAGCAGGAGATGTTCACTGTTGTACCCACATTTGTCATCAAAAAGAAAACTGAAAACTGGAAAACAGTATCCCCAAAAATTTCCTCTTAGTTAAGTATTTGGCATTCTGTGCTTACGAACCACATTTTAAGTCACACTGGCATTAGAGTTTCTCACTTTTAAAGGCTACCAGGAACATCATGCAAGCTAACACAGTCTCAGTATGCTACCTACTTAACCTGTTTATTAACAGTACTTCTAAACATTTATGCAACCTGTAACAGTATAGTGGAAGGCTGGGAGCTACTGGAAACCACCTACAGCTCTTAATACCAACAGACATAGATTCAGCACCTTGTGGACATAAGAAAACCCAATACCTGGAGCTGGAGGTGTATGCAAAATAACTTCTCGGCTCCAAAGGCTACAGATGGACCCTTTACATCCTCGAACTCTAAAGCCGTAGCTGCTGTCGTCATCAAGATCAGATATTACTTTGCTCTTGCTGTAAACTTTGATCTCCTGCCACGTCGCACTCTCCTCTTCTCTGTTAAGCTTACGATACTCAAGAACATACGTATCAGCTGTGTCTGTCTTCCCAGGGCATTCCCAACTGATCAGAGCTTTGTTGTACATTCTGCTCTTCTCTTCATTGATTGCTGGTATTCCTAGACCTGGAATGCCAGAAATTCAGGAGAAAAAAACCTCAAATTTAGATACACGTTCTTTTAGCATTAACCATACAAGCCCTTCCGTTGAGTGGCTATAGCACAGCATCTCTGTGTGTGTGTGTGTGTGTGTGTGTGTGTGTGTGTGAAACCTGATTCACTCCGTTAAAGAGTGCAGATAAGGATGGTTCTGTTCACGCACTTAAATAAATCCCTTACTTTCTGGTTTTAATTTGAAAGTTGTATTACTTAATTTTGCTGTCAGATAAAAAACATATAAAAACCTATTCTCTTCTGTCATGCACAAAAAGCTTCTAGGAAGACCTAGTATTACTTAAGTACAATATTTTGGAAGCCAATGTAAACTGGTACTGAATGCGACAGCATCTTAGCTTCTTTATCAAAGCTGAAGCTAGCATTGCTGCCAGGTAATGCACTGTGGATCACAGAGACAGAAGGGACAATGCAAGTCACAAGACTGAGTTCTGCAGCTGCAGCCCTGCCTCTTTCCAGAGAAGCCCTGAAAGCCAAAGCTCGAGAAAGACCTGATGCTCTCGCAATGTACCGTTGGAATGGAAGGACAAGTCATCAAGGATCTCTTCTTGCTTGGCTATGTCCACCACAAAGTTTTCAAAAGTAGTTTCAGCTGCTGGCTTGAAGCTCTTCAGAGACTCAGTCGCTTTTTGGATTCTGAAAGGACAGAAGGAGAGGGATGGCAGAAGAGAGTGGAGGGAATTCACATGCGCCTTCCTTAAACTAAAATGCTAGTTTTTGCTTTAAAAAACGTTCTGTTTTCATGGACTTACTGATGTCTCCCAGGAATCTGTCTCTCTAGACAGCATTCAAATGCAAAATTTGAAGGCCTTCTGTACATCAGTGTAAAGATAACGAACAGGTAATCGTTGGCAGAGCAGTTTGGGGCATTATGTTCAAGGAACAAAATAGGAGTGAAGCGCTAATGGAGAACAACTATTAAGATCAAAGAGTTTAAAGCTAGAAAACTTGCAAATACCCGATACAATCTCTGAGCAAAGGAATGTGTCAGTGAGCTGAATGGACTACCCTTCCACCGCAGTGCTAGTGAACAAGGCTAGGCTGTTGCAGGACAGAGCCCCTCCTGTGTGCCATTTCTTAACGCATACCATAGCATAGTAATCTCTACTGAACGGTACCGGGACCATCTCTGAGCCTCTGCAATACAAGGTATTGCATTCAGTACTTCGTTAGCCGGTGTCAAAAGAATATGACTAACCAGACATCCTGGAACAGTACCTGTATCTTCAACAGAAGATAATTAACATACCTGACATGAAGTTGTTTTGCCGTTTGAACAAAACAAGATGGATCAGTTTCTTTAAGCACTTCTTGAGCATATCCTACAAGGCCATTATTTTCCAGGAGCCCTTGATACTCTTCTGCTTGCGTTTGCAATTTTTCCAGTCTTAAATTCTTAGAAGCTTCAATTGCCCTGAGAGCTGCAGATTTCTTCTCCTCCAGGACATGAAATAATTTCTCAAAACTGTGAGATGCTGCTTCTTTAGCTCTTTCACTGTTGCACTAGGAGGGAACAAAAGACATTTTAGACAGATTCCACAGCACTGTGGCTGCATACAGAAAGATACTTAAGGTTGCTGAAGATATCATAGCAATCTAGTCATCCGTCTGACAGACAAGACTAATGAGCTTTGTTATGCTCTTCAGCACTGAAAGTACAATCGACACTGCACCCAAGCTAGTAAGCATTTACTATCTTAACACAGAGACCAAAGAGCAGGAAAGTATTCCTCTGATCACGTCTTGAGTTATACAGAGCATTTGCCAAACAGCTCATGGAAAAGCACTATAAAAGTGCTCTCTGAAGCCTTCATGCCCAAGAGACAGGTGCTCTTCCATCTTCCCCGATCACTCTGAACCGGTGCAGGGCGTCCAGCCCAGTTTCTCACATATGCTCTCAGAACCATAGTGCCACCTCTACCTAGTGCCCTGGATAAAAGGAACTACAAACCACGGAGACAGTCTGTATCAAGATACGGGCAGAGCCAGGAGCTCCTGCAATTTCTGTCACCGCGTTTTTCAGCTTGTATGTGAGCATGCCCCCAGCTCTGACTCTTCTGCAGGGAGATTTTGCCCTTCATTCTGGCTTTACTGCAACATCCTCAAGGTATACAGACAGTGTAAATCGTGCAGCACCATTAATACACAAGAGCTGTTAAGTTTAACCCACTACTCTTTGGTTAAGGTATCAAATAAGCTTTATTTCAATTAAATTTACAGCAGCACCCAAAACTTAACTTCCCTCTGTATGTTGCCCAAATTTCCCATGCTGTCAGGACTAGATCTTACTGTGTGTGATTCAGGACTAACACAAACTGTACAGAAATTGTTTTACTGGCTAACTGAAAAAAAACAAAACGATTTTAAATGCTTCACTGAAAACAGTTCGAGTCCCTGCAAGGGCCAGCCCCAGACAACCCGCAAGCCACTCTTACCTCTGTTTCCTTCAGCAGCAGATCCAGCTGTGTGATGTGAGCTTTCACCTGGCTCTCCTTGCTGATGAGGTACTCAATATCTTTTGAAAGCTTCTCCTGTTAAAATAAAAACAGCAAGCTGGCAGAATAAGGGTATCCCACCCAAACTGACAACCAGCACAGGCAGGTCATCCAGCTAGCACTTGGTTATCTAGTTACAAGGACAACAGCCTGCCACCAGTTAGGAAAAGCAGCCCCTCGGAGAACTGCTCGGTGAGCTGTGATGAGTGCGCGGGGACACCAGGCCACTGCTATGAGCAGGACTGGGGGCACAGCCTCTAGGGACAAGAGGTAACAGCCTCAGCTGGCTCATGCCTCCCCAGACACAGGAGCCACCCTCTCTTAGGCTAGGAAAAGTCCTGAGGCTTCAGGACGTTATTAAAACTTACAGAAAAGCCGTGTTAGTTATTAACTCATTTGTAGTAAGATTTGCCAGAAAAATCAGTGGTTCAAAGCATGAACTTACAAGGAGGTAGCAGCAATCATTTTTTTAGTAACAAAGCAATGTTTGCAAGTCCTCCCTGTTGTACTGTGCTTAGCAAATTAACAGCTATGCAACTTCAGAAACATACAAAGTCCCAACAGATAATTCAGATGCAAATTTTTCAGGACTGCTTCTAAAGTATCAGCTAACCCAAGCCACCAGGACACTTATCTTAACATCCAGGGGTAAAAGCTAGATTGCAAAGTATTAACAGCTTAAACCTTCTGCATTGGTCAGTACTGTTGACAGTTCACCGAAATAAAGTGGAAGCACTTCTAAGGGGTTATGCTTCAAGCCTCCTAGAAAATACATAGTTTAGTTTCTCAGACGTGCACTGTGTCACCCCAATACATACATTAACAGATGTTGCACAATAGCATGCCTCGTGACTAGCTCGGTGTCCTCTGCACACGCGTCCTGGCTTCCTGCCAGAGCGAGTTTGCCCTTACACCGGAAGCTCAGTACTCTTCCCCTTCTTAAGGCCAGGTCCAACAATATTTACTTTTACCTTAAGGGTTTTGTAGGCAGTGCTCATGGTTGTTACTCTGTGGTTCGCATGACATCCACCCAGCTTACAAAGATGACAAACGGGCCTTCTGCAGAGCTCACAGTACATGTTTACCCTCTCCATTTCATGTTCTGGACACATCAAAATCTGAAAAAAAAAAGAAACAGAGCAGAGAGAATGCAGATGTATTTCCAAAAATTGAGGTCCTCAACAAACCGTTAAGACACTCAATCATCCCACAGCAGCGTCTGATTTCATCAGTGGGTATTTTATATTCAGTTTATCTTCCACCTTTTATATTTGCCCACGCCAGTGAAAGCCAGCAGATGAACACACACAGTTTCGCAAGGTTTACAGTGAGTAAACCTGTAGCAATGTCTGTGGACACATCATGTAGCCTTCGAACTGCAACCAACCATTCCGCTAATCCCTGAGGCTGTTTGCATGCCTCAAGCTCCCTACACACTCCTGTTCAGAGTTGTAAATGCAATACGTAATACACCCACCCTGTCAAATTTAACCCTGTCCACGTCAGCATCTCTTGAAACAGCTACAAACTGTTTCTTAAAGCAAGAGTTGACATAATACTGTAATGGTTTAAGTCTAAGCTAGACTCTGATCAGCCACGTAGCCATAGCTCTTGGAGCAAAAAACGAAACGCAGCCACCACCACCAGTCACTGTCATTTTAAAGACAAAAGGCTCCAGTGTTTCAATTTTTCTGTCTGACTCCAATCACATGCTGAGTGCTAATTCCAGCAGCAGCTTAAACACCATTCTGAAAAAGCTGGTGTTCGCTAAAAATGATCTTTCAAAAATTGAACATGTGGAAGTAACTGCTCAAAGAGGGAAAAAAAGCGCTGCTAAACTCCAAGCGCAAGCAACTGATAAAGCCATCTAAAAGGGCGGGTGGGGGGCTAAAACAAAAAATGCTTTGCCTCATTCCAGAACACCGAGAGACAACGTTTGTGTCCGTCTACTCCATGTTGCCAAAGAGCTCTTGAGAAAGCTTTTCAGTTTCACGTGAAGAACAAGACAGCAGTGCGAATAGTCAAGCTTTAAAAGTATCATCTTTTAACATACACACGCAAAAAAAGAACAGGAAAGAGCACAAAAATAGAAAATTATGAGTAGCATTAGTATGGCCACACTAAGCTAAAATCACAGACTATCTCTGAAACCACCTCTCAAGCCCCAAATGTTACCTTAGGCTATGGTGAAAAGGCCAAAGACACCAGTCTCACTAGCGCCTTGGTACATAAAACTGTCATTAAGCAGAATATGGATTAAACTATCCCGTTGGCACTGACTGCAGGATTGGGGGCAGGGGGGGAGAAAACTTTGTGGAAAATCAGCTGTGCAAGCACACACCTCCAAAAACTACAGTCGTGCTGTTAAGTCTGTGGAAGTAAAACCCTCCACAGCAGGGCAGTCACACCTAACAGAAACCACATATTTTTATTCACCTCCTCGTATAAGCAAGAATTACAGCCTGCAAGCTAAAGACAGAAGAGGTCAGCAGATGACCTTGTCTATTTCTCTCAAAATTCAAGAACAATCAGCTCAGTCTGTGCTTCTCCCATCCCCACCACACACGTTACAAAGTGCTCTCCAGTCTGGTTGTAACTTTAAAGTGATGACTGGGAACATTGTTTAGGAGACCAGCAATACTCCATGCATTCAGTTCAGGTCTTAACAATGCAGTGCAACGAAAAATGCACTTTTCTTTCTTTATATTAAGCTCAAACAGTCCTCAAAAAACTCTCTATAAGAGCACAGCAAAGATCAGTTTACTGTTGTTGGGAAGTTTTTCTACGAAGTAGATGTATCTACAGTTGACTTAACTATACTATGTTTTTCTCTTTTTTTTCTTTTTTTAAAACAGTACATCTGTCTTCATGCATAATTTTAAAAAGCTAAATCCCACACATGCGCACACACTTGATACATCAAGGTCAGGATGATCTAAACCACTTCTCCCCCTTTCGCTCTGCTTCAACAGAATTCAACTACTGACTTTTAAACCCAAATTCAGTCTGCATGTAGTGTAACAACATATGGTACCTTTAAGAGTAGACAAGGGCCACAAGATGCCTTTCGTATTTTCAAGTAGCAATACTGCAGCAGCGAGGGTTTAGATAGCACAGAAGTTTTTAAGGAGCTGTACAGCATTCTAGATCAAGAGCTGGAAGACAGCACGCAAACTTTTACCTTACTCACTTATCCAACAAAGGGACATTTCACAAAGACAGCTGTGTGCTAGCGCATTTTGAAGCACATCAAGCACATGCAACAAGCACAACTAAGAACAACTTAGCTGGTGTGAATGCGTTAGACTCAAGAAAAACAGCTTTAAGTGGACTCCCGGATGTCCACTATCTGCCAGCTCAATAACTTTTGAGGCTCAAATTTTTCCAGCCTCAGAAAGAAGGTACACCACCAGTCAAGAGCTTCTTACACATTGCACGTTAATCAAACCTACTTAATTTAAGAAAAATTCATCAGGACTCCTTGTACACCAGCATTTCCGCTATCTGTGGGACCTCCACTGAGGTCACTGGCCACAGGCACACAGCAAGTGCTGGGACATTAAGACCTATTGCTGTCCCTTGTTAGAGACGGCAGCTGTGACAATTCCTCCCATCGTGTAACTTAAATTCAGTAAGACACTGCCATGTTCTGCACCATGCTTAGCAGGAGAAGCAAAGGTGATGGCATTTTGCAATCGCTCTGTTTTGTCTGAAGGCAGAAGCAGCAGCAGTGCATGAAGTAGAAAACCTGCCATTACATTTTCTTGTCTGCTACAGCTAAAAAAATAACAGGGTGTAATAACACCGGAGACCTGAACTCCACCTTTTGCTATTGCTAGATGCAAGGAAGGAGGAAAGAAAGAAGATGCTTTGTGATGGATCACCCTCAGGCACAAAACACCCAAAGGGAATCCGCCTCAAGGGGACGAGGGGGAGGCCAGTTGTGTCGGGTTTTTTAAATTTACTGCACACAGGCATCCTCCTTGACCCGACTTTTGGGGAAAAGCACTGCCACTCTAGATGTTCAAGTTCATTAAGTCTTCCACAAAAAAGAAAAAAAAAAAAAGACCCAAATCACAAACAACATAATCCATTCCCCGAAGTACAAAATCCTTATTTTTAGGGTCCCCTTCAAATATGTTCTCAATGTCCTCTTCAACAACAACCACTTCAGCATGAAGAACAACAAAAGCTTACAGTTCATTCAATAAATAACAGCAACAGTCAATAAAGAAAAAATGGTCCTAAAAAGCAACTACCGTTGCACAGATATGTCTGAAGCAACATACGAATGCTGCAACCCAAATTCTCTAAGACACAGTACACTCACCTTGGGTCTCAAGTTGGTGGTTGGTCCTACATATTTATGCTGGGCTTTCACAGTGCCCCAAGGATGGTGTATTTTGAAACATTCGTTGCAATAGCTGGCACTGCAGTCCATGCAGCTCTTTGTGGACTCTTGAGGCGGAGGTTTGCAGAAATCGCACATAATAGCAATGGCTGCCCTGGCTGCCTGCCTGTATCTTTCCACGATCGTTTCCAAAGTAAAGTTGCGAAATAAGCCATTGATGCCACGTTCTCCGAGATCAATATCCCGCTGGCAACCCGGACAAGGAAACAGACTCGATCTAGGAGTCAAAGAATTGCGTTTTCTGCCTGTGTAGACACCAAATCCTGATTTAGGAGGAGCATAAACAGAAGAGGTTTTGATTTTAAAAGGAGAAGCACAGGAATTTACGAACCAATTCCAAACTATCGTATCGCATCGTCCAAACCAGTACAATACCAACTCGTATGCAGTCTGCCAAGCCAAAGAGAATACTTTCGCCATGACAAGGTAGTGCAACGTCTGAGTCCAGGGGACGTTACAAACTGCTGCTCTAAAACTTAATTCTATGTTAAGACTAATTTAGCTGTTCCAATCCTATCTTCTTTCATCTAGTTTTGGATGCACTCAACCCGCAGCCTTTCGAAACACTAAACACAAACCTTCTAGAAACCAGTTGGGTTTAGGCTAACTGGCTGCCCATATAGAGAGCAACAGCTCCCTAACATACTGAAGTGAAAGATGCTTATTCCCAGAGTCAGACTAGTTATTCCCAGACACATACAGCCAACTTTGAGCTCCCTGAAGTTTGCTTTGGCTGAGTCAAACTTATCTGGCTCGTCCCAAGAGGCATCATAAAAAAATAAGGAGGAAAACAAGAGAACTGGATATTAGCAGTATGAAAACTCAGACAAATCATTTAGTCAAAATATGCAGAGGCTGACTTGGCCCTTGCTGAATGGCCTTGATAACGGAGGGCTGCTGAGGAAGCCCCGCACACCAAAGGGCATGCTGAGATGGTTATGTCTGAGAGATTCCTTTGCCCTGAACTGGGGAACCAGGGATCTGCACGGTTACACAGGGTATGTCTCTCTCTTTTCATTTCAAAAAGGGGGACAGCAGAGAAGCTGCACTCCTACCAAACAGCTACGCCCAAGTCTTCCCTCCTCTCCAAAATAAAGTGGTCAAAGGCTCAGGTAAAGCCGTAAGCCTAAGGAGCCTTTGGAGCCTGTTCAAGGGGATGGCTCACATAGACCCAAAACTATTTACAGGGTAGTATTCTTGAGGCTATCAAAGAGGGAGCGCATCCCCGTGTCTCACTCATGAACCCACACGGCACAACTATCAAAAAGCAGTCCTCTATGCATTTCTGAAGCAGGCTAAGCCCCTGTTTAGGCTTCACATGTATCCTCTCAGCTTGCCCTTACAAACAAACAAAAAATATCCTCTGTAGCTGTACCATGGATTTAAGATGCCCTTGAGAGGGCTGCATGTTGGTATAACTAACAAATTTGTAAATGAAGGTAAGAACTAAAGCTGAATTCATGGTGTTGAAATTGGTTCTTCTTCAGAGAGGGAAATGTGTTCTCATCTGTGTTTAGCCAGTATCTTCCCACCAGAAATGTCAATGCTTCATTTCTTTACGAAGTATCCTTTGATGCTATCCAAAAGACACTTGCCTTGTGCCACTCTCCTCTGGCTGCTTCACCCAGCAATCCAAAACCTCCCTTCCTATCCATGCCCTTTCCAGTGTCTTTAAAAAAAACAAACTAACACTCCCATAAGGAACTGGTTCCTTTAAAAATCTTTGAAATGTGCTCTATGGTAGTTATGCACGACCGTCAGCTAAGAAGCCACAACCAGAGCATGAGTAAGTGTGTACAAGCTGGCAGTCTCAAACTCAGCTGGTCTCATGCTTTTCTGCAGGTTCTGAGCAGAAGAACTAGAATGAATTTATGGAACAGTATGGGTGACACAAGGCACCGGTATACAACTCTCTGGCTATGGGAAGCTGTGATGGTTTTTTTTCTTATTTTATTTTTTATTAGTACTTACTTGAAGTGAATTAATTACCCAAACTGCACGTCCTGCAGTACCTGTAACTTGGCATACACAGCAACGCACACATGCAATGCACAGCAACAGCAGTGAAATGCAAACTGTATTTCCAATGTACGCCCCAAGCTAGCACTGCACACAGGAACACAGAGCGATCTTCTACACAGACTTCTACAATTGCCTAAACAAAAAGATGATTTCGCATGCACGGCCATGCAGTCAGCAGCTACAGAAAGGGATCTGGAGTACTTACATTTGCTAAAACTAAGAAAATAATGATACAGTGTCGTATGTACAGGGACTGCCTACAAGCAGTACGCTACAGCAGACAGCAAGCCATGACAAAGCAAGATAACATGAAAAAAAACATGGTGCAGTGGTCAAGTTTAAAAATACGATATGAAATTCGTATCTGGTAGCATGCTTTTGAAGTCTGGCCCAAGCGGCTCAAACGTGGAAGGGGTGTTTGTTTAACTCAAAGGTGAGTTCAGGTGCATCCCCCAATGGAGGCCCTTCGTTCTGCCTGTGGTGGACCGAAACGAGACCGTCATCACGAGCCGTGCTCTGCGAAGACTGGTGACGCTGCTTACGGAAAGCAATCCAGTATCAAGGACATCCTGCGTCATCCCTTTTCACTGACAGCGCTCTAAGAGCCCAGGGTTGGGTTTTTTCCCCGGTTTTAAACCCTGAAGGTTATTTGCTGAGCTTCGTGGTGTGCTCTGTCACCTGAAGACTTAAAGTATGGAAACATTCTCTTTTTGCCTAGCAGGTGTTAAAATATTAACATGCAGTAACAATTAGTCTGCTTTCTGCTTATGGGATTTCTACACTCGTATTTTAAAAAGAAAGCGTTGATGAAGTGATAAGTTACTTGGAGCACTATCTTCCCTACCTGTCTTGTGTTCAGTTTGCTAAAACTGAATTCTGCTTCTATACAAAGAAAACCCCACAAAAAAAAAAAAAAAAAAAAAAGAGAAGCAAAACCCATGGGTTTTGTAGTCATATTAGATGTGCGGCTCAGAGAAACTTAGGTTCTCCCCATATTCTTTTTCAAAAAAGTCAAACTTCTTCCCTGCTTCCCCCTGGGAAGAAAGTTTGTGGAGAACATCATTGCACAGGTCACAAGAAAGGCAGGAGAGTTCCTGGAAGAACATTTCCCACTGGTGTGGGTAGTGTCTGGACCATTTATTTAAAAAAAGCAGAGCCCACAGGTTTGTGAGCAACACGTAGGTAGAAGGGTCACTAATCAGGACTGAAAACTAAGGTAGAATTCTTCTGCTCTCATCTTCCATCTCAGAACAGCAATTGTAAGAGGTTACTGCACTAGACGTCATCGTGGTACTCCCCATACTTTGCTGTGACGGCTTCCTCAAGACTAACTGCTGCGCCACCCATTAAGGCAAATGCCGGGTACATTACACCAGAGCAGTCAACCTCGCACTCATAAAGGCATTTCATACAGCCTGCGTCGTAAAACCCCACCTTGCCCTTGTCACAGTCGAGGCAGATGCCCAAGCACGATGGCAGGGGAAGGATTCTGCTCACTGGATCCTTGGGGGCAGCAGGTGTCGTGGGGATAAAGAACTTCTTCATGCCTAAAGTGACCAGTGTGAAAGGCTGTGATGAATCAAAGAAGGCATCTTCACTCCCACTGTCATGACCACTGTCTTGTTCATATCTAGAACAGAAAAACAACCACTTGCTTTTGTCAAATTCTTAAGTGGGATCAGTGATGTGAACTGAAGAAAACATTTCTGTAGGACAGGTAACACCACACTATCACCCGCAAAACCTTGTGGGGTAAAAATATACGTAAGTCAGGAGGGAAGATGCACGTAGTAGGTGGAGAACACTCACTTGGGCCACTTCAAACAACTAATAACAGCTAAACACTAATGACGATGAGACCACAGAAGGCTTTACTAAGGAGCAGATGTATCTAAATGCACTAATGCTAGGCAATCATTAACGAACCTACAGGTACAGGAAATCAGTTAACTTGAGAAGTAATTTAGTGAATATGACTAATCATTACAGACAAGATGTATTTAACTTTGTTTACATCATGTTAAATGACACCAGTAAGTATATTCAACATTACTGTTGTCCTATGAGTTTTCCATGCTGCTGCTGTATTACATTGTCTTTAGAATTCACAACACAAAAAGTAGTGGTTTAAGTTTTTGGTTTGGTTTTGTTTTTAAGTGCTCTGACTGGAGGCTTCCCTAAACCCCTGTTACGCAGCTGGTTACCAGGGAAAGTTTGTAGCCAGATTTGTTCAGTCTACATGCTTTTCCCCCTGCTTCTGTCCCCAGGTGAAGACAGACCAAAGACACATACACTCTTCTGTGTAGACAATCCCTAGCTAGGTTTGCATTTTGGGGTGTTTGGGGGAAGGCTGATGTGTGTCAGCTCAAGTTTTTCAGGTATTTGTGTGGATAAGGAAAAAGAAATCAGGGAATCCAGATCTCATTTCTCACTTTGCAAAAGGCTCCATCATCTGACTTTAAGCAGCTCAAGACATTCGCATTTTTACACTTTCAGTATGTTATACAGAAGGAAGCCAATACATTTGTCAGATTCCTGAAAGTTAGAGACCCCAGAAGACAGCCTCCCAGCCTGCAGATCCTAGACACAGCCAGGCTTACTACAACTGTAACTGAGAGCTGAAAATCTTTTTGCTGCTTTGTCCACTGTACTTTGGCTTGTGCTCAGTAGCGCTCCAATACTGTATGCAAGTGCATGGCCTGGGATAAGCCAGTGACTTGGAGTCCACCGTGACGCAAGCTGCCACAAAGATACACAGATACGCACAGTGAACGTTGTACCTCTGAATGGCTGCCAAACCTCACATACTAAGGGAATTAAGGCAGAGTCTTACTACTGACAATCAAGCATGGCTTCAATCTTGCAACATATGCTTTTTTCTTTTTTCACCTTCTTGCTTTAACTGACACATGTCGACATCTATAGGTACCTGAGTTCTTTCCCAAGAAGAAAGAAAACAGGACTCTGAATAATAAGAACATGTTTCTACTATTAGGAGGGGATGAATAGGACAACCTGCTTACACCACTTACTTCAAGCCACTTTCCATCGGTTAGGGTCACCTTGTTTGCTAATTGAGACCAGACTCGCTCCTAATTTATTTTTTAAAAAGCCATCTCCTTATATAAAACATGTATTAAGCAAGAGTCTGCAATTTACCTTGGGCTGGTCATGTCATGGGTATTATGGAACAATTTCTGTATCTTGTTGCTAGAAACAACTCCCACTTTCACCAGGTACGAACAGGCTTCCACACGAAAGGCCCAGAAGTGCTTCCCTTTGGCAATCCCAGTGTCACCAATGATGTAATCCAGGGTTGTGTAGCATCCAACCTGCATGCGCTCAGATGCCAGCAGTAGAGGAAATCCAGCCCTGCTTTCCACAGAGGTTCTTCTTGGGTTCAGCAGGAGATGTTCACTGTTGTACCCACATTTGTCATCAAAAAGAAAACTGAAAACTGGAAAACAGTATCCCCAAAAATTTCCTCTTAGTTAAGTATTTGGCATTCTGTGCTTACGAACCACATTTTAAGTCACACTGGCATTAGAGTTTCTCACTTTAAAGGCTACCAGGAACATCATGCAAGCTAACACAGTCTCAGTATGCTACCTACTTAACCTGTTATTAACAGTACTTCTAAACATTTATGCAACCTGTAACAGTATAGTGGAAGGCTGGGAGCTACTGGAAACCACCTACAGCTCTTAATACCAACAGACATAGATTCAGCACCTTGTGGACATAAGAAAACCCAATACCTGGAGCTGGAGGTGTATGCAAAATAACTTCTCGGCTCCAAAGGCTACAGATGGACCCTTTACATCCTCGAACTCTAAGCCGTAGCTGCTGTCGTCATCAAGATCAGATATTACTTTGCTCTTGCTGTAAACTTTGATCTCCTGCCACGTCGCACTCTCCTCTTCTCTGTTAAGCTTACGATACTCAAGAACATACGTATCAGCTGTGTCTGTCTTCCCAGGGCATTCCCAACTGATCAGAGCTTTGTTGTACATTCTGCTCTTCTCTCATTGATTGCTGGTATTCCTAGACCTGGAATGCCAGAAATTCAGG
The DNA here is from genome assembly GCF_013368605.1 of Nyctibius grandis. Classification (NCBI taxonomy): domain Eukaryota; kingdom Metazoa; phylum Chordata; class Aves; order Nyctibiiformes; family Nyctibiidae; genus Nyctibius; species Nyctibius grandis. Next base: position 52,912,718 of record NC_090695.1, on the reverse strand, counting down.
AGAAAAAAAACTCAAATTTAGATACACGTTCTTTTAGCATTAACCATACAAGCCCTTCCGTTGAGTGGCTATAGCACAGCATCTCTGTGTGTGTGTGTGTGTGTGTGTGTGTGTGTGTGTGTGTGAAACCTGATTCACTCCGTTAAAGAGTGCAGATAAGGATCGTTCTGTTCACGCACTTAAATAAATCCCTTACTTTCTGGTTTAATTTGAAAGTTGTATTACTTAATTTTGCTGTCAGATAAAAAACATATAAAACCTATTCTCTTCTGTCATGCACAAAAAGCTTCTAGGAAGACCTAGTATTACTTAAGTACAATATTTTGGAAGCCAATGTAAACTGGTACTGAATGCGACAGCATCTTAGCTTCTTTATCAAAGCTGAAGCTAGCATTGCTGCCAGGTAATGCACTGTGGATCACAGAGACAGAAGGGACAATGCAAGTCACAAGACTGAGTTCTGCAGCTGCAGCCCTGCCTCTTTCCAGAGAAGCCCTGAAAGCCAAAGCTCGAGAAAGACCTGATGCTCTCGCAATGTACCGTTGGAATGGAAGGACAAGTCATCAAGGATCTCTTCTTGCTTGGCTATGTTCCACCACAAAGTTTCAAAAGTAGTTTCAGCTGCTGGCTTGAAGCTCTTCAGAGACTCAGTCGCTTTTGGATTCTGAAAGGACAGAAGGAGAGGGATGGCAGAAGAGAGTGGAGGGAATTCACATGCGCCTTCCTTAAACTAAAATGCTAGTTTTTGCTTTAAAAAACGTTCTGTTTTCATGGACTTACTGATGTCTCCCAGGAATCTGTCTCTCTAGACAGCATTCAAATGCAAAATTTGAAGGCCTTCTGTACATCAGTGTAAAGATAACGAACAGGTAATCGTTGGCAGAGCAGTTTGGGGCATTATGTTCAAGGAACAAAATAGGAGTGAAGCGCTAATGGAGAACAACTATTAAGATCAAAGAGTTTAAAGCTAGAAAACTTGCAAATACCCGATACAATCTCTGAGCAAAGGAATGTGTCAGTGAGCTGAATGGACTACCCTTCCACCGCAGTGCTAGTGAACAAGGCTAGGCTGTTGCAGGACAGAGCCCCTCCTGTGTGCCATTTCTTAAACGCATACCATAGCATAGTAATCTCTACTGAACGGTACCGGGACCATCTCTGAGCCTCTGCAATACAAGGTATTGCATTCAGTACTTCGTTAGCCGGTGTCAAAAGAATATGACTAACCAGACATCCTGGAACAGTACCTGTATCTTCAACAGAAGATAATTAACATACCTGACATGAAGTTGTTTTGCCGTTTGAACAAAACAAGATGGATCAGTTTCTTTAAGCACTTCTGAGCATATCCTACAAGGCCATTATTTTCCAGGAGCCCTTGATACTCTTCTGCTTGCGTTTGCAATTTTTCCAGTCTTAAATTCTTAGAAGCTTCAATTGCCCTGAGAGCTGCAGATTTCTTCTCCTCCAGGACATGAAATAATTTCTCAAAACTGTGAGATGCTGCTTCTTTAGCTCTTTCACTGTTGCACTAGGAGGGAACAAAAGACATTTTAGACAGATTCCACAGCACTGTGGCTGCATACAGAAAGATACTTAAGGTTGCTGAAGATATCATAGCAATCTAGTCATCCGTCTGACAGACAAGACTAATGAGCTTTGTTATGCTCTTCAGCACTGAAAGTACAATCGACACTGCACCCAAGCTAGTAAGCATTTACTATCTTAACACAGAGACCAAAGAGCAGGAAAGTATTCCTCTGATCACGTCTTGGAGTTATACAGAGCATTTGCCAAACAGCTCATGGAAAAGCACTATAAAAGTGCTCTCTGAAGCCTTCATGCCCAAGAGACAGGTGCTCTTCCATCTTCCCCGATCACTCTGAAACCGGTGCAGGGCGTCCAGCCCAGTTTCTCACATATGCTCTCAGAACCATAGTGCCACCTCTACCTAGTGCCCTGGATAAAAGGAACTACAAACCACGGAGACAGTTCTGTATCAAGATACGGGCAGAGCAGGAGCTCATGCAATTTCTGTCACCGCGTTTTTCAGCTTGTATGTGAGCTGCCCCCAGCTCTGACTCTTCTGCAGGGAGATTTTGCCCTTCATTCTGGCTTTACTGCCAACATCCTCAAGGTTATACAGACAGTGTAAATCGTGCAGCACCATTAATACACAAGAGCTGTTAAGTTTAACCCACTACTCTTTTGGTTAAGGTATCAAATAAGCTTTATTTCAATTAAATTTACAGCAGCACCCAAACTTAACTTCCCTCTGTATGTTGCCCAATTTCCCATGCTGTCAGGACTAGATCTTACTGTGTGTGATTCAGGACTAACACAAACTGTACAGAAATTGTTTTTACTGGCTAACTGAAAAAAAACAAAACGATTTTAAATGCTTCACTGAAAACAGTTCGAGTCCCTGCAAGGGCCAGCCCCAGACAACCCGCAAGCCACTCTTACCTCTGTTTCCTTCAGCAGCAGATCCAGCTGTGTGATGTGAGCTTTCACCTGGCTCTCCTGCTGATGAGGTACTCAATATCTTTTGAAAGCTTCTCCTGTTAAAATAAAAACAGCAAGCTGGCAGAATAAGGGTATCCCACCCAAACTGACAACCAGCACAGGCAGGTCATCCAGCTAGCACTTGGTTATCTAGTTACAAGGACAACAGCCTGCCACAGTTAGGAAAAGCAGCCCCTCGGAGAACTGCTCGGTGAGCTGTGATGAGGTGCGCGGGGACACCAGGCCACTGCTATGAGCAGGACTGGGGCACAGCCTCTAGGGACAAGAGGTAACAGCCTCAGCTGGCTCATGCCTCCCCAGACCACAGGAGCCACCCTCTCTTAGGCTAGGAAAAGGTCCTGAGGCTTCAGGACGTTATTAAAACTTACAGAAAAGCCGTGTTAGTTATTAACTCATTTGTAGTAAGATTTGCCAGAAAAATCAGTGGTTCAAAGCATGAACTTACAAGGAGGTAGCAGCAATCATTTTTTTAGTAACAAAGCAATGTTTGCAAGTCCTCCCTGTTGTACTGTGCTTAGCAAATTAACAGCTATGCAACTTCAGAAACATACAAAGTCCCAACAGATAATTCAGATGCAAATTTTTCAGGACTGCTTCTAAAGTATCAGCTAACCCAAGCCACCAGGACACTTATCTTAACATCCAGGGGTAAAAGCTAGATGCAAAGTATTAACAGCTTAAACCTTCTGCATTGGTCAGTACTGTTGACAGTTCACCGAATAAAGTGGAAGCACTTCTAAGGGGTTAGCTTCAAGCCTCCTAGAAAATACATAGTTTAGTTTCTCAGACGTGCACTGTGTCACCCCAATACATACATTAACAGATGTTGCACAATAGCATGCCTCGTGACTAGCTCGGTGTCCTCTGCACACGCGTCCTGGCTTCCTGCCAGAGCGAGTTTGCCCTTACACCGGAAGCTCAGTACTCTTCCCCTTCGTAAGGCCAGGTCCAACAATATTTACTTTTACCTTAAGGGTTTTGTAGGCAGTGCTCATGGTTGTTACTCTGTGGTTCGCATTGACATCCACCCAGCTTACAAAGATGACAAACGGGCCTTCTGCAGAGCTCACAGTACATGTTTACCCTCTCCATTTCATGTTCTGGACACATCAAAATCTGAAAAAAAAAAGAAACAGAGCAGAGAGAATGCAGATGTATTTCCAAAAATTGAGGTCCTCAACAAACCGTTAAGACACTCAATCATCCCACAGCAGCGTCTGATTTCATCAGTGGGTATTTTATATTCAGTTTATCTTCCACCTTTTATATTTGCCCACGCCAGTGAAGCCAGCAGATGAAACACACACAGTTTCGCAAGGTTTACAGTGAGTAAACTGTAGCAATGTCTGTGGACACATCATGTAGCCTTCGAACTGCAACCAACCATTCCGTCTAATCCCTGAGGCTGTTTGCATGCCTCAAGCTCCCTACACACTCCTGTTCAGAGTTGTAAATGCAATACGTAATACACCCACCCTGTCAAATTAACCCTGTCCACGTCAGCATCTCTTGAAACAGCTACAAACTGTTTCTTAAAGCAAGAGTTGACATAATACTGTAATGGTTTAAGTCCTAAGCTAGACTCTGATCAGCCACGTAGCCATAGCTCTTGGAGCAAAAAACGAAACGCAGCCACCACCACCAGTCACTGTCATTTTAAAGACAAAAGGCTCCAGTGTTTCAATTTTTCTGTCTGACTCCAATCACATGCTGAGTGCTAATTCCAGCAGCAGCTTAAACACCATTCTGAAAAAGCTGGTGTTCGCTAAAAATGATCTTTCAAAAATTGAACATGTGGAAGTAACTGCTCAAAGAGGGAAAAAAAGCGCTGCTAAACTCCAAGCGCAAGCAACTGATAAAGCCATCTAAAAGGGCGGGTGGGGGGCTAAAACAAAAAATGCTTTGCCTCATTCCAGAACACCGAGAGACAACGTTTGTGTCCGTCTACTCCATGTTGCCAAAGAGCTCTTGAGAAAGCTTTTCAGTTTCACGTGAAGAACAAGACAGCAGTGCGAATAGTCAAGCTTTAAAAGTATCATCTTTTAACATACACACGCAAAAAAAGAACAGGAAAGAGCACAAAAATAGAAAATTATGAGTAGCATTAGTATGGCCACACTAAGCTAAAATCACAGACTATCTCTGAACCCACCTCTCAAGCCCCAAATGTTACCTTAGGCTATGGTGAAAAGGCCAAAGACACCAGTCTCACTAGCGCCTTGGTACATAAAACTGTCATTAAGCAGAATATGGATTAAACTATCCCGTTGGCACTGACTGCAGGATTGGGGGCAGGGGGGAGAAAACTTTGTGGAAAATCAGCTGTGCAAGCACACACCTCCAAAAACTACAGTCGTGCTGTTAAGTCTGTGGAAGTAAAACCCTCCACAGCAGGGCAGTCACACCTAACAGAAACCACATATTTTTATTCACCTCCTCGTATAAGCAAGAATTACAGCCTGCAAGCTAAAGACAGAAGAGGTCAGCAGATGACCTTGTCTATTTCTCTCAAAATTCAAGAACAATCAGCTCAGTCTGTGCTTCTCCCATCCCCACCACACACGTTACAAAGTGCTCTCCAGTCTGGTTGTAACTTTAAAGTGATGACTGGGAACATTGTTTAGGAGACCAGCAATACTCCATGCATTCAGTTCAGGTCTTAACAATGCAGTGCAACGAAAAATGCACTTTTCTTTCTTTATATTAAGCTCAAACAGTCCTCAAAAAACTCTCTATAAGAGCACAGCAAAGATCAGTTTACTGTTGTTGGGAAGTTTTTCTACGAAGTAGATGTATCTACAGTTGACTTAACTATACTATGTTTTTCTTTTTTTTTCTTTTTTTAAAACAGTACATCTGTCTTCATGCATAATTTTAAAAAGCTAAATCCCACACATGCGCACACACTTGATACATCAAGGTCAGGATGATCTAAACCACTTCTCCCCCTTTCGCTCTGCTTCAACAGAATTCAACTACTGACTTTTAAACCCAAATTCAGTCTGCATGTAGTGTAACAACATATGGTACCTTTAAGAGTAGACAAGGGCCACAAGATGCCTTTCGTATTTTCAAGTAGCAATACTGCAGCAGCGAGGGTTTAGATAGCACAGAAGTTTTTAAGGAGCTGTACAGCATTCTAGATCAAGAGCTGGAAGACAGCACGCAAACTTTTACCTTACTCACTTATCCAACAAAGGGACATTTCACAAAGACAGCTGTGTGCTAGCGCATTTTGAAGCACATCAAGCACATGCAACAAGCACAACTAAGAACAACTTAGCTGGTGTGAATGCGTTAGACTCAAGAAAAACAGCTTTAAGTGGACTCCCGGATGTCCACTATCTGCCAGCTCAATAACTTTTGAGGCTCAAATTTTTCCAGCCTCAGAAAGAAGGTACACCACCAGTCAAGAGCTTCTTACACATTGCACGTTAATCAAACCTACTTAATTTAAGAAAAATTCATCAGGACTCCTTGTACACCAGCATTTCCGCTATCTGTGGGACCTCCACTGAGGTCACTGGCCACAGGCACACAGCAAGTGCTGGGACATTAAGACCTATTGCTGTCCCTTGTTAGAGACGGCAGCTGTGACAATTCCTCCCATCGTGTAACTTAAATTCAGTAAGACACTGCCATGTTCTGCACCATGCTTAGCAGGAGAAGCAAAGGTGATGGCATTTTGCAATCGCTCTGTTTTGTCTGAAGGCAGAAGCAGCAGCAGTGCATGAAGTAGAAAACCTGCCATTACATTTTCTTGTCTGCTACAGCTAAAAAAATAACAGGGTGTAATAACACCGGAGACCTGAACTCCACCTTTTGCTATTGCTAGATGCAAGGAAGGAGGAAAGAAAGAAGATGCTTTGTGATGGATCACCCTCAGGCACAAAACACCCAAAGGGAATCCGCCTCAAGGGGACGAGGGGAGGCCAGTTGTGTCGGGTTTTTTAAATTTACTGCACACAGGCATCCTCCTTGACCCGACTTTTGGGGAAAAGCACTGCCACTCTAGATGTTCAAGTTCATTAAGTCTTCCACAAAAAAGAAAAAAAAAAAAAGACCCAAATCACAAACAACATAATCCATTCCCCGAAGTACAAAATCCTTATTTTTAGGGTCCCCTTCAAATATGTTCTCAATGTCCTCTTCAACAACAACCACTTCAGCATGAAGAACAACAAAAGCTTACAGTTCATTCAATAAATAACAGCAACAGTCAATAAAGAAAAAATGGTCCTAAAAAGCAACTACCGTTGCACAGATATGTCTGAAGCAACATACGAATGCTGCAACCCAAATTCTCTAAGACACAGTACACTCACCTTGGGTCTCAAGTTGGTGGTTGGTCCTACATATTTATGCTGGGCTTTCACAGTGCCCCAAGGATGGTGTATTTTGAAACATTCGTTGCAATAGCTGGCACTGCAGTCCATGCAGCTCTTTGTGGACTCTTGAGGCGGAGGTTTGCAGAAATCGCACATAATAGCAATGGCTGCCCTGGCTGCCTGCCTGTATCTTTCCACGATCGTTTCCAAAGTAAAGTTGCGAAATAAGCCATTGATGCCACGTTCTCCGAGATCAATATCCCGCTGGCAACCCGGACAAGGAAACAGACTCGATCTAGGAGTCAAAGAATTGCGTTTTCTGCCTGTGTAGACACCAAATCCTGATTTAGGAGGAGCATAAACAGAAGAGGTTTTGATTTTAAAAGGAGAAGCACAGGAATTTACGAACCAATTCCAAACTATCGTATCGCATCGTCCAAACCAGTACAATACCAACTCGTATGCAGTCTGCCAAGCCAAAGAGAATACTTTCGCCATGACAAGGTAGTGCAACGTCTGAGTCCAGGGGACGTTACAAACTGCTGCTCTAAAACTTAATTCTATGTTAAGACTAATTTAGCTGTTCCAATCCTATCTTCTTTCATCTAGTTTTGGATGCACTCAACCCGCAGCCTTTCGAAACACTAAACACAAACCTTCTAGAAACCAGTTGGGTTTAGGCTAACTGGCTGCCCATATAGAGAGCAACAGCTCCCTAACATACTGAAGTGAAAGATGCTTATTCCCAGAGTCAGACTAGTTATTCCCAGACACATACAGCCAACTTTGAGCTCCCGAAGTTTGCTTTGGCTGAGTCAAACTTATCTGGCTCGTCCCAAGAGGCATCATAAAAAAATAAGGAGGAAAACAAGAGAACTGGATATTAGCAGTATGAAAACTCAGACAAATCATTTAGTCAAAATATGCAGAGGCTGACTTGGCCCTTGCTGAATGGCCTTGATAACGGAGGGCTGCTGAGGAAGCCCCGCACACCAAAGGGCATGCTGAGATGGTTATGTCTGAGAGATTCCTTTGCCTCTGAACTGGGGAACCAGGGATCTGCACGGTTACACAGGGTATGTCTCTCTCTTTTCATTTCAAAAAGGGGACAGCAGAGAAGCTGCACTCCTACCAAACAGCTACGCCCAAGTCTTCCCTCCTCTCCAAAATAAAGTGGTCAAAGGCTCAGGTAAAGCCGTAAGCCTAAGGAGCCTTTGGAGCCTGTTCAAGGGATGGCTCACATAGACCCAAAACTATTTACAGGGTAGTATTCTTGAGGCTATCAAGAGGGAGCGCATCCCCGTGTCTCACTCATGAACCCACACGGCACAACTATCAAAAAGCAGTCCTCTATGCATTTCTGAAGCAGGCTAAGCCCCTGTTTAGGCTTCACATGTATCCTCTCAGCTTACCCTTACAAACAAACAAAAAAATATCCTCTGTAGCTGTACCATGGATTTAAGATGCCCTTGAGAGGGCTGCATGTTGGTATAACTAACAAATTTGTAAATGAAGGTAAGAACTAAAGCTGAATTCATGGTGTTGAAATTGGTTCTTCTTCAGAGAGGGAAATTTGTTCTCATCTGTGTTTAGCCAGTATCTTCCCACCAGAAATGTCAATGCTTCATTTCTTTACGAAGTGTCCTTTGATGCTATCCAAAAGACACTTGCCTTGTGCCACTCTCCTCCGGCTGCTTCACCCAGCAATCCAAAACCTCCCTTCCTATCCATGCCCTTTCCAGTGTCTTTTAAAAAAAACAAACTAACACTCCCATAAGGAACTGGTTCCTTTAAAAATCTTTGAAATGTGCTCTATGGTAGTTATGCACGACCGTCAGCTAAGAAGCCACAACCAGAGCATGAGTAAGTGTGTACAAGCTGGCAGTCTCAAACTCAGCTGGTCTCATGCTTTTCTGCAGGTTCTGAGCAGAAGAACTAGAATGAATTTACGGAACAGTATGGGTGACACAAGGCACCGGTATACAACTCTCTGGCTATGGGAAGCTGTGATGGTTTTTTTCTATTTTATTTTTTATTAGTACTTACTTGAAGTGAATTAATTACCCAAACTGCACGTCCTGCAGTACCTGTAACTTGGCATACACAGCAACGCACACATGCAATGCACAGCAACAGCAGTGAAATGCAAACTGTATTTCCAATGTACGCCCCAAGCTAGCACTGCACACAGGAACACAGAGCGATCTTCTACACAGACTTCTACAATTGCCTAAACAAAAAGATGATTTCGCATGCACGGCCATGCAGTCAGCAGCTACAGAAAGGGATCTGGAGTACTTACATTGCTAAAACTAAGAAAATAATGATACAGTGTCGTATGTACAGGGACTGCCTACAAGCAGTACGCTACAGCAGACAGCAAGCCATGACAAAGCAAGATAACATGAAAAAAAACATGGTGCAGTGGTCAAGTTTAAAAATACGATATGAAATTCGTATCTGGTAGCATGCTTTTGAAGTCTGGCCCAAGCGGCTCAAACGTGGAAGGGGTGTTTGTTTAACTCAAAGGTGAGTTCAGGTGCATCCCCCAATGGAAGCCCTTCGTTCTGCCTGTGGTGGACCGAAACGAGACCGTCATCACGAGCCGTGCTCTGCGAAGACTGGTGACGCTGCTTACGGAAAGCAATCCAGTATCAAGGACATCCTGCGTCATCCCTTTTCACTGACAGCGCTCTAAGAGCCCAGGGTTGGGTTTTTTCCCCGGTTTTAAACCCTGAAGGTTATTTGCTGAGCTTCGTGGTGTGCTCTGTCACCTGAAGACTTAAAGTATGGAAACATTCTCTTTTGCCTAGCAGGTGTTAAAATATTAACATGCAGTAACAATTAGTCTGCTTTCTGCTTATGGGATTTCTACACTCGTATTTTAAAAAGAAAGCGTTGATGAAGTGATAAGTTACTTGGAGCACTATCTTCCCTACCTGTCTTGTGTTCAGTTTGCTAAAACTG